>NW_027362761.1:399939280-401139280 GCF_046119375.1 Phyllobates terribilis | reverse complement strand
CTGATTTGTTTATTATGTCTCCCAATGTGCTCACCACACATCTAGATAAGTTCCCTAAGGGGTCTAGTTTCCAAAATGGTGTCACTTGTGGGGGGTTTCCACTGTTTAGGCACATCAGGGACTCCCCAAATGCAACATGGCGTCCGCTAATTATTCAAGCAAATTTTACATTCAAAAAGTCAAATGGCGCTCCTTCCCTTCCAAACCCTGCCGTGCGCCCAAACAGTGGTTTTCCCCACATATGGGGTATCGGCGTGTTCAGGAGAAATTGCACAACAAATTTCATGGTGCAATTTATTCTATTACCCTTATGATAATGCAAAATTAGGGGATGAAATACATTTTTTGTGGGAAAAATGTGAAAATTTTATTTTTACGGCTCAATATTCTAAACTTCTGTGAAGCACCTTGGGGTTCAGGGTGCTCACCACACATCTAGATAAGTTCCCTAAGGGGTCTAGTTTCCAAAATGGTGTCACTTGTGGGGGGTTTCCACTGTTTAGGCACATCAGGGGTTCTCCAAACGCAACATGGCGTCTGCTAACTATTCAAACAAATTTTACATTCAAAAAGTCTAATGGCGCTCCTTCCCTTCCGAACCCTGCAGTGCGCCCAAACAGTGGTTTTCCCTCACATATGGGGTATCAGCGCGCTCAAGAGAAATTGCACAAAACATTTTGGGGTCCATTTTTTCCTGTTACCCCTGCGAAAATAAAAAAAATTGAGTCTAAAGTAACATTTTTGTGGAAAAAGTTAAATGTTCATTTTTTTTCTTCCACATTCCAAAAATTCCTGTGAAGCACCTGAAGGGTTAATAATGTTCTTGAATATGGTTTTAAGCACCTAGAGGGGTGCAGTTTTTAGAATGGTGTCACTTTTGGGTATTTTCTGTCATAAAGACCCCTCAAAGTGACTTCAAATATGATGTGGTCCCTAAAAAAAATGTTTTTGTAAATTTTGTTGGAAAAATGAGAAATCGCTGGTCAACTTTTAACCCTTATAGCTCCCTAACAAAAAAAAATTTTGGTTCCAAAATTGTGCTGATGTAAAGTAGACATGTGGGAAATGTTATTTATTAACTATTTTGTGTGACATATCTCTCGGATTTAAGGGCATGAAAATTCAAAGTTTGAAAATTGCTAAATTTTCACCAAATTTCCAATTTTTTTCACAAATAAACGCAAGTTATATCGAAGAAATTTTACCACTATCATGAAGTACAATATGTCACGAAAAAACAGTCTCAGAATCAGGGGAATCCGTTGAAGCGTTCCAGAGTAATTACTTCATAAAGTGACAGTGGTCAGAATTGAAAAAATTGGCCCGGTCACGAAGGCAAAAACAGGCTCTGGCGCGAAAGGGTTAATATGTAAATAAGCTGTTAAAATCTATGGACCAGACATAGATCTCCCTGAGAATCTGCCTCCAGAGCTTGTTTTATATGAAAGGGGTGTTACCAGTGTGAGACATGTAGATCAGGACAGAAGACTGGCAGTCTTTACATATCTCACTCTGGTAACACCCCTTTCATATAAAATAAGCTCTGGAGGCAGATTCTCATGTAGATCAGTGTCCGGTACATAGATCTTAGCAGCTCATTTGCATATAAGAAAAACATGGATTTTTCTGGATTAAGACATCAGATCACAGATGTCAAGGTGTCATTTTATTCAGGTTCTTATGACCTGTATGCCCATATACATGGCTTAGGAGGGTTGATCCTACTGACAGATGCCTTTTAAGGATTTGAGAGTCAAACTAAAGTGAACCATTCAGATCCTGTTACTGTCCTCAATAACTACAATAGGCTACAATAGTTTTATGGGTACAGATTTCTTTAAAGGGGTTGTCCAGTACTTTTATATTGATGGCCTATCCTTATCAGTTGCACAGCTGTATAGTGGCCGCAGTGAGGTACTGTCGATCAATCGGGTTAGGTGTTCAGTGGGTCATCATCATAAAAGTTATGGACAACCCCTTTAATCTGATCATGTCATTTATGTAGCTTACTAGTGCTGTGGAGTTTGAAGAATCATTTTATAGTTTACAGCAGGACATCTCTTCCCACATACTAGTCCTACCTTGGATTTGCTTCTGAAATTCTCTGGCATCGTGGACGTTGCTACCAGTTACTAAGCCCCCGCAACGTCATGATGTTGTTAGAGGCCTTACAAGACGTGATGTCATTGGGGCCTAATAGAGGTGCCCAGGATGCCAGTCGGAGGATTGCTGGTGCAGAAGTGATCACTGTCCTGGCCCGGTTATCACAGAGGATCGGACAGGACGCTGTACCAGGATATTTCGAATCTCTGCTCATCTCTAATCTGCTAAAGAGATGCATAATTTATAGTCAATCTGTCATGTTCACAAATGCTATTAGCTTGGAGATATGGGGTTAATAGCGTTCCTAAACTGTGCGGTGGCCGCACTGATAGCGGGGCAACCGGGAGGAAATTCACTTTTTTCCTCCCACAGCCTCCGGCTTTCAGTCATAGAGGAGCAGCCGGCGAGGCTTCAGTTAGTGCTCGTTATACAGTGAGTGGCGGCAGTAAGCATGCCCTGGCACATTACCTGACAGACATTTTTGCTGCATATCAGTTCAGAGCAAGCTGTCAGTCAATGTGCCAGGGCATGCTTACAGTCATCAATCACTGTATGCTACTTTCAGATGGGATAACAAAAGCCTGGTGACAGATTCCCTTTAAGGGAACCAGCATTGACCATAGTCATCCTTGGGCTCCTAACAAGTGTCAGGTTATGGTTCCATATTCTTTGAATCTTTGACATTTACAATTTAGGAATAACTTTGATTTGAATGCACTAAATCTCCGTAGAGGAGAGCACATCACTACTATGGGCCATGATGAGAGGGGCTTCATGCTGTTTTCCTCCTCCTGCTTTTTCTACAGCCACCACTAGGGGATTGTCAGTGGGGCTCATATGAGTTTTGGTATGGGGGACCTATGATTTCTTTGCCATGTATTAAAATACTGTCGGGTTAATGGATGGTATGCATGTTGTTTCTTAAAGGAAGTGTCCATTCTTGAGCTCTAGTCATAACAATGAGCACATGATTGTTTCCTATTTGTTTATACGACCACGTCATAATCCCGAGGCTGGGAATCCAGGTGTCTGTCAGAGTTAATCTTTAGCAGAGCTCTATCCGCTTCTGCTGCTCAATCACCGGCTCTTTCTCTGGAATGATTTAGGCATCAGTTGGGGGTGATTCATTCAGGCATCAATTAACGTCAGTGGAAGTTGGGAACTGGAAGTTCATCTTGGCAATTGTTCCACCAAACTAACAGTGTGAGAGAAAGCAGGTGTCCGTACAGTGCAAACATCAGCCTGTCCAGGGGAAGTTAAGCAGGAGCACGTGGTGCTAATGGCTGAAATTGGCAGAATTGTTACATTTTACAGCATGTAACATATATGTTATGAGTTTAATCATTTATAAACAGGTGTACATAAAGGAGAGAACACACACCTATGTCATGAATCCAAATTACACCAGAATTTGATAGAAATTTTAGTGCATTTCGCTGGAGTAGATTTGATTTTCTGCTGAATAAACAGCCTACAAAGTGACAAATTTGTCCAAGAGAATTTGTCACTAAGTTTCTACTACCCATCTGAGTGCAGCATGATGTAGGGGCACAGATTCTGATTCCAGCAATGTATCACTTTCTGGGCTGCTTGCTGCAGTTTTGATAAAATCCTTGTTCTGTTGCAGATCTAGCAGTTCTCTGAATGCTGAGCTCTGTATAACCCCGCCCACACCACTGATTGGCAGCTTTCTGTGTGCAGTGTGCAAAGGTAGCCGCTGCCAATCAGTGGTGGGAGTTGGTTTATTCATAGCTCATGAATATGGAGGACTACCTGGCAGCAGGTTTACTAGTCCTCTTGTGATAATTTTCTTCTGATAAAGCAGTGATTTTATCAAAACTGTAGCAAGCGACCCAATACGTGATATATCGCTGGAATCAGGGTCTCTGTCCCTATATTGTGCTGCTATCAGATTAGGTGGTAAAAACCTGGTGACTTATTCCCTTTAAGAGACATTCCCTACTCCCAACTGCCTTTAGATTAGAACTGGTTACTGAAATTATAGTCATAACCCAATCCCATCGCCACCCACTGTGCACTAAAATTGTGATTCTGGTGGACGCCTACAAAATTTGGCCACAGGAAAAAGGGGTAGAAATGAGGTCCCACTTTCATGAGTAGCAATACAGGCTGTCCTACTATTAGGAATCCTACAACCCTGCTTTGGAAAATATAGGATGGATTTTTGCCTAGCAGGATGGTTAAAATGGAATTAATTGCTAAGGAAGTAAAAGGGTCGATAGTAAAATTTAGGTAATTGAATGGAATTGAATCAATATTTAAAACCAGCAAATTAAAGCTTGAGATTGATCCAAAGAGTAAATCAAATTAGAGTATGGATTTGGGAAGAATACTGCGACTAGTGGGCATTTGGATCAACATGACAATTATGATTTGGAATAATGTTGGGTGTACTCATTATATTGCAGATATAACAATGCATGTTTTATTTCTTTATATGCAAAATAACTTACCTTTGAGCCTGCAGGAAAGAAAATTGCATGCTCCCTCATACGGGTATTCTAGTCTAATTCATATATTTTTACCTATCAAGGGGCTAAAACAAGAAAAAAGTTCAAATTCACTACAATTCTTCAGTTTATTTCTGAGGATGTATTTATTATAAGTAAGATGTGTAGCTACAGTTATTATATATGGGCTATTTGTATTATTGTTTTTGAATTCTTTTTATTTACCTTACAGGATTTAGTAAATCGGTTCCAGTCATTCTGCCATAGCTTTTTCCTGCTTTTCTTTAGCTGCCTGTTTGATCTCTTTTCCTATTGATTTTTTACTCTACAGAGGGATCCTGTTTTAGCTTCATTTTATTTTCTTTGTTTCGGCAAATGTTCGGAGCGGAGTCTGTGGCCACTACGCTTTAATATCTCCCACTAAGTGCAGATAATGTAAAACACAAGGCCGGTATTATGTCTAGTGTGCTGGTTGTAGACACAGCTCGATCTGTCATGGTAATCTGGCTGATGTCTTGTACATACCAGCCTGCTTGTAGAGAGTCAAACACCTACTGGGACACAGTTGAAATTCATCACCAAGGAGGAAATAGACAAAATAAAGCTTGTATAGAAATGGGGGAGTCGTACTGTTGGAAGAAAATGATCACATTTGATCAAAAGAGGCAGGAAATAACAGGGATATTGGTTCTTGTTACTTCTTTACACTGTATGTACTGTGTATTGTTTCTCAGATACTGTTCTCCAAGGGCTTGTCCAAGAATTGTAGACTTTGTAATGTACAATGCGATGAATGTAGTTTCAGAACCCAAATCTCAGGGACACTTCCGTATAGATCTGTGTGTTCACAAGCATATTAATTTACTGATTCTATGAACTTCTTCATATTTTTTTGCTTTCCTGAGTTAGCGTCCAGACACAGCTCTATTGTCAGATTTGTAAAGGGGATAATCAGTTCACAATATATTAGTTTAGGCCCGCTTCACACATCCGTATGGTACCGGAAAAAAAAAGAACTGGTGTTATCAGTGTTTTGGATCAATTTGATACAGGAAAAATATATGTATTTGTACCGTATTAACCAGTAGATAGAAAAATATTTAGATTTGAGAGTCCTCAATGGTTGATACCTTTTAATGACTAACTGAAAAGATGGTAACAAATTGCAAGCTTTCGAGACTACTCAGGTCTGTTCATCAGGCATACTGCTACGCTTGACGAAGAGACCTGAGTAGTCTCGAAAGCTTGCAATTTGTTACCTTTTAATGGCTAACTGAAAAGATGGTATCAACCACTGAGGACTCTCAAATCTAAATATTTTTGGATCAGTGTGCCATCCGTTTTCTGGTATGGCTTAAGAGAAATCAATTCCAAAGCTTCTCCTATACTTTGCAATATTAAACACATACAGCGCACGGATGACATATGGACGCCATCTGTGTGCTGTACAGTTTTACACAGACCTATAGACTTGTATTGGCCCTCGTGATCTGTGCTGCTGGTAAAAAACAGACATGTCTCCGTGTGGTTTGCACGGACATGTGTGCAGCAGTATAGATTATAATGGATACATGTGGTATCTGTGAAAAAAATGTATGCCACGTGTACCTGAAAAACGGATATGTGAAGGGGCCTAAGAGTGTATGTTACTAGCAAAAACATGGGGTGGCATAGAAATTTTGAGGAAAACATGGAACAGTATAAAAATTATGCATACAGTACAGACCAAAAGTTTGGACACCCCTTCTCATTTAAAGATTTTTTTCTGTATTTTCATGACTATGAAAATTGTACATTCACACTGAAGGCATCAAAACTATGAATTACCACATGTGGAATTATATACTTAACAAAAAAGTGTGAAACAACTGAAAATATGTCTTATATTCTAGGTTCTTCAAAGTAGCCACCTTTTGCTTTGATGACTGCTTTGCACACTCTTGGCATTCTCTTGATGAGCTTCAAGAGGTAGTCACTGGAAATGGATGGTCTTCCAACAATCTTGAAGGGGTTCCCAGAGATGCTTAGCACTTGTTGGCCCTTTTGCCTTCACTCTGCGGTCCAGCTCACCCCAAACCATCTCGATTGGGTTCAGGTCTGGTGAGTGTGGAGGCCAGGTCATCTGGCGTAGCACCCCATCACTCTCCTTCTTGGTCAAATAGCCCTTACACAGCCTGGAGGTGTGTTTGGGGTCATTGTCCTGTTGAAAAATAAATGATGGTCCAACTAAACGCAAACCGGATGGAATAGCATGCCGCTGCAAGATGCTGTGGTAGCCATGCTGGTTCAGTATGCCTTCAATTTTGAATAAATCCCGAACAGTGTCACCAGCAAAGCACCCCCACACCATCACACCTCCTCCTCCATGCTTCATGGTGGGAACCAGGCATGTAGAGGTTCACCTTTTCTGCATCGCACAAAGACACGGTGGTTGGAACCAAAGATCTCAAATTTGGACTCATCAGACCAAAGCACAGCTTTCTACTGGTCTAATGTCCATTCCTTGTGTTCTTTAGCCCAAACAAGTCTCTTCTGCTTGTTGCCTGTCCTTAGCAGTGGTTCCCTAGCAGCCATTTTACCATGAAGGCCTGTTGCACAAAGTCTCCTCTTAACAGTTGTTGTAGAGATGTGTCTGCTGCTAGAACTCTGTGTGGCATTGACCTGGTCTCTAATCTGAGCTGCTGTTAACCTGCGATTTCTGAGGCTGGTGACTCGGATAAACTTATCCTCAGGAGCAGAGGTGACTCTTGGTCTTCCTTTCCTGGGGCGGTCCTCATGTGAGCCAGTTTCTTTGTAGCGCTTTGATGGTTTTTGCAACTGCACTTGGGGACACTTTCAAAGTTTTCCCAATTTTTCGCACTGACTGACCTTCGTTTCTTAAAGTAATGATGGCCACTCGTTTTTCTTTACTTAGCTGCTTTTTTCTTGCCATAATACAAATTCTAACAGTCTATTCAGTAGGACTATCAGCTGTCTATCCACCAGACTTCTGCACAACACAACTGATGGTCCCAACCCCATTTATAAGGCAAGAAATCCCACTTATTAAACCTGACAGGGCACACCTGTGAAGTGAAAACCATTTCCGGTGACTACCTCTTGAAGCTCATCAAGAGAATGCCAAGAGTGTGCAAAGCAGTCATCAAAGCAAAAGGTGGCTACTTTGAAGAACCTAGAATATAAGACATATTTTCAGTTGTTTCACACTTTTTTGTTAAGTATATAATTCCACATGTGTTAATTCATAGTTTTGATGCCTTCAGTGTGAATGTACAATTTTTATAGTCATGAAAATACAGAAAAATCTTTAAATGAGAAGGTGTCCAAACTTTTGGTCTGTACTGTATGTGTATGAGAATTCTGGTTTCTCATAGACTTTGCTCGTACTTCAAAACGCTGCTGAAAATTTGCATAAAAATCTGCAGCAAAATACGCTGAAAAACACAACATGTGTGAACATAGCCTGAAATAGCCGGCCAGAGACAATGCATCTCTGATGACCAGTCTGAGGCCGACCTCCGGCTGCTCCTCCCTGCCCCACTGTCCTAGACTGACAAGTCTCCCCCTATACACTCATAATAAGAGACCTGGGGTAATGGGTATGGAAAATCCAGGGGGGACTGTTCTCGGGCTAGTAATCCAAGATGCACAGTCCTCGCCGACCTTTCAAAGTATATATTCTCTGAAAGACCACAGTGTTTTAAATTTCCAATGTGTGCTGCCTGTGGTACAGGCAGAATGAATCTCTTGTCCCTTTAATATTAAAAAATGTGCACATAATACCTAAAATGATTTTATCTTATTTACAGAAGTTTTCAACAGTCCATTATAATATTGCAATAATCTTACAAGCAGTTTCTTAAAGGGGTTGTCCATTACTAGACAACACCAGCTTAATCAATTCAGGACCCAAGTTAAAATAAACAGTGTATTCTCCCCTCCTGCACAGGCGCCATTCCAGCGATGTCAGTGCCGTTGTTCCCGGCGGTGATGTGACATTGTCACTTGTCGGCTGCAGCTTTTACTATTTCACCAGAGCAGCATCCATCGTGGTGGAATATTGATGAGATGCAGCCGTCGAGCTGCCGCTTATTGGATGTAGCCGGCACATGACACTATAATGTCACATCACCGCCGACATTGATGGAACGACGCCGCTGCAGGAGGTGACTATAGTGACCTGACTTTATTAAGCTGTGGTTTGCCCGTAGTCCACAAGCCCTTTTATATGTTGCAAGTTTCAGAACCTGTCCCTTTATAGGAAGGAGCTTCCGATAATAAACTTGCACAAGAAGTAACTTTCTAACATAACCATGTAGTCCCTGGGGGCTCTGTCCTTACTGCAAGGAATGCCAGATCGTGGCTTCAGAATCACTATCCCTCAGCTGGTTTTGATATTCTTCATATGGCCTCCAATCTGTCTTTAGCACCTCTGCTTACTAAACAAATGTAACGCCAACTACTATCTGCTGAGCAATAGCACAAATGCTTGTCAGATGTCCTGGATGAGTCTTAGCTGCTTTTTACAACCATAAGGAACAAGGAGTCAAGTCTGTGACATATTAACAAGAGTTCATAAGTTAAGGAATTTCCATAGGTTTAAAGAAACCGTACAAGTCTTTAGTGCTTGATACCTTTTGGCATCATGGGCCTTAACCTGTAGTGTTTGACCTTCTTGTACTTGTGCTTCTTGTGATTTCATTTAGACACTGGAGATACTGTATCTCAAAGGGGATTTGTTGGCAATAAATAGCCACTGCAATCAGGTTAGGAGTTGGCTTTATATCTGAGAACACATTTCAATACAGAGGTATTTTCATTAAAAGTATATGAGACTTGCAATTACCGCAGAACATAAGACAGACACAAGTCTTCAAAACAAGTCAAACAAGTGAAGACGGGAATTGGACATTGCAATACCTTGATGTGCCAGAAACAGACCTGCTATCCATTATCTGGAACTAAGGGTTTCGTGCTCTTTCATGCAGGAAGCAGCCAAAAAATAAAGCACAGATGCTGAACTCTCATTGAAAAAACTCACCCTGCTTCTATATTAGAGGATTGAATGAAAATGGTTAAGACCTAATATGAAGTGACAAACTCTTAAAGGTGTCCATCTTCAGTTGCAACAATAATAGTTTTTTGCCCTATAAAGGCCTTTTTTAATTTTTAGTGTCAGGGCTAGCACACTTAGTGTAAGGCTATGGAACCCAAAATGGGAGATGGGTATGTCCAAATCAGAAAACCTTGCAATATCTTCTCAAAAATAAAAAAAACATATAGCCCACCATATCTAACAGAGAACAGGTGTTAAAAAGCTGACAACTCTATAGCAATAACAATATGCCTTAACCATCATACGCTCTAAATCGTCTACAACGAGAGTAAGAAATTTACATTAAAAAGATTAAAAATCATAAAAGCTGTCCAGTAATTACCCATTTGTTCAAAGGGTTTAGACTGGTAGGAAAAAAAAATAATACGCCCCTACATGTTGCATTCTGACACTTACCTGGGCCCCACTGGTCTCTACTACCTGATCCCGCCTTAGCACAACAAAAGTGAGTGGCAGTTACCACTTGGCCAATCACTGGCCTCAGCGGTGACCAGCCTCAACCATTGATTGGCTGCACAGTCACTCCTGGCCATTTCCTGTGTAGGACCAGGTAGCAGAGACCGGTGTGGTCATGGTAAGTTGAAAAGAGACTTATGGGGAATCGGTGAGGGTGAGAATAGCTTCTCGAATTTCTTATACTTACATGAGCGCTTTCAACTAAAATATCATTCCCTGGACCATCCCCTTGATGAAAACTTTTGACTGACGACAAAAATAAATTAGAGAAGAGCAAATTACAATCAAAGTGTAACGGGTCTGGGAGGTGGAACCTCTGAGCTACTATACAAAGGGGCAGTCCTTGTAAGGAAGCGGGTGGCTCCCAGGGAAAGCAGGCAGGCAGTCACGTCAAGTGACAGGGACAGTCTCTGGGTAGAAGGGCAGGAGGTCACGGCAAGTGACGGGGACAGTCTCTTGACAGGCGAAGGGTCACGGCAAGTGACAGCAGGGTAAGAGTCTCTCGACAGGCAGGTGGTCACGGCAAGTGACAGCAGGATAAGAGTCTCTGGACAGGCAGGTGGTCACAGCTAGTGACAGCAGGATAAGAGTCTCTGGACAGGCAGGTGGTCACAGCAAGTGACGGCTAAGCCTCCAGGTAGGCTAGCAGGCGGATAGCAGGTGAGCGCTCCCAGGTGAGCGGGTAAGAGTCTCTGGACAGGCTGGCAGGCAGGTATCTGGCAGGTACTTCCTGGTCCGCAGGCGGACTGATCCATAGACAGACTGGCAGATGCTGGTAGGCAGACTGTCGGACCGCAGGATTGCAAGCAGGTAGACAGCACTGGAAAACAAGCTGGCAACGGGACCTGAGGGCTGAATCAGAGTTGAAAGGCTTTGCAACAACATTGCTCGGGCACCTCCATTTTGGAGGAGGTGCCTTATATATGGTGAGATCCCCCGGCCATTTGCCGGGACTCCTTAGGACGGCGCGCGCGGCCCCTTTAAGAGAGAGGGAGTGCGCACGCCCTAAGCACAGTGACTGGGAAGCAGCGCGCGCTGCCAGCAGAGCGGGAGGAGGACGCCGGGCACGGAGCGGAGAGGTGAGGGGAACGGCGTCCCTGCCTAGCAGGAGGCAGGGACGCCGACGCTACACAAAGGTGTATGTTATCAGATTGTATATGTAATTTATATTGTTTTTATGTTCTTTTGTCAAATTGTAACACTTGAAGTTTAAAGTATTTATATTTCTTGTCTAAAAGTTGAAACCCGGCAGATAGAACCCATGAGTATGCGTGAAGTGCACATCCTAGATAAACTCAGCCCAAGTATAAATCCAGGCTCCCGGCCAGTTCAGAGCTGTTTAGCCTAAATAATTGCATTTGAATAAGTGAGAACGTTTTTAGGAAGTGTTAAGTGATAAAATGTATCTGGAACTTTGCTTCAAGTAAATTGTATTGTTTTTGCACCCACGTGGCATGTATTGAACTTCTCATATTATTAGAGCCTTACTGCATATATAATAATCATAGGGTATGCAAAAGTTGCGCTTTTAATGGGTTAACACATTCTTTTCAGACTGCCTACCTTGGTTTACCCATCAAGCATCTAGTGTTAGGAGTGGAGGACAATTCAACTCTATATAACAACTACAATGTAAGCCTTTCAACCAACCTGGTAATTTCCAGAACTACGAAAATATTTCAAGATCCAACTATAGTTTCCTCACCAACATTTCCTACTTTTCTAAATCATATTTATCTATGAGTTTGTTGGAGCAGGATTTGCCCTAGTGATCACCATGGTTGCTGTCAAAATATAACTAGTTAATAAAGATGTATGCAAGGTGCCAAAATGCTACCATAATGCTTTGTGTTTGAGCTTAAAAGTTTAATCACAAAGAGATTAACATGCCTGTTTCTGATCAACATGGTTGATTCTTATGTTAAGTGACTTTATCCTTCAGTGACACCATGCAATGAGAGAAAGCTTATAAGCTCAGTGTACCTTGTTCTGAAACGCACAGAAAACTCCAATCCCGAGTTCAGAGACCTTTATTTAAAGGGCTGTCTCATGAAGGCAAGCCCTGTCTATATATATATATATATATATATATATATATATATATATATATATATATATATATATATATATATATATATATATATATATATATATATATATATATATATATATATATATATGATGACACATGGATGTCATCTGGGATCGTCCACCTTCGCACACTCAGGATGCCCATTTTGATGGCTCTGTATAATAGCCACTTTGTAATGCTGCATTTTCATGCATCAGTCACAAAAAAATTCCTGTCTGCCTTGTTGATTTGTTTAAAAGAGTCATCTAACTATAGACAACCTCAATGTAGTTAAAAAAAACAGTTACTAATGTTCTTCTTTCTCCAAAGATCCAGCACTGACCTTACAAATGATTGTTTGAAACCGCTGCAGTCAATCAATGGTCTCAGTGGTCCTGTACTAATACAGGGGCATTAGTGCTGGATATGCAGGGGAAAGAAGAAATGGGTATAGTTTTTTATTTTGTTTTACAGGAGCAGCCCTGTACTGGGAAGCCCGGTATTGAATTGGCCCCAGTGCTAAACCAGTATCTAAGTATCACTCCCCCACTGATCAGAAATTGTTCACATGTCATAGCTATATGAATTCATTTTTGGGGTAGAGCGAGCTTACTAGAGTAGAGTTCTGAGCTGACACTACATGTTGGATAGTATTCGGCCAATGATGGTAGCAAACATAGCCTCTCTGGGGCTTGCGCACCCCATGCCCATCACCTTGATTTAAGGGGCATCTGTGTTCTCAGGGTGCAGACTCATTTGATTACAGTGGTGGTACAAAGAGCTGTCATCTCCCTGCTCCACCATTTATTCAGCAGATAGCAAAAGGGGGAATCAAGATGCAGCAGAAACTAAGGCTGTGGAGTCAGAATGTGGAGAATAATAGGGGAGCTGCTTCTTTGACAGGAGAAGACTGGAGGAGCTACACAAGCCAGTCAAGAATAGAAGGAGTAGTGTGAAAATCTGCATTAAGGTGAGTTTAGAGGAGATGGAAAGCCAAAGTTCATCAGTGTAAGGTCCCAGCAGTTTATTATTTATTATGCTTTGCTTATATAGCGCCATTAATTCCACAGCCCTTTACAGACATCATCACTGTCCCCATTGGGGCTCACAATCTAGATTCCCTATCAGTATGTCTTTGGAGTGTGGGAGGAAACCTGAGAACCCGGAGGAAACCCACGCAAACAAGGGGAGAACATACAAACTCCTTGCAGATGTTGTCCTTGGTGGGATTTGAACCCAAGACCCCAGTGCTGAAAAGCAAAAGTGCTGCTAACCACTGAGCTACTGTGCTGCCAGTTCAGCGAAGCAAGAAATTAACACCTCAGTGTGCAGCCTGAGTTTTTCTTTCTCATTGTGATGAGGGCACAAATGCGGACATCATTACTGTATTAGGAAACAAATACTGTGTGTGGCACATTGGTGGCACTATGACTGTATGGGGTAACAGTATTGTGTATAGGCTTAATGGGGCACTATAACCGTATATAGCAAAGATAGTGTGTGTGTGTGTGTGGGGGGTACTAGTTCTATGTGTGGCACAAAGGGGACACTATTTCTGTTTGGAGAATTAAAGGACATAGGGGATATTGGTACTGTGTGGGGGACACTTACTGTGAGTCCTCTTTGTTTGGCACAATCAGAGTGTTTGGAGATTTAGGTGGGAATTATTGCTGTGTGCTACTATTACACATGGGCACTATCTGTTTGCCACTCATTATTGCAGTGGCAGAGATTGCAGAAAAACAATAATTGACCTCTGTCTACCCCTTGGTTCCCTGTAATGTGATCAGGACCCCAGGCTCCAGGTTTGCTATGTTAGTAATCCAATTTGGTCCCAGAGCCAGGGTGTAATAAGATAACACTGACAAGACAATGCACTACAATACAGAAGTATAGCTGTATATTAAACAAGTGCTCCAACAATGACCCGTCCAGGTCCCCCAGTTGGTCTAACAAAAAAGGCTAAAACAGTGCAATAAAATGTTCAAGAACAAAAACAGACATGAAAATCCTTCCAAACCCCTTTAACTGATTCCATACAGAAGAACAATAAAAAATAAAAATAATCAGTATAATTAAACCAGTATAATAAGTCATAAAAACCCATTAATGCCACCATGCTTTTTTTTACCTTGTTTTCAAGAAAATTGAATAAAAAGTGATCAAAAAGGTTTTGTGTACCTGTAAATGGTACCAATAAAAACTACAGGTCTCCGGGGCAAATGAGTCCTCACACAGCTCTGTCAATGGAAAAATGGGGAAAAAAACAAACTTAAAAAAAAAATAAATAAATAAAAAAAAAAATAGAGATCTCAGAATTTCTGGCCCCGGAATCCTGCGCCCTGCAATCGCACGATTATACTTACCTATTACTCCCTTCTATGGGCAGTGGCTTCATTGTTCTTCAACATCCCAATAAAGGAAGAAGAAGAGAGCACTCACTGGTCTAAAAACATTCTTTAATTCCATACGTTAAAAATCCGTAGCAGGGAGGTAAGTGGTACACATCATCAGATGACGGTCGTTTTGCTTACACCACGCTTCTACACTCCACCGCGCTTACCTATTACTCCCTTCTATGAGCAGTGGCTTCACTGTTCTTCTGTGCAGGCGAGACACTGTTACTTCAGTAGCAGTGACTCGCCGGCACCAGCGCAGAAGAACAATGAAGCCACTGCCCGTAGAAGGGAGTAATAGGTAAGTATAATCGCGCAATTGCAGGGTGCAGGTGCGGGAATCCGGGGCCAGAAATGCACGTCACAGGCCAGTGTGACGCTGAAGGGAGGGGGGTGCTATTGAAAAATGAAGACAGGAGGCGGAGATTTCTTTCAGGCACCTCACGCCTGGAAGAAATCTTTAGCATTACAGACGATTTCTGCACATCAAGACCGCAGATATAGGCATACTGGTATGATTAGTTTAAACGTTCTATTACCTGTATGCCCATATTAATAAGTAAAAATGTCCCAGGGGGTGACCGATTCCCTTTAAGGGGTTTTCGCATCTTCAGGAGCACACCCCTCCACTGCCTCCCAGCTTCCTGGTTGCACTTTTCAAGATTGACAGTCAGGACCGGTGGCAGGGTTGCGCCACTGGACGGAATGGAACACTCTACCAGGCTCCTACCAGGGCAGCATTGCGCCCTCCTTAACTAGGTAACCAGCCACTAAGAGGTGACTTGTAATGTAGACAACGGGTTTGAGAACGGAGAGGATTTTTAAGTAGTGGCAAATTGTAACTTTGCTTGTTGTTACAAGTACTTTGCAATTTTATCCTTTTAAGAATTGGAGACAACCTCTTTAACAAAGAAATCCTGGCCATGACTTTCTTCCTCACTGTAGATAGTCCACAGCTACTGCACATGTGAAGTCTTTATTTGTTCCCATGCTAGAGAGTGATGGCACGGGATTAACTTTTCACATTTACTCCAGTTTGCCTTGGCAAAATCCACCAAGCTGTCCTGTACAGATGCCTAAAACATTATTTGTATTGTATTTTAGGAGAAAATGAATCGTGTGTTGTAAATCCTTCTTATTTTTTATCTTTGTCCGTCAAAGTAAATGTCCATGAGTACAACAAAGGCTGTTTTACCCCATACATAGGCCTACACCATGTTAAGTCTAATTTCAGTTTCGGAAGTAGACCTGTTAAACTATATTAAGGATTTCCTCTACCTGATTTCTAATGGTCATTTCTAAATTTTGAGGGGGTCTCTCTGGGTCTGTTTTTCGGTCTCTCTCTGTGTTCTCTCTCATCTCTTTCCTCTTCTCTCACTTCTGTTCTCTTTTCTCTTGTCTCTCTTATCTTCTGTTCTAGTCTCTCTCTTATCTTCTCTCCTCTGAAAAGCTGCACTAGGATCCAAGAGGTAGGTTCCCAGTGCTTTCTCCTAGCCCTGCTCCCCTTGACTCATTATGTGTGTGTTTAGTGAGAGCCCTGTCAGGGGAGCGAGTCAGAGAGAAAACTCCAGAGACCTGCCTCTTTTACTTGTCAACTTAATCGCATCGTCCTTTGCCACCATTTCAAAGTATGTTTTCTCTGAAACATTCAGTTTTTCAGAGTGAAACATACATGGCTGCAAACCTCCCACTGCCTGGGGTTCAAGCAGCGTTAATCAAATAACGGGTTCCCCTTAAGAATAACAGAGGAAAGCCATCCCTATAAAAGAAAAAATAAGTCATACTTTCCACCAGATTTCACCCTCCCCTTACTCCATCTTTGCTACTCTGATAATCTTTTTGGGCCAGAAGTCATGACTTCTTGACCACCGGTCACGTAACCCTGAAGTTATTCAGTGACCTTGATGGTCAAGTCACCTACGTCCGGTGGAGACTATAGAAGTGTTGAAACCGGGGGCATAGTCCAGTGATAAATAAACTTTCATTTTTATTTTATAAAGATGGAAAGCCCCACCAACAAATAGTCCTTCTGTGTAATTAATCCTGTACATGGGACAGTGGCCGGCACAGATCCTTGGATCCACCTTCACTTTTGTTTTAAGTCATTATAGGAGATTAAAAGTTTTCCCTTTTATGTGATTATGCTTTGTGAACTAACTATCTCATAAAAGTCATAAGCACTGACTGATTTATACCTTTATAGGCTGCTGTCCTAATAGATTGTTTCCTAAATACTCTTAGCATGTGTTGAGCTTAATCAATTCCCGTCATGTTGGCCTGCTATTTTAACTTAAGAGTCTTCATCCATCATCTATTCCAGAATGAATATTCCTTCCGATAGCAAAGCCAAACTGTGACTTCATTCATAGCTGTAGTGTTGTGGAGAGCTGCCTGTACATCCTCAAATTGCCAGATACATGGTTTGAGTGGTCATCCTATCCAGAGAGTTATGTACAGGGGCTGGTAGGGAAGCTGTACATTTAAAGGGAACCTATCAGCAAATAAAACTGTATTTGACTGCGGACCTATTGGTAATCTGCAGGTAAATACCATTTAAAACATACTTAAAAATTAAGCTTTAGACTATGTGCCTACGATGCAGATTTAATGCGTTAAAATCGCTTGTTAAGATGTCTGCCATGTTTCCCAATGATAATCCGCATGTGCTGTGCACATGCTGCGGAAATTTCCGCTGCGGATTATCATTGCGCAAAAATCTGCAGCACAACCAATTTGGGCGCGATTTCAGTGGGTATCTAATGCCAGAGTTCCTCCAAAGTGATAGCTCTTTGTGCTCTCAACTCTGTCTTGCAGAAGGGGTATCAGAAACAAACCCCTGTAATAAAATGCTTTTGGCTGTGACCCACATCCAGTTTCTAGTAGTTTTATCCTATAAATGAATGTGTATTTTATTACAGCTCTGGTTTCTTACAGAATGTTTGTTGGAAATCGCGTACATCAGATAAGTTAGGGCTCACATGGTAATACGGTGATCTGGTGAAAGATATCTGGCTGTTTTCCTTTCTTACTTAAAAAAGGAGTATAACGTTAATGAGAAATGTTCCATAAATTAGGCCCTAAAACTTTTTTTCATTAAGGAGCCAAGCTAAAAATATCCTTGGCATGTCAAAAGATTATTCTTGATATCTGGTCTTGAGTCAAGAATTTTTGCTTCTCTTGTCTGATGTACACATGAGACGACTAAACTTTTTATTACCGACAAGCCGCTACGAGGGTTGATCTGTGTTGTCCATTGAAGTACAGCGATAGTCCTGGTGACACAATTTGTCCTCACCAATACCAAAACTGTCACAGACAATTACAATGGCATCTGTAGGTTACAACGTTATAGCTCATATAAAGTGGTGTATCTATTAATAGTCTTGTAGAAATGTGGACAAAAAAAATTCCACAACTTGCTTACTTAGGCCTCTTCAGAGAACCCTTGAATGCAAAGATTGAAAAAGTTATTTGACTTCCAAATTTTTTTTCAAATGTCAGAAATTGCTAAAAAATAACAATGTCAGAAATACTCCCTGGCTCTAGACCCTGTCAGCCTGATCCTGGCTGCTCTTGTGATCACTGACACAGGAAGCAATGACATCCTGTTCTTCAATCACCTGATCGCTGAGGCCTATGAATGGACGCAACGATCATGGGATGGGATGTCATCCAAGGCACATGTAATAATGTCACCTGGCCATTAAAACCAATCATAGGCCTCAGTAGTTATGTAAGCAAAGAGCGGGACATTATTGCATCATGTCACAGCAGCCACAGCTGGAATGGCCAGAGCTGGAGCAATGGGGATTAAAGCCAGGAACATGCCTCATTTTGTTATGTTATGGCCATCTACACCTTTTGAAAATGTTTTATTTGATCTATTTGATGAGAATAATGAGAAACTACATGCATATTTTTAGTTTTAGACTGCAGAATGAAGTGCGTGACTCAGGGTCTGTAGTCCACCGACTGTGGATATGTTGCATAGTGGGTTATCTAGTGTGCGCTTTAGAAACCCATTAGGCAATGATTGTGATCATAGTTCCTTTGAGCCTCATCTGAGTGTCATAGAGAGCAGATAGTGAGCTGATCTGGAGATTTGTTTTCTTTTTGAAGAAGTGGGCTGGGGTGGTCTAGCATCGGAAAAGGGTAGCTTGTAAAAGCATTGCCACTAAAGCATATTGGGTGTGAGATGGGTGTGAGATATTAAGGGGAGCCAAAGTGGACCACTTTGAGTTAGATCAATACCTTAGTGAAGGTTCCAGATGATTTTAGGGATGGTTGGTGTGGTTCATCAACTTGGAAGAAACTGGTGAAACAATAGCAGAAGATAGAGAGTTTTTTTTGAAGGAATATGGCTAAGTGTAGCAGTGACTCTCCTTATTTCTATACAGAAATTTATGCTGTAACTTTTTGCTGAATGTGACTAGTTCTGAAAAGCAGTGAAAATCAAAAACCATTTCGAGATCAATTGAAGGTTACTGGCCTAAAGTAACGTCAACAGTGGCTGACGAAGTCCCAAATGTTTTATTCTAAAGACTGTTGCATGTTTTGTTCTGGAATGTTCAAGTAATAATGCCACCTAGAGTTAACTGCAGCTACCAAGTTATTGTGCCTATGTGAGATTGGTAATTATCAAACTTGTGCTTCTGTGAGTGAAGGAAGAAAAGGAAAGAAATTCTGCATTTTACCAATATGAAGTACAAAAACTTTAGGCATGCTGTAGAGTAAGAATGCTTTCAAAAATAGAAGGGTTAATAGTTTATTTTTATTAAGTAACAAAATAAAAAGTAAATGCACAAAAGAGAAATCTAAATCACATTAATATTTGGTGACCATCCTTTGCCTTCAAAACAGCATCGATTCAAAACGCAAGTTTTGAAGGTACTCTGCATGTTGAGAACTAACCACTGATCTTCTGTGGATGTAGGCCTCCGCAAGTCCTTCTGTCTCCTAATGTAATCCCAGACAGACCCGATGATGTTGCGATCATGGTTGTGTGGGGGCGATATCATCACTTCCAAGACTCCTTAGTATTTACGCTGAAGATAGTTCTGAATGACATTGGTTGTATGTTTGGGGTCATTGTCCTGCTGTAAGTATCTGTATTTCTCAGTATTGAGGAGATTGTTAATCTTGACCAATTCCCCAACTACATTTGCATAAAGACAAGAAACCTCCATCATGCTTCACTGCCTGCAGAAACTCATTATTGTACCGTTCTCCAGCTCTACAGTGAACACACTGCCTTCTATAGAAGCCAAATATTTACAATTTTGACTAATCAATCTAGAGCACCTTTTGACAATTTTGTGCCCTCTAGTTCCTATGTTTTCATGCATAGTTGAGCCACTTGGCCTTGTTTCCATGTTGAAGGTATGATATTTGCCCGCAATTCTTCCATAAAGACCAGTTCAAGCTAGACTTCTCCAAACAGTAGATTAGTGAAGCCAGTTCACACTAGTTGCTGCCAGTTCTGAGCTGATGGCATCTTGAGTCTTTAATTTGCTGCATTAAGTTTCCTTGGCCAACCACGATCCTCAAAATTGCAGGTAGATAATTATCCATCATGCAGTACTATCAGGGTGGTATCTGATTTACTCAAAATGTGTTCTGCAGCAGGACAATGACCTGGAACATACAGCAAATGTCATTAGGAACTATCTTGGTGTAAAGGAGAACAAGATTCCCGAAAGTGATGGCATGGCCACTGCAGAGCCCTGATCTCAACATCATCGAGTCTGTATATGATTACATGAAGAGACAGAAGGTTTCGCGCAAGCCTACATCCACAGAAGACCTGTGGTTAGTTATCCGCACTGCTTGGAACAACCTCTCTGCTGAATTTCTTTAAAAACTGTCTACAAGTGTACCTAGAAGAAATGATGCTTGTTGCTGTTTTCAAAGCAAAAGGTGGTCACACCAAATATTGATTTTGTTTAGATTTCTCATTTGTTCATCTACTCTGAATTTAGTTAATTGATAAAAAATTTAACTCCATTTTATTGAGCAAGAAACAGGTCCTCTTTAACACTTCTAATTTTGAATCAATTCTTTCGTTACAGTTTTTTTTTTTTTTTTTTTACTCGTTTGCCTAAAACTTTTTATTTTTATACAAAAATCTTAAAAGTTAAACATATAAGATCAAGACTACAATGCATAGGCACTGAATGAAAAGTTTTGATAGTTTTAAAATGGAAATGACAAAATGTTTAATGCCTGCATTGTAAGAAGGATGGGTTTCATGAACGTATGTTCTTCTCACATGTGTTTTCAATAAATTTTTTGAAAATTGCTTTTACTTCATACTTACCCTTAGTTTCCACGTTACTGAGTGAATTTGACATGTAGACTCCTACTTGTGTATGACTTAAATGTACTGTGGATGATATGAGAGAGCGCCTTTTGCCCTAAGTTGACTTTAACTACAATTAATTGAGGTACACATTCCTACAGTTGCACATGTAGTTTTCTTTTTTTTCTCTTGTGCTTGCTTTTCATCTAAGATTAGTATAAGGAATCTACGCCCACCAAATGATGGCATTTGCCAAGCAGAGAATTAAAGCACTAGTGTTTTTGAAATGTTAGTAGATTACTGGAAGTCATAGTTATCCCTCTTAGGGGGGTTCTTGCACAGACCCTTTAACTGCTAGCATATTGTTGGAGCTTGTAACAATTTCAGAGGTCAATTGCTCTCATGTGACAGGGGAGAACCAACCCTTTTCAATTTAACAGTTCATATACAATCACTGTAGCTACAAAATGGCAATAAAAGATGTTCAGAATGCCAGCGTGACTCTTTCAATATTACAGACCTATAGCTAATTCTTTAATTAAACACAAATACAAATAAATATTTCAATCTATATTTGTAGCTTAGATATGGTACCATTTGCCAACTGCTAACATTTTCTACCATTGACCTATTTCTTCATCACGTATGAGTACTATCCGTATTTTTCATGGATAATACTCGTACCTGTGATAGTCTATGGGGTCATTCACATATCCACAGAAAATCGCGGAGACATGTCTGATTTTGACCCAAGGGTCGGATCAAAATCGGCAATGCAAGTCTATGGGTACGTGAAAAAAATGGGACCGTTCTCGGATGACATCCAAGTGCGGTCTGATTTTCATGGACTGTCAGAACGGAAAAGGTAGAGAAACTTGTTTTATCACTATTTTCCCCATGTAGGAAAAAACAGATGATCCTCGAACCACACTCTGATCAAAGTCTGATCAGAATAATCAATCTGTTTTTCTCATACATAGAAAAATCGGACGTTTGAATAAGCCCTAATTCTGAGTGTTTTTTTGGCACACCCAACGTCTACATATTACTTTGCACTTTTTTGTATTGTTAATAAGCTTTATTCATCTTCATTACAGTAATTACATATCAATCCTACCCCTAGAGCCACTCAAGACTGGGGGACATTGTGCTACATTCAATGTTTTCATGGACCTATTAGTGCTTTATTTGCCATCATGCTTATGTTGCTTTTGGTTTGGCTATTCATATCGGTATGATAGGGTTGACTCTTGCTCAAAAATCAGAAATTGAGGTCCTTAAACAACCCCCAAAATGTTTGAAGCTTAGTTACAAATCCCACAGATTTTTTTGTAATCATTTTTTCTTTTTTTTTAAGAAAAAATATGGTTGGCTGAGGTTTGATTTTTTTTTTTCTTTTCCCTCTCAGAATAACCACATTTAAATTATACTTTGTTTGATGGACTTGAAGTCATTTCTTTTCCACTAAATGAACTATGTAATGCAACTACAGTATGGAAAATTTTACTAAGTCATCAGCCACAATTCAATAATTTAGTTCCCTGCTTGCAATCTTCAGAAATGTTAATTCTAAGTGAGATGTTAAAAAACAAGATAACATGCTATTTTTGTGTGCTGATTATGGAAAGTAACGTATGAAAATGATCAAAAACAGAAAAAAGTCAATGTTTGAAATTTTTTTAGATTGTGGTACAAACAAAATTTTTGATTTTTCCTTCCTAAGATGAATTTGCAATTGTGTGGACTACATACTAAAGGAAAATAATTTAGTCAATTTTACATAATAATGATTTGATAATAGGAAAAAGTGATTAATGAATATGATTCCTGATAGAGGGCCAGATTATGTGGTAAAGATTTGTCATTGTATAATGAATAAGTTTACAGTTTCTCATTATTCTCTCTGTATCAGTTCCTTAAAGGAGGTGTCCAGTACTTTTTATTATCTTCCCAATGTATTCACCCTGTGCCCATAAGTGTTTTTGTAAATACCTTTGGTTGTTCTTCTTGCCTGTGAGCGGCCCTATAGCTGGCCGCTCAAAGGCATCACGTGACCCCCGGCTGCAGCCGGCTCTGACATCCGCTGATGTCACGTCAAGTTCCGGCTGCAGCCGGGCGTGACCCAGTGCTGCGTTCCACAGTGGATTCTGGGCTGCAGGTGGGCTTACCCCACACTTCACACCCGGCATCCACCCACACACTCTCCCTCTCCTCATTCATTGGGAAAGCACGCGGTGGATGCTGGGTGTGATGCACGTTGTAACCCGCCCACAGCCCAGCATCCACCACGGGGACCGCGTCACTGATGTCATGCCTCACTTGACGTGACATCAGCAGAAGAAAGAGCCGGCTGCAGCCGGGGGATCACATGATGCCTGTGAGCGGCCAGCAATAGCGCCGCTCACAGGTAAGAAAGACAACCAAAGGTATTTACAAAAACACTTATGGGCACAGGGTGAATACATTGGGGAGATAATAAAAAGTACTGGACAACTCCTTTAACGTTTTGAAGATCTCTACTTAGGGGATGTTTATGGGAAGGAAAAATGGAAAGCACAAATATCCAAATTTATTCAATCTATTCAGAAATTCATTTTTTTTTACCAAATTTGTGAGTCTGTTCCATTCAACTCTGTGAATGTCCTACTCTGTTCCGTTTTTGTGGATCAGAATTTGCTATGCAATTTATGAGGCCCCTTTAAAGACGTACTCCCATCAAAATTTTTATCCTTTTAATATATTGCAATCATCTTATTATATAGCACTGTGTACTTATGATTGCTCATTTTGCCTTTCTATCCAGTTAATTCTTCTGTTTTCCATTAGGTCTATGACATCATGTGATTAAAAACGACTAGCCGAATCCTTCTAAGCTTTATGTAGAAACGGGAGGTCAATTTTCCCTGTATGACTCATCAGACACTGCAAAAGTCTCTGGCCCTGGGAGGAGGGAGCAGCTGAGTCAGAAGTTGAAGAGGGGAATGATAACTGCAGGGGCAAGAGACTTCCTGTTTCTACATAGAGCAGAGAAAAGTGAAGAATTAACTGGGTAGAAAGGCAAAATGAGCAATTGTAAGTACACAGTGCCATATAATATGATGACTGCAATGTATTAAGATTATATAAACTTTAATGGGAGTGCTTCTTTAAAAATAGATGACACACTGGAGCCAACCTTTTTTAATGGATCTGTTTTTTTGTTCTGAAAAAAAAAATTATATGCGGACATCTGAATGTGGCCTTACAATCATCAAGTTGGAACCATTGTTATCTATTTTTACAGGATGAAAATCTGTCTTGATCTTATCTTTTGCTCACGTGGCCAATGCCGTCTGACAAACTACAGCAGTGACTCTACTTCCTCAACGTCTGAAAAGTAAATTACTAGAAGTCATAGTTATCCTTCTTTGGGGGTTTCTTAGCCCCTATAACTAACTGCTAGCATATTGTAACAAGTGACAAGTATGGAGTCTTAAAGAGAATTTGTCATCACAATTGATCTATGTAAACTATTAATATGGGCATACAGGTTATAGACTGCTGAGAAAAGTCTTACCTGTATGCCTCATCTCAGATGCTTTGTTGTTGAGAAATCATCTTTTATCGCTTTTTATAAATGACCTCTTCCAGGCTCTGGGAAGGATGTTGCCCTGAAGGTAACTCTGCCTCCAGAGCTCATTTTACATGAAGGTGGAGTTATCAGAGTGATGTGTGATGGCTGCTCTCTGCTCTCCTGATCTCACTGTAGAGCTGTGTGTGATTATACTTGACACATCTGCAGGTTCCTCTCACTGCAGAGCTGTGTGTGATTATACCTGACTCCTCTCTGCTCTCCTGATCTCACTGCAGAGCTGTGTGTGATTATACCTGACACATCTGCAGGTTCCTCTCAGCTTCAGCTTCCAGTTCGCAGGCAGACAGGGTTGTAATATTACAAAATAGAATAGAACCATTTAAATGTATAAGGACCATAGTATCAAAGGGAGGGTCCTCCCAAACTACATATATAGAACAATATAGAACAAATGGGAGTAATGACCCAGAAACTACAACAGTTATGTGTATAAAATATAATATCGTTTATTAAATCCATTAAAAAGCAAAATTAATTATAAACATTTGTGAAGGGTGAAAGATAAAAAGACACAAATGTGTGACAAATTTGGCACTGCTGTTTCATATAGTATTACACATGGGGTATCTGGGCACCTGGAGAGACTATAAGGCAAAGGGACATATTCCATATAAAAAGAGTATCTATGATCAATTGTAAAGTCCCTATGGTAATATATTAATGCATATTTGAGATCATCTCATTGGTTTGCCAAAAAAAAGCCTTCTATCCAGAGAAAACAGCATAGTGAAGTGCGTGAGCAGAAAACTCACCCATAAAGTGCTGCAGTGCAAATTAGGTCAGACAAACAGGAGCCCCTACGCGCGTTTCGCATGGGCTTCGTCGGGGGGCCTGTATGTTCTGTGTGTCAGACAGACTTTTATGTGTGCCATCAAGCACCTGCATGCATTACCGAACACTGATGCGGCGCATGGGGAAGGAGTCACAGACGTCATTTCCGTCCCGTTCGGCCAATCATATGGGCGATGCGTGTCAGGAAGAATACTTCCTGTGACGTCAGTGACACGCATCGCACTGTACTGATGCCATTAGGGACGGGACGTGTAGAGACAACCGTGCGCATGTGCACCCAGGAGGTATCGCTCATACAGGTACAGTGCCATTAACATAAACTATAGGTATACATCACATAATGCCAATACATAACCATGTGCAGAGGACGTTCAGACACAATATATATATACATACACATAAATTGCAGTATAATGTATATCACAACTGTATACATACAGAAAAAGAAAAAACGTGAGTTTTGATTCATCAGTGATACATATCATAAACAATGAAAACGCTACTGCAGACGATGTCGGGATGGCTTTTCCATGATGGATAGAATGGAATCAGGCATAAAAGGCACAGTTGATGGCTGACAATACAAATAAAAGGACCACTAAATAAAATAAACACAGAACAAGCAAAATCTGATGAGTTAAAAAGACAAAAAACCAGGGTGGTTTAATTTACAGAGCCAATATGTAAAAAAAGGCTAAAGTAAAGAAGGAACAGAGGGAGGGAAAGAGGGGGGAGAATGATGAATAAATTCGGAATCAAATTCATAGAAAAGGCGAAAAAACGTAATTTTTCATTCAGACCAGACGGGGTCATAGTGCCCAACTTTACTATCCACCGGCATTCAAGTTGGGCCAGTTGTTTTTTAAGATCACCCCCCTTGGTGCCACCATGAACACGATCGATGCCCCTAACTTTAAGGCCATCTGGGTCGCAGGCATGATGGGACCTGAAATGTCGGGGTATGGTCTTAAGTAATGTCATATCTTGCACCTTTGCCGCTGCACGTATGTCCCTCACATGTTCCCGTGTGCGGACAGTTAGTTCACGGGACGTGAGGCCCACATATATGAGGCCACATGGACAAGTGGCATGATACACAACATGCGTAGTGCTGCATGCAATGTATTGCATAATTTTGAATTCCCTGCCTCCTGATGAGTAGAAAGTTGTTGAGCGGACGATGTTACGACAGGCCAAGCTCGAGCCACCAGGGAAACAACCAAATCTCCGTTTGCTCGTGACGAATGGGAGAAAGGGATTTGGAATGTAATGACTTCTCACAAGTAGGTCCTTAATGTTTTTACTTCTTCTTGCCGTGAGAAGTGGTCTCTCAGGCAAGAACCTATGGATATTGGGATCGGTTCTCAGAACAGACCAATGTCTGCTCAGAATGTTGCGAATGTCCATCCATCGGTTATTAAATGTGCATATGAATCTGACTAGTGGGCTATCCGTTAGGTTTTGTTTATGAATATTCTTATTCCCTGATGAAAGTTGATTGCGATTAGTATTTCTGGCGCTATTGTACCCCCTCTTAATACTGTGTTTGCTATACCCTCTCGAAATAAATCGCGCGCTCAATTCATCAGATTGTTTTTCAAATAATTCTGGTGTAGAGCAAATTCTCTTTACACGCAGGAACTGGCCTATGGGAATAGCCTGTATGGTGGAGGACGTATGGGCAGAAGTAGCATGCAGAAGTGCATTGACTGAGGTCTCCTTACGGAAGACATCAGTCTGAATATTGTCATTGGCTCGTACTGAAATCTGTATATCTAAAAAATCAATCTGTCGCCTATCCGACTTATGGGTAAGTTTGATATTATATTGGTTTTGATTTAGTTTGGTTATGAAAACCTGTAGCTCATTGGCAGATCCCTGCCAAATGATAAACAGGTCGTCAATATAACGATACCAGCACTGCTCCTGGGAGGCGGCGCACGCTCCATCCCCGAAAACCTCCCTCTCCCAATAGCCCAGAAAGAGGTTTGCGTACGAAGGCGCGCACGCCGCGCCAATCGCAGTGCCGCGTGTTTGTAAGAAAAACCTATCCTTAAAGGTGAAATAATTGTGTGTTAAAATGAACTCCAAGAGTTCCAAAATCAAATCACACATAGATATATCCAGGTTACTCATAGTCAAATAGAATCTAACCGCCTCCAGACCATGTTGATGATGGATACACGTGTAAAGAGATTCCACATCTGCTGTGGCCAATAGCATGTCAGGTTCAAGAATAAGTCCATCCAACTTTCTTAAGACGTCCGTAGTGTCCCTGACATAGGAGGGCAGCGTCTCAACTACAGGGTGCAGATAGTATTCGATAAATTTGCATATAGGGTCGCACTGCCCTTCTATGCCAGAGACAATAAGACGTCCCAGAGGGTTTTCTGGATTTATGTGGACTTTGGGCAATAGGTAGAAAGTGGGGATAATCGGGTGGTCGACCACAAGTCCGTCAAACACCTTTTTTGGGATTATCCCCTGTGTGTATGCCCTCTCCAATATGGATAATATTTGCCTAGAAAAGTTGGTTTGGGGGTTATGCGGTAATACTGTATAGGCGTCCCTGTCACGCAACTGTCTAAATGCTTCACGCTCGTACATCCCTATGGGCCAGATCACCACATTTCCCCCCTTATCTGCTGGTTTGAACACCACATCTTTCAATGAGCTCAATTCACAGAGTGCCTTTCTTTGTTGACTATTCAGATTATCCCCAACCCTATATGTAGGGACCGATCTCAGATCCTCTTGTATTGTCTGCCATCAACTGTGCCTTTTATGCCTGACTCCATTCTATCCATCATGGAAAAGCCATCCCAACATCGTCTGCAGTAGCGTTTTCATTGTTTATGATATGTATCACTGATGAATCAAAACTCACGTTTTTTCTTTTTCTGTATGTATACAGTTGTGATATACATTATACTGCAATTTATATGTATGTATATATATATTGTGTCTGAACGTCCTCTGCACATGGTTATGTATTCGCATTATGTGATGTATACCTACAGTTTGTTAATGGCACTGTACCTGTATGAGCGATACCTCCTGGGTGCGCATGCACACCGTTGTCTCCACGCGTCCCGTCCCTAACGGCATCAGTACAGTGCGATGCGTGTCACTGACGTCACAGGAAGTATTCTTCCTGACACGCATCGCCCATATGATTGGCCGAACGGGACGGAAATGACGGCTGTGACTCCGCCCCCATGCGCTGCATCAGTGTTCAGTATTGCATGCAGGTGCTTGATGGCACACATAAAAGTCTGTCTGACACACAGAACATACAGGCCCCCCGACGAAGCCCACGCGAAACGCGCGTAGGGGCTCCTGTTTGTCTGACCTAATTTGCATTGCTGCACTTTATTGGTGAGTTTTCTGGTCACGCACTTCACTATGTTGTTTTCTCTGGATAGAAGGCTTTTTTTTGGCAAACGAATGAGATGATCTCAAATATGCATTAATCTATTACCATAGGGACTTTACAATTGATCATAGATTCTCTTTTTATATGGAATATGTCCCTTTGCCTTATAGTCTCTCCAGGTGCCCAGATACCCCATGTGTAATACTATATGATACAGCAGTGCCAAATTTGTCACACATTTGTGTCTTTTTATCTTTCACCCTTCACAAATGTTTATAATTAATTTTGCTTTTTAATGGATTTAATAAACGTTATTATATTTTATACACATAACTGTTGTAGTTTCTGGGTCATTACTCCCATTTGTTCTATATTGTTCTATAGGGTTGTAATATTGTTGCAATACAACGGAGGTGTGAGCTGCAAAAAATGTGTTTGTAAGAAGACAAATTTAATTTCTCCTATTCTGTGTTAGTTACTTGTCTAACACTGGTAACTTCTCCTTCATGTAAAATAATCTCTGGAGAAAGAGTTATCTTCCAGGCAGCGTCCCCTTATAGCCTGGAAGAGGTAAATAAGAAAAATGTGTTTTTCTGTGGAATAAGACATCGGGTTACAGATATCAAGGTATCATTTTATTCAGCTTCCTATGAGCTACATGCCCATATAGATCACTTAGATGATCTAAGTGATCATACTGCCAAATTCACTTTAAAGGAAAAGCTCTATAAGGGACAAGTGTGCAAATAGTTTCTTTCTGCGATGGAGCTATCTTGTAAATATCAGATAGGAAAGGTAGCTACGCTGTTAAGACTAGTGCTGAGCAAATTTGTTCGGCATTTCAAATTTGTGTTCGTGGTTCCAGCTTGTTCGCGCAAAAAAATCGGCTCCACCCACGAACATCCCTGATTTTTCATGCTGTCACGCAGATCGTGATAGCGTGGCAAATCAGGGATGTTCGTGGGCGGAGCCGATTTTTTTGGCGCGAACAAGCCGGAACCCTGAACCCGAACACTAGTTAAGACCCCCATACAAATTTGGTTGTCGGTCGAACGATGCTTTGACTGATTGTTCATCTGACAGCCATCTTGGCTCTCCGATACACAGGAGTGCTTGTTTGGCTGAGCGTTCCCGTGTTCTCTATGAGAAAGCTGCCGACAGATATTTCTGCTGGTTGCTTACCTCCAAGAGAACAAAGCAGTCTGAAATTGGACATACTTGATCAACATGTCTCTCTACAATCAGTTGGACAGTTCCCTCATACACATTAGAGCATTGGCCCCACCTGTTGAGATTAGTGGTTGAGGCCATCATTAGTCTAATGTGTATGGGGGGCTAATGTCTGACCCATTAACGAACCTTGCAGCATGACTAGTAATAAATGTCAAGCCAAAATCTTATCTAGAGACACACTGTTTCAGGTGTAGAGCATGGTCTAGATAGGTGAAGGGTGGAATGTTGACTTATTAGGTAGCCAACTCTTCAAGGTGGAACTGGTCAGATTTTATGTGAGAGCGGATTTTTCATACTTTTCTACCTCTGCAATGATTAATGGACATTCGAATGACACAAACATACTGGGATATGATTCAAAATTTAAAGGGAAGATCCATGCATCGTGACCTATCCATAAAAGAAGCTTTGTTATAACAAAGTTTAAAAAAACATGCTGTCTAAGCACAAACACCTTTTAAGCTAAAAAACAAAAACCCAAGCTTCTTAGTCAGTGGGCGCTCTCAACCCACCAGTGTGGTCTGATTCATGAGCTTAGATGACTTACCCTGTCTTCAGGCCAAACCAAAAATCTCACACCACACTGGTATTAAAATAGAGTTGAAATGACTGCATAGTGGAAATAATCCATTCTCCCATAGAGACCTTTAATAGTCCAGGAACATCTGCAGTATAACAACATCTACCGAATAGCTGACATTGATCATCAGAACACAAACACCAAATATCGGACCACTCAGGGGTTTTTATCTACTCTTGTAAAGACCTCTGTGTGAGTCAAGCCAGATTGGGCAGGATTATAGGGTGGTTTTAGCTTGACTGTCTCCACAGAGACTCCACCTCCTTGACAGATAGTTTGCGGCAAGCGTGAGAAACAGGGCTGTGGAGTTGGAATCTTTGTCCATTTTGGTGGAGTCGGTATAAAATGGACCAACTCAGACTCCTAAAATATTTAATAAATTGGTACAGTCGTACAATGCAGGATGTGCTGTGAATGTTTTCATAAGAATTTGGAAAAGTTCTGAAATGTCCTATAAATGTCTGTTCTGTTCCTGATCTAAGGATCTGGGCTTTTAGTCGAGCTGAATCTGTGCTGCACTTTATGCACTTGCTGTGGAGTGAGTCGTGGAGTTGGAGTTGGAAGTCAGGGAAATTGAGGAGTCGGAGTCAGTGGTTTGGCTTACCGATTCCACAGCCCTGGTGAGACGTCTTTAATTTTTTTTTTTTTATCAAAAAACAGCACCTTGTATGGGTTATTACAACAGCTATGGAAAGTACAGAAGTGGAATAGCATGGTTGGGTGGCAGGAGCAAGGAGCCCTTTGACTCCCTAAGTCCTTGGACCCCTTTACCAGATGTGACTGGTACTTCTGCACCATTAAATATTCTGATGACACAAAAACTTATCTTATTGATTAATTGAAACTTCAAGACAAGAAAAGGCAATTTAGCTGCTTGTTCTGATTATTTGCGGAGGCTGTATAAAGTGGCAAACGCTTCCATGCTTATACCTACATTGCAGTAAGTAATGACATTCAGAGTTCAATATCATTTCTGGCTTAATCTGATACAAAAGGATGTGCAGATGTCCAGTGCTACATGGAGAATTCATTGAGGTTATTATCTTGCTAGTCCTGGCTTTCTGCATTGTACGCCACCTGAAACTCTGTGCCAGACCACGGAAGCAGATGTGCATTAGATTACGTTAGTTAAGGACTTTTCATGCTCTATGTATTTGCCTTTTTATTGCAGATGAATAATGGCTTTGTGTCTTACTCAGTGAATTAGAAACACAAGCCAGCTAGTGATATTGAACTGCGGGTCGCTTGTGATAGATACGCTCTGTATTTAGTTTATTTCAGCCAGCCTCTCTCATGTCTTTACACGGGTAAGCAGCACTTACTGACTTATTACCAGTCTGTTTTTTTGGCTTTTTTGCAGGCTTGTACTGGTTTGCCAAGTTTTCACTCAGCTTGGATATATTACCACCCTTTCATTTAGTAATTGGTACAGAGTCTATAATTTAATGGATCAGTGACTGGAGAAACTATAAGAAACACATCCTTCATTAAGTTTTAATTAAATTTATAATGGGTGGAGAAAAGTATAATTTGGATTGACCATCTCTAACTGGGCAAATTCAGTCAGCAATGTGCAGGGAAATGTCAAGCATATGAACAGTTATGGCTACACTGATGAAGATGAAGGTAGAGTGCATAGAAGGTGCCAAGTGCTAAATATTTGACATCATATATCAACATTTAGTATCATACTTAAGTATAGATGAGTATTACAGACTAGAATAAAATATTTTGTATCATACCCAAGTATATCGGAGTATTATAGAGGAGTATAGAACATTTCATATCATACCCAGTACTCTATAATGTTCTCCCTTGCTACATAAAGAATCTATCCAGAGGTGTGCCTTGGGTAAACCAATCTTCGAGAGTGATTACCACAGACACAAGCCCAAGGGGATGGGGAGCCCATTTAGAGGATCACCTTGTTCAGGGAGAATGGACAAGAGAAGAGAAGTTAGGTTCCTCAATAATGAAGGAATTACTGCAGAAACTCCTTTTCTCCTTACAGGGTCACCATGTGAGAGTCCTTTCAGACAATTGGGGTAACTGTGGCCTACGTCAATCATCATGGAGGCACTTGCTCCAGTGCTCTGATGGAAGTAACCAATCTGATATTTCAGATGGCAGAGAATCTCTAACTACTCTACACATAAAGTGGATAGAAAACGGCAAGGCAGACTTCTTAAGCCACAATCAGCTACGGCAAGGAGAATTGGCTCTAAACCAATTCATTTTCAATGAGAATGTAGTTCTATGGGGTCTGCCAGAAATAGACCTGTTCGCGAACAGACAAAACAGGAAAGTGATGAAGTTCTGTTTTCTGAATCCCAGAGAGAATCCTCAGGTGGTGGATGCCTTCCTAGTCAGTTGGAATTACATCCTAGCTTATGCTTTTCCACCAGTGATGTTAAAGGGAATCTGTCAACCCCCTGGGACCTATCAGGCCTCTAATATGGGCATACAGGTGATAGAAATGTAAATCTATACTTACCTCTATGTCCCATATTAGCGGTCTTGTGGCTGTGAAATTGCTTTTTATAAAATCCTTAAAGTTCAGGTGTCAGCCCTTGGTGCTCTGTATAATTATGACCTAGTGGGTAATCGATAAATTTCTCGTTTTATTAAAGCCTGCTCCAGGTCAAGACTAAAGATGAGCGAACCTGAACTTAAAAGTTCAGGGTCGTACCGGACTGTTATTGTCTGGTTCTAAATGCCGAACACTGATGTCTCCCAAAAGTCTGTTCCAATGTTAAAAGTTTTGGGGGAAATACTTTGCAGAGAAGAAGGGGTTCTGGTTCAAGTTCGACTACAGATCTGGTACCCGAACCATTCTTTAGAATAAAGTTCGGGTCGGGTCCCAACACCCGAACTTCCATGGGTCCGTTCATCCCTAGTCAAGACCAATTCCCAGTCTGAAAGTCCTTCCTTGGTTTTTGAAACTGGTTCTGACAGCCTTGACAGACTCTCCCTTTGAACAATGGACTCAATTATAAAGTTAAAATCAGTTCTTCTAGTAGCCCTAACCTCGGCTCGTAGGGTTAGCGATATCCAGGCCTTGTCAGCTGGTCCTCCCTTTACACAGATCCTGGAGAATAGGCCGAATCTGGCTTTAAAATTACTTTATCTCCTTAAGGTAACTTCCAGGTTCCATAGGAGTCAAGAAGTGGTTCGTCCCTCATTCTCTGCTGATCCCAAAAATCATAAAGCGGAGAAACTTCATGCGCTAGATACCAGTAGATGCCTGATTAAGTATTTATTGGTTACGGAAACCTGGAGACAGTGTCAATAGCTGTTTATTTCCTTTCAGGGCCCTAGAAGGGACTAAAAACATCTAATAGTACGCTTACTTGATGGATTAAAGAAGCCATCAGATTAGTTTATTCCATAAGTGGTAATGTTATTCCAGGGGATATAAGGGCTCACTCTACGAGAGCCATTGCAGCCTCCTGGTCAGAGAGGGAGAACGTATCCATTGAAAAGATATGTAAGGCCGCAACGTGGTCCTCTCCCTTTACTTTTTATAAACACTTTAGACTGGATTTGACCTCATCTTCTGATCTTACCTTTGGGAGAAGGGTTCTACAGGCTGTGGTCCCTCCCTGAATTCTATTTTTCTCTGTAATTCTCTCTGTGGTGCTGTCATGGGTGATAGAAAAAGACTTAATTACTTACCGGTAATTGGATTTTTCAGAACCCATGACAGCACTTTTATATTCCCTCCCATCACTTGTATAGGTGAACACTAGTTAATTTCCTGGTGTAGCGTCACCTAGTGCTTATGGAGATATGCGGTGTTGGTGGTGAATATATTTTGTAAATAACCATTTGGAGGTCCTCTCATGCTCTGTAATCCAACTGATCCATGGGTGAGGGTCTGCCCTTTTTATCCTGTAGGTTTCCTGTCCTTGGTGGGCAGATCCCCTCTCTCTGGTACTGTTATGGGTTCTGAAAAACCTATTACCGGTAAGTAATTACGTCCTTTTGTTTAATCCTATACAAGAAGAGACACCTTGTCACTTTAGAAAAACCCCATTCTGTTTTAAGGCTTATTCATTATTTTGCTTAGTCACTAGAAATATAAATGAGATAAGGGTTAGGGCAAATCTGGGGATTCTTGGCATATGTTTGTTAAGTTTGGCTTTCCAGGGATTACTAACAAAATTAGGGCCGGTAATGGAGAGAATAAGAAAGCAGACTTTGAGCCATAGTCTACATGCCTTTGGACAGATTACCAGATATGGTACATATCCTGCAAGGCTTGATAGCATTTGGGGACAGCATTAGCTATTCTGGTTGGGGGTAGATACCATCACACAAAAGCCTAAACGTTCCTTTTTTATCTAATGTCCCTGCTATGGACTATGATTTGCCTGTGAGTAGACTCTCCTAGGATAGAAATGTTAATGAGTTTCATTACCTGCTGTCATGGGGCAACTGACTTGGGTTTAAAGGGTTATTTCCATCTCCAAACAAAAATGTTGTAGGTGTAATAATAATATAATACCTCCAAATAGCAATATAGTATAGTTCTTCTGATTCACTATGACACTTATCCCATGTGCAGGGCATTGCAGTAGCTTAGGTATCCATGGTTACCACCACTAACAACTAACTAATTGTCACGATGAGTGGTCATAACCATAGATACCTAGGCTACTCCAATGCCCAGTACATGGGATAAGCAACATAGTGAATCAGAAGAACTATACTACATTTCTTATTGGAGTTTTTTCATATTATTATTATTGCACCTATATTATTACACCTATTACATATTGGGATAGGATCTTGGAAATGGGAATACCCCTTTCAGTTAACTGTCTTAGATTCTCAATAATATAGAACATTTAGTATCTTTACGGATGAGTATAAAATATTTAGTATAATCCCCAAATATACAGGAGTGTTACTGATGAGCATAAAATGTAACTCCTTTAGGATCAGTTGATGCCCAGTACAAAAATGTTAGAACTGGATAATTGAAAATCTGCCATTCTATGTTCTGAAATTGTGAAATCTAAAGCGAACAGTAGGAGCCAGGGAGAGCGGATTATTGCCCCCTGACTGTAGTGTCTTCATTTCAGTCTTGTGATTATCATTATAAGAGCATGTAACTCTACATTCATTTTAATCATTTGGATCTCTGTACTCTGGACATCTACTCCCACCCATTGTCTCGAAATAAGATACCAAGAATAGACGGGAATGAGCTTTGTCTGCAAGAGCTTAAAAAACAACAAATAAACAGGAAAACTCATAAAGGTTAAAAAACCACAATATTTCTAAATAAAAAAAAAAAAGAATAAGCAGCCTGATTTACAAATAAACACTAGAAAGGGACTAAACCCTGGAGATCCAGTGTTATCCTTATGTTTAGTATATTACGGTACACCTGTCTGTAGCACAGTATGGCAGTTTACTTATTCAACAATCATTGTATAGATTTTATTTGTTTGTCAACATTAAACACAGACTTGCTTTATTATATATTGTGCCACATGTCATTACCTTATAGGAATTGATTCATTGTATTGACTTATGCAAATAAATACTCCTCAAAAACACGGATCATTAATCCCTTAAGAACATTTGATGTACCTATATGTGTGATGTGGTCCCTAATAAAAATGGTTTTGTAAATTTTGTTGGAAAAATGAAAAATTGCTGATTACCTTTTAAACTTTCTAACTTCCTAACAAAAAAAATTGTTTAAAAAATGATGCTAATGTGAAGTAGACATACTGTCAATTTTTTTATTAAGTATTTTGTGTGGTTTAACTCTCTGATATAAGGGCATAAAAATTAAAAGTTTGAAAATTGCTAAATTTTCTAATTTGTTTTGTCAAACTTTCGATATAGTCATAAGTAAATGCAAATCATATCGACCAAAGTTTACCAATAACATAAAGTACAATGTGTCACGAAAAAACAATCTCAGAATCACTGGAATGCATTGAAGAGTTTCAGATTATTGCCTCATAAAATGACGCTGGTCAGAATTGTAAAGTATGGCCTGGTCAAGAAGTAGAAAACAGGCTCGGGCTGAAGGGGTTAATCAATAATTTTCAAAAAATTGTTCTATTTCATGAATTTCCAATGCAGATCTTGCAACTATTACATAGCTTTGTATCTTGTTGCAGACATCCTTAAGCTGTGTTCCCACTATGAGCTTTTCGTGACTTTTTGGTGTTGCCGAATTTCTGTACCATTTCTGTACCTATTATGTAAATTAGGTTACTTGTGTTGTTTTCATTGCGTTTTTTTTTTACATGCATTTTTATCGCATTTTGAAGCTGTGGTTTCTGTCACTTTTTGATGTCATCTTTTAAATAAAGCTACTTTGTTTTTGACACTTCCTGGTATTTGGCTTTGCCAAAACTTTATTGATACAATCTTGTGCGCAATACATGCGGTTTTAGTGCGTTTCCACTGCGGAAATGACGCACCCCCTGGGCCATATTCTTTAGGGGAATACCCGGAGCCGGATCAGATGGGGGTTGTAGTCTCCGAGTGGCTGTGACCCGGTCCGTGCCCAGGGTGTCAAACTCAGTTGTATGTGGCAGTCCTTACTGATGTTACTAAAGTTCTTTATGTCGACTACGCCACCCGTTGAATTGCGGTCACTACGGCCGCCGCTGCAGCAGGGTCCGCTGAGGCTGATGGTGTTTGTGCAGCCCAGGTAGAATAACCCCCAACGGGAGGGGTATAGCCTCAGGGGGTCAGGTGCAGAGGATGGGGGTTGTGGTGGTGCAGCTTAGATGTTAAGTGAAGACAGAGTCGGGTTGTGCAGTTTAGGATATTTACTCACTGCTGATGTTCCGGTCACTCCAGCTTCAAGTGACCACCCGAGCCGTGCTGCGTCCACCAGGTCCTGGATTCAGCAAACCCCCAAACAAGTCCGGAGCGTGACCCTGAGCTCTCCTTCTGTCCTTTCCTCTGGCCGTCCCCACTAGTGATCCACCTAGGTCCAGCTCCCTCGGGCCTTCTGTTGGGAGACCCTTGGCCTTGGGTTCCCTGACCCTCCACGTGGTTTGCCTTCGGGGTGGATGTGGTGGGTGGCCGTGGCAGACGCTGCCCACGGCCTCCGGTCTCTGGCTAGGGTGTGCTTTTGCCCCCACCAGTTTGGGATCCGGTACCCTATTGCCGACTCTTCACCCGGGGATTGAATTTGGGTTCTCAGAGTCCTTTCTTTTCCCCCTCTGGGTCTCTCTTTCTTCTCCTCTCTCACTCTGGCTCAGGCTGCTCTGCTCCTCTGCTAAGACTGACTGACTGACTGACCCTGATCTTTGATGGTGCCCACCTTATATACTCCCTCTATGTGTGAGCTCAGGTGACCAGCACCCAATGAGCTCCTATCTTTACCCAGGCTGCTCCCCCTATCTGCCCCTACACTACTGGGATGTACCACCCCCCTCCCACTCCAGCCAGGAACAGACTCGGTCGTACCTGCACATTTCTAAGTGGGAGTACCGTTGGTCTGTTCCTCGGAAATGGGATGTGTGTAGTGCATGCAGCCTACCGAGCTCAGTCCCACTCTCCATCCTTATCCGGGAGTGGAATATCACACCTCTGGGTTGAGGTGCAATACCCCTGTAGCAGCCGAATCCTCAGGGTGCTACAGAAACGCACTGAAAACTTATGTGCATATTTTACTTGCGGATTTTCAGCTTCTAACCCACAAGAGAAATCGACATGCTGCCGATTTGAAGCACGCACCTCGGGTCAGTTTACTCTGAGTTATAAAGAAACACATTGGGCTTGAGATTTCTATAAATCCCATCCACTTTGCTGAAACTGTAAGACCCTGCGTTTTTGATTCAGCAAAAATATGCAGCATCAGAAACGCACGGAAAACTCATCGTGGGCACACAGCCATAGTCTAAATACTGTGTTTTTTTTTCCGCTGTTTTTTTTGCAGAAAATCTGCATTTTTTTGTTCAAGCAAAGTGGATGTGATTTCATGAAAACTCCTGCCCACAGTGCGTCTAAAAATGCTGCTGAACTGTGCATTTTTCCTACATAGGCTTCTATGGGAAGCCTGGGAAAAACTCCTGAAAAATACAGTTGCTTTTTTAAGTACAAAATCAAAGCTTTTATGCACTTAAAAAAAGCATGGTAAGAAATGCTGCTTGAAGTCTGCACCAAAAACGTACCTACGAAAGGGAAATTTATAAAAAAAAAGAAAAACAGAGCAAAAAACACAATAATCAGAAAGGATTGTTATTGTGTATTATTGTTCGGATACCTGCAGGAAATATGCTGATAAAAAGCAGCAGAATAGCATGAACATGGCCTATACGGCGCAATCAGACGGCCGTATAATACATCCGAGTGCTATCTGATGTTTTTTCAGATAGCACTCAGACCAGTGTAAGGCTCGCGCTCACTTGCGATTAAGTCGGACGAATGCAATCTAATAAAAAATTGGAGTGAATTCGGCCCAATGTTAATCTACGAGTGTGTGCTCATGCGTTTTTTTTTTCAGCTCCGATCGAATTGAGAGCGGACTGAAAAAAAAAAACGCAGCATGCTGTGATTGCATGCGAAAATCAGATTTATTGCACCCATATAAGTCTATGGGTGCTTGTGAAACATCGCACTGCACTTGGATATCACAGAGAATAATCGGCATGAGAGAACAATCACAGCATTCTGCGGGTGCATCGAATGATCGGATCATGCACACTTATGAAAGTCTATGGGTGCCTGTGAAACATCATACTGTTCTGTTGTCATCCCAGTGCAGTCCGACATCCGCAGATACAAAAAATCTAGCCTGAGAGAATCGACATCCGTGTGTCTCCGGCCATAGGAGGAAATACATACTCCATAGAGATGTTGACCTGGCTGGTTGCATCCAAATGCACAACTCCATCTCTATATATGTCAAAGTAGTATCAGCTGTGCTGCCATACTGTGGCAAATTAATGTCTGGATTAAGTATAAGTATTAAACTTAAGGCTTAAACTTTCCATCTTTAAAGAATATCCCTGCTATGGAATATGATTTGCCCGTGATTAGATTTCCTTGAGATAGAAATGGTTAATGATTTTGATACTTCCGGTCATGGGGCAACCGGTTTAGCTTTTAGGCTGAATCAGACACGTGGCGCCCTATGCAGTAACCCACTTCTGTAATTTGCAAGCTCCACACTTTCCCAGTAAAATATGTCATCTCTCTATCTTCCTCCAGTATATTATTTGACTGACTTTGCTCAGATGTGGACTTCAGATTGAACGTCGATAAATCTTTCTTTGGAACGGCTCTTCTTATTTTTATAGACTCCCGAGTACAACGAGCTGATTTCTGCCCAATTTAAACAGAAAACCATTTGTATGTCCTAAAGTGATCGCTTTCCATTGCCGTATCGTGTTTCTGTGGAATATTTACATTTATGGTTTACTTTCTTGCATTTTGTACTATGTGATAGTTCAGATTCCATCAATTTCCACACTAAGGGCTCATGCAGACGAGCATATAAATCGGACGAGTGCCATCTGATTTTTGATCGGACAACACACAGAAAGCGTTGTGACCCATGTTATTCCATAGTGCTGTTCATATGAACGATTTATCTCTTAGTCCGACTGTTCATGAAAAAGAATCGCAACATACACTATTCCCTGCCGGGTCTCAGATGAGACTCATTCAAGTACATGGGTGCGTTAAAAAAAAAATTGGATCTCACACGGAGCTTCCGCCTGACATCTGACCTTTATGGAGACACTTCTATTATAAACCTTGGAAACTGTATGTGATCATGTACATTTTTTAATGAAGATGTAGGAAAACGGACGTCACACGGATTAAAATTGTCCGAGTTTTCTGAATGAAATTCGGACAATTTTTTCACATGCTCGTCTGCATCCGGCCTAACAGGTCACTTTGACACAGATATCACTCAATTAATATTTTATTTTCAAATTCCTCTGTATTTGTCTCAGCTGGCAACAATTAAATGGGTCGTCGCAAGTTCTTTAATGGTTAAAATTGCAAAGTGCTTGTAAAAATGAGCAATTTTGCAATTTACCGCTTATTAAAACTCTTCTCCTTTTGTAAAGAAAGGATTTTAAGTTTTATAGTGTACTACTCATGCCCTAGGTTCAGGCCACGTGCACACGTTCAGTATATGGTCAGTATTTTCCATCAGTATGTGTAAGCCAAAACCAGGAGTGCGTGATAAATACAGAAGTGGTGACGAGTTTCCTCTGACTGTTCCACTCCTGGTTTTGGCTTACAAAGGTAAAGCCTGAGGCAAAAAACTTACCAAATACTGAATGTGTGCACGTGGCCTAAGTCTCAGAATGGCCGGCTACCTAGGCAAGCAGCGCACGCCGCCTTCAGGCTCTTAGGTGAAGCTCCCATGATGCGTTTTTGATGCTGCGTATTTTCCCTGCGCAAAAAAACACAGTGTCTTACAGTTTCAGCAAAGTGGATGGGATTTATGGAAATCTCATGCCCACTGTGTAAACTGACCCGAGGTGCATTTTTATATCCGCAACATGTCATTTTCCGTTGCTGGTACGCTGAGGCTGCCTTCGCTGATGAACTGTTTGTGAGTTTTTGATGTTGCAGATTTTCTGCATCATTTCTGTACCCAGTAAGTAAAATAGGTTATTTGCATATATCGAAAATACGCAGCATAGAAAAGTCACCAAAAACTCATTGTGGCCACATTGCTTGTGAGTGTTCTGTGCAGATTTTCCCCATAGAATTGCATTACATGCTGAAAATACACAGGTAAAAAAACGCATGTAATCCACACATGACTGTAACAATCATGCCATGTGCACACGTTGAGCGCTTGAGTTTTTTACCTCAGTATTTATAAGCCAAAACCAGGAGTGGGTGATAAATACAGAAGTGGTGACGTGTTTCTATTATACTTTTCCTCTGATTGTTCTACTCCTGGTTTTGGCTTACAAATACTGAGGTTAAAAACTGACCAAGTACTCAATGTGTGAATGTGGCCTTAAAGAAGCCCTCCTCCCATCAAAATTTTCATCCTCTTACTATATTGCAGTCATCATATTATATATCACTGTGTACTTACAATTGCTCATTTTCCTTTCTACCCAGCTAATTCTTCTGTTTTCCATTAGGTCTATGACATCATGTGATTAAAAACTGACTACCTGAATTCTCATAAGCTTTATGTAGAAACAGGAGGCCAATTTTCCCTATGAGTCATGAGTCACTGCACAAGTCTGTTGGGGGGGAGCAGTTAGGTAAGGGGTTGAAAAGAGAGATGATTTCTGCATGGACAAGATACTTCCTGTTTTGACAGAGCAGAGAAAAGAGAAGAATTTATTGGGTAGAAAGGCAAGATGAGCAATTGTAAGTACAGACTGCTATATAATATGATGATTCCAATATATTAAGAGAATAAAAGCTTTGATGGGAGGAGGAGTGCTCCTTTAAGTTTTGTCAAAGCCAAATACCAGGAACTCTCAAAAACAAAGCTTAATTTAAAACCAGACATGGCAAAAAGAGACAAAAACCGCAGCGTCAGAGTCCGCTGTGAGTCAGTGTCGCGCTGGCACGCCTGTATTACTGAAAGCCGGTGGCTCCCGGGAGGAATACAGTTAATTTTTCCCCGAGACCAGCACTTTCAGCACAGCAGCCGGGCACCTTCATAACTGGATTAACCTACAGATTAACCCTATATCTGCAGGTTAGTGTTATGCGATGTGACAGGTTCCCTTTAAGTGTATTTCTATTCTTATGCATTTTACTCAGTATGTCAGTGGAAATGCCAAAAACAGGAAAATAGCAACAGAAAACAACATAAAAGTGCATGAAACAACAAAGACAAGACGGCAGACTTGTTTTTGAACTCTCTTCATGGTGTTATTGTTTTCTCTGGTATAGAACAGATGGATTATACAGCACATAGGACATATTCCAGATTATTTATGCCATATGACTGGAATCTGGACTCATTGAAAGCCCATGCCAATGAAGGCTTGTAAGAAATCTATTGATCACAGCTCGTTACCATACATGGAAATAACATACATACAATCTGCAGCGCTGAAAATATCTCAGGACCTGAAGATACTGATCAGTGAGTGTAAACACTACTGAGAGGCCAGGACTTAAGCCCCCGTCTCACATAGCGAGATCGCTAGCGAGATCGCTGCTGTGTCACGGTTTTGGTGACGCAACAGCGACCTCACCAGCGATGTCACTATGTGTGACACTTTGCAGCGATCAGGCCCCTACTGTGAGATCGCTCCAAAGTGTCCTGGACCAATTTTTGGTCGTTGCCCTCCCGCTGGTCAGCACACATCGCTGTGTGTGACCAGCGGGAGCAGCGATCAGGCTGGTAACCATGATAATCATCGGGTTACTAGGGGCACACGCGCACCTAGTAACCCGCTGTTTATCATGGTTACGAGCCTGCTAAAGTGAGCGGTAACCTCCCGATCACCGTAGCAGAGTGGTAACCATGATAAACAACGGGTTACTAGGTGCGCGTGTGCCCCTAGTAACCCGATGTTTATCATGGTTACCAGCCTGCTCCTGCTTCAGCAGGCTGGTAACCGGAGCAGGACATCGTGGAACGATTTCCACGATGTCGCTGCTCCCCTGATCGTTGGTGAGCCTGCCTGTTTGACAGCTCACCAGCGACCACATAGCGACGCAGCAACGATCCCTGACAGGTCGTATCGTTGTCGGGATCGTTGCAGCGTCGCTAAGTGTGACGGGGCCTTTAGTGGTTTCCCAAAACTGTACCAGAAAGTGCACAACAAATAAGTGTTCTCCTATAGCCACTTATATACTCTGCGTGCGTGGTCATATTTCCATCAGTGTTTGGTCTATGTGACCATCTATACTATCAGTGATTTTCTCCTATACCAAAAATAAAATTGCAAAGCTTCTGCTTCCTGTCACAATATTAAATATGGACAGCACAGACCTCACATGGACGGCTTCCAAGTGCTGGCCGTAATTTTCATGGATCCATAGACTTCTGTGGGCGATTTTGATCTGTCATTCAGGTAAAAAAAAATGGTCATGTCTCTGTGAATTTTTATTTTTTATTTTGCAGACATGCAGTCTACAAAAAACACCAACATATGGACAGCACTGTAGACTACAGTATATTAGGTATATGGATAGAACATGTACCTGAAAAATGGATGTCTGAATGAGGCTTTAACCTGTGGAGCCAGAAGCCTTTTTCTGTTTGCCTTTTTTCAGCACAGATCACACGGACCCATACAAGTGGGTAAAACAAGCACCGCACACGGATGACATCCTTATGCCGTCCATGTGACACGTACCACAGTGTAATGTATTCAAGAAATTACTGATTTTTAAGTGTTAAAGATGTGCAAAGATAATGCTACATAGATAGATCGCTTGTAGAGCTTTCTATTAAGCCAAATAAATAAATAAATGAGGTGTGGTCCCCCCCTATTTTTTGAAACCAGCAAAGGTAAAGCAGACAGCTATGAACTGATATTTTTAGGCCAGGAAGGTCCATGGTTATTGGGCCCTTCCCAGCCTAAAAATACCAAACCGCAGCTGCCCCAGAAGTGGAGCATCACATGCGATGGTCCAATTCTGGCGCTTTGCCTGGTTCTTGCCAATTGCTTTGGGGGTTTGGGAATTGGGGTAATCATTTTTGGGGTTCATTTCAGCTGTGTAGTGTCCAAAAACACCGCTGACATGAAGCCTTGGGGTAAGTAATGGAGAGGTGCATGCTGCGATTGGCAGCATATATCGAACGTGTCAACCCATACAAGTCTATGGGTGCGCGCAAAACATTGGACTGCATTCTGATGTCATCTGACTGCAGTGCGATTACCTTGGGCGCTGGCAATTACTTTCTCGGTCTCCTCCGCACCTGTGCAGCGATTCTCTTGATCAGAGCACAGTAAAATGACACTCGGCTCACCCTCACAGCAGAGTTTGAGCCGATTGTCATTAGCATATCGCATTGGATGTCATACACTAATGTGCTGCCGGCCTTAAGGAAACCTTTTTAAACTAGCAATGTCCAATCAAAAGGCTGCAAAGAACATTTCACAAAAACAAAAAAACTCTTCCAAAACTCAAAACCGCTTCAGGAAATTCTTCTTTTTTGGGGGAGTTTTCATTTTCCTAAAGTGGCTTCTGTTTCAAAAACTCGTGGTTTATGAACGTGTCAAAAAACTTTGTGTGGGCATAACCTTAGTTTTTCCTGCTAGCATGTATGTGTGTGGGATGTTATGTGGGCATTACAACATTAGTGAATTGAGCTTTTTTTGTGGAAAAAAAAGTCAAAATATACAAATAAGGCCTCATTAAGATGTTTTAAGCGAATGTATGTTCTTTCCATGGATCGAACTTGTACACATTATAGTCTATGGTGCTGTTCACATGTCTGTTTTTGGTAGACAGTGTGACTGCAAAAATCATGGCTACATGTCCGTTTTTGATTGGAGTCACGGATCAAAGTTTTACCCATGCAAGTCTATAGGTCTGTGAAAATGACAGATAGCACACTGATGGCAGCAGTGGAGAATCCATGGTTAATGGTGGAATGTATAGGAGAAGCTTTGTAATGTATTTACCGTATATACTCGAGTATAAGCCAACCCGAGTATAAGCCGAGGTACCTAATTTTATCACAAAAAACTGGGAAAACTAATTGACTCGAGTATAAGCCTAGGGTGGGAAATGCAGCAGCTGCTTGTAAATTTCCCCATCCTGGTACACATTGCTCCCTCATCACCAATCCTGGTATTCATGGAAACCTCGTCTCCAATCCTGGTTGTATGTTGCCCCTCATCCCCCAATCCTGGTATGTATGGCATCCTCATCCCCATCCTGGTATGTATGGCACCCTCATCCCCTAATCCTGGTATGTACAGAACCCCTCATCCCCCAATCCTGGTATGTATGGCACCCCTCATCCCCCAATCCTGGTATGTATGGCACCCCTCATCCCCCAATCCTGGTATGTATGGCCTCCTCACCCCCCCAATCCTGGTATGTATGGCACCTCTCATCGCCAATCCTGGTATGTATGGCCCCATCACTGCACACATAAAATAATAAACTCTTATGCTCACCTTCCTTTGTCACCTCTCCTCCAGCGCTGCGTCCTGCAGAAGTTCATGTCAGCATCTGAGCAGCGCATGGCATCACTGCCATGCTCTCTCAGAAGCTGATGTGAGCTGCTGTCATATTCACTCCTCTCCATGCCGGGACTTTGTGCGTGGAGAACAATGAATGTGCATTCTTTTTAGTAGCGGGCACTGTCAGCAGAAGCCGCGGCTCAGTGCTCCTCTGTGCCTGCTACTAAAGAGAATGAATATTCCCTCTTCTCCACGCCCATGGGAGTGGAGAAGAGGGAATATTCATTTCCCTTTAGCAGCGGGCACACGTGGTAGCTGCAGCAGCGGCTACTGCGTGTGCCCTGCTCCTCCGCCGCCGCAACCCACTCCACCACTATCCACCAACGTAATCTCTATATACTCGGGTATATACTCGCGTATAAGCCGAGGGGGGCTTTTTCATCACAAAAAATGTGCTGAAAAACTCGGCTTATACTTGAGTATATACGGTATTTATTTTTTGATACCTGAAAATCACTGATGAAACCCTGATGATAAAACCTGAGTCACCGACCAAACTGATGACACCTCGGACTTTTTTTTGTGTACATGAAAAAGCACAAAGCTGAACGCTCAGGTGTGTGGTTACAGTAGGAAGATACAATGCACAACATTGTCGGAAGGCGGAGAGAGATGGAAAAGCAAGAGGTGTCCTTGTATACAGGTGGATCACTGGGTCCATATGGATGGCAGTATTCAGGTGCATTTTTTATTATAGTAGATGAACAAAGTATCCGTTATAATCCTCAAGTTTTCTGAAGCAGATGGAGTTGAGGAGATAATCTTTTCATTCATAATTCATCATTTTTCTGTTTTCTTTTTTCCTAGGTGCCTGCTCTGATGACAAATAAACTGCACACAAGTAAGAACATTTTTATGCTATATATTAATTTGGTCAGAATTTTGTGAAAGTGTAAAGGCAACTAAAAATGTTTTCCTTGAATCTAGTTCCCTGGGACTGGGAAGAAAATAACCCCATCCTTCATATATTAGGGCTTAGAACGTTCACACATTCAGTATATGGTCAGTATTTTCCATCAGTATTTGTAAGCCAAAATCAGGAGTAGGTGATAAATTCAGAAGTGGTGACGTGTTTCTATTATACTTTTCCTCTGATTGTTCCTCTCCTGATTTTGGGTTACAAACACTGATGTAAAATACTGACCAAATACTGAACGTGTGACCGTGGCCTCATTCAGACGTCCGAGCACGGGTTCTTGGGATTGGTTCCAGCAGTTGGACTCCCAGTTATCGGGACGTTAACCCCTATCCAATGGATAACTTCCCAATCTAAGACAATCTCTTTAACCCTAGAACACATGACCATAAAAATCTACTTTTTCACATACCTGGGGCCTTTTAGGCTCGTGTGCAAATAACATGGAATAACTCAAACAAAAATGACAAACAACTATATACCTGAGGAATACCTAGAGTTTCAAAATTCTAACTAAAGAAATCTTGCAGAAAATAGAAAACAATTAACAGGGCGGGCCTGCGAGGCCCCAGGTATGCGTTCTAGGGTTAAGGGCTCTTTCACACGTCCGTGTTTCCAGTACATATTGTGACAATTTCCACACGTACTGGAGACACTGACACAGACCCATTCAAATCTATGGTGCTGCCGACATGCCCGTTTTTTTACCGGCAGCACGGATGACAAGGACTAATATAAGTCTATGGGTCTGTGTAAAACACGTACAGCACACGGATGACATTCGTGTGTCATCCGTGTGACGTCCATGTGCTGTACATGTTTAACATTTCAAAGTATATTAGAACTAGCTATTGAACCCTTTCCACGCCCGGGTGGCGAGCATTTTTATTGGTATATGGTCTCCCATGCTGGTATGTGCTGCCCCCCTCCTGGTATTTGCGCTGCCCCCATCCTGTCTCCACCATCCTATCCTGGTATGCATGGCACCCCTCACCCCCAATCCTGGTATGCATGGCACCCCTCACCCCCAATCCTGGTATGCATGGCACCCCTCATCCCCCAATCCTGGTATGCCTGGCACCCCTCATCCCCCAATCCTGGTATGCCGGGCACCCCTCATCCCCAATCCTGGTATGCGTGGCACCCCTCACCCCTTATCCCGGTATGCATGGCACCCCTCACCCCCAATCCTGGTATGCATTGTACCCCTCATCCTGGTGTGCATGGTCCCCTCACCCCCCAATCCTGGTATGCATGGTCACCTCACCCCTCAATCCTGGTATGCATGGCAACCCTCATCCCCAATCCCGGTATGCAAGGCACCCCTCATCCTTATCCTGGTATGCATTGTACCCCTCATCCTGTTATGCATGGTGCCCCGCATTCCTATCCTGGTATGCATGGCACCCCTCACCCCCCAATCCTGGTATGCATGGTCCCCTCACCTCCTAATCCTGGTATGCATGGTCCCCCTCACCCCCCAATCCTGGTATGCTTGGTACCCCTCATCCTGGTATGCATGGTCCCCTCAGCCCCCAATCCTGGTATGTGTGGTACCCCTCAGCCCCCAATCCTGGTATGCATGGTCCCCTCACCCCCCCCAATCCTGGTATGCATGGTCCCCTCACCCCCCCCAATCCTGGTATACATGGTCTCCTCACCCACCAATCCTGGTATGCATGGTCTCCTCACCCCCCAATCCTGGTATGCATGGTCCCCTCAACCCCCAATCCTGGCATGTGTGGCCCCTTGATCCCTTTCACGCTGTACACACATACAAAAAATAAACACTTATACTCACCTTTCTTCCCTGTGCTCCAGCGCTGCGGTGTCCTATTCTGCCGGAGGCCCCGGGAGGAGTGCGGAGTCGAAGCACCACGCTGTCCGGTGCCATTTTGCTGAAGACACACTGCAAATGTGTCTTCAGTAAAATGGTGCCGGATAGCGCTATGCGCATGCGCCGATCCGACGCCTCACTCCTGCCCCGGTCTCCGGTGAAGAGAGGCGCCGCGGCAATGCTCCTCCCAGTCAGGTAAGTATCTAAGTATGGCGCCGGAGATCGCGGTATGCGTTCAGTGCCTACGCATACTGCGATCTCCGGCACCATACACTCCTCTTACCTGTAACGGCTGGATGCCTGCTTCTGTCTGGAGCCAGACTGCGTGTCACGCATGCGCAGTCTATAAAGGCTTGAGACAGAGACACGCATCCCCGGGTATATTATAGATATTTGGAATCGATTTTTCTTAAGCCATTCTGGAACAAAACAGATGGCACACTGATGGCACAATGATCCAAAACACTGGTGATACCGGTACCGTTATTATACGGACGTGAACAGGGCCTATCTTACAGTGGAGCGGCTGGGCGCATGTGCGACTGATTACTTTATTCAACTCATCCTGGTCTTGGTCTTGAAGCCAGAGGAGAATGAAGGTGAAGCACAGGAACACATGTTAATCTAAGGCCACATTCAGTAGTTGGTCAGTATTTTACATCAGTATTTGTAAGCCAGAACCAGGAGTGGAACAATCAGAGGAAAAGTATAACAGAAACTCGTCACCACTTCTGTATTTATCACCCACTCCTAGTTTTGGCTTACACATACTGATGGAAAATACTGACCAAATACTGAACGTGTGAACGTGGCCTAACTGTCATCACCTATCCAGTGGATAATTTTCATAGACTTGAATACTCCTTTAGTTGTGATTAGTACTAGGCAATGTATGTATGCCTAATGCCTCATTCACACAACCGTTTTTTTCTCGTACATAAAAAAATGGACCAATTTTCATCAGTGTTTTTGGATCAGACTTTCGTTAGTGTTTGTTCAGATGCAGACTCGCAATGAACATCCATGACATGTGAACAACGCCATAAGTTACAATTGGTATATGTTCTATCCGTGAGAAATCCAGACAGTTGAGGCCTAAAGCCTGAACCAGATTCCATTTTCTTCTCAGAATTAAATGCTGAGAATGTAACACCTCTTATAACAGTGTTTGTGTGAAGTCAATTACTGCTTATCCTACAGATGTAGCCTGCGGGCCAGAAACATATTTTACTGCTAATTAGGAGATGAACATATGGGGAAATATAGCTTTTAATCTAAATATGGAAGGGACATTTTAATGACATATTAAATACCCCGCCACACCATAAACGATATTATAGGCTTATTTTCTGTTACAACAATATTTATTTTGCCTGGCATATGAGACATTACCAGGGAAAATAAATATTCTTTACCTTGTGGCTTTATCTCATAAAGCTATTTATGGTGTGCCTGAGCCTTTCATATGCAATTACGCAGCAGTTCTCCGAGGCCCTCATTTGTTTGCATTACACCCGAATGTTCCTTTGAAGATCTCCTTCCATTAAATTTTTGTTTTTACATTTTGAATTAATTACAATGTGCCGCATTTTCCAGCAAGCTCATTTGTTATGAGGCAATGCTGCCATTGACCCTGTCATTCTGCAGCAACCAGACAGGGGGTTAAAGTAGTAGCATGATATATTACCCATTGCTAATGTTAACTGTTCTTTTCATGGTTATCGCTTTGTAGTTGGCTTTAGCTCTATTATATAGCTCAGTTACATCTTTTTTTTTGTTACCAATATTTTGAAAATTATATGAATCTGGATTAAAAATTGAAGGGTTGAGTTAGGAGTCTCCCTTTTCTCCCTTATGTCACTCACTTATCTTACTTTTATACATAGTTTTCATTGAATTTTTGGTATATGATTATGTTGTGGTCTGAGAGTCAGCCCTAAATCCTGACAAAATCCAGTGATAGTGGGGCTGTAGCCTATAGAAAAGACTATCAGTATTTGGTCAGTATTTTTCCTCAGTAGTTGTAAGTATTTTGCTTTATTGTAGCAGATTCTGCATGGAAAATTTACAGATCACTCTAATTACAATGTGGTGTCCTGCTCACAGATAAGCTATCTATGGAAGAAATCCGAGTCTTCGGCTTGGATTTCTACTGCAAATTCTTTAAAAAAAAACATGTTATATTTATTGATTATTCAGATACTTAGGAACTTTATCTGGTGTTGGTTCCCCCTTTGCAGCTGTCAGTATTTGATCAGTATTCGGTCAGTATATTTTCTCAGGAGTGGGAGCCAAAACCAGGTGAGAAACAATCAGAGAAAAGGTATAATAGAAACAAGTCACCAACTCTGCATTTATCACCCACTCCTGGTTTTGGCTCCCACTCCTGTGAAAAAATACTGACCAAATACTGATAGTGGGGCCGTGGCCTTATGGGGAAAATACTGACCGAATACTGATCAAATACTAATAGTGGGTCCATGGCCTTATGGGGAGACTTTCTATTTTCTAGACTTTCTAGAATTTGGAATGTGCATTTTGGAATTTATGCCCATTCACCTTGAAAAGCATTTGTTTGGTCAGTTAATGATGTTGGATGAGAAGGTTTTGGTCACAATCTCTGTTCTTGTTCATCCCAAAGGTGTTTGGGGTTTAGCTCTGGCTTCTGTGTGTCCGGAGAAGTACGTGCACACCATACTCGCCTAACCCTGCTTTTATGGACCTTGCTTTGTACACTGGAGTACAGTTTGAACAGAAAAGGGCCTTCTCCAAACTTTTCCCGCAAAGTTGGAAGCTTACAATTTTATAAAATGTCTTGGTATAATGAAACATTAAAATGTCCCTTGACTGAAACTAAGGCCAAGCCCTGAAATACAAGCCCACAGCATTATCCCTCCTTCGGAAAACATTACAATTAGCACAGTGCTATCAGGCAGGTAATGTTCTCCACACAATTGCCAAACCCAGCAACCCACACTCATCCATCAGGCTGACAAATAGAGATGCATGACTTGTCACTCCACATGTTTCCACTGCTCCAGGGTCCAGTGTCTGTTTTACACCACTCCATCCAACACTTGGCGTTGTGCTTAGTGATGTAAGCCTTACATGCAGCTGCTCGTCCATGGCTAGCACTCAGTTTTTGTGCTGATGTTAATGCATTTACATATGTTATTAAAGGGGTTGTCCTGTTTAAATTGATAAGTCTGCAGCCACTCTGTGTCACTCTGTGTGACTGCATACTTATGAATCCCCCCCTATCACAGGCACTGTGCGCTGCGAGGATTTGCCAGTTTCAGAACCGGGAACAGAGGGTATGCATGTATGTGTTATACATAACCCCGGCCAGTGGGTGCTGCCTCGCTCTTTGTACACTTTTATTGAGCGACGCCGCGCCCTCTAGTCGGCCACATCACTAGACGAAGCACGGCCTTGGCTCACTACAAGTATATGGAGCGAGGCTGTGCCCACTGTCCGGGAGTATGAATAACTCCTACACATCCTCCGGTCCTGGGTCTGAAACCAGCGAATTCCCGCAGTGAATGTGCTGGGAGGATTCATAAGTCTGCCTTCACACAGAGTGACTGCAGACTTATTGGTTTGGACCGGAAAACCCCTTTAATGCATTTATGCATGTAATGCATTTAAAATAAAATTATAGGACAACCCACCTTTAGCAATGAACAGTAGTTCAGAGTAAGGAGGGCGTAAGCCAAATGTTCGAGACCTGAGTATCAAGCAAAGGAACAATAGCAACCCTGGAGTGTCAAACAATGGGAAAGAATCCCTAATGTGAATTTGGCATATTCTAAAGAAAGTACATCTAATAGATAAGGATCCCAGATATCTGCAGTATGAGCTTAGGACATAAATACAATTGCTGTCCATCATTGGGCAGCATGGTGGCTCAGTGGTTAGCACTGCAGTCTTGCAGTTCTGGGGTCCTAAGTTCAAATCCCACCAAGGACAACATCTGCAAGGAGTTTATATGTTCTCCCCATGTGTGCACTCCAAAGGCATGCTGAATTTAGATTGTGAACCCTAATAGTCAGGACAGCAATGATGATGTCTGTAAAGTGCTGTAGAATATGATGGTGCTATACAAGTAAGCATAAATAATTGTCCACAGTGGAGTACAAAGGCTGGAGATCCACACGCCAGGGCCCAGGCAGCTGACTAATGAGTAGATGTTGTAGGCTAGCAGGGCTATTGAGTGCACTGAGGGCATCAGCCATGATGTAGTGGTAATCTTTAGTCAAGCTGACAATGGGCACTTAGCACCTGACACGTGCCCCCTGGTGAATGACTCTCATTAAAGTTCACTTGTGAATGTTTTAGATCTGAACTTTGCCAACTGACACGTCCGTCTTTGCAACGTTGGCATAAAAAAGCCGGCAATGGCGTATCAGGAATGCGGACTGAATATTATCAGATGCTATTTATGATTAGAACAAATGTAGGTTATTATTAACTGGAATTTCAGGCCAGAAATTAATAATAGTGTCAAGTGAACTGTAAGTCTATCAGATGATAAAATACAGAAATGTGCTGTGCCATCACTACTTGTGTTGTTTTAGGATCTGGCACAGCACATTCGTTATGCTGCGGAGTGCCTTTTCCATGTATTTGCACAGCTGCACTTGGTCCTATTTAACACAGTGTTAAATGATGACTATAGAGATGGTAGATAAAAGAAATATTGAATTCAGATAAAGGATAATTATTTCACATTCTAATGTCTGTGGCAAATAGAAATAGAGGAATATTAGATGTTTTGAGGAACAATTAAGTTTAATCAGCGACCAGTCACCTTCTGACCTCTGTGATATATGAACCAGAGCTTTACTATGGGGTCCATCTACTGTCTGTGTATCTAGTCTGTGCATCTAGTCTGTGTACCTACTATCTGTGTACCTACTGTCTGTGTATCTACTATCTACAGCCTGTGTCCCCGCAGCCTGTGTCCCCGCAGCCTGTGTCCCCGCAGCCTGTGTCCCCGCAGCCTGTGTCCCCGCACTCTGTGTATCCGCCAGACTATAAGGCTGCACCCCACAAGTGCACACATCCATCCGCAACGCCGTCGCATTTTATGATATTTTTGTTGGAAGAGACTAGCTCGAGTAAGTGAAAGGTGTGCAGCTGTGTTTTACGTTCGCCCGGGAGACTTTTGCTCTGTATTTAGCAATTCATACAGGACTTTAGGAATAAGACCATCCTGTTTTTTATCCCTAACATCTGTTTGAACTTTAGAGGGAAAAGGACATCTGCCCCATAAACGCAGCTTCATTTTCAGAGGTTGGGAAAACAAACGCTGCAATATCACTATTAACATTTCACATATTTTCCTTCCTGATTTTTACAGTGGCATTAAGTTATTCCTCCCATAAATGTGCCACATTTCTTCAGGGTTTATAAAAGTGGATCTCTGTTTTGGTTCAAATGAAATTTACACAATGGAAGAGTATTCCTAATGTCAGCTCACCAGTTCCCTTCCTCAGTGCTGCCAACATTAGATTAGATGCCCTCTTGTCAGATCAGCCGCAGACTTTAAAGGGAATCTGTCAGCAGGTTTTGGCTACCTCATCTGAGAGCAGAATAATGTAGGAAAAGAGACCCTGATTCCAGCGATGTATCACTTATTTTACTGGGTGCAGCAGTACAGAATCAAAGCTTTTAGATGTAGCAGAGCGCAAAAGCACACCCACCCACTTTTACAGCTTTGTTTCTACATTGTTTCAGCAAAAACGCATAAAGAATTGACCAGAGTCATAGGTGTCGGTTGATGAGAGACTACTCCTCCCATCAGCCTACAGCTGCTGCTGGTGATGATAGCGAGAGCAGGTGCCGCTGATGGGAACCATCATCAGCCAGCGTCGGTGCTCGCAGTGAAAAAAGTTAAAATAAATGAATGTTAAAATATAAATGTAGCACCCTGAGGACTCGGCTGCTACAGGGGTATTACACCTCAAGCCAGAGGTGTGGTATTCCACTCCCGGGAGTGTGCACAGACCGCGCTGGAGGGCCTCGCACGGAGGATGGCCCAGGTGCAGCAAGACACGCTGACGGAGTGGAGCCGTGAGATGGCCCAGCAGACCGGAACCCGTCAGCGGAGCACGCCACCTGAGACGAGGAGACAGACCGCCTCTGAGGATGGTGCAGGAGGAGTGAAGGCCGGAGACGGCGCCGAGAAGGGAGCTGGACAACTGGAGGCAGGTAAAGGGGACGTCACTACCCCGAGCCGAGAAACCGTGAGTCTGCCCCAGCTCCCCGTCGCAGAGCCCGAAATTCCCCCTGCCGTGCCCGTCGCTGCATCGTCACCGTGCCAGACTAGGCCTCAAGTAGAAGCCGCGGCCGCGACCCCTGTGACGTCACACGCCTCGACCCTGAGCGCGACGAAACAGGAAATACCATCGGCCTGGTCGCAAGGTCTAGTACCTCCGGGCGCCGCAATTCCAACAGCGCCCCCTACCTCCGCGGAGCCACCGGCCTGGTCGCAGGGCCGAGTACCCCCGGGCGCCGCCGTCTTCACGGTGCCCTTTACGTTCAGGGTACCCCAGGCCTGGTCGCAAGGCCTGGTCAATCCGGGCGCCGCTTCCACCACCGCGCCCTCAACATCTCGAGTGCCGCACCTGGGCGAAGATCTATTTGCCCAGCACACGTGCCCGGATGAGCAGCCCTTTGTATGGCCCCAGGAGTACTACCAACTGGAACTCCAAAGAGCAAGGCCCCTGTGCGAGCCCCTGATTCCGGCTCCGAAGCCCGTCAGGAGAACCCCGCTCCCGCTAGAAGAAGCGCAATTCGAGTGGGACCCCACCGGAGGAGACCTCATGGGGTTCACTCAAGAAACGCGGGCAGCTGCAGCAGAGCGAGTGGAGTGCTGCCGCCAGCAGTTGGCAGCCTTTGAGCAAGAGCGGAAAGAGAGGCGGATCCGAGAGCAGCGGCTGCAGGAACAGAGCGCAGGGCAGAAGAGCCGGACCAGGAGGAACCCCCGTGCAGCTCATGGTCCCCGTACCACCGGGACTGTGATTAAATTCAACCTGCAGCATGGGTGGGGCTTCGTAAGAGACCATCATACCCCCGGCGACGTCTTTGTAACCCGCAGAGACGTAGAGAGCCATCTGCCGGAGGGACACAGAGGTCGTGACCTGTACGTAGGGGACGAGGTCACGTTCACCCGGCACAAGTGTGCCAAAGGACCCTACGCCCTCCATGTGCATCGCCTGACGGAGGAGGAGCTGCGGTGTGAGGAGGAGCAAGAGGACCCGGACGGGTCTGAAGATAAAGAAGGAGCAGGAGGACGCCGTCGTTAAAGTACGGTAAAGAGACTGTAAATAGTTACCTGTCGGGGTACAGTGAACTGTTGCTGATTTAAATATGTCCCCGTTGGGACAAGTGTAAACTGTTAACCTGTGTGTCCCTTAATCCAACTGACCGAGGACTGAGAGCGGTCATTCCTTCCTTATACCTGGCCGAGGACTGAGAGCGGCCACTATTCCCTGTATATAGTTGCTCTTTCTAAGGCGCCCCCTACCGGCTTTATAGGAAACTGTTGTTTTTCTTGAAGAGACTGTCGCACTTTACCCGGTCACAAGTTGCACCGTGGCCGGAGGAACAAGAATGTTATTTATAAAAAGTTTTATGCTGATATATATATTGTTTTATATGTTTATGTTTTGAAAAAAAAAATTTGTATGTTTTGGATGTTTGTTCTCTTACAGCCCGAGGACGTGCTGTGATTTACCAGGGGGGAATGTAGCACCCTGAGGACTCGGCTGCTACAGGGGTATTACACCTCAAGCCAGAGGTGTGGTATTCCACTCCCGGGTAAGGATGGAGTGTGGAACTGAGCTCAGTAGGCTGCATACACTACATACATCCCATTTCCGGGGGACAGATCAACGGTACTCCCACCAGTTTATGTGCAGGTACGATAGTGTCTGTCCCTGGCTGGAGTGGGAGGGGGGTGGAACATCCCAGTAGTGTAGGGGCAGATAGGGGGAGCAGTCTGGGTAATGCTAGGAGCTCATTGGGTGCTGGTCACCTGAGCTCACACATAGAGGGAGTATATAAGGTGGGAACCATCTTAGATCAGGGTCAGACAGGCAGACAGCTACTAGTCAGTCTGTTGTAGAGGGTCAAGCAGTCCTGAAAGAAGAGAGAGAGAGGAGTCAGAAGGACCCAGAGGGGAAGAAGAGGGAACCCCAAGAGCCCAAATACAAGCAACAGGGTGAAGGGTTGGCACAAGGGTACCGGATCCCAAGCTGGTGGAGGGCACTAATCCTCAACCAGAGACCGGAGGTTGTGGGCAGGATCTGCCACGACCCCCCACTAAATCCACCAGGAAGGCAGACCAAGTATAGGGTCAGGGAACCCAGAGGAGGTGTACCCACCAAGAGACCCGAGGGAGCCGGACATAGGTGGATCCCTGGTGGGGAAGGCCAGAGAAAAGGAACGTCAGAAAGGGAGCTCAGGATCACGCTCCAGAATTACCTGGGGGTTGGCCGAGTCCAGGACCTGGTGGACGCAGCACGGCTCGGGCGGTCACTCAAGGCCGGAGTGACCAGAACAACAGCAGTAAGTAAAAACCCTGAACTGCACAGCCCGACTCTGAGTCTTAATACCATCCTCACTGCACCACCACAACCACCACCCTCTACAACTGACCCCCTGAGGCTATACCCCTCCCGTTGGGGGTTATACTACCAGAAGCTGCACACACACCACCAGCCTCAGCGGACCCTGCTGCAGCGGCGGCCGTATTGACCGCAAATCAACGGGTGGCGTAGTCGACACTAAAGAACATCCAGCAACATCTGTAGGACTGCCACACAATGAGCTTGACACCCTGGGCACGGACCGGGTCACCGCCACTCGGAGACTACAACCCCCATCTGATCCGGCTCCGGGTATCCCCCAAACAACACTGGCCCAGGGGGCGCGTCATAAACACCATGTACTCACCTATCCGCCGTAATCTCAAGGGTCCCACGGTGATCAGATCAAACGGCAGCACTCTATACAGTGACAGGAGCGCGATCGCTCCCAGCAGTGTATAGCGCTGAGCTGCCAGGAGAGAGGTCACCTGAGTTCATCAGCTGATGATCAACTGAGTTGCGGTGACCTCACTTACTGCACCAATGCTGCCTGAGAAAATTCAGGCGGGTCCGTTCTCTAGGAACAGGCTGCCCGCTACATCGTAGGGATTCAGCTTAGTCTTACTGTAGGGAAAGCTTTCCCCCTATTTCCTTAGTACTTGTTGCAGATAACAGTAAGTCCAGCCTTAAAAAAATATTTATACGAGGATCAGTATGGCTTCCGTCCAGGATTTGGCTCAATGCTTGCAGGGGTTGACTCTGAAGGTGGCCGAGCTCCAGCAACACGTGAGTAGCTGTTCCGGAGCGCATTTTGTGGAACCCAAGGTAGGACTACCGGATATTTTTTATGGTAAACAGCAAGATTTTTTTTCCATTAAAAATGCTTGTTTGTTATATTTTTGTTTGAGACCAATGTCCTCTGGGAATGAATCACAGTGCATTGGTTTTATTATGTCACTTTTGCGCAATAAACCACAAGGGTGGGCCTTTTCTCTTCAACCTAATGATCCATGCTTGAGGTAGGTAGAAGAGATTTTTTTTCTGCTGTGGGTCTATTATATGACGATCCGGATCGAATCTCATCTGCTGAGGCAGAACTCAGGCGTTTGAATCAGGGGTCAGATGATGCTGAGACTTATTGTACACACTTTAGAAGGTGGGCTTCTGAAGTCTGATGGAATGATCCTGCTCTGAAATGTCTATTTCTTGCTGGTCTGAGTGAAAGGGTTAAGGATTTGCTAATTGCATTCCCCACACCTGAGACTCTGCAGGATACCATGCAATTAGCTGTTCGTGTGGATAGAAGGCTGTGAGATCTAGGCAGAATGAGGTAAAGAGTCCTGTAATGCCAGGTCCTAGTCCCCAGAAAATCTGCTCAGACGGCGGCATACTGATGGAGGTTGAGGCGATGTCGCTTCGCTCTCAGGAAAGAGACCGGAGGTTCGCCGAGGGATTGTGTCTTTATTGTGGTAAAGCTGACCATTTGATTAAGTATTGTGAGCTTCGTTTAAGTAAAGAGAAAAAAAAAAAGGTCAGGTACGCCAGGTATAGCTTGTTTACGCTCTGCAGGAGTATTTCTTTCAGGGAGTACTACTTTGCAGGAAAATTTGATTGAATTTAAGGTGTTTGTGGATTGTGGTTCAACACTTAATGTGATAAAGGGTTTTTGGAAAAACTTAAATTGAAATCCAAACCTTTGTCATCACCTATTTCTGTTATTGCAATTGATAACACTCCCTTGAAATGTATTACTCACAAGGTTGCTGCATTTCCCCTCACTATCAATGGGCTTCACAAAGAAATTTTGGACTTGGTTGTATTAGATAATTTACCCTCTCCGGTCGTTCTAGGATTGCCTTGGTTAAAACTGCACAATCCTTTGCTGGACTGGTCTACTAATATGATAAAGTCTTGGAGTCCGAAATGCTATGATAAATGTTGTAATGGTCGCATTGCGGCTGTGGAAAAAGGGGAATTACCTGTACCAATTCAAGATTTTTGGAGGGTTTTTTCGGAGGAGGAGTCGCAAGTTTTACCTCCTCATAGGGATTATGATTGCGCCATTGAGTTTAATCCGGGAGCTACTCTTCCTAAGAGTCGCTTGTTTAATCTAACTATCCCTGAAAGAAAGGCCTTGGAGGAATACATACAGACTAGCCTGGCTGCTGGTCACATTAGACCTTCTAAGTCGCCTGTGGCAGTTGGATTTTTCTGTTAAAAAGAAGGACGGGGGTTTGCGTCCATGTCTGGATTTTCGTGAAATTAATAAGATTACTGTACGCAATTTCTACCCATTGCCTTTAATTCCTGACTTGTTTAACCAGTTAGTGGGGGCCAAGTGGTTCTCTAAAATTGATCTCCGGGGGGGCATACAATTTGTTACGAGTGAAGGAGGGTGATGAATGGAAAACTGCTTTTAACACTCCGGTAGGTCATTTTGAGAATCTGGTGATGCCTTTTGGTCTTACCAATGCACCTGCTTTTTTCAGAACCTTATTAATGACATCCTGAGACCTTTGATTGGTAAGAATGCGGTTGTGTATTTGGATGACATTTTGATTTATTCGCCAGATCTGGAGTCCCATTGGCAGAGTGTATGTGAAGTTTTGCAGTTATTGAGTGATAATTCACTCTTTGCTAAGCTGGAGAAATGTGAGTTCGCTGTGCAGAAAATTAGTTTTTTGGGCTACATTGTCTCCAGCGAGGGCTTTGAGATGGACCCGGTGGAGGTTCAGGCTGTGCAGGAATGGCCTAGGCCTATTGGTTTGAAATCTATACAGAGATTTTTGGGTTTTGCCAATTATTACAGGAAATTCATTAAGAATTTTTCTGTAATTGTTAAGCCTCTAACCGATCTCACCAGGAAAGGTGCGAATACTGTCCAATGGACTACTGAGGCCATTGAAGCGTTTAAGTATCTCAAAGAGAGGTTCAGTTCTGCCCTATCTTTATGCAGTCTGATGAGACCAAGCCTTTTTTGGTCGAGGTCGATGCTTCATCGGTGGGGGTCGGAGCAGTTTTGTCTCAGGAGAACAGGTATGGAGTACATCCTTGTGCCTTCTTTTCGAAAAAAATTTCGGAAACCGAATTGAATTATGATGTTGGAAATCGGGAGTTGCTGGCTATTAAACTCACGTTTGAACATTGGCGTAATTTCTTGGAAGGCGCTAGATTTCCTATTCATGTTTTCACAGATCATAAGAATTTGATCTAGCTGGATGCTCCCAAGCGTTTGAATGCCCGTCAAGCTAGGTGGGCACTTTTTTTTTCTCGGTTTCATTTTTCTGTTACCTATATCCCTGGTACTAAGAATGTTAAAGCCGATGCTTTATCTCGCAGCTTCTCTCCTGCGGTCGGTGCCAAGGAGGAGGAGAGCATTTTACAGAAAGGAGTTGCGGTGGCGGCATTGGACTCCGTTTTGAAGAATGGGATTCTAAAAGCTCAAGATGATGCTCCATCTAACACTCCTCATGGGAGGTTGTTCGTGCCTAGAACCTTTAGGAGAGACTTGTTTGTGGAGTGTCAGGAGTCTCGGTTGGCAGGTCATCCAGGAATTTCTGAGACTAAGACTTATTAATCGCAGTTTTTGGTGGCCTGGATGGCAGAAAGAAGTCATCAAGTGGGTGCGTCAATGTACTGTGTGTGCTAGGTCAAAGGCTTCACATACTCCTGCTGCGGGGTTGCTTTGCCCTCTGGAGGTTCCTAGTGCTCCTTGGACGCATCTCACAATGGATTTTAGTCTGAGGGTTTTACTGTCATCTGGGTGGTCGTGGACCGTTTTAGTAAGATGTGTCATTTGGTTCCATTCATTAAGTTGCCCTGCGCCAAGACACTTGCTAAGACGTTTGTTAAGGAGATTGTCAAGCTTCATGGCGTTCCCACGGATATTGTTTCTGATAGAGGACCTCAGTTTGTGGCTCACTTTTTGCGTGCTTTTTGTGACAGGTTGGGAGTCCATTTGTCATTTTCGTCTGGGTATCATCCTGAGTCTAATGGACAGACAGAAAGAAAGAACCAGGATGTAGAACAGTTTTTGCGATGTTTTATGGCGGACAATCAAGAGGTGTGGTCTGAGTTTCTGCCTCTCGCAGAATTTGCTCTTAACAATCATACATCCTCCTCAGCTGGGTGTTCTCCTTTTTTTTGTTGTACTGGAAGACATCCGTCTTTTGGTTCGTTCTCCAAATTGGGGTCGGCGGTGCCGGAGGAGGAGAATTTTTCCGGTAATTTGGAGAGTTTGGACTAATGTACGTTGCAACCTTCTAGAGGCTAACAAGAAGTCCAAGAAGCATTTTGACAGGAAACGTAAAGAGGTTTTGTTTACTGTGGGTGACATGGTTTGGTTGTCCTCCAGGAATCTGCAATTGAGGATTCCCTAAGTTTGTGGGTCCATTTAAAGTGCTTCAGGTTGTTAACCCGTCTGCGGTTAGGTTGGATGTCCCTACTTCCTGGAAGATTAATCGTGTGTTTCATGTTTCCTTGTTGAAAAAGGTGAATGTATCTGATAGGGATTCCACTGTTACAGTTCCTCTTGTGGTGGAAGACTGCGAATATGAAATTTCACGTATCTTGAATTCTAGGTGGCATAGAGGGAGATTACAGTATCTCGTCTCCTGGAAGGGTTTCGGTCCCGAAGATAACTCCTGGGTAAGGGCGGATGATGTCTCTGCTCCTAGGCTTGTTAGAGCTTTGCACAAGAGGTTTCCGGATAGGCCTGGGCCTGGAGGATCCGGAGAATCCTCTTAAAAGAGGGGGTACTGTTAGAACCCTCCTGTTTGTTTTTTCCATCTTGTGTTTTCCGGTCATGTGACCATCTGCCTTTATATTCCAGCTCCACCTTTTTGGCTATGCTGGACTTCAGTGTTTGACTGTTTTGCTAGCCAGGTGCTTCTGTGCCTATCTGTCAGTTTGCTTGGTCCTTCTGGGACCTCTAGTACCTTTTTGTCAGTTTATCTTTTTGTGTTCTGCAACAACTTTCTCTGTTCAGGAGGTGTCCCATTTTTCTTCCAGTCCTTAGTTCTTTTAGGGACCCCTTTCTATAGGACTTTGTTCAGACTAGCCTAGGACTAAGGCGGGTCCGTTCTCTAGGAACAGGCAGCCCGCTACATCGTAGGGATTCAACTTAGTCTTACTGTAGGGTAAGCTTTCCCCTTCTTTCCTTAGTACTTGTTGCAGATCATAACAGCTATACTCTGACACCGGAGTGATTACCCTCCTGTGCCAGTATATAGCCTGCTGTCCTCTGGAAAAGTCATATCGGTAAATGCTGGTGTGACTGCTCTAGAACTGACACAGATCTTCATGGGACACTGTGATAATGTCATCATGTCGGACAGGTGAGGGATATGGTTGTTTTTTTACAGGTGACAATGGCTTCAGCGGATTAGGCGTTAGGTGAGTATTTTTGTTGTTTATTATTTCTGGGTTTTTTTTTTTACAGGGGCCAATGGCTTAAGCGGATTACGCATTACGTAACTATACTGTGTTTTTATTTTTAAATAAATGATTAAAACCATGTGGACTTTTCTTTCAAACAAAGCATTTTTACTATGGTGTTAGTAATGGGGGTGTCTTATTGACGCCTCTCCTTTACTAACCTGGGCTTCATGTCAGCTGCCAATACAAGGCTGAAATGAACCCCAACCCTATTACCCGACTTGCCACCGCACCAGGGCAAGTGGGAAGAGCGGAGGCTAAGCGCCAGATTTGCCGCATCTTATGGATGCGCCATTTCTGGGGCTACTGAGGGCTGATATTAGCTTGGAGGGGGCCAGTATCTGTGGCACCTTCCCTGGCTATTAATATCAGCTAACAGCGGTCTGTTCAGCCTTTGCTGGTTAGATTTTATAGGCAGACTCTACATACATTTTTTTGGGGGGGTCCCTCTGTATTCTAGCTAGTAAACGCTAAGCAAACAGCTGCGGGCTGTCATTAATAGCCAGGGAACATTTTTGGCTAATGGCTAGTAATATCAGCCCCCAGCGGTCGACTTTCCCTCTGCTGGTTATCAAAATGACGCGGGAGGCCATGGAATTTTTTTATTTAATTCTTCATTTTATTTCATTTATAAGAAATCCCATGCCCACTGTGCTTGTTTTTGACGCTGTGTAAACTCACCCGCAGCATGTCAATTTCTGTAGCAGAGGCGCTACTCTCCGAGGCAGATTTTGACCAATTCTCATGTGGTGGATCTGCATGTACTGACAAAACAAGTGCGGCACCAGACACCCTAATTACTAAACCTGTAAGTAAAAAGTTAAATAAACACACACACCGAGAATAAAATACTTTATTTGAAATACAACAGACATTCTTTAATCATTTAAATTAATCAATATACTCACCCCAGGTCTGACGGTAATCCAAGGGTTAAAGCGATATCCCATGTTTCTTTTTTCAAATATGTTATTTAGCTCCAAAAAGCATTTATTGCTGTACTAAACGCATGCAAAAACGCAGCCAAAACACATTAAAATCATGGCAAAACCTTTGTTTTTTCCACATCGTTTTTTTCTGCCAAGAGATGCAGAAACCTTGCAGAAATTTCTGCAACCAAATACTCAACGTGTGCACATAGCCTAATATAAATTCGTCACCACTTCTGCATATTTAACTACTCCTGGTTTTGGCTTACAAATACTGATCTAAAATACTGGTCAAATACTGAAAATGTGACCGTGGCTTAATAAGTGAAACATCCCTGATACCTGTGTCTCAGCCTCTACCTCATGCTTTCCTCAGGTTACATAGCAAAAACCTGCTGACAGATTCCCTTTAAACAATGTCAAACTGGAAAACTTTGGGACTCTGCAGCCCCGTTTACTTTTTCTATTGTATATGTTAAGAAAGAGTGTTATGGGGTTTCACATGACACTTGGAACAAAAGCTGTATTTTTCAGTACATAGTTAATAAACAGAATGCCCCTTAAGATCACACAACCATTTCCAGTTATTTGCAAAGTCTCATTCTGGTCATCTGTTTCACATTAGCGTTTAAGTGGCATTCTAAATAGTGCTCATGTGCTCTTCTGGCAGATTTTGCCAGTCTTAGGGCTCTTTCACACGTCAGTGTGTCCGGTACGTGTGGTGACAGTTTCCACATGTACTGGAGACCCATTCAAATGAATGGGTCTGCACACATGTCAGTGTGTTTCCACGGACCGTGTGTCTGTGTGTTCCACACGTAGACATGTCCGTTTTTGACCTGCAGCACGGATCACATGGACCCATTCATGTCAATTGGAAATCAGCAGTACAGTTAGTGCTGTTCCCAAGCCTCCGGGTGCGGAACGCTGCCCTCATCATAGTCCCCTGCCGACACTGTGATCAGCACCATCAGGGGATAATAATGAGAGTAGTAGTCTGCTCCCGGTGTCTCCACCTGTAAAAATAAGGATAAAATAAAAAAATCCTTATACTCGCATGTCCTAAGTGTCCCCCGCTGTAATCCATGCTACCGCTCAGCAGAGGAGCCGGGGAGAATGACTCCTGCAGCAAGTGGCCCCGAGACTGTGCTCAGCGAGCAGTGTCCTGTCACTCACTGACCACAGCCCGCTCGCTGCAGTTGGACACTGTGGGAGCAGACTACTACGCTAATCATGCTCCCATGCTGGTGCTGATCGCAGCTCAAGCAGGGGACAATGATGAGGGGAGCGTTCATCACCTGGTGCTTGGGAACAGTGCTGACTGTACACTGATTCCCAAACGCCGGTACGTGTGCTCATGATGCGGCACATGGGTGGCACTCGTGTGCCACATAAGTGGACCCGGATATCTCTGGTACTTGTTTTTCCAGTACCGAAAATATCAGGACGTGTGAAAGAGCCCTTATGGTTTGTTCCCACGTCATCATTTTCAGGCTGATACCTCCCTGAACCCGCCTGAAAAAGCGCTAAAAAATAAAAAAAAATGAACAAATTTATTGCAGTGTCAAAACAATTTATAGGTCATCCTTTCTCTCTCCTTTTAACCCTTGCAGGCTTCGAAAGCCATCAACTGGCTAAAAGAAGGGACCAATTCATTCTTTAGGCGACTTCCGCTTGGAAGCTACCTCTGTTTTTTATATACAGAATATTAAAAAAAAAAAAAAGGCACCCCAAAAGACATCAAAAAGGACGTCACAAAAGATGCTTTTGGAAAAACACTGCCAGCATTTTCCTGAAGTGTTTTCCACAGCAAAAACAATGCGGGTACACTGGCGTTTAAAGACATTGTATGCCATTAGAGTGCTTTCTTCAATGATTTTCTTTACTCCGTTGGATTTTGATCTCATTGGACTAATTTTTTGTCTATTCTGATGATTTAGGTATGTCATACTATAAAGACGCTCCTGGCATGTGTTATATGTGCCACTACGGGTTGTGTCTTTATTAGCTACTGTATTATAGCCCCCCTAGGAAACAAAACCAAACGTGTGTGATATGCATGATAACGAATCTCTCTGTATAACATATAGCCGCGTATGGGCACTGGCAGACTGGTTGCCACATGGATCCATTATACTTTCCTTGCCTAGGTCCCTCAGCCCTCCTCTGGCATTATGATTTACTCCGTTCTAGTAGTTACAGGTTTTCTCTTAACTCTTTTTTTATTTTTATTTTGCTGGAGAAATACAGAATAGAATTGTTTGCACTTGATGGACCATTATGTTTCTTTCATCCCTTTTGTTGATTCTTTGTGACTGGTTTGATTCGTTTGTATTGAAGCATTAGTTGTATTTTTTTTATTTGTATTTCTTATAATATCTTAGTAGAAAGAAGAAAGCTAATAAAATAAGGCTACAGGAAAAACAGGACATGTTTACTTGCTTAATATTAATGAACTTATTTATTATTAATTGCATTGGACGGCTCCTATTGCTCCTAAGTTAATGACATTAGCCTTACCAAAGCGGTGGTGTAGTGTTCCCTTACTACATCAGCAGTTTTCCTTCTTCCTAGGTCATTTGTGTGCACAGGGTTCTTTACAAAGTAGCTATTGCTGGTCAGTAAAAACTGGTTATTGACCTGTAATGAAAGGGCTTTTACATCTCCTGGACGGCTGCAGACACTTTTTGGAGCAAATAAGTAAATTTAGATTTTTCCTCTAAAGGAATCACAAGGAACTGGGTGGTTGAATTAGGGGATTGCACCAGTCACTTGTGTGAGGACCCTCTATTGCCCCATAAAGTGTCTGCACTAGCTGTTAGCCATTCCTAGCATCCCATTACCTACCTACAATGCTTTTTTGTAGCATACAGTATGTGCCATCACTTTTTTAACACAATTCAAATTTACTGTCCACAATTGAGATACTGCCCCTTTAAAAGTACCACTTTAACCCCTTCACCACTGGGCCATTTTCCATCTTCGTTTTTTCCTCCTCTTCTTCCAAGAGCCATAACTTTTTTATTTTTCCGTCAATATAACCATCGGAGGGCTTGTTTTTTTGCGGGACGAGTTGCACTTTTGAATGACACCATTGATTTTACCATATAGTGTACTAGAAAACGCGGAAAAAAATCCAAGTGCGGTGAAATTGGAACTCCTGCTATGGCACTCCATGATTTCTATGTACGCCCCTGCTTGCTGGCCTCTCCTCCACAGCAAGCTCTTTGTTGCCTTACTAGACCAAGACCTTGGCCAGTGTCACAATAGGTCTTGCTGTCTCTTAAGTGCTTACTGTGCACACACCTGAGGCGCTAAGCACACCAGCACCTCAAACCCTACCTATAGGCGTTGTGGCATACAGTTATATGTCGGAATAATTATTATTATAAAACCTGTCTTTGGTAGCATGTGTGTATGTACTATCTGTGTGTGATGCCTAGACTGCGATACAAATCATCTTCTACGTAATCACTTGACATACAATGTTGGATTTTTACTATCCAGTGTAAGCAGCCATGTTATTGTCAGAAGGTACACTGATGGACCCAATCTGGTTTTGTTCTCTCATTTAATTCTGAAATATAATTAAGAGATGATTAGCAAGATACCATGGGAAAGTTTATGCTCGCAATGTACGGTACATTGCTGTTTTAATTAAGACTCGTGACCCTATGAAGGAATTTTGATCCCCACTTTATCTATGTCTTCTTTTGATTGTGTTCATGGGCCAAGGGAAATAAATGAATAAATGATTATGCTCCAAAAATAGCTAATTAAAATAGCATTTTTATAATGAAACATATAATGTAACAGTATATGTCTGAGCAATTTAGTCACAATAAAAATGAAAAACAGCTTGTGCTGTAGAGAAAATGTGACCGTGTATGGTGTCCAATCAGATGATGTCACGGGTGTGTCAGGTGTAATAGACAGTCACTCTGCATCTGGCTGTAGAAGGTCACTGCGCTTGGCATTACAGACGCCTTCTTAATCTTTATTCCTTTATGACCCAGTGGCGACCTCCCTCCTGCTGCTGAGTGACACACCCTTGCCTGGGAGTTAAAACACTCAGTTTGCTCCAGGGAATACTTCCATGAACCTTTGTGCAGGCTTGGAGCACCAGCAGTCGGCTTGCTTTTCCTCTGGTGCCCTTGGAGGACAGTTGGCATTATCTCTCTGGTGTCTGCTCAAGCTAAGTTTATCCCTTTTGTTTGTATACCTTGTTGTCTTTAGTTTATAGTGGGAGCTGACCAGTGTTCACCGCTCCCCCTCCCTATCTAGGGCCAAGCTCTAGGGACATCCAGTGTTTAAGGTCCTGCTCGGTGATAGGTGTGGAACCTATATAGGGATGGTAGGCAGGGTGATATTAAATCTGCCTAGGGGTCTCCACTCCCCCCTTTCCCTAGTGTTTTGGCTTCCTCCCCCTCTCCCCTTCCTCCTTTCTGTTGCAATTAGTCTTTCCCACACCATGCGTGACAGATGAATGGGCAGCCTTGTAATATATGGTCATGCCGTGCCCGCCAGAGCTGTGGACACCTGTCTGAATGGTAACGCATGATGCTGTTGGGATAACGCCTTCAATAATTTAAAGTAGAGGTATTTTATTCCATATAATTTACATATCCGCTACAACAGGAGCTTCATGCCAGTCACCAATTTACAAACAATCACGATGAGATCTCCTTTTCCATATGTAGTGCCGGCCATAATACTTCCAGGACAATGTCAATCACAGTGCTGCCAGCATGAATGTCTTTAGGATGTCTTGCTGTCCCTGGCAACTGGGCACCCAACTGCTTGTGCTTAATTGAAAGAGCCCATGAATCAAATCTGTGCTTATGGCATAGGTTTATTATATAGGGTCATGTGCTATCGGTATCTAAAAGGTTTATGTGACACTATGCAATTCTGCATCAGAGGTGAGAGATGACCAGGAAACGTGCAAGACACTTGCCAATCATGTTGGTGTCTCGGCAAGTGCAAAGCCCAAATACAACCATACGCTAGCTGGTAAAGCGCCGCTAGAAGAATTCCCTACTAAAAAAAAAAATCAGCACATAAGTGTAAAAGGGTTTGCACTAACACTTTACATTTAGTGAGGCTCTCTTCACATCTATGTTGTGGTTTCTGTGTAATGAAAACCATATAATACAGTCAAATCTGTCGGATCAAGGACACCAAAGCATGCTGTGCTAAATTTTCTGCCAAATTTGAAGTCTGTGTGAACAGAGCATAAGGGTACTCCTACATCTTCGCTATCACCCGAGTGGTCTCTCCCAGTTCCCCTCTGGCTCGACCAAGCCTTCATGTGTTTTCAATGGGGAGAGTTGCGTAAACTGCTCAAAAGGAACAAAAGGATCAGGCATTTAAACTAGAACTGTCCAATCCTCATCTGTAAGGGGTGAGACAGGAGGCACCTATACACATTGCACATTCAGCTGGTCCCACCAAAATTGATTAGCTTGGCCAACTTTAACCTAATATGAATTGGGTTGTTTAGCCTGAAGGTTTGTTTACATGGACCGACTGGCAGCACGATAAAACTGCCAATCAGTAAACCCAGACTAAAATAAACGATGCGCACTGAGCGATCTACACCAGACTATACTAGATCGCTCAGTGCGCATCGGCTGCCATGGCGGGGCGAGTCCTGTTTGCTGCACAAAAGATCTTTTCGCCCATTTACCGATCGTGTTGCTCGCTGTATGGGTGATCGGCAGCTTGTTTATATGGCAAGATAACCGTAAAACAAGCATTTTTCACGACACTCATTCACAATTATTTTGCAGTGTAAATGCCCCTTGGCTCTGGGAGCTGGAAAAAAGGGGTGGGTGGAGGGGTATATGTACTGCCTCAGATTCATTGATCTGTGGATTTACATTTTTGTTACCCTCCAGACGGCTTATGAATCAATGCACATGGTACACAAATTTGGTCAGTCACCAAATCGTCAAAAATGGTAATAATAAGATCAAGAAAGGAAATCAGTATGTATATACTATAGTTGTATCATATACCTTCCATCTATGTCTCTTCATGAATACCTGAAAGTATTTATTACTGTTCCAACTCATTTGATTGCTGTGTCACAAATGTATATTGCCCCTTTAACGTGCATAGTAGTTCACAGTTAATAATGCGGCAAGTTCCCTTTATATGGATCCTGGAGGAATAAACCGATTTTATTTGCTGTTTTTATAGGCATGACAAAAACTGATATAAACTCTGTATGTCTTTAGCACATTGCCTTGCGTGCTCCGATGCTTCTCCCTGTGGTTAACATCAGATGACAGTATATTTAGTAACGTTCAGCCCACGGTGTATGACATACACAGAGCACACAGCCATTGCTCGTGAGATCGGGGGCGCCATGATCCTGCTCGCTCAGCTAACAAAGTGGTTGTCTATGGCTCTAGATTGTCACAAGGAAGCAAACTTTTTCCGATCATCCTTCAAAGAAGATTTGCGGTGGCAAGATCCTTCTCTTTGCATCTGGATGAAAAAGTCCTGCAGACTACTCTGTCTTCTGAAGCAAGCCTCTTAACAATGAAGGCTTTGAACTGTTGAACTTTAATAAGAAAGGAACACTCTGAATAAGCATTGGTCGGGATATGGTGATCCTTTGCTTGGAACTCAGTCTCTTAGTTACATAAATCAAATATGTCATGAGCTGGAAAGGCAGTGAATAAAATAACAGTGCCTGGGATTTTTTTTCTTCTTCCTTTGTTCTTTCCCTCAACCAAAACCTTTCTGAGCAATTATAATTATCATTTTCAGGAAATGTCACTTGACGTGAAAACCAGAAGCAAATGGAGTCTGCAACCAAGTCTCGCTTGTCTGCATGAATTCTCATGCTTCCATCATGTCAATGCTCTGTATATAATAGCTGTGTTTTTGTCATTTCGTTTATGAAGAAACGCTCCACCATAATGTTTAGTAGCACATTAATCGTCTGTTGTACCAACTTTACTCCTTTCCTTTACTTCTTGCAGATGTTTTTTATCATTGGAATCTATCAATACAATTTAACTATTGTAACTGGGTATATAGGTCCTAGTTCAACAATCTAAAAGTTAACAGTTTTTACTGCTTGTTCACACGACTATATTTTCGGTTTGAGTGCTGTCCATGAAAAACACGGACAGCACTCGGACCAATGATATTCAATGGAACACTGCAGATGAGCGATTTTTTTTTCACTGACCGAATCAGCATGTGACACAAATTACAGCATGCACTAGTTTCCTCCGTAAATCGGATAAGACGCACCCATTCAAGTCTATGGGTATGTAAGAAAAAAAAAAAATCTGATGCCGTACAGAGGCACAATATAACATCCGATTTTTACGGATACATTGCAATTCTGTAACATAGGAAACTGTAAGAGTATGTGCAAACGTTAAGTTATTTGGTGCAGAAATTTCTGCCGCTTTGTTTTTCCTGCCAAGAGATGCAGAAATTTCTGCACCATTTCAGCATCTCTTGGCAGGAAAAACACAGCGGCAATAACTCTTGTTTTTTACTTGTATTTTTGATACAGATTTTTCCCCACTCCGTATAAGTGAAATCTGCAGCACAAACGCTGAAAGAATTGACATGCTGAGCCTTCAGGATTCTCATTCACTTTGCTGGCATCAGGTTTCGTGACAAAAATCTGCACTAAAATAACAAAGCAAAAACGCAATGTGCGCACGCAGCTTAAATGGTCTTATAAATGATTATTAGCTGCTGTAAAAATACAGAATTTATACGGACTGCAGATGGATGGCAAGTAAGAAAAAAATCGTCCCACTTTTCTGGTTGAAAAGGACAACATCTGCAAGGAGTTCGTATGTTCTCCCTATGTTTGTGTGGGTTTCCTCCGGATTCTCTGGTTTCCTTACACACTCCAAAGACATACTGATAGGGAATGTAGATTGTGAGCCTCAATGGGGACAGTGATGATAATGTCTGTAAATTGTCTGAATTGTAAAGCGCTGCAGTGCTGTTTAAATTAAAAAAAAAAAACGAAAGAAAGGAGCCATTTAGAGTGCATAGTCCTGCCCCTAATGCACTTGCAGACTAATTTGCTTGTGGTTTCTAAGCTTGATTTTTCAGTACTTGCACTTCTAAATGTGAACAATACTGTGCTCACGTGAAACCCCTTTTTGGGTGTTTTCTGCTGGGAGATTGGCTGGGTATGCAGTGTTTTGTATGGAGGAGCGGCACTGGACTGGGAGGTTTCTTCTTTTCTTTTTTCATCTCATTGGGTCCATTAAGAAAGTGTTGTTCAGTAATGGGCAGCCCCTTTAAGTTATCTTACTGGTAATCTAAATGTGCAGTATGTAAATTATGAGCTACTATTCATAATTGTGAGACTTAGAATGGAAAGAATGGATTTGGAGCAAATGTCAGCTCAAAGAAGGCTTCTAAGAACTGACTCGGTGCAAGAAACTCCGGTTCGCAGGAACAAGAAGCTCCCCGATTTTCATTCTTTAACCTTTCATACAAGGATTTGGCCTCCTTTGTGATGGCCCTCATGTTACATCCTTGGAGTAGCTGCTGGCTGAGTCTAGGAAACCTATAGGTAGTGAGGAGTCATGCAGTTCTAAGGTAAAACCAGTAGGGCTTCCAGGGGTTGATCAGAAGAAATGTCAAAAACACAAACCGTGCTGAGCACAGTAGAAATGAAAACCCACAATAAGTCCACCAGCCCAGTCTCACAAGAAAATAATACCTGTCAATAGTGAAAAGAAACTGGGGATCTAAATAACCCACTCTCTGATTGGTCTACCAACTGCCTTCCCTGTATTGGCTTGTCACCCTGACAAGCAAAATGGTCACAGACGTTGACCTTCATACATCATTGCCAGAAATGCCTGTTTTCCTGGTATCCATGCCAGAACAGGCCCTTGTTAGACCTCCAGAGGTCCAGAGGGGTTGTCCAGTACTGTTCAAACTCTTTAGAATGCCCCTTGTTTGTAAAATAAATAAGAAAAAAAACATATTGATATCCTGGATTAGCACCACTCCTCTTTTCTGAGGGCTGTTTCCACCATCAAATCTTGGGACATGGTTTATGTCACATGAGTCCTGGAGCTTATCAGTGGCCTTTGATTGCTGCCGCCTTCACAGTTTCATCGGAACTAATAGGCTTCAGCACTTACGTGATGTAGTGTCATGAGATCTCCGGGAACACAGCACTGAAAGCAGAGGAGTGGTACCAATCTGGAAGATAAGTATGCCTTTTTTATTATTTTATTGAGCACACTGGGGGCATTCCAAAAAGCTTTGTTTTTTTTTTGGGCAGAAAACTATGTTGACAATGCTGAAACCTTGTGTGTATGAATGAGATTGAAATATATTTATATTGGTATTGTCATTGGATGGATATAAGCAATTCTTCTCATTGATTTTCAGTGGTTACAGAGGCGGCACCATTGCCTCTATCAAGGAGAAAATTGAGCCTTTACTTTATGGAGAAATTTTATCAGAAATCTGGTCTGAAGATGTTACATGTGGAAAAATACCCTTCTTAGGAAGTCATTTGACAAATAAGAGCAATGACTGTTACTGAGTGTTGTCTGTGATGGCTTTGAAGACTGTCTTCTACTATCAGTTGATCTAATGATTAAACATAGCCCCTTGACCACAGGTTATGTGAGAAATGTTACGATAACTCAGTCTATCTGATTACCGATAAGAATAATGACAAGGTAGCCATTCCTTCCTTTTACGCATTAGTAGTAGATTGTGGATTGCGCTAGAAATCTCAAGAGAAATGATTATATGTTGCTCTTCTGTTACCAGGCTTGTCGGAGATTTAATTAACAGGTATACATGTGTTTTTCTCTTCCATCATTGAGTCCCATGGTATTGCCACATATGTTTTCTGCCTTGCAGTATACTTGCAGTCCTCAGGCTTTCTGCATCTCGTTCTTATCTTTACCTGCCACAGGTGATTTTCTCATTTAATCAGCACAATGAGTTTGAGTAAAGATTCTTCCTTGTGTCTTTTCTCCCCGAAGAAGTGACAAGATCTCTGTGGATGTTCATCTGATACTGAAAATGAAGCTTTCATCAAGTAGCATAGAAGTTATTGCCTGCTGCATCATGATCTTTTTAAGTTTACTGGGAAATGCCATCCTGATTTATTGTACATGGAAGTGCATTACAAGACGTCTGCCAACATCATTTGCCCTCATTTTCAGCCTTGCATTTGCTCACTTAATGAAGAATATTGTGATCAATACCTTAAATATTAATTTCAATGCTGGATTGATCCTCAATTCTCATGTCTGCAAATTTGGATTGTTTACGGCATCATTAACTACTAAGCTGGAGATCTGGTTCACATTTTACTTGGCTGTATTCTACTGTGTGAAGCTCAATCGAGTTGTCCATCCACTGAGGACACCTCCAAATGGTAAATGGCGCAAGCATCATCTCACAGCTGTGCTTGTCTTGTGGGTCACAGGAATTGCAGTTTGTTGCCCTTACCTTGTTTTTGGGAATATTATGCAAAGTCAAGCTCTTCTCAATGATACATCTTCCTTCCATCACAGCTTTCTTCATCAAGAATGTCATATTGATTTTCCAAATACTGCCACTAAATTTTATTATCACCAGATCTTCATGGTCATCACTGATCTAATTCCATTAGTGATTTTACTTCTGGTCAGTTTTCGCATAATCCTTCTTTTTTATGAGCAAAAGAAAGCAACTTATGGCAATATCTGGATTGGACACGACCCTTCGGAGACTGAAGTCCTGCGGGCTTCCAAAGTGATTGTGCTGTTAATGGTCCTAGTCACTACTCTATGGGTTGCCCATTATGTGCTTGTCTTGCTCTTGAAATACATAAGGTCATGGTATTTAACCTCGACCCTTCTTGTTGTGCTGTTTTCAGGATACTCCAGCATTTGTCCCTACTTACTCATGCTAATTAACTACAAAATCAGTTTGCAAATTAGATCACTGAGCCCCTTCTGCTGTGCAAACAGCAAACCCAAGACTTTACCTACTAGTGAAAAGTCCATACCCAAAGAACCAGCCACTGAAGAATGACCTGTTTCTAGACTGTAGCATTCTTCACAAACTATTCTACAAAAATGCAATGGTCTGGACTCAGAAGTAGGCATGTATATAGTGTAATATTGCTCTTCATGTTTTCTTTACTTTGCCTTTTATAAGGTTTGCCCTGGTTTTTGATAGTCCAAATAGAGAAGCATTCTGTAGTATCTTATCAAATAATGGAAGCCTGACATGTCTTTTATGAGTCGGTGGGGGAAAATCCGATTACAATACATTTCTCTCAAAGGGATCATAGTGGATCATGACAGATCCATCATACCCTTATGGATCATCTAAAAAGCAAAAGTGCGAACAGAGTCTTGGTTATTGTTATTTTGACATGCTTAATTATATTTCATTAAAGAACAAACACATTTGTTTTAAATTAGTGCACTGCTACCATAACTTAGAATTACAATGGCTTACATTATAGAAGAGCAGCATATCAACCAGGATTAATAAGATTCGGGATGGTTTCACAGAAAGTTAAATGATTATTCTAGTCTACAAAAATTAGGATTGGATAGGAAATTGTTAGATTTGTGTGGGATCATTTGCCTGGCCTCATCGATCCCCTGTCCTCAAGACTGCGGCTAGGATGAGCTGATGGGAGCAGCTTGTCCATTGATATTGATAACCGATCTCAAGGGCAACATTTTATCTCTATGTGCTAGATTAGCCACTCATAACTGTAGGAAAGCGGAGTGTCAACTTAGATGACAGCTACAATGGTAGACACCCGAATGCAGATAAAGCAGGAATAATGAGCTGCTGAATGGAGATACTAACGTCTACAGGGAAAACAACTCAATGATGAGACTTCTAAAACTAGACAGGCGGTTTGAGCAGCACACTGTGTGAATCTTGGGGTATCCCACTGTAGATCATGATCCATTTGAGCTACCAGTAAAAGTATAGAAGAATAAGAGAAGACAGCCTCTCCATCTTAGTCAAATGTATTGATAGTCCAATATGCCCTCTATGAGACGTGTATAACTTACTAAGCTGCCTTAAAGCAAAGCTGTCTTTGCTGCCTTTAGCAAGAAATCACAGCACACCTTTCATTTTGTGTTTTGCTTCTGAAAACTAAGTGTTGCTCTGTGATTTGTTGCTGTGTTATGTTTCATACATTTTGGCTATTTGGCTTGGAATCGTATAGCAAATCTATAATGAAATTAGACACTTTGGCTTCCCATGAAGACAGCAGTAGGGGACTAAGCATGTTATGAGAGTTTTGATACTAACTAGTTTTGATTCTCACTCCCATATTGAATTTCACACCGATTCTATATGGTAATCCATTATTGTGCTGTAACCTATTTTTATACTGTAAATTTGTTGCATATTAAATATATAAGATGCTTTCCAAGGTATAGGTATAAAAGCCGTATAATATATAAAGTTATTTTATTATTTGGCACATTCTCATATTTTCCTCTCACATTTGCTCCTGTCTAACTCCGCTTGTTAGCCTAAATTGTCTTAGTGAAAAGCTGAATTATTTATAGCCTATGATACCTTTTATTGGAAGCAAGTTTGGTTTTTCATAGATCTTTGGTAATGGTAACCACAAATGTCTGAATAAAAAAAAAACTATGTGGTCTTGGATTTTGCGACCTAGTCCAGAGTTTCCACTATTTCAAAGTAACTCACAACATATGTTCGGGCTTTCCAGTAAGTGTATTGATAGTGCAGACGTCATAGACGCCTACATTGTGAGGACACTGGTGATTAGACAGTAGAGGCTGCACGATGTGTAGCACAGGTATAGCAATAGAACGTTTCTGCAGCTTTTTGCACATTTTTCTATCTTATATCATGAAGACTTTTCAGAAGATTGCATCATTATGGGTACTGGGGTCTGGCTTAGCATGCGTTTTGAATGAGGAGATAGGAGTAAGGTTGGTCATGCATATCAGATAGCTGTTGGCCAGACAGTCTCCCAAGGTCAAGTCAGAGGTTCATTCACGGACTCCCTGGAAGTGACGTTTGTGGGGAAACTGTGAATACCCTCAAAGGGAGCTGGGTGAGACCTTTCCTTTATATTTCTAACAAAAGGTATTTAATCACAATAAAGCGGTACATGGTGGATGATGATGTCATGCAGACATGTGAGCCTTGATATATTCACATTCCAGGGATAGGATTCCCCTGGTCTTGGTTTTTACTATTTTTTTTTTTTTTATAAAATATACATCAATAAATGCTAAGTTTTAAATTCTACCCCAACTTTTTTGCTATAGCGCCAGATGATTGTTTCGCCGACAGCTTTATCTGCTGAATCCCAAAATACAAGAATGGACAGCTCGGCCGAGCATTTCTCTGTTCTCTGAGAGAGCCACTGCCAGAAGAGTCTCACACCGAACAAAAGGATCCACCAATCTAGATCATTCTTTCCCTCTACATCATCTGTCAGGGCTAAGTGTGAAAGCAGATCTTTTTCTTCCATTCTAAAAGCTGAATGTCTGAAATTTAATTGAAATTTCATAATATCATTCCACATTTTTCAATATGTATTTGCCTTTGGATTGCCCTGCTCCATTTTGCTCCATGGTTCAGTATAAATTACCTATTGAAGAATTTATGAAATCTACTTCTGAAAGGCCTTGAACGAAACCCACATGTTCTTATATTATTTACCAATGAATTTTTTTTCACTGGATTTTTCTAATGGCAGGTACTGAAACATGAACCTCTATGAGGAAACAGTTTGTCTACCTGTGTGTTGAAGCCAGGAAGAGAATAGCCTGTTGACTCGAAATTGGTCAAACACATTAAATGGCTGTCCGCTATCTCTACCATCTTCCCCATACACAGGAACGATCGGCGCCTATGAGACAGCCACTCCTCTGGCAGCGGCCTATCTGGATGTCAAACAAAAAGAATGGCCCTTGAAATTCATCAGGTGTGATCCTTCTCTTCTCTGATAACATCTGCGGGGAAGGAGTTAGGAAGACACACATTAAGTGGTCGGTTGATCCACTGGGATCTTTAGGTTTGGCCAATTTTTATCTAATGTGTATGGGGGCCTTAACATCCAGATCTTCTTTGCCCCTGAGATGTATACCAGTAGATAACCGTCTACTATTTGTGACCACTGTATTTAAACACATGATCAATACTATTGTGAATGGAAATGGTCAACAGATGTAAATACTATGTATGGGTTTATCAGGTATTTTGTCTCTTAGATTTTTTTTTTCAGATTATGTGTACAAATGTAACATAATATTTCTTTTAATTAATTGTAAATTTGCTCCAGGATAAGAAAGCCAAGGACCGATTATTAAACTACTTCATTTGGAACCTTAAGGTATTTTTCTTTGAGTGGAAAACCCATTATTTCTGAGTCCGCTATTTTTGGAATCCAGTAGTCGTTTATAACCTGGAGCCAGCCTCTATGTTTTTTCACAGCCAAAGACATAAAATATTTTCTGGATGCTCAGATTTACTTTCAGTCTATCTGCCCAACAGAGCGCCACTTCCAAGCAGAGTTTATTTCAAGGCGAAACGGAAATACAATGCTGAAATATGAAAAGGATTAAAGTTTGTGGTGTTAGCATCCCCAAGGGGTGAATTCTTCAGTAAGGAGCTTTGAGAAGTCGCTCGTGAGATGGGTTGGGCGGTCACTTGACACCATGATGAATTTAATTATATGATTAAAAGAATGCCTTCTGCAACTCTTATGGCACCTGAGGGGTGTTTAGATAATGCATTAAGTTACAATGTCAGGTTGGAATAATTCATATTCCCTGTCTTGATGATTTGTAAATATGGATCCAGTTAGAGGTCAGTATAATTATATCAAATATCACAAATCTGGTAGATTTAAAAACAAACATTCCACTTTTCCAAAACCGCCTATGAAACCAACTTTATTGAATTTGCATAAATGAGGATAATTAGTGGCTACTCTTTTATCCCCCATTATCATAAATCAGTCACATTCCTACACTTGGTTTCAAAGTGAAGGTCAGAAAATGAACCCAAGCATCTGTTTTTCCTCTTCAACTGGTTTCACACATGACTGCCAGAATGTGGACATCAGGTATAGTCAGCTTTACTTGTTAATGACCTTGTGACAGATCTTGGGTCCTGCCAAGCGATGCTTACTGCTGCGTACATGCATGATTTCATATAGTATGTAAGGTATATAGTATGTAACTTTGAAAATAATCAGGGTTAGGCTATTTTTAGTGTTAGATCACTTGTAATTCAATTGCTTTAGCATTTATATAAAATAATTATAGGATGAAAGTCCTTATTTATAAAAACTTGATTGCAGCGCTAACTTAAAGGCTATGTACAACGTTGCACAGAATTTTTATTATTGTTCATTTGCTTCCTAAATGCAAAGTTAATGAAGTTGTCCACTACTTTGACAACTCTGTCATCCCCCACCCTTGGGCCAGATTAAAACAAAAAACTTATACTCACCTCCCGTGCTGGTGCTGTTCCCGCGGTGTCAGCACTCTCTTTCTCTCGGGGCTCCTGTGCTCATGTTGTTACATGTGACCCCGGCGCCCAATCAGCACTGGTGTCATTGTCCCCGCTCCTGTGGAATTGAACATGAAGAGGAAGTCAGAGATCAGCTGCAGCCTGGACTTCCTCTTCATGTTTGATTTGTCCGAAGATGGGAATAGTGCTGATTGGGCGCCGGTATCACATGTCATAACAGCATGGGAGCCCCAGGACCGTGAGTCCTGACACCGCTGAAACGGCACAGGCACAGGAGGTGAGTATAGACTTTTTGATTTTATCGGAGCCAAACATTTAGTTCAAGAACGGGTTGTCCAAGTAGTGGACAACCCCTTTAAACAACTTTATTAAAGGGAACCTGTCAGCAGCCCTCTGCTATGGCATTCTGGAATGATGTCTATATGTCCCCAATCCACTGTACATAGCACAAAAAATAGCTTCTATTATAGTCACCTACGCCACGATCCGGTCTCGTGAGCGTCATTGGTCTTGATCCGGCACCTCTTCTGTTCTTGCGATCACCATCTTCCTTCTTACTTCATGTGGATAAAGCATCCCACGTCATCCACATAGTGTCCTCCATTGTGCTCCTGCGCAGGCGAACTTCTGTCTGCCCTGCAGAGGGCAGAGCAAAGAATTGTAGTGCGCATTCACCGGCGTGAAGGGTTCACAAAACTTCAAGCATCACTATACATATGTAAAATCATTTTTCCATGTCAAAGGTGTCCGTAATCTTTTTAATCTTTGTTTGTTTGCTATTCGTTATAATTTTTTCTACCAAATAAATGCTGTAGTCAGCTGTTGGTAGTAGGTCAATAGGAAAATTAAAATAATGTACTAGAAATACTGCAGCTTCTTTGTGGTGTTTCGCACTTTCATTGCATTCTTGGGTTCCTGCCTATTTTTTAAATACACAGCATGATCTAAAGTGCAATTTTTGTCATGCATTTTTCTTTAGGCTTCTCTAAAAAGACACGTATATACATACAGTATATATAATAAGTATTGAAAAAAATGCTTGTGAATCGTGGAGTTTGTTATACGCAATGAAAAACCGCAGAAAACTACATTTGAAGGAAATCTTAGGAGAGGTTTTTTTGCCTTCTCCAAGTACATACAATTGAGTAAATTGTGATCCAATTCTGTCCTTTGTTATAACCTCAAGGATTTGTAACATATTGGTCCGCTTATAGCACATGGTAGAGGGTGTGAATGTTTTTTAGGCAGTAGGCACCCTTCAGAATACATAATTCCAATGTAACAGATCTGCATGCGCCTTGTGCCTGCGGCTCCACTGACCTCTGCTCTGTGTATCATCTGTCTTTGTGTTCCAGCACAAGCCTGCTATTCAATAGGGAATTCACTGGACCTTGCGTGAGGGAAAGTAATGCTCTGAAATATTGTTCCTTGGTTTCACTGACAAATGTTTGTGATTTTCTCTAAGTGATGTCATGCCACTTCACCGGTTTTATGTTCCTATTCAGTAGTTACTTTGCTTTATATGAGTTCAATCAGTGTAATCTACAACTGTTGCGAGCATGATCTCTGGAAGTTACCAGACCTTGGCGTCATGCTTTGTATCTATTCCAACACATACATTGAGCACAACACACATAGGAGACTTTTCTGCAAAAACATAGTAATATAGTAGTAAAGATTGATAGCTAGTAAGCGTAATAGCATAATGTCGATTAGATTAAAGGGTTGTCTCATGTCCGTAAATCGTAAAATTGCAAAGTGCTTGTAGAAACAAGCAACTTTGTAGTTTACTTCTTATTAAAAATCCTTTTATTAAGGACAAAGGGAACTTTAATGTTATAGTTTACAGTTCTTTGCCTAGGTTACCTGCCACCTCTGCAGTGGCCAGTTTTCTAGACCATTAGTGCACACTTGCTGCTTGTTTTAATTGTTTTTGTATTGTTCTTTGTCTGTCTATATAATGTGTCAATAAAGGTTTTGTAGCGTCGGCGTCCCTGCCTCCTGCTAGGCAGGGACGCTGTTCCCCTCACCTCTCCGCTCAGTGCCCGGCGTCTTCCTCCCGCTCTGCTGGCAGCGTGCGCTGCTTCCCAGCCACTGTGCTTAGGGCGCGCGCGCGCTCCCCCTCTCTTAAAGGGGCCGCGCGCGCCGTCCTAAGGAGTCCCCGGCCAATGGCCGGAGGACCTCACCATATATAAGGCACCTCCTCCAAAATGGAGGTGCCCGAGCAATGTTGTTGCATAGCCGATCACTCTGCTTCAGCCCTCAGGTCCCGTTACCAGTTACCTGCCAGATTCCTGCTTGATACCTGCCTGATACTTGTCTATCTGCTTACATTCCTGCGGTCCGACAGTCTGCCTACCAGCCCTGCCAGTCTGTCTATGGATCTGTTTGCCCGCTCACCTGGGAGCGCTCATCTGCTACCTGCCTGCTAGCCTACCTGGAGGCTCTACCGTCACGTGCTGTGACCACCTGCCTGTTCAGAGATTCTTACCCGCTCACCTGGGAGCGTCCGCCTGCTACCTGCCTGCTAGCCTACCTGGAGGCTCTGCCGTCACGTGCTGTGACCACCTGCCTGTCCAGAGACTCTTACCCTCTCACCTGGGAGCGTCCACCTGCTATCTGCCTGCTAGCCTACCTGGAGGCTTAGCCGTCACCTGCTGTGACCACCTGCCTGTCCAGAGACTCTTGCCCGCTCACCTGGGAGCGTCCACCTGCTACCTGCCTGCTAGTCTACCTGGAGGTTCAGCCGTCACTTGCTGTGACCACCTGCCTGTCCAGAGACTCTTGCCCGCTCACCTGGGAGCGTCCACCTGCTACCTGCCTGCTAGCCTATCTGGAGGCTTAGCCGTCACTAGCCGTGACCACCCGCCTGTCAAGAGACTGTCCCCGTCACTTGCCGTGACCTCCTGCCCTTCTACCCAGAGACTGTCCCCGTCACTTGCCGTGACCTCCTGCCCTTCTACCCAGAGACTGTCCCCGTCACTAGCCGTGACTACCTGCCCGCCTACCCTGGGAGCCACCTGCTTCCTTACAAGGATTGCCCCTTTGTATAGTTGCTCAGAGGTTCCACCTCCCAGACCCGTTACAGTTTGCTCGGGCCATGGAACCCAGTGGCACCCAAGCTCCCTCGCTCTCGGATTTATGTCATGAACTTTCCCGTCAGAGGTCCCAACAGGAGTCCATCCTGAGTCACCTGCGTAGTGTTAACTCCCGCCTGGACACATTGTCTACCTCTTCGGGAGCTGCCTCCACACGCACACTTACTACCCCGGCACCGCCGCAGCCCATCAACACCATGGCATCTCTTCCCGGTCCCCGCCTCTCCGCTCCACCTCGTTTTGGCGGAGATCCCAGCCAGGCACGGGCTTCATTAACCAGTGCACTCTGCACTTCGAACTGTTGGCACACCAGTTTTCCACCGACTGAGCCAAAGTAGCCTTCATCATGTCCCATTTCACGGGAGAGGCACTGGCTTGGCTAAATTCTCTATGGGAGAGAGGAGACCCCCTGGTGTCCAACCTGCAGCCTTTCTCACGGCTTTCCGGAAAGTCTTCGACGAACCAGAACGGAAGACCTCATCCGCATCATCTCTGCTACGCCTCCGTCAAGGAAATCTCACCATGGGCCAATATGCCATACGGTTCCGTACCCTTGCTTCGGAGCTGGCCTGGGATAACGACGCCCTGGTGTCTGTCTTTTGGGAGGGTCTGTCCGGCCGTATTAAAGATGAACTCGCCGGTCGGGACATTCCTACCACTCTCGACGACTTAATAACACTTGCCACCCGGATTGACATCCGGTTCCAGGAGCGAGCCAAAGAGGTCACCCGTGAGAGGAGGTTTCCACGTCTAGCCCCTACCTTCCAGAAACCCGTCACTTCTCCCGTTACTCCCCAGGCGCACTCACCCGAACCTATGCAGGTCGACCAGACCAAGATGGTTTAAACCCGTCAAGAGTTACGCCGAGCCGAGGGGAGCTGCTTCTACTGTGGCAGTGAGGAGCACCGGATCTGTTCCTGCCCGGAGAAGTCGGGAAACGCCTGTGTCTAGGATCGCTCAGAGAGGTCGTCCTAGATAAGAGTAAACCCTCTCCATCTCTGTTGCTGTCGGTCTCTATCATCTGCGGGGAGAACCGTTATTTTGAACTAGCCCAACTTGACTCTGGAGCTGCCGGAAATCTCATTTCTCAGTCCCTGGTAGAGAAATACCGCATTCCCACCAAACCTCTAGCTGTACCCTCATCTGTCGCTGCCGTAGATGGGGGCCTCTTACCACATCCCATCCAACTCATCACCGAATCCATAACCCTGCAGGTGGGAATGCTGCACTCGGAGAGCATCTTCTTTCATGTTCTGCCTGGACTCTCTCACGCCCTCTTGCTAGGCCTACCTTGGCTTCAGAAACATGCACCCGTGCTTGATTGGCAGACCGGAGAAGTCCTTCGCTGAGGACAGGACTGCCATAAGACTTGTTTAGTTCCCGTCCATCCTGTCCGTCCTTCTCCTACCCCAGCCAATCTACCTGGTCTTCCGGTTCCCTATTGGTCTTATGCGGACGTCTTTAATAAAAAGGAGGCAGAGACATTACCCCCTCATAGACCATACGACTGCCCAATCGACCTGATACCCGGCGCTACTCCTCCCCGTGGGCGTATTTACCCTTTGTCCGCTGCTGAGACCCGGTCCATGTCTGAATATATTGAGGAGAATCTGGCCCGGGGATTTATCCGGAAATCGACCTCCCCGGCGGGAGCAGGCTTCTTCTTCGTCAAAAAGAAGGACGGCTCACTCCGTCCCTGTATAGACTATAGAGGCCTTAACCAGATCACGGTGAAGAATAAATACCCCCTTCCGCTCATTCCGGAATTATTTGACCGTCTGAGGGGGGCTAGAATCTTCACCAAGCTGGACCTCCGTGGGGCGTATAACCTGGTCCGTATCCGTCAGGGGGATGAATGGAAGACGGCATTCAACACCCGGGACGGCCACTATGAATACCTGGTAATGCCCTTCGGTCTCTGTAACGCTCCCGCCGTCTTTCAAGAGTTGGTCAATGACATCTTCAGGGTCCTTCTCTACTCCTGCGTAGTGGTGTACCTGGACGACATCTTGGTCTTCTCTGCGGATCTTCTCACTCACCGGAGGGATGTTCGTCAGGTCCTGCTCAGGCTCAGGCAGAACCACCTCTACGCTAAATATGAGAAGTGCCTCTTTGAGCAGACCTCGCTTCCGTTTTTGGGCTACATAATCTCTCAGACCGGCCTACGAATGGATCCTGAGAAACTGTCTGCCATCCAGAAGTGGCCCTGACCAGAGGGGTTGAAGGCTATTCAGCGGTTCCTGGGCTTCGCCAACTACTACCGCCTCTTCATACCGCACTTCTCTTCCCGGACTGCCCCAATCTCTGCGCTCACCCGTAAGGGCACTAATCCCAGAAAATGGCCGCCCGAAGCAGAGGAAGCCTTTCTTTCCTTAAAACAGGCTTTCTCTTCCGTCCCGGTGCTGCATCGTCCGGACGGCAACAAACAATTCTTCCTGGAAGTGGACGCCTCCTCCTCTGGAGCCGGAGCGGTACTTACCCAAAAGTCGCCTTCCGGAAGAATGGTAACTTGCGGCTTCTTCTCCAAACTCTTCTCCCCTTCTGAGCGCAATTATTCTATAGGAGACCGAGAGTTATTGGCCATTAAGCTGGCACTGGAGGAGTGGCGTTACCTTCTCGAGGGTGCTCTTCACCCGGTAATAATTTACACGGACCACAAGAACTTGGCTTACCTCCAGAGCGCCCAGAGACTTAACCCGCACCAAGCCCGGTGGTCCTTGTTTTTTGCCCGCTTTGATTTCGTTCTTCATTTTCGCCCGGCAGACAAAAACATCAAAGCTGACGCCTTGTCCCGATCCTTCCTGGTGTCTGATCTAGAGGAAGAGCCTAAGCACATCATTGATCCCACCAGAGTAATGCAGGTGGCCCCCGTGAATCTAAATCGTCTCCCTCCCGGTAAGACGTTCGTAACAGTACCTGATCGGAAGAAGGTCCTACACTGGGGTCACTCGTCTAAGCTAGCTGGCCACGCCGGTCAGAAAAAGACCCTCCAGCTTATTTCCCGGCATTACTGGTGGCCTACCCTGCACAAGGACGTAATAGACTTTGTTTCAGCCTGTGTGTCCTGCGCCCGCAACAAGGTTCCGAGACACCTGCCAGCCGGTCGCCTCCTTCCTCTTCCAGTACCTGCTGCCCCGTGGCAGCATATAGCTATGGGCTTTATAACGGATCTCCCTGTCTCTGCCGGTTGTACGGTCATTTGGGTGGTCGCTGACCGCTTTTCCAAGATGGCTCACTTCATTCCCCTGCCGGGCCTCCTGTCTGCACCCAAGCTGGCTAAAGACTTTATCCGCCACATCTTCCGTCTCCATGGCCTGCCCCTCCACATCGTGTCGGATCGTGGGGTTCAGTTCACCTCACGCTTCTGGAGAGCCACATGTAAGCTGCTTGACGTCACCCTGGACTTCTCCTCCGCTTACCACCCACAGTCCAATGGTCAAGTGGAGTGGATCAATCAGATCCTGACCAGTTACCTCCGGCACTTCGTTAATGCCCACCATTCGGACTGGGTGGATCTCCTACCATGGGCCGAGTTCTCTTACAATAATCACGAGAGCGAATCTTTCTCCAAATCCCCGTTTTTTGTAGTCTTCGGTCAGCATCCTCGGATCCCATTTCCCGTCTCCACCTCGGTGGACAATCCGGCTGCAGAAGCTCTCGTTAGCGAATTCTCCTCCATTTGGGAGAGTACCCGGTCCGCACTCCTTCAGTCGTCCGAGCGGATGAAAAAACACGCTGACAAAAAACGCCTGGATCCTCCACAATTCCATCCTGGAGATAAAGTCTGGCTCTCGTCCAAGTATGTCCGGCTCAAGATTCCTTCCTACAAGTTAGGGCCTCGGTTCATCGGCTCACTGGAAGTTATCAAACAATTCAACCCGGTGGCCTATAAATTGAAATGCCCGGCCAACTTGCGGATCCCTAACTCCTTCCATGTATCTCTCCTCAAACCCGTGGTACTTAACTCTTTTTCCAAGTCTACAGGTACGCCCCCTGCTCCGGTTTCCGCTGAAAGAGTTTGAGGTAGAGAACATTCTGGCCACCAAAAGGGTAAGAGGAAAGACCTTTTTTCTAGTAGATTGGAAGGGGTTTGGTCCTGAGGAGAGAACGTGGGAGCCCCGGGAGAACATCCATGCCCCTCTCATCCTTAATAAATTTCTGTCTGGCCTAAAAAAGGGGGGGCCTAAAGGGGGGGGTACTGTAGCATCGGCGTCCCTGCCTCCTGCTAGGCAGGGACGCTGTTCCCCTCACCTCTCCGCTCCGTGCCCGGCGTCTTCCTCCCGCTCTGCTGGCAGCGCGCGCTGCTTCCCGGCCACTGTGCTTAGGGCTCGCGCGCGCGCTCCCCCTCTCTTAAAGGAGCCGCGCGCGCCGTCCTAGGGAGTCCCCGGCCAATGGCCGGAGGACCTCACCGTATATAAGGCACCTCCTCCAAAATGGAGGTGCCCGAGCAATGTTGTTGCATAGCCTATCACTCTGCTTCAGCCCTCAGGTCCCGTTACCAGATACCTGCCAGTTACCTGCCAGATTCCTGCTTGATACCTGCCTGATACTTGTCTATCTGCTTACATTTCTGCGGTCCGACAGTCTGCCTACCAGCCCTGCCAGTCTGTCTATGGATCTGTTTGCCCGCTCACCTGGGAGCGCTCATCTGCTACCTGCCTGCTAGCCTACCTGGAGGCTCTACCGTCACGTGCTGTGACCACCTGCCTGTCCAGAGATTCTTACCCGCTCACCTGGGAGCGTCCGCCTGCTACCTGCCTGCTAGCCTACCTGGAGGCTCTGCCGTCACGTGCTGTGACCACCTGCCTGTCCAGAGACTCTTACCTGCTCACCTGGGAGCGTCCACCTGCTCTCTGCCTGCTAGCCTACCTGGAGGCTTAGCTGTCACCTGCTGTGACCACCTGCCTGTCCAGAGACTCTTGCCCGCTCACCTGGGAGCGTCCACCTGCTACCTGCCTGCTAGTGTACCTGGAGGTTCAGCCGTCACTTGCTGTGACTACCTGCCTGTCCAGAGACGCTTACCTGGGAGCGTCCACCTGCTACCTGCCTGCTAGCCTATCTGGAGGCTTAGCCGTCACTTGCTGTGACCACCTGCCTGTCCAGAGACTCTTGCCCGCTCACCTGGGAGCGTCCACCTGCTACCTGCCTGCTAGCCTATCCGGAGTGAGGTCAGCTGAGTTCATTGGACATGAACTCACCTCATGCACGTCACTGACAGCGTGGGAAAATTCTCACGCTGAAGCGCTGAGTGCAGGAGAATTTTCCCACGCTGTCAGTGACGTGCATGAGGTGAGGTCATGTCCAATGAACTCAGCTGACCTCATGCACGTCACTGACAGCGTGGGAAAATTCTCACGCTGAAGCGCTGAGTGCAGGAGAATTTTCCCACGCTGTCAGTGACGTGCATGAGGTGAGCCGAGTTCATTGGACATGACCTCGGCTCATCTTTATGCCGTCACAGCGAGACACTGAGGAGCGCAAGCATGCCTGCGCTTCTCAGTGTCTGCGGGATGACAGGCTGGATGGCAGCTTTCTGCTGCGGTCCAGCCTGTCATCTCGATGTAGCAGAGCTGAAGCTGTCCTGGGAACCATGGAAAGGTAAGGATGAGGTTGCTTTATTATTTTTCTTTTATTGCAGGAGATCGTTGGCTTCAGCTGGAATGGGCGTGATGGTAAGTATGGTTTAATTTCGAACAATAAAGAATTGTGTGTTTATTTCAATTAAAGGACTTTTTTCTGGGTGGTGTGTTTTTTTTAAATACTTTACTAGAAATTCATGGTGGTCATGTCTAATATTGGCGTGACCCCATGAATTTCGGGCTTAGAGTCAGCTGATAATGCCAAGCTGGCCCTAACCCCTCTATTACCCAGTGAGCCACCGCACCAGGGCCCTGGATGAGTTGGGTACAGCGCCAGAAGATGGCGCTTCTATGAACGCGCCATTTTCCGGGGTGGCTGCGGACTGCAATTTGCAGCGGGGGTGGCCCAGAAAGCTTGGGCCTCCCAGCGCTGCGGATTCCAGCCCCCAGCTGCCTAGTTGTACCTGGCTGGACACAAAAACAGGGCGAAGCCCCACGTCAATTTTTTTTTTATTATTTCATGAAATAAAAAAAAAAAAGGGCTTCCCTATATTGTTGTGTCCGGCCAGGTACAAATAGGCAGCTGGTGGTTGGGGGCTGCCCGTTCCTGCCTGCTGTACCTGGCTGGACACAAATATAGTGCGAAGCCCCACGTCAATTTTTTTTTAATTATTTCATGAAATAATTAAAAAAAAAAGGGCTTCCCTATATTGTTGTGTCCGGCCAGGTACAAATAGGCAGCTGGGAGTTGGGGGCAGCCCGTTCCTGGATGCTGTACCTGGCTGGCATACAAAAATATGGCAAAGCCCACGTCAAAATTTTTGGGAAAAATTAATTAAAAAATAAATAATAATTTAGGGACTGCATCTTTATTAACCCCTCAAGTGTCATTTAGTGTTAAAATAAAGGATTTATTAAAAATAAAATTGGCGTGGGATCCCCCATAATTTTAGTCTCTAGCGGAGGTTAAGCAGACGGCTGGGGCAGATGTTTGAAGCCTGGGACGGGGGTAATACCCACGGAGCTTCCCAGGCTACTAATATCAGCCCCCAGCTGAATACCTAGCCTTTACTAGCTATTAAAATGGGAGAGCCCCCCAAAAAATGACGTGGGGTCCCCCCTATTTTAATAGCTAGCAAAGGCTAGGCAGACAGCTGGGGCTGATATTAATAGCCCAGGAAGGGTGCCATGAATATTGGCCCCCTCCCAGGCTAGAAACACCAGCTGTCAGCCGCCCCAGAAATGGCGCATCCATAGGATGCGCCAATTCTGGCACTTAGCCTAGCTCTTCCACGCTGCCCTGGTGCAGTGGCAGGGGGTAATAGTGGTGGGGTTCATGTCAGCGCCAGCTGCCATGAAGCCCAGGTTAGTAATGATGGGCGTCTATAAGACACCCCCATTACTAACCTAGAAAGTGTTAAAAATAAAAAACACACACTACACCCAGAAAAAAATAATTTATTTGAAATAAAACACACAATTTTATTTAATTCTTAGTTTACTAAAAAAAATGGTTACCTGTCCACGTTCCTGCGCTGATCTCCCATGCACAGCTGTCACATCTGGAGATGGTGACAGCTGTGCATGGCTGCTGTAAGCTCACACTGCCGGGAACACGTCCGCTCCCGGCAGCGGGAGCCCCTGACTGAGGTCACCGGAGTGCATTCAGTCAGCGCAGCTCCGGAGACCTCCTTTACGGCACTGCTGTACCATGGGAATTTCTCACGGTACAGCGGGGCCGTAAAGCAGCTAACCGGAGCAGCGCTGCCTGAACTCCGGCGAACCCGCTTATGGAATGACGGGGCTGCTTTACGGCCCCGTCATTCTAGCGGCGGTTCAGAGCGGTCACATTCTATGTGGCTGCTCTAAACTGGAGATCTTCGTGGGACACTCGTGGACTACTACGGAGGGGTAAGGATAAGGTTGTGGTTTATTATTTTATATTTTATTACAGGAGATCGATGGCTTCGGGGAATTAGGTGTCTAGGTGAGTATAGGTGTATTTTTTTATTTTTTACTTTATTTTAGGTGGCGATCGGCGGGGACAGGTAATGTATAAACTAATTTATTTTAGGTAACCACTGGCCACCAATGACATGTATTTAAAATTTATTGGGGACCAAAAACAAAAAAAAAATATGGGGGCCTAAAAAACTAAAACATGTATAGGGGCAAAAATATAAACCTATGGGGGCCAAAATAACATATGGGGCAGTTTAAATAGCAGGATCAGGCTGATGGGAACTACTGCTCCCATCAAGCTGATCCTGCTGGCACGAGTGGACGGGGTACAGACATAGGCCGATGGGAGTAGTAGTGTCACATCGGCCTATGTTTGCCTGCACGCACACACCCGCAGACATCGCACAGACACCCACAGACACCGCGCACACACCCGCAGACATCGCACAGACACCGCACACACCCGCACACATCGCACAGACACCCACACACACCAATCATGACGGGCTGATGGTCTGGGAGGTGAGGCTGACCTGTGCGGCCGTGGGAAAGTTCATGTGAGTTCATGCAATGCAGTCAAGCATGAACTCACATGAACCCTCTGAGGGCACCGCGGCTACTTCAAATGAACAGCTGATCAGCATCACCTGATACCTCAGCTGTTCATTTGAAATAACCGTCGGGAAAGCACAGCACAGAACGGGAAAGCCGGCGGTGAAGTCTTTTCACTGCCGGCTTCCCCGCCCGGGTCCTTCGCTCCCCGCTCCTTGGTGCTGCGCTCCCCGCCCGGTCCTAACTTACGATCGGGATGGGAGGTGGCGGGGGGAGCGCAGGATCGGGGTGGGAGGTTGCGGGGAAGCAGTATGGGGCTGTGTGATTGTTTAAAAGCCGGCGGCTTTTTTCCGCCCGCCGGCTTTTAAACAATCAGGAGAATTCTCTCACGCTGGGATGGCATTCTGATGACAGGCTGGATCGCAGCTGAGCACTGCCATCCAGCTTGTCATCCTTCAGAGACACTGCAGAGCGCAGGCATTATGGGAACTTCCGATTCCAGTATTCGATATTCTAAAAGTATCGGAATTAAGTATCGGAATTCCGATACCGCGAATATCGGACGATACCCGATATTTCAGTATCGGAATGCTCAACACTAGTTATGAGCAAAGAGATCTTTAGAATGATATCTTAAAACGCCGGCCTTAGTATGGCCTTTATTGCCTTTTGCATGATACTTTCTAAAGTATAAAACTAAATGTTTCGTTTTAGAAATTGCTATGTTTTAATTTTGCTCTAATGCCAGTTAATAGGGATGAGCTATCCTGGTAAAGTTCTGAATTCGTAGCGGACACCTGGTGTCCAGTGCCAAACCCTGAACACAGACTTCTAAACAGAAGTCCGTGTTACTGTTTGGGGTCGCCAGCCAATAAAGCTCATTGAAAGGCTGCAGCACAAGTTTGAAGGCTGTGGGCACTTCCGGCCCCATCACAGCCATGCCAAATGCATGGCACCCCTAATCCCCATCCTGGTGTGCATGGCACCCCTCATCCCTGTCCTGGTATGCATGGCACCCCTCATCCCTATCCTGGTATGCATGGCACCCCTAATCCCCATCCTGGTATGCATATCACCCCTCATCCCTGTCCTGGTATGCATGGCACCCCTCATCCCTGTCCTGGTATTCATGTCACCCCTAATCCCCATCCTGGTATGTATGGTCCCCCTAATCCCTATCCTGGTATGCATGGTCCCCCTAATCCCCATCACGCTGCACATAAAAAAAAAATAAACACTCCTACTCACCTTTCTTCTCTCCTCCAGCGTTGCGTCCGGTCTTCCCGCACTGATCTCTCCATGTGAGCCGCGCATGACGTCACTGCCATGCGTGGCTCACAAGGAGAGATCAGCTGCCGGAAGTCACTGCTCCCCACGCTGGGACTGTGTGTGCGGGGAGCAGTGACTTCACTCTCCTTCATAGCCGGTACACAGCGTAGCCGCAGCGCGGCTCCTGCCGCTGCCGGGCTATCTCGTGTGACCGCTTATTAAAAGGCATGAATATTCACCCCCTCCCCACACCCATGGGCATGGAGAGAGGTTGAATATTCATGCCCTTTAACAGCGGGCACAGGCAATTCCGGCAGCAGCAGGAGCCGCAGCGTGGCTACACTGTGTGCCGCTATTAAGGAGCATGAATATTCAGTGGGGAGCAGTGAATATTCATTTTCTTTAGCAGCGGGGACAGTGTAGGCTGCAGTGGGCGGCTGCTGCCTCCTGTGCCCCGCTCCTCCACCGCTACCGCTCCCCCCACACCCCACATATATATACACCCCCCCAACATTCGGACTATAAGATGCACCCCCCATTTTCCTCCAAAATTTTGGAGGAAAAAAGTGCGTCTTATAGTCCGAAAAATACGGTATTTATTTTTCAATGTTTTGTTCAGATTTGTGGACTAAAACTAACACATTTTAATAAGTGGATCAGTGAAAAAAACAGACTGGACACAGCTATCTCCTTGTGCTGTCCATTTAAAGCACGGATGTGTAACTGAAGCCCTTAAAGTGAATTTGCACCTTTTGCAAGACTGTCATTTTTAGACCCAACATTATGTGGTGGTGATTAATTTTGTAACATATTATATAGGAATTAAGTTTTTCTTTTATCTGATATAGAGCTTCACATTGCCTGCTTCCTTCCACCCCACTATAAAGTTAAAGGGAATAGTCTGTCATCAAGTTTCTTGCATGTAAATCACCGCCATTGTTTTGTGCTTTCTAGTTAGCAGCCCACCAGCCCATCCCTTACAACCCTGCGGCCCTCCACACCTCCACAAATGATCTTTGACCACTACTTTCACCATATGCTAATTAATGACAAGCAGTATGATGGGCGAGTATAAACCACCCTGTGCGCCTGCTGTAGACCTACTAACCCAGCTCCTCTGCCTTTTGATGGATGACAAAAGGAACACCAGCAACATCAATCAAGGTAGTAGGGACTGGGTTAGCAGGCTTACAGCCGGTGCTGCAGTTGGTCTGCTCATGAGGCTGTCTAGCATATATTGAGGGCACTGTTCAGCGATCCTTTTTGAAGTAAGGTGGGATTGTTAGGATGCTAATTAGAGGGCACAAAATTTGGTTCCGGATGTTTAGAAGAGGACAACTTGATGACAGGTTCCCTTTAAATGCTACAATTTTGGCTATAGAAGCAATGGTAATAATCATGACTGACAAGAATACAGTGGAACCTCTTTATATTAGACCTGGAGGAGCCAGTTTTAAATCAGCATTGATTGTGATGGCAAATGACTTTCCATTTGAAAGTAATTTATGACATGTATTGGAGCCAGAGGATATAGTGTACTGCAGCATATATATATATATATTTTATATTATTAAGCTTTATTCTTTCTCACTGACAGTGAGCGACGGTTTAAAATGGGTTTTCTGGATGTCCACTTAGTCTCTTTTCCTTGGTTTTTAATATTTCATCATCCTTGATGACTCTTTCTTCTGTTTCCTGAACAATCTAAATCTTAGTGCTTACTTAATCTGAAATGGAATTAAAGATCCTCAGGACATTCTTCAGTCAGGGTTGTGCTTCTCTATTTCAGCCACAAACGGTTCCTTTTTCTTCCTTAAAGAAACCCAACCTCTGAGTTTTGCTTTCTTTCCTCTGCAGCTGGCGGTCAACTCAGCTTCACCTGGATGAGTCATTGGCTAACGCAATATTAATGCAAAGTCTCTGAACTCATGAAATAATGTAGTCTCTCTTAGCCCTGTGTAGTCTGTTGTGTTCCTGGGTTTCAGTAATGGAAATACTTTATGCCAGAAGCAGGCAATATGTCTTTCTCTGGCTGTCTTGCTAAAGCATTTAATGCCATGTTCTCATTTGCATTTTTTAACAGGATCAACCATTGACTTTTCTGCTTCCAAGATATAATAGTAGACATAATAGACTTCTGCAACCTAAAACCCCCTAGCTGTTGTGCAACTACTTGTTCCAATATGACCGAATCCACATAGGCCTTGTAGTAGTTTAATAACCGAAAATGAGTCAGAGCCATCAGACATTTTCTTCATTAGCGTACTTTTTCACCAATACCAATGAAAAGCTTTCCAACCTTCTCTCCAAATTACACCTCATTATCTATACACATGACCAATTTCCCATTCCACCTCTTCCCAATCCTATGGTGGGGGAGCAGTAACCCATTTTTTCACTATCATTTCTTACCACTAACACTAGCATGTTCCCTTCTTCGTTTAATCATGCAATTGCCGCACCCATCTTTAAAAATCCATTCTTCAACCTACCCTTTTTAACCTGTTATTCCCTATTTGCCTTAAAAAAAAAAAAAAAAAAGTCTACCTTGAGCCATCCTTCAGAATTTCATTCAACTAACTCTTTGACGGGCTGCAATTTGGCTTGAGACCCCGCCACTCTCCGTAATCCAATTTAGGTCACTAAGGATCTGCTATGTGCCAAAGCCTCACAACATTTCTGTGTGCTCCTCCTAGATCTGTCCTTTTCCTTCAACACAGTCAACCAATTCCTTCACTTACAAACTCTCATCTCTGGGTATTATAGACTTGGCTTTATTGGTCTGTCTCAGAACTCTATCCTGGTACTCCTACTGTTTTCCATTTATACTTTTATCCTAAGGCATCTCATAGAGTCCCGTGGCTTTAGTACCCTTTTTATACTAATGACGCTTAAACTTGCCTCTTCTGTCGAGAATTCCTTCTGCCAAATATGTCTTTGCAAACTCATCTCAACTCTCTCACTCTATGTCCTTCTTCATTTCCTTCTGCTTTCTAAAACTCAACATGGAAGACACTTGAATTTATCATTTTTCTTACCATCTACTCAATCCTTTTCCATCAAAACATATTAATGGCTCTACTATTTTCCCAGACTCATAAGTTTGATACCTCAGAGGCCTGTCTTTCAAACCAAATATCCAAGTGCTTACCACCTCATGCCACCTTCAACTCAAAAACTTTTCTCAAATCCTGTCCGTCTGTAACTTTGAGTGAACAAAACGTGTATGCCCTCATCATACCCTGTCTAAACTGTTGCATCACCTTTCTGTACGGCTCTCATCACACATTTACACTCCTTCAGTCCACCCTCAAGTCTTCTGCCCAGTTCATCCACCTGTCCCCTCTGCCAAGTCCCATACCTTATAACAGTGTTCCCCAACTCCAGTCCTCCAGGCCCACCAACAGATCATGTTTTCAGGATTTCCTTAGTATTGCACAGGGTATGGAATTATCACCTGGGCAATACTAAGGAAATCCTGAAAAGATGACCTGTTGGTGGGCCTTGAGGACTGGAGTTGAGGAACACTGCCTTATAATCAAGGACACTTTTAAATCAATTACAATAAAATTATTATTATAAGAAATTTTGTTGAGTTAAACGAATTTTGTAATATCGTCCCTTTTCTCCCATGTAATACCGCATATTATGTTGTAACGGTCCCAAATACCTGTTCTCATTCTAGGCTATACACACATAAGAATTGCTGAAGGACATAGGCCACAGAAATATATGTAGAAGCTAATTGTTTCTTTTCAGTAAAGTGATTGTTTAAAAAGAAAATGTAAGGGTGGAATTTTGTAAAGTAAAATGATTACTATAAAATCAATAATGCATAATGTTTAAAGTTCAGAAAATGTGCTTAAAATTTACAGGATATATTTTAGGCAAGTTCAAAAAATAGGCATTGGAGATGGAAAACAACGCAATTATGGTTTTAAGTAGTTACATGAAATTAAAGAGGGGGCCATTATGAAATAACACCCTTTAAATCCCCTACCATTTAAACACCAGTCTTTATATGTCCTGACGACATGCTGACTATCCACACATGACTGCTGCAGCCAGTCACTTAACTCATCGGTCAAATGCTAACTGTGCTGCCATCATCAGTGAGGTTATGATTGCATAGTAATGTGTTAATAGTCAGCACATCATCACTACCGTACAGCAAACAAAGATCTGGGTGTTTCTGACACTGTTGTTCTTCAGTATTGTTTACTGTATATGCTCTGTATATAACATTACCCCTTATACTCCCTGTCAGAAGCCTATCACTAAACCAAATCAGATCTCCTGCTTTGCACTGATGAGGAGCAAACACCTGAAACATGTCTGCAAATAGAGTGTCTAGTTTGGCTTCCTATCCTAAGTCATGTGGCCAGACTCGTTAAAGGCTTGACATTGACTTTCAGGATTGCTACATCCATTAGGTAGCACTCTAATTTCAGTCGTCTTCCTCTCTGAAGGGGCTATTTGCCTATATTCAGTATAAAATAATGCACATTTCTATTGTGAGATAGCACCTTCAGTAATGAATTATTATTGTCCAATACCATTGCAAAGCAATATAGCAGCACTGTGTCTTTACCTTGTTGGGGACTCCAATGACCCTCATAGACAAAGTGCCCAGGTGTAAATGCTGCCTCTGCACTCTCAATGTTACTCCGCTGTAGAGATGAGCGGTGTTCGACTAGAACTGTTCGCCAATCTCAAATTCGAGCTGTTTTGGGCGGTGTTCGAGTTGTTCCACGAACCCGAACGATTTGCAAAAAATTCGGCTGTTCGAGGTTATGTTCGATAACTGTTCGTGCACCAAAAGCGTGTCCTGCATGTCTGGCGCTATTTAGAGCACCAATCATGCAGGGATTGTCTGCCACTCACTGTAATGCCACAGCCATGGTGGTTGTGGCATTACAGTGATTGCCCAAATCGATGGGAACAGTGCCAACAGTGAAACATGAAAAGCCGGCAATTCAGCAGCGGCATACACCTGTACCCGACAATTTAGAACCGAAAGAATAGGGCATCACACATAGATTAGATAGATAGAAACATGTCAGCCACATATATACGAAGTACAGTGAAAGTGTTGCTTACTGTACTTGTCATTTAGCGTAAAGGATTTATCAAAAAAAATAATAGTGTTTTCATGCACCGTGTCTTTAAAAAAGCCGGCGGCAATTCAGCAGCGGTACCCGACAATTTATAACAGACAGAATAGAGCTTCACACATAGATTAGATAGATAGAAACATGTCAGCCACATATATACGAAGTACAGTGAAAGTGTTGGTTACTGTACTTGTCATTTAGTGTAAAGGATTTATCAAAAAAAATAATAGTGTTTTCATGCACTGTCTCTTTAAAAAAGCCGGCCGGCAATTCAGCAGCGGTACCCGACAATTTATAACAGACAGAATAGAGCTTCACACATAGATTAGATAGATAGAAACATGTCAGTCACACATATAAGAAGCACAGTGATAGTGTTGGTTACTGTACTTGTCATTTAGTATTAAAATAAAGGATTTATTATTAAAAAAATTGGCGTGGGGTTCCCCTTAATTTTAGGCTCTAGCGGAGGTTAAGCAGACGGCTGGGGCAGATGTTTGAAGCCTGGGAAGGGGGTAATACCCACGGAGCTTCCCAGGCTACTAATATCAGCCCCCAGCTGAATACATAGCCTTTACTAGCTATTAAAATGGGGGACACCCCAAAAAAAATGACGTGGGGTCCCCCCTAATTTAATAGCTAGCAAAGGCTAGGCAGACAGCTGGGGGCTGATATTAATAGCCCAGGAAGGGAGCCATGAATATTGGCCCCCTCCCAGGCTAGAAACACCAGCCGTCAGCCGCCCCAGAAATGGCGCATTCATAGGATGCGCCAATTCTGGCACTTAGCCTCGCTCTTCCACGCTGCCCTGGTGCGGTGGCAGTGGGGTAATAGGGTTGGGGTTGATGTCAGCTTATAATGCCAGCTGACATCAAGCCCAGGTTAGTAATGGAGAGGCGTCTATAAGACACCCCCATTACTAACCCCATAGTCAAAGTTAAAAAAAACACAAACACCCAGAATAAAGTCCTTTAATTGAAATAAAGACACAATCCTTTATTGTTCTAAATTAAACCATACTTACTGTCACGCCCATTCCAGCTGAAGCCAACGATCTCCTGCAATAAAAGAAAAATAATAAAGCAACCTCATCCTTACCTTTCCATGGTTCCCACGACAGCTTCAGCTCTGCTACATCGAGATGACAGGCTGGACCGCAGCAGAACGCTGCCATCTAGCCTCTCATCCCGCAGACACTGAGAAGCGCAGGCTTGCTTGCGCTGCTCAGCGTCTCTCTGTGACGACATCCAGATGAGCCGAGTTCATGTCCAATGAACTCGGCTCACCTCATGCACGTCACTGACAGCGTGGGAAAATTCTCACGCTGAAGCGGTGAGTGCAGGAGAATTCTCCCACGCTGTCAGTGACGTGCATAAGGTGAGCTCATGTCCAATGAACTCAGCTCACCTCCTGCACTTCACTGACAGCGTGGGAGAATTCTCCTGCACTCAGCGCTTCAGCGTGAGAATTCTCCCACGCTGAAGCGCTGAGTGCAGGAGAATTTTCCCACGCTGTCAGTGACGTGCATAAGGTGAGCTCATGTCCAATGAACTCAGCTCACCTCCTGCACGTCACTGACAGCGTGGGAGAATTCTCCTGCACTCAGCGCTTCAGTGTGAGAATTCTCCCATGCTGAAGCGCTGAGTGCAGGAGAATTTTCCCACGCTGTCAGTGACGTGCATGAGGTGAGCCGAGTTCATTGGACATTAACTCGGCTCATCTGGATGTCCTCACAGAGAGACACTGTGGAGCGCAAGCAAGCCTGCGCTTCTCAGTGTCTGCGGGATGAGAGGCTGGATGGCAGCGTTCTGCTGCGGTCCAGCCTGTCATCTCGATGTAGCAGAGCTGAAGCTGTCATGGGAACCATGGAAAGGTAAGGATGATGTTGCTTTATTATTTTTCTTTTATTTCAGGAGATCGTTGGCTTCAGCTGGAATGGGCGTGATGGTAAGTATGGTTTAATTTAGAACAATAAAGAATTGTGTGTTTATTTCAATTAAAGGACTTTTTTCTGGGTGTTGTGTTTTTTTTAAATACTTTACTAGAAATTCATGGTGGTCATGTCTAATATTGGCGTGACCTCATGAATTTCGGGCTTAGGGCCAGCTGATAATGCCAAGCTGGCCCTAACCCCTTTATTACCCAGTGAGCCACCGCACCAGGGCCCTGGATGAGTTGGGTACAGCGCCAGAAGATGGCGCTTCTATGAACGCGCCATTTTCCGGGGTGGCTGCGGACTGCAATTTGTAGCGGGGGGGGGGCCCAGAAAGCTTGGGTCTCCCTGCGCTGCAGATTCCAGCCCCCAGCTGCCTAGTTGTACCTGGCTGGACACAAAAATAGGGCGAAGCCCCACGTACTTTTTTTTTAATTATTTCATGAATTTCATGAAATAATTAAGAAAAAAAGGGCTTCCCTATATTGTTGTGTCCGGCCAGGTACAAATAGGCAGCTGGTGGTTGGGGGCAGCCCGTTCCTGCCTGCTGTACCTGGCTGGACACAAATATAGTGCGAAGCCCCACGTCAATTTTTTTTAAATTATTTCATGAATTTCCTGAAATAATTTAAAAAAATTGAAGTGGGGCTTCGCACTATATTTGTGTCCAGCCAGGTACAGCAGGCAGGAACGGGCTGCCCCCATCCACCAGCTGCCTATTTGTACCTGGCCGGACACAACAATATAGGGAAGCCCTTTTTTTCTTAATTATTTCATGAATTTCATGAAATAATTAAAAAAAATTGAAGTGGAGCTTCGCACTATATTTGTGTCCAGCCAGGTACAGCAGGCAGGAACGGGCTGCCCCCAACCACCAGCTGCCTATTTGCACCTGGCCGGACACAACAATATAGGGAAGGCCTTTTTTTCTTAATTATTTCATGAAATTCATGAAATAATTAAAAAAAAAGTACGTGGGGCTTCGCCCTATTTTTGTGTCCAGCCAGGTACAACTAGGCAGCTGGGGGCTGGAATCTGCAGCGCAGGGAGGCCCAAGCTTTCTGGGCCCCCCCCCCGCTACAAATTGCAGTCCGCAGCCACCCCGGAAAATGGCGCGTTCATAGAAGCGCCATCTTCTGGCGCTGTACCCAACTCATCCAGGGCCCTGGTGCGGTGGCTCACTGGGTAATAAAGGGGTTAGGGCCAGCTTGGTATTATCAGCTGGCCCCAAGCCCAAAATTCATGGGGTCACGCCAGTATTAGACATGACCGCCATGAATTTCTAGTAAAGTATTTAAAAAAAACACAACACCCAGAATAAAGTCCTTTAATTGAAATAAAGACACAATTCTTTATTGTTCTAAATTAAACCATACTTACCATCACACCCATTCCAGCTGAAGCCAACGATCTCCTGCAATAAAAGAAAAATAATAAAGCAACCTCATCCTTACCTTTCCATGGTTCCCACGACAGCTTCAGCTCTGCTACATCGAGATGACAGGCTGGACCGCAGCAGAACGCCGCCATCCAGCCTGTCATCCCGCAGACACTGAGAAGCGCAGGCTTGCTTGCGCTGCTCAGCGTCTCTCTGTGACGACATCCAGATGAGCCGAGTTCATGTCCAATGAACTCAGCTCACCTCCTGCACGTCACTGACAGCGTGGGAAAATTCTCCTGCAATCAGCGCTTCAGCGTGAGAATTTTCCCACGCTGTCAGTGACGTGCATGAGGTGAGCCGAGTTCATTGGACATGAACTCGGCTCATCTGGATGTCGTCACAGAGAGACGCTGAGCAGCGCAAGCAAGCCTGCGCTTCTCAGTGTCTGCGGGATGACAGGCTGGATGGCGGCGTTCTGCTGCGGTCCAGCCTGTCATCTCGATGTAGCAGAGCTGAAGCTGTCGTGGGAACCATGGAAAGGTAAGGATGAGGTTGCTTTATTATTTTTCTTTTATTGCAGGAGATCGTTGGCTTCAGCTGGAATGGGCGTGATGGTAGGTATGGTTTAATTTAGAACAATAAAGGATTGTGTCTTTATTTCAATTAAAGGACTTTATTCTGGGTGTTTGTGTTTTTTTTTAACTTTGACTATGGGGTTAGTAATGGGGGTGTCTTATAGACGCCTCTCCATTACTAACCTGGGCTTGATGTCAGCTGGCATTATAAGCTGACATCAACCCCAACCCTATTACCCCCTGCCACCGCACCAGGGCAGCGTGGAAGAGCGAGGCTAAGTGCCAGAATTGGCGCATCCTATGAATGCGCCATTTCTGGGGCGGCTGACGGCTGGTGTTTCTAGCCTGGGAGGGGGCCAATATTCATGGCTCCCTTCCTGGGCTATTAATATCAGCCCCCAGCTGTCTGCCTAGCCTTTGCTAGCTATTAAATTAGGGGGGACCCCACGTCATTTTTTTTGGGGGGTCCCCCATTTTAATAGCTAGTAAAGGCTATGTATTCAGCTGGGGGCTGATATTAGTAGCCTGGGAAGCTCCGTGGGTATTACCCCCTTCCCAGGCTTCAAACATCTGCCCCAGCCGTCTGCTTAACCTCCGCTAGAGCCTAAAATTAAGGGGAACCCCACGCCAATTTTTTTAATAATAAATCCTTTATTTTAATACTAAATGACAAGTACAGTAACCAACACTATCACTGTACTTCATATATATGTGACTGACATGTTTCTATCTATCTAATCTATGTGTGATGCTCTATTCTTTCTGTTCTAAATTGTCGGGTACCGCTGCTGAATTGCCGGCCGGCTTTTTTAAAGAGACAGTGCATGAAAACACTATTATTTTTTTTGATAAATCCTTTACACTAAATGACAAGTACAGTAAGCAACACTGTCACTGTACTTCATATATATGTGACTGACATGTTTCTATCTATCTAATCTATGTGTGAAGCTCTATTCTTTCTGTTCTAAATTGTCGGGTACAGATGCTGAATTGCCGGCCGGCTTTTTTAAAGAGACGGTGCATGAAAACACTAATATTTTTTTTAATAAATCCTTTACACTAAATGACAAATGCAGTAACCAACACTGTCACTGTGCTTCTTATATGTGTGACTGACATGTTTCTATCTATCTAATCTATGTGTGATGCTCTATTCCTTCTTGTCTAAATTGTCGGGTACCGGTGTATGCCGCTGCTGAATTTGCCGGCCGGCTTTTTTAAACAGAGTGTCTTCTGAGCAGTTTGTCAGCTTTTGGACACCTTTGCAGGTGTTTTCTATGTGTTTCTATGTGTTTTTGTTTGCCTGCCATTGGTTTTAACGGTGTTCGACGGTGTTCTAAGGTGTTCGACGAACAGTTCGACGAACAGTTCCTCGAACATCCCGGTGTTCGACGAACCGAACCGAACCCGAACACTACGGGGGTGGCTCAACACTACTCCGCTGTACAGAAACAAGGTTTTTTTTCTTGGTTTTCTCAATGTGATTCATTAGATCATCTCTGTGTGGACAAACCTTCTGTCACACATCAGATGCCGACTGCCGGCTCCTGAAGCCACGTAGCATTTCATAATCCTGACCTTTCTGCTGGAAATACTGAAACATTCTGTCTTTCATTCATGAAGACGCAAACTACACATATTTCATAGCTGTCATAATGAAAATGTAAGTTTATGCGAAACCATGCACACTGGCATTTGTCTGTGAAGGAAGTGTGCCCAGCTGCAGCAGTTTATGCCCGTTGTCCGAGAACGGAAGCAATACTATGTGCCATTTATGTATTTCCACTCCGTACCTAATCTGATATATCCATTATAGTCATCCTCTGAGAATAGTTCATGGCTGCAGCGAAGCCGAGAATGCAAAATGATCTTTTTGTCGAATGGGTACATCTGTAACATTGAGTAAATGAACTGTTGTAATGAATTGCCTCTGACATATTGACGAGCTTGATATGAGCTATGGCTTCCTTGTGATTTGGCTCATTAGTCGTTTTGTTTTGACAAGATGTTTTTTGCTTGGAGCACATGGATACACAGAATAGCTGACTATTTCATGGCTTATACTAAATATGCATTAATTTACGTATCTTTGTTAGATGCAGAAGCCAAGAAATGTTAGTTGTCAAAATTGTATTCCTTTTTTTTGGGCGATTTAATTTATATGCGTAAGTAGGCTGAAAAACAGGTTTAGAAAAGACAACTGCACAAGTAGGGCCTTGGCCATAGCATAATAGACAGAAGAGGAAGACCTTATAGACAGACAGAACATTGATGCTGATATCTCCACTCATTAATGATTAAAGCAGTTCAAAGGATTTGTGTGTATATATATATATATATTTATATAATATATATATATATATACATACAGTTATATGAAAAAGTTTGGGCACCCCTATTAATCTTAAGCTTAATGTTTTCTTAAAATTGGTGTTTTTGAAACAGCTATTTCAGTTTGATATATGTAATAACTGTTGGACACAGTAATGTTTCTGCCTTGAAATGAGGTTTATTGTACTAACAGAAAATGTGCAATCTGCATTCAAACAAAATTTGACAGGTGCATAAGTATGGGCACCTCACCAGAAAAGTGACATTAATATTTAGTAAATCCTCCTTTTGCAAAAATAACAGCCTCTAGTCGCTTCCTGTAGCTTTTAATGAGTTCCTCGATCCTGGATGAAGGTATTTTTGACCATTCCTCTTTACAAAACAATTCCAGTTCAGTTAAGTTTGATGGTCGCCGAGCATGGTCAGCCCTCTTCAAATGATCCCACAGATGTTCAATGATATTCAGGTCTGGGGACTGGGATGGCCATTCCAGAACATTGTAATTGTTCCTCTGCATGAATGCCTGAGTAGATTTGGAGCGATGTTTTGGATCATTGTCTTGCTGAAAGATCCATCCCCTGCGTAACTTCAACTTTATCACTGATTCTTGAACATTATTGTCAAGAATCTGCTGATACTGAGTGGAATCCATGCGTCCCTCAACTTTAACAAGATTCCCGGTGCCAGCATTGGCCACACAGCCCCAAAGCATGATGGAACCTCCACCAAATTTTACTGTGGGTAGCAAGTGTTTTTCTTGGCATGCTGTGTTTTTTTTGATGCCATGCATAACGCCTTTTTGTATGACCAAACAACTCAATCTTGGTTTCATCAGTCCACAGGACCTTCTTCCAAAAAGAAATTGGCTTCTCCAAATGTGCTTTTGCATACCTCAGCCGACTCTGTTTGTGACGTGCTTGCAGAAACGGCTTCTTTCGCATCACTCTCCCATACAGCTTCTCCTTGTGCAAAGTGCGTTGTATAGTTGACCGATGCACAGTGACACCATCTGCAGCAAGTTGATGCTGCAGCTCTCTGGAGGTGGTCTGAGGATTGTCCTTGACTGATCTCACCATTCTTCTTCTCTGCCTTTCTGATGTTTTTCTTGGCCTGCCACTTCTGGCCTTAACAAGAACTGTCCCTGTGTTCTTCCATTTCCTTACTATGTTCCTCACAGTGGAAACTGACAGGTTAAATCTCTGAGACAGCTTTTTGCATCCTTCCCCTGAACAACTATGTTGAATAATCTTTGTTTTCAGATCATTTGACAGTTGTTTTGAGGAGCCCATGATGCCACTCTTCAGAGGAGATTCAAACAGGAGAACAACTTGCAAGTGGCCTCTTTAAGTAGCTTTTCTCATGATTGCATACACCTGGCTATGAAGTTCAAAGCTCAATGAGGTTACAAAACCAAAAAAGTGCTTTAGTAAGTCAGTAAAAAGTAGGTAGGAGTATTTAAAACAAGAAAATGATAAAGGTGCCCAAACTTATGCACCTGTCAAATTTTGTTTGAATGCAGATTGCACATTTTCTGTTAGTACAATAAACCTCATTTCAAGGCAGAAACATTACTGTGTCCAACAGTTATTACATATATCAAACTGAAATAGCTGTTGCAAAAACACCATTTTAAGAAAACATTAAGCTTAAGATTAATAGGGGTGCCCAAACTTTTTCATATAACTGTATACAGTACATACCAAAAGTTTGGACACACCTTCTCATTTAAAGATTTTTCTGTATTTTCATGACTTTGAAAATTGTACATTCACACTGAAGGCATCAAAACTATGAATTACCACATGTGGAATTATATACTTAACAAAAAAGTGTGAAACAACTGAAAATATGTCTTATATTCTAGGTTCTTCAAAGTAGCCACCTTTTGCTTTGATGACTGCTTTGCACACTCTTGGCATTCTCTTGATGAGCTTCAAGAGGTAGTCACCTGAAATGGTTTTCAGTTCACAGGTGTGCCCTGTCAGGTTTAATAAGTGGGATTTCTTGCCTTATAAATGGGGTTGGGACCATCAGTTGTGTTGTGCAGAAGTCTGGTGGATACACAGCTGATAGTACTACTGAATAGACTGTTAGAATTTGTATTATGGCAAGAAAAAAGCAGCTAAGTAAAGAAAAACGAGTGGCCATCATTACTTTAAGAAATGAAGGTCAGTCAGTCAGAAAAATTGGGCAAACTTTGAAAGTGTCCCCAAGTGCAGTTGCAAAAACCATCAAGCGCTACAAAGAAACTGGCTCACATGAGGACCGCCCCAGGAATGGAAGACCAAGAGTCACCTTTGGTTCTGAGGATAAGTTTATCCGAGACACCAGCCTCAGAAATCGCAGGTTAATAGCAGCTCAGATTAGAGACCAGGTCAATGCCACACAGAGTTCTAGCAGCAGACACATCTCTACAACAACTGTTAAGAGGAGACTTTGTGCAGCAGGTCTTCATGGTAAAATGGCTGCTAAGAAACCACTGCTAAGGACAGGCAACAAGCAGAAGAGACTTGTTTGGGCTAAAGAACACAAGGAATGGACATTAGACCAGTGGAAATCTGTGCTTTGGTCTGATGAGTCCAAATTTGAGATCTTTGGTTCCAACCACCGTGTCTTTGTGCGACGCAGAAAAGGTGAACGGATGGACTCTACATGCCTGGTTCCCACCGTGAAGCATGGAGGAGGAGGTGTGATGGTATGGGGGTGCTTTGCTGGTGACACTGTTGGGGATTTATTCAAAATTGAAGGCATACTGAACCAGCATGGCTACCACAGCATCTTGCAGCGGCATGCTATTCCATACGGTTTGCGTTTAATTGGACCATCATTTATTTTTCAACAGGACAATGACCCCAAACACACCTCCAGGCTGTGTAAGGGCTATTTGACCAAGAAGGAGAGTGATGGGGTGCTACGCCAGATGACCTGGCCTCCACAGTCACCAGACCTGAACCCAATCGAGATGGTTTGGGGTGAGCTGGACCGCAGAGTGAAGGCAAAAGGGCCAACAAGTGCTAAGCATCTCTGGGAACTCCTTCAAGATTGTTGGAAGACCATTTCCGGTGACTACCTCTTGAAGCTCATCAAGAGAATGCCTAGAGTGTGCAAAGCAGTCATCAAAGCAAAAGGTGGCTACTTTGAAGAACCTAGAATATAAGACATATTTTCAGTTGTTTCACACTTTTTTGTTAAGTATATAATTCCACATGTGTTAATTCATAGTTTTGATGTCTTCAGTGTGAATGTACAATTTTCATAGTTATGAAAATACAGAAATTTCTTTAAATGAGAAGGTGTGTCCAAACTTTTGGTCTGTACTGTATATAAAAAAATTACCTATGAAATATACAGTAAATGTACCTACTGCCATCCTTTTCACTTCTTTTTCACCATTGATCACCTGATACTTGGACTCATATGAGATGTCCTTGCCAATCTCAGTGTGGGGTGAGTGTCTTAGATTACAGGTGCACCATGTGCTTACTAAGAGGAATCCTAGAATGTTAGGCTATGTACCCACGATGCAGAAATGCTCAGGATTTTTTCCTGAGCGTTTCTGCATCTCCCTGGCAGAAAAAACGCATGGGATTGTACATGCGGATTGTACATGCTTTTTTCCTGCCAGGGACAAGCGGATGTGAAGCGTTCTTCACATGCATTTCCGCATGCGGGTTGACAAGCGCTTTCCAAGCGATTTTGCCATCACTTGGAAAGTGCTTGACAACTTGGTCACACTATATAAATCCATGCAAACGGCATGGATTTATATAGTGGGACCTTAAAGAATGTTTAAAAATAAAAAAATAAATCTATACTTACCTTCTGATGGCCCCCGCAGTCTTGCTTGGCTCCGTCCTGGCTTGCCGGCAGCTCGCGGTACACTACACTGAAGGACCTGCCGTCACTTGACTATGACGTCAGCGCAGGTCCTTCAGTCCACCGCGATCTGCCAGCAAGCGAAGACAAGCACACCGCGGGCCATCAGAAGGTAAATATATTTATTTTTTATTTTATTCTTTTTTTTTTACAGGTATTATGGTACCCGGGTCCGGAGGAGAGTCTCCTGTCCTCCACACCCGGGTACCATCCGCACATTGGAACGCTTGGATTCCGCATGTACAGATGCAGTGATGCGGAATCCAAGCGTTCCAATGCAAGTCAATGGCAGCGAAAACGCAGTGCTTCGGCAAAATAATTGGTAGTGCTGCGTTTTTTTCCGCAATGATAACCCGCAGCGGAAATTTCCACAGCATGTGCACAGCACATGCGGATTATCATTGGGGAACATGGCAGGCCTTCTGCCATGCGTTTTTTAAGCGTTTCTGCAGCGTTTTTGCCACTGCGGAAATGCTTAAAAACGCATCGTGGGCACACAGCCTTAGAGTTGGAGGGGACCTCCAGGGTCATCTGGTCCAACCCTCTGCTCCATGCAGAATTCACTAGACCTTCTCACACAGATGTCTGTGCAGCCTCTGAAGACTTCCATTGAAGGAGAACTCGCCACCTCTCGTGGCCGCCTGTTCTACTCATTGATCACCCTCACTGTCAAAAAGATTTTTCTAATATCTAATTTTTATCTTCTCCCTTTCAGTTTCATCCCATTGCTTCTTGTATTTCCATGTGCTAATGAGAATAAGGATGATCCTTCTACACTGTGACAGCCCTTCAGATATTTGTAGACAGCTATTAAGTCTCCCCTTAGCCTTCTTTATTTGCAAGCTAAACATTCTCAGATCCTTTAACCGTTCCTCGTAGGACATAGTTTCCAGTCCGCTCACCATCATGGTAGCACATCAGTTTTTCAATGTCTTTTTTAAAATGTGGCCCCCAGAACTGGACACAGAATTCCAGATGAGGTCTGACCAAAGAAGAGTAGAGGGGGATAATTACTTCTCGTGATCTAGACTCTATGCTTGTCTTAATACATCCCAGGACTGTGTTTGCCTTTTTTGCTGCTGCATCACACTGGAGTGTTATGTCCATCTAGGGAGAAAGAGGAGCAGTCTGGAAATTGATAGCTTTTAGTGGGAAAATATTTGAAAAGTAGGACAACAGGTAAAATTTACCGTGCATTTACATGTAATGATAAATGGTCACTGTACTTTCAGACAACTTGATCTCATGTGATAGATAATGTAATAGACAATCGGCAAATCGCCTCTTTTAAAAATTATAAAGTAAGTGTAATCTGTCTCTAGTGGCAGAGATAAAGATACGGACATACCGGCAAAGCAGATAAGGAGGATTTCATTTCAAAGTAATACAGATTGGAAAATGGTAAATACAATGCATAAAGGAATGTGAGGGAAAGGAAGTACCTGCACATATAGTGCTTCTAGAATGCTTCTAAGATGTAAATGCCAGCTCAAAAAGGGTAGTTGACAAGTTAAAAAAAGGAAGTTGCGGAAAAATAATGCAACTTTTACCATTTTCACGCTGGTGTGAATCATCTCCACTGAAATTATTCAGATGACTGGAGTAGCATTTCTGGCACGGCGCAGGGAAGTGCACACCAATGAGAAGAGGCACCAAATTCATTAAGGGGCGTGCACCCCTAAATGAATTTGGCGCCTTCTACTCCAGCAAGGCTAGTGTATGTGAGCATGCGCTTTGCTAGTCTTGATGAATTGCCCCTAATATGTACCTGAGGGGAATTTCTGAATAATCTTTTTGGGGTATTTAGGTGAACAGGCAGCAAAACTCAATGTGAACTCATCCTAAGACCACGAGCACCTTAATGCCTGCCCTCTGCACCCCTGTTCATTAACACCAATTATCATAATGTTTGATCTGAGATTAATACTCACACAAAGCACAGGCTTGTGCATGTTGGAGTATGATGGTAGCTTTGCATCTAGGAGTGTATATAGCAGTAAGTGCCTATGGGTCTGTTAAACGAACCCATTTGGACACTTATTTATTGTACTCACTTATATACAGTGGGGAAAATAAGTATTTGATACACTGCCGATTTTGCAAGTTTTCCCACCTAAAAGAATGGGGAGGTCTGTAATTTTTATCGTACATACACTTCAACTGTGAGAGACCGAATCTAAAAATAAAAAAAAACAGAAAATCACATTGTATGATTTTTACATAAATTGCATTTTATTGCATGAAATAAGTATTTGATGCAATAGAAAAACAGAATTTAATATTTGGTACAGAAACCTTTGTTTGCAATTACAGAGGTCAGACGTTTCCTGTAGTTTTTGACCAAGGTTGCCCACATTGCAACAGGGATTTTGGCCCACTCCTCCATACAGATCTTCTCCAGATCTTTCAGGTTTCGGGGCTGTCGCTGGGCAACATTGAGTTTCAGCTCCCTCCAAAGATTATCTATTTGGTTCAGGTCTGGAGACTGGCTGGGCCACTCCAGGACTTTGAAATTCTTATTACGGAGCCACTCCTTAGTTGCCCTGGCTGTGTGTTTCGGGTCATTTTATTGCTGGAAGACCATGCCACAACCCATTTTCAATGCTCTTACTGAGGAAAAGAGGTTGTTGGCCAAAACCATGCGATATATGACCCCATCTATCCTCCCTTTAATATGGTGCAGTCATCCTTTCCCTTTTGCAGATCATAACCCTCAAAGTATGATGGTTCCCCCACTATGCTTCATGGTTGGGACGGTGTTCTTGGGGTTGTATTCATCCTTCTTCTTCCTCCAAACACGGCGAGTGGAGTTGATGCCAAAAAGTTCTATTTTGGTCTCATCTGACCACATGACCTTTTCCCATGCCTCCTTTGAATCATCCAGATGGTTATTGGTGGGCTTCAAACGGGCCTGGACATGTCCTAGCGTGAGCAGGGGGACCTTGCGTGCCCTGCAGGATTTTAATCCAAGACGATGTAATGTGTTACTAATGGTAATGTTTGAGACTGTGGTCCCAGCTCTCTGCAGGTCATTGACCAGGTTCTCCCTTGTAGTTCTGGGCTGATTCCTGACCTTTCTCAGAATCATCCTTACCCCACAAGGCAAGAGCCTGCTTGGAGCTCCTGACCGAGGAAGATTGACAGTCATCTTGTGTTTCTTCCATTTTCTAATAAGTGTGCCAACAGTTGTTGCCTTCTCACCAAGCTGCTTGCTTACTGTCCTGTAACCCATCCCAGCCTTGTTGAGGTCTACAATTTTGTCCTTGGTGTCCTTAGACAGCTCTTTGGTCTTGGTCATGGTGGAGAAGTTGGAGTGTGATTGATTATGTGAACAAGTGTCTTTTATACAGGTAACGAGTTCAAACCAGTGCAATAAATAATGAGTGCAGAGTAGGAGGGCCTCTTAAATAAAAACTAGCAAGTCTGTGAGAGCCAGAATTCTTGCTGGTTGGTAGATGATCAAATACTTATTTCATGCAATAAAATGCAATTTAATTATTTAAAAATCATACAATGTGCTTTTCTGGTTTTTATTTTTAGTTTCTGTATCTCACAGTTGAAGTGTACCCACGATAAAAATTACAGACCTCTCCATTCTTTATAGGTGGGAAAACTTGCAAAATCGGCAGTGCATCAAATACTTATCTTTTCCACTGTAGCACCATTAATTCCACAGATCTTTACAGACATCAGCATCACTGTCCCCATTAGGGCTCACAACCTAAATTCTCTATCCTAAATTCCCTATCATTATGTCTTTGTATTGTTGGATGAAACCAGAGAACCCGTAGGAAACCCACACAAACATAGGGAGAACATACAAACTCCTTGCAGATGCTGCACTTTATACCACCACACAGAGTCATTACACATGGCAATGCCCAGAATTAAATAAGGCCATAATAGGATCTATAAGCTGCAGCTACACCGCTTTGGGGTTTCTTTCCAGGAAGCAAAAATAAATCCGTTATGCAGCATTACTTTGAAGACGTTCCAAATCCTCATAATGCAAAGATTCTGTACGTAAATCGCATTTCGATGGTCAAGTTCGCTAGGTGTCAGAAATGTCTTGAGGACTTGGAGTGAAACTTGATGAGGTTGTTAAAATACTTAGCAATGTAATAGCTTTCTAACAAGTCTTTCATCCAGCCTAACAACATTGCCATGTTCTGCTCAATTAAGTTGTACTGTAATTTGTTTTTAACATCCCAAAGAAAAACTATTTGGCTCCCACACAAACATTGATCCCTTTTCTCTCTTTGATGACGCTATTAACACTCAGCAAGGGGCATATTCTTGCCTCTCTTATTGCAATTTAGGCATGCCATTTTTTTTAAAGTGTTTCTTTTCATGCGTCTAATTTTTTTCCCAACAGGACCAAGTAACTCTTCAGCTAAAAATGATCATTGATATATAATGGAAGCTCCGGAGTACCTCGATTTGGATGAGATCGATTTCAGTGATGATATATCTGTAAGTAGATCTGGTTATATATTCATCCTGTGTGTTATATGGTTACATAGTTTGTGTAATGGAAAAAATACATAAATGTATTAAATCCAAACGTTCATACATTCCAGATGTTCTACATTGGAATAAGCTTGTCACTTTTCACTTCTTTAGATCGTAAGCTCTGATAACGATCTCTTGGTTCTTATTTGTTACAGTATTGGCTGTTCTTCGCTACTGTAGATATTATTCCATATTTTAGCAGTTTTGACTTTGTTATTGTGTTGTCTGTATTTGCAATATTTTTCACTCATCACATAAATGCATGCATATATGTGGGTTGCTTTCTGTCATTGCTGGCCTTAGGCTGATTGGTGCCCTCTGCAAAATTGCCCTTTGTTGCTCCCATCCCATTGTTTTGAGTTTTTTTGTCACGTGCTTGAGCAGGATGCTATCTTTTATAGCCTAGGAAAATAGCTTTAGGCTTCTTTCCTTTTCTGGAGTGTTTTTTTTTATATATATATAAAATTAAAAAAGGTCAAAAAACACAGAAATGCCTATTTGCCATGTATTGTCTCTAGGTGCCCCATTTATTTATACATAGAGACATCTAATAAACACATGGGCTTCCTTTTATACATACAAATACACTCATAGGCATGCTGTTACACATACATACACAAACGCGGTCACCTTGCAATACAATATGCCCTCCTCCCCGCAGAGTACAATCACATATACCCACTGCAGTAAAATCAGAAAGTGTTGTCTCACCAGGTTGTATCCATATACACACCTACCAGTAATCTGACCCCCACACTGCAAGTATAAGCAAATACTACTCCCCTAGTAATAATTACTTCCCTTTGTGGTATAATAAATAATCATCCAACAGCACATACATCCTTTTATTACAACATAAACCCCTTGCAGAACAATCTCCCCTTCCCTACCTGCCGCTGCTGCCATTACATACACTTTAATTTCAGCCATATAATGGCACATAGCGGCACATTGCTGAGCAGCGGCACTTAATCTTGTATAATAGATCCTGGTACTACTGGTCTTTCTACCTGCTCAATCTCAGACATGCAGTCTGGCTACATCACTCACAGGCAGTGTCAAACTGGGTTGCCTACGGACCATCAGTAGAATTGATTTTGGGTTCCCGTGGCACCTTACACCAGCCTTGCTGTGGTGCCAGGAAGCACAAACACTGGCATCTGATGTGTGACCGCATATGTCGCACGTACCAAACGTCAGCCATGCTTACCGTAGTGTTCGGTCCAAACAGCAAACAATGCTGTTTAATTGTTGTTTGTGCCCGTGAGTGTAATTTGAGCATCAAGAGAAAGGCCAGGGATAATGTGCCCCATCCTGGTATAGTGTGGCCCATCCTGAATCCTGATATAAGGAGCCACATCCTGGTCCCCTTCCTTTCAATAATGTGCCTCATCCTGGGATAATGTACCCCATCCTGATATCATGTGCCTCACATTCTGGTCCCCTTCCTGGTATAATGTGCCCAATCCTGGTCTATTTCCTGGGATAATGTGCCCCATCCTGGGCTTCTTCCTGGTATAATGTGCTATTGTCCTCGCCATGACGTCACTGCCTTGCGCCGATGTCAGCTGCTGGCCTCTGATTGGCAGCTGGCTGATCTCCTGTGCCACAGTACATTTCAGCTGAATGTGTGTCCAAGGGCGCACATGCAGCTGAAATAGTCAATGGTGTTGTCCGTTTCCCCTCCACCTCCGGGCCCTGGTTTAGCTGCAGCGGCGATATTTCCCCTATGGGGAACACTGTCATCATAACATGCAGAGCAAAGAGGTACAGGCATAAATGATTAGGTAGAAAGGTAGTTAAATATCCAGAAAAATCCCTAAAAAATTAATGTAATGTAGATCAGAATGGCAGCCACACCTAGAGGTGCTTTTCAGTGATTCTTATTTTGGAGATATCTTGTCATTCTGGTCATCCTCGTAGTTTGTGTTTTTAGAGCTGCAGTTTAGATGACATGCTGATGATTTACTAATCCACTCTGCATGTTCATTTCTGCTTGGAAAATCTCAGATTGTGTAGGTGAGAATTTGTAAAAATGTATTCTAATTTGCTGGTATGTATTTCCTTCTGGATTTTCCATTTCAGAATCCACACAAAAAAATCTGCTGCTAATCTGCCTAGTGTGCATGTAGCCTATTGCGTATAAACCTGTTTTAATTTCTCCAGTACAATAAAAAAAAAATGCAACTTTGCAAATAATTGGGATTAAAAATATTTTATTATTTTGTACGTATAGTTCCCATGCAGGCCTATGTGTCTTTATGATTGCAAACTTTTATACAAACCCTGCATAGCCTGAACCTGCAGCCATTGATCCTTACATCTGTTCCCTTTTTACTAACCCATCAAGTGAATGTCAGCAATAAACAGTGGACCGATCAAAGGGGGTATGGCTGCAGGATCAGGCTGTACAGGGCTTGTTTATTGGAAACTAAGTTCATTTGTTTAGAATTTCCCAAAATTCACTCATTCAAGTGACGCGCCCCTGGGCCTGTGTCGCGCTGCGTTGCGCACGCGGGAGCTTACCCGGAGCCGGATCTCTTGAGGGTTGTAGTCTCGTGGCGGTGACCCGGTCCGTGCCCAGGGAGTCAAACTGAGCGGCGATGTAACAGCGGTAGATGTAGGACGACTACGCCACCCGTTGAATGCAGCTATGGAGCTGCCGCTGCAGGACAGTCCGCTGAGGCCGGTGGATGGATGGTGCAGCGTAGATGGTATAACCCCCAACGGGAGGGGTATGGCCTCAGGGCAGCAGATGTGGATGATGGGGGTAGCAGGAACCACTCAGAGACGGTGCGGTGTAATTCAGGGTCTTTACTGGTAACAACGATAGACCCTCCCGGAGTACTTGCTAGTGAACGGGGCCTGGTCAGTCCTTGAGCAGATGGGATCTCCCCTGGCCAGGCGGAGTTGTAGGCCTCCCAAACTGACTGTACTCCTCTGGCTACCTTGCTAGAAGCGGATATAAGTAGCCCACGTCCCTGAGTGTACCGTGTGGTGCTCACCCGTATGGCCGGTGACTCGGGGCCTTCTAATGGCTTCCGCTCCACGATGGCGGTGCTGGTCCCACGCGTGTGACCGTGCCTTCGGGTTTCTGGGCCTGAGGACCTGAAATCCCCTGCCGGTCGGCTTCTGCTGCTGGGTAAGAGTTAGTCCCCACAGCCTCGGACGCCGGGTCCGGTAAGAAAGCTTCTCAGTCAGGGCGAGCTCTGCAGCTGCCAGCCCCTGACTCGTAGTAGTATTGCTTCTGCTGTTTCTTGTCTCTACTCTCCTTGACTGCTAACCCTGCTTCAGCCCCGGGTTTATATAGGGGAAGTTCTTCCCCTCCCAAGACTGGGCAGGAGGTGTGGCATGCACAGGATCCCTGACCAAAGGACCACCTGCTCTCAGACATAACATTACATTACTGTGGAAACCAGACCCCTGGGGTGCCACACAAGCGAATCCAAATTTTTGAGAAAATGCAATTCATGTGAATACAACAAAATGTCAGCCTGATGATCACCATTTTGCTTGGATTCATATTGACTGAATTGGCCTTACCTGTCCCTGTCAACACAGTTCCCTGCCTGTCCCCCTAGGCCTCCCACTCCTCTCTGCTGTCTTCTGCCAAAGACAGTGGGGGGAACATTGGGGACCTGTGTCAGCAGGGATAAGTGAGGTGTTAGAGTGGCTTGCGAAAGTATTCACCCTCTATCCCCTTGGCGTTTTTTTTATATTGCTATCTCACAGCCTGGAATTTTACTGTTTTTTTTTTGAGGGTTTGCATCAGTTCATGTAAAGAACATACCTACAACTGTGAACATTTAATTTTCTTATTATTGTGACGCAAACAGCAAATAGGACAAAATAACTTAAAACTTCAATGTGCAGAACTGTAACGACACAGCTGTTGGGTGATCAGGGATTAGGGGCTCCTACCCTGTCCCTTACACTAGGGGGCGCCCTAGCTCACCCTATTGCCCGGTATACCTCTGAAAGTGAGGATGCCGGGGCCTCCGCCCTCGCCCTAACTCCTGAGTTAGCCCTCCGTCGTCTGTTCACCTTCCCCACCCGAGGGGCACAACTGTGCACCGTAGTACACCAACCTGACAAACAAGGGAACACAGGCAGGGGTTAACAGAAAACTCCAGGCACACTAAATATTCACTCACATATAACAGTGGAAAGCACCGGGGTGTGAAGGTAGGGGGATAAACTAAAATGGAGAAGGATAAGGAATTACCATGCATACAAACCAAACAACTGTCACAAATAATTCCTCCAACTCTCCTCCTCAGGGTATGTGCTCACGATCAGGATTTGAAGCAGAAATTTCCTGAGCGTTTCTGCATCTCCTTGGCAGGAAAAACCGTGCGGTTTTGCTGCGATTTTGACACGTTTTTTTCAAGCAGTTTTTTGAAGCATTTTTGTACATCAATGAATGCTTTTTGAAGCTAAATAAATTTGTTTGGTGGGACATTGCTTAAACCCTTGGATTACCGTCAGAACTGGGGTCAGTATATAACTTAAATGATTAAAGAATGTGTCTGTTGTATTTCAAATAAAGTGTTTACTCTGTGTCTGTGTGTTTATTTAACTTACTTTGCTTTAATTAGGTTTGGTCATGAAAAGGTCTGATCGACACTTTGTCATAATTAGAGCTGGGTGTCAGCTGATCCCATTCACCCAATCTTCATTAGCATTTCTATTCACGTAATTTATGCGGCAGCTGTGAGCTGCTATTTTTAGCCTGGGAAGGTGCCATTTGCAAACATGGTCCATGGCCATTAACAGCTCACAGCTGTTTCTTTAGCCGCTATGCTTTCCCCCCCCCCCCCGATCATCACTCAGCTGCACTTTGAACGCATCATATTTTTGTTGCGTCCAAAACGCGGTGTTCTAATGCTGCACTTTTGTTGTCAGTACATGTGAATCCACCGCATATAATGACACTTCAATCGGTCAAAATCTGCAGCAGAGACTAGCGTGTTCACTACAGAAATTGACATGCTACGGGTGAGTTTGGGTACGTGGCCACTATCAGGAGCCGCTGCAGGTTTGACACTGCGTGTTCATACAGCATCAAACCCGCAGCATCCAGATGTTACAGCATAGTGGATGGGATCTCTAGAAATCCCATGTCCACTATGCGTGTGCATCTGAGGCTGCGGATCACCTGTGGACACTGACATGCAGCACATCTTTCAGGACCGCAGCATGTCAAATTCACTTGCGGAGTCGCTAGTCTCCACAACAGAAATTTGACCACTAGAATGTATTGAATGCAATAAATCTGCATGCTCTAGTGAACACATGTGGATTTACCTGCGTTCAATAGAATGCAACGTTTTGGATGCAGCAAAAAGTATGCGTCCAAAGCGCCGCTATGTCCGGATCGTGGGCACAGAGCCGAAAAAAAAAAAAAATGGCGTGGGCTCACGCGTCATTTTTATAACCAGCAGAGGGAAAGCCGACCGCTGGCGGCTGATTGATATTAGTAGCCGCGGGAGGGGCCATTAGCCAACAATGTTCCCTGGCTATTAATATCAGCCCACACTCATACTCACCTCTCTTCTCTCTCCTCCAGCGCTGCGTCCTGTCTGCAAGCACTGATCTCTCCATGTGAGCCGCGCATGGCGTCACTACCATGCGCGGCTCATATGGAGAGATCAGCTGCCGGAAGTCACTGCTCCCCACGCCGGTACTGTGTGCGCGAGGAGCAGTGACTTCACTCTCCTTCATAGCCGGCACACAGCGTAGCCCCCGTGGGGAGCAGTGAATATTCATTTTCTTTAGCAGCGGGGACAGTGTAGGCTGCAGCGGGCGGCTGCTGCCTCCTGTGCCCCGCTCCTCCACCGCTACCGCTCCCCCCACACCCCACATATATATACACCCCCCCAACATTCGGACTATAAAACACACCCCCCTTTTTCCTCCAAAATTTTGGAGGAAAAAAGTGCGTCTTATAGTCCGAAAAATACGGTACACGTTTCCCCTTAAACCACTCAAGTGTTGTTTTAGCAGTATGCTTTGGATCATTGTCTTGTTGGAAGGTGAACCTCCGTCCCAGTCTCAAATCACTGACAGACAGAAACAGGAGAATATCCCTGTATTTCACACAATCCATCATCCCCTCGACTCAGACCATTTTCCCTGTTCCTGCTGCTGAAAAACATCCCTACAGCATGATGCTGCCACCAGCATGTTTCACTGTGGGGATGGAGTTTTTGGGGTGATGAGCTGTGTTCGTTTGGCGCCAGACATAGCGTTTACCTTAATGGGCAAAAAGTTCAATTTTGGTCTCATCTGACCACAGCACCTTCCTCCATACATTTGGGGAGTCTCTCACATGTCTTTTGGCAAACTTAAAAACGAGCCTTACAATTTTTATGGGCAAGTAAAGGCTTTTTTTTTCTGCCCACTCTTCCATAAAGGCCACTTCTATTGAGTGTACGGCTTATTGTGGTCATATGGACAGATCCTCCAGTCTCTGTTTGAGAATTCTTCAGCTCCTTCAGGGTTACCTTTGGTCTCTGTGCTGCCTCTGATTAATGCCCTCCTTGCCCGGGCTGAGAGTTTTGGTGGACAGCCCTCTCCTGGCAGGTTTGTTTTGGTACCATGTTCTTTCCATTTGATGATAATGGATTTGATGGTGCTCTGGGGGATCATCAGAGATTGGGATATTTTTTATAACTCAACCCTGACTTGTATTTCTCAACAACTTTATCCCTGACTTGTTTGGAGATCTCCTTGGTCTTCATGGTGTTGTTTGGTTAGTGGTGCCTCTTGCTTAACCGGTTCCCGACCGCCCACTGTAGATAAACGTCGGCGCTTGCCGGGCTCTGTGCAGTGCCGACGTTTAAAAACGGTGTGGGTGGTCTCGCAGTGCTCAGGACCCCCAGGGTCCTGCAAGCACTGCGATTCCGGTGCAGAGCGTTAGCTCTGACAGGGTACATCATCGGGACCTGATTAGATCAGGTCCCAGTGATGTTAACCCTTTGCTGTCTTCTATATGCTGTGATCTATAGTGATCACGGCATATAGGAGACAGCAGGAACAGAGGGGGTCGTCATACTTGCCTCCGAAGACCTCCGTTTCCTTCCAGGACCTGGGGTTGCTATGGCAGCTGGAGGTCACATGACCGCCTCCAGCTCTGCCATATATGGTGTCCTTCCTGTCTGACTTCAGCCTGTATGTAGCTGATGCCAGACAGGAAACTGACTGAAACAGTCAGTGAAGATCTCATATAATGTAATATATGTGTATTACATTACATGAGATCAGTGATCAGAAAAATAAAAATTAATGTCCCATACAGGGACTAAGTAAAAATGTAAAAAAAAGTAAAAAAAAAGTTTTTAAACTATTAAAAAAAAAATCACAAAATAAATAAAAATAAATAAATAAAATATTAAACCAATAAATCCGTAAATTATTACAAAACCAAAAAAAGTACACATATTTGGTATCGCCGCGTCCGAAACAACCCGAGCTATAAAACTGTCACACTAATTAACTCCTTCTGTGCACACCGTAATAAAAATAAATAAAAAACGAAGCAAAAAAATATGCTTTTTCATCATATCGCCAAACAAAAAGTGGAAAAAAATGCAATAAAAAAGCAGAATAGAAATAAAAATGGTACTGCTGAAAACGTCATCTTGTTCCGCAAAAAAAAGCCGCCATACAGCTCCATCAGCCAAAAAATAAAAAAGTTATAGCGCTCAGAATAAAGCAATGCAAAAAAAATATTTTTTTTTCTATAAAATTGTTTTATTGTGTAAAAGCGCCAAAACATAAAAAAAATACAGTAAGTGTAGTATCGCTGTAAACGTACTGACCCGAAGAATAACGCTGCCTGATCACTTTTACCACACGCAGAACGGCATAAAAAAAAACTCAAAAAACAATTCCTGAAGTGTTTGTTTTTGTTAACTTTACCTCCCAAAAAACGGAATAGAAAGCGATCAAAAAATGTCACGTGCCCAAAAATGGTTCCAATAAAAATTTCAACTCGTCCCGCAAAAAACAAGCCATCACATGACTCTATCGGCCGAAATATGGAAAAATTATAGCTCTCAAAATATGGTGATGCAAAAACTAGATTTTGCAAAAAAAGCGTATTTTAGTGTGTGACAGCTGTCAGTCATAAAAACCCGATATAAATCTGGTATCTCTGTAATCGCACCGACCCGAAGAATAAAGTAATCTAATCAGTTATATCACACTAGGAACGGCATAAAAAATAAATAAAACCAATTCTTCACCTGCTACTGATTTGTTTATTATGTCTCCCAAAGATCGCAGTAAGGCTCTGCTCACATTTATCCTGCGCTCTGCGCTGAGCACTTACGCCAGAGTTTCCGTGTAAATCTCTGAAATACGTGATTCAGCCAGAACCCATGATGGAAGATTCCCTGTAATGAGGCAGATATAGGCCACTGTGGATGCCGTCTAGCCTGGGATCCCACGGTGTCATTTGTTTTAGGCGTGCATAAAAGTGCGGTTGGCCACAGTTTTGTGCACTTCTGAAAAAAAGGACACCACTAAACAGAGGCCAGACGGAGTCCAGAGTAACTCTGCTGCCTCATTACAGTGAATGGATCCCGCAGGGGTTTCATCTGAATTACATCACTTGGAAATTTAGATGGAAACCCCGATGTAAGTGCTCAGCCTAGAGCGCCGGATAAATGTTACGTAAAATGTTCCCAATAAAAGCTTCAACTCAGTCCTCAAAAAAAGCTAGTCCCCACTCAGGTCCATCATCTGTTAAAAATATAAGGGACTTCCAAGTTACTGGTAGCAGAAAGGCTCTGGAAAAGCAAAATGGCCCTTGCCCCCCAAAAGAAATTCAGAAAATTTTGTGCTCCCAAATCCAAATGCCTATTCTACAATAATTTGTTCTCCAATTGTCAAATAGCACTCCGTCCCCCCCCAGATCTCGCCGTATGGCTAAGCGGTACGATACAGCCACATATGGGGTATTGACACTTTTAGAAGAAATTGTGTGACACATTTCGGCACCATTTTTACCCATTGCCCTGTGTGAAAATGTAAAATCTGAGGGTAAAACATTTTTTTGTGGTAAAAATATAATTATGCTTTTTTCACTGCCCAATGGTATAAATTTAAAAATTAAAAAATGCTCACTACTTCCCTAGATGAATTCCTTGAGAGGTGTAGTTTACAAAATGGGGTCACTTGTGGGGGTTTCTGCTGTTTTGGCATGTCAGCGACTCTTCAAATGTGACATGGCGTCTGTGCCTATCCCAGCCAACATAGCGCTTCTTTCTCTTCCGAACCCTGCCGTACACCAAAGCAGTGATTTTCACCCACATATGGGGTATCGGCGTGTTCAGGAGAAATTGCACAACAAATTTCATGGTGCAATTTTTCCTGTTACCCTTATGATAATACAAAATTAGGGAATGAAAAACATTTTTTGAGGGAAAAATGTGAAAATTTTATTTTTACGGCTCAATATTATAAACTTCTGTGAAGTAGCTTGGGGTGCAAGGTGCTCACCACACATCTAGATAAGTTCCCTAAGGGGTCTAGTTTCCAAAATGGTGGCACTTGTGGGGGGTTTCCACTGTTTAGGCACATTAGGGGCTCCCCAAATGTGACACGGCGTCCGCTAATTATTCAAACAAATTTTACATTCAAAAAGTCAAATGGCGCTCCTTCCCTTTCAAACCCTGCCATGTGCCCAAACAGTAATTTGCCTCCACATATGGGGTATCGGCGTGTTCAGGAGAAATTGCACAAGAAATTTCATGGTGCAATTTTTCCTGTTACCCTTATGATAATACAAAATTAGGGAATGAAAAACATTTTTTGAGGGAAAAATGTGAAAATTTTATTTTTACGGCTCAATATTATAAACTTCTGTGAAGCAGCTGGGGGTGCAAGGTGCTCACCACACATCTAGATAAGTTCCCTAAGGGGTCTAGTTTCCAAAATGGTGGCACTTGTGGGGGGTTTCCGCTGTTTAGGCACATTAGGGGCTCCCCAAATGTGACATGGCGTCCGCTAATTATTCAAACAAATTTTACATTCAAAAAGTCTAATGGCGCTCCTTCCCTTCCGAACCCTGCCGTGCGCCCAAACAGTGGTTTTCCCTCACATATGGGGTATCAGCACGCTCAAGAGAAATTGCACAAAAAAATTTGGGGTCCATTTTTTCATGTTACCCCTGTGAAAATAAAAAAATTGGGTCTAAAGTAACATTTTTGTGAAAAAAGTTAAATGTTAATTTTTTTCTTCCACATTCCAAAAATTCCTGTGAATCACCTGAAGGGTTAATAAAGTTCTTGAATGTGGTTTTGAGCACCTTGAGGGGTGCAGTTTTTAGAATGGTGTCACTTTTGGGTATTTTCTGTCATAAAGACCCCTCAAAGTGACTTCAAATGTGATGTGGTCCCTAAAAAAATGGTTTTGTAAATTTTGTTGGAAAAATGAGAAATCGCTGGTCAACTTTTAACCCTTATAGCTCCCTAACAAAAAAAAATTTGGGTTCCAAAATTGTGCTGATGTAAAGTAGACATGTGGGAAATGTTATTTATTAACTATTTTGTGTGACATATCTCTCTGATTTAAGGGCATGAAAATTCAAAGTTTGAAAATTGCAAAATTTTCAAAATTTTCGCCAAATTTCCGATTTTTTCACAAATAAACGCAAGTGATATCGAAGAAATTTTACCACTATCATGAAGTACAATATGTCACGAAAAAACATTCTCTGAATCAGGGGAATACGTTGAAGCGTTCCAGGGTAATTACTTCATAAACTGGCAGTGGTCAGAATTGAAAAAATTGGCCCGGTCACGAAGGCAAAAACAGGCTCTGGCGCGAAGTGGTTAAAGGTGTTTCAGCCTCTGTGACCTTTCAGAAAATATATGTATATACTGACAGACCATGTGACACTTAGTTGCACACAGGTGGACTTCCTTTCACAAAGCATATGACTTATGAAGGTAATTGCTTACACCGGAAATTTTTAGGGTCTTCATACCAAAAGGGGTGAATACATACGCACATGCCAATTTTTTGTTCTTTGATCCCATAAATTTAATTTATGCCTATATTTTTCTTACTTCACCAACTTGGACTATTTAGTGCTGATGCATCATATACAAATCGCATTACAAAAATATTTAAACACACGTTGTAATGTAACAAAATAGGTAGAAGCTAATGGGGTGAATACCTTCTCAAGCTGCTGTAGGTGAGTATGAATTTTTATTGTTTTTAACCCATTCCTGACTTGTCTGTTATTCTTTGGACTGAATTACACTGAGTAAATTAGTAAATGTGATTTTAATTTCATGGACGATTTCGAGTGAATCTGCTGTCATAATTACCTTATTTTTCGGACTACAAGACGCACAAGACCATAAGACACACCCCAAATTTTGGAGAGGAAAATTGGGAAAAAAATATTTTTTATAAGATGGAGGTCCATCTTGTAGTACGAATTTCAGCAATCTTACCTGGGGGGTGGCGGCTGTGGAGCGGGGTCACAGGAGGCACGGTCCCTTCCACAGGAAGCCTCCGGCGGCAGAAGATAGGCAGTGTTGCGGGCCCTGGGTGGGAGAAGGGGGTGCCCCAGTGGTGCGATGCTGCGGGCCTGGTGTCGGAGGTAAGGCAGAGTGGAGTGCATTGCTTTCCCAGCGGCCATTTTCCTGAAGCCGTGGGCTGCTGGAAGCGGCACATGTGCAGACTGGGTTCTCGGCCCAGCCGAGATTCCAATCCGTGCCACGCACGACGGCCATTTCCCTAAAGCCCACTGCTGAGCCGAGATCCCAGTCTGCGCATCATGCACGCCTCCGGCGGCCCCACGGCTTTAGTAAAATGGCTGCCGGGAAAGCAATGCACTTCGCTCTGCCTCATCGCCAACACCGGGCTGGCAGTATCGCACCACTTCTGCTGCCGGTATCCTGAGGAAGGCACCCTGCCTCCTGTGATCCCACTCCACCACTGCTGCAACTCCCCGGTAAGCTGCAATCGGACTATAAGACACCACCCCCCCCCCCATTTTCCTCCCAAATTTGGGGGCAGCGGGAAAATTGTAGTCTGGAAAATATTTTTTCACTTCTAGATGCATTGGAACAATTAACAGATCAATGTAACATTTTGTATATTCTTTAAGTTGACATTTATTTATTTTACTTACTTTTACAGACATTATCATCATCACTGTCCCCATTTGGGCTCACAATCTAGATTCCCTATCATTATGTCTTTATAGTATGGGAGGAAACCGGAGAACCCGGAGGAAACCCATGCAAACATAGGGAGAACAGGACCCCAGCGCTGCAAAGCAACAGTTTTTATATATATAATCTTTGATAAATATGTTCTGGTATTGCATAGAGGTGTAACTAAAAGTTACTGGGTCTATGCCAACCGTTTTAAATTAGAGATGCGAAACCTGACATTTAAATTTGACCTCCAAAATAATTAGACCACAGATCAGACAACAAAAAATTTCAGTTGCCCTCCTACACTCTGGTGTTTTTTTTTTATGCAATGATGCTAGCCAGCAACTGGACCTTATATGCCGGGTCCTCAATGCTTCATGTGGCAGAGTCCATGGGACAATCAGAGGTGTGACCTCTGTGATTCCTAAAGTTACATTACAGATCCTACTTCCCGAAGGACAGTCACAGACAGCTTATAGTGGTGATATGAAGTGTTTAGCAGTATAAAGTTGGTCATGGTTTTTTTAACATGAAAATGAAATTTAGGGTCTCATTTTGAATTAAAGTGGTCTTCCAGAATTATAAAAAAAAAAAGGAAATGATGCAGAGCTGCAATATCATACACAGCCTGTAGACAAGGGGGGGTGGGTACTGTTTTAGATAAAAGGCAGCCATGATTTTGTAATCCCGGGCAACCCCTTTAAATAGTTATGTTGCTTTTGGCTGTGTTGATCTTGCAGCTGTTTTATTATTTAGGAGGGCATTGTGTGTGTTTTTGTTGGTTATACAGAATTATATTAATATATTGTTTTATAGTTAATGTATAAAATTGTTCCAAGAGGAAATAAATGAGCACACGCAGTATTCCTAATGAGCACTACTGAACAGAAAATGTGTTGGTGGGAACACAGAGGCTCCTAGGCTTTCTTTATAGGAGAAGGTTTTTTTTTAGTGGTGTATTGACCTTAACACTAAATGTTTCCCACAAAAATGTAGGCAGGAAAGCTGTTTTCTGAGCTCTGAATGGTTTCCTTTTTCCTTCAATTGACACATCACTTTCTACGACTTCCTCTCTAAATACATTGTGGCTATTGTTCCCAGGGAGAAGACTGGTGTAGCACATACTAGTATCAAACCTCTCTGCTCTGTAAGAGTTTAGCATTATTCTAGATGGGAGAGTCTCTTTTGAACAAAGTAATTGCTGCTATAACATTCTCACATGATCCCTGCCTAAGTTTGTGTCTCATTATAAGAACGCACTCAGACCTGTGAACAATCAGGTTGGCTAAAAGAAAGGGGATTTCTTCAGCCATATGTTGTATTGCATTCACAGAAAGATTAACCCTCAAAAAAAATATTCTTCAATGCGATGAGAGAGGCAATGCTGGGATTATAGGGAATCCCCCTCCAATAAAGCTCATTGGAGGGACTTATTTTACCAGATAATGCATATGAGGATATAAGGCCCTTAGATCACAACACCTAGGCTGTGTTCTTCACAACGTAGCTCCCATTGACACAATGTTGAAGATCATCTGAACTTCTGAGATGTTTTTGGGTGAAACCCTCCAGCCATTTCTCAATTATGTGGATGCACATTCATACCCCATTACTCGGGACTGTGTATGTACGATGTTGAGGCCATTCAAGAAAGTGAGGAAAATACCCAAGATGGATGGTACCTTAAATCCACTACTGTTGGGTTTGATCTAGACCACCTGACAAAAATCTAGGATAGTAGTTATACTTATGTCCTTACCCCAACATAATGACCACTGGAGGTGCCCACGCAAGGCTCAATACCTCTCCAATGAATCAATGGTGGCTCCTTGTCAGACCTTTTGTTCTTTCTCATTTGGAGATTCTTTTTGGTATGGAGATTCTTCGATGATTGTATTAGCATAAATCAAACAATATACAGTACATGTATATTTTTACTTACTGTAATATATTGTGTGATCAGAAGTTTGAGAAAATCTAGATTAAATGGCATTAAAAGGTATCCTTCATAAGTGTTTAGTAACAAGACATAACATGAAAGACAATGAAAGTCCCATTTCTAGGTCGCTAATGACTGATACTTATTCTTTGTGCTATTTACATTTGTAGAGTAGGAATCTAGGTAATGATGGATGGAATTGGTGATTTGATGGTTTAAAGGGAGTTTTTCTGTACGAAATGACTGTTTAAGCAAAGCACAGGTGCTTGGTGCACCCTTGGTCCTCTTTCCTGCTACTTGTTCTACATCTATCTCTGCTTTCTATTGCTTAATTGGCAGTTTTGCCTCTACAGAAGCCAGAAAAGTGTGGAGATAGATGGGAAAACAAGAAAGTGGGAAGGTGCATTTAACTGTTTGGCCAGTCTAATGGTGCGTGGTTTAAACAGTCATTTTGTGCTGACAGTCTCCATTAAAAGTGTGCTGTAAAGCTAGAAGCTATGGCCAGCTGTAGTGTTAGCATCAATGATATGAGTACTTTCCCAGGAGACCCACTGACTGTACGTCCAACTTTAACATATGGCCATTTATTGTGTAGCAGTTTAGCATTTTGAGAGTTACATCACGTAAAGAAGTTTCATATAAAAATATAGTAAGGCCAGTGGCCAAAAGACAGCGTATTGGTATACAAGTGCTTGATGTATCACCTAGTGAAAGGAAGCTTGCAGTGCTGGGAAATGCTATATCCATGGCTGCTCGCGTACATGGTTACTGCACAGACACAGGCAGTGAGTGATATCATCAGATCGTTCGCTGCTGGCAGACGTTCTAGTAATAGGAGCAACTCCAGGCCAAAATCCCAAAGTTCCCTAGATGAACCTGAAAAATATACCGTACGGTTTTGATAAAAATTTCACGACTTGTTTATTTATTTATTTTTCTTGACTTTGGAACGATGAAGATGAAATCTGCAGGTCATCTGAAAGGCAAAGTTAAAATGCTGAAGTCAATGTGTCCATTTTGGAAATTTTTATCTAGTTAGATAAGAATAAAATATTGTATGGATCACAGAAAGACAATAAGTTGGTAAAAAGTAAGGGCCAAATAGACTTCACGTCAGATTGCATTAGCATTGTCCAATTGTTTGCCATGGTTTAGGAGATCGCTTCTCAGACTGTGAGGTGGGTCTTACTGGCGAGGTGCCCCAACATTTGTTGGGAGGCAGTTTTAACAAAAATGGGTATGTGTCTCATGGGCACAGGACCCTTGGGGCACTTTGTGATATTTCAACGTGATGTCACATAACTTCAAGATCAGCTTTCATCTTTTCCCTTACTTTCCCTTCACCTCTACCCGAGGTGACCACCTTTCGGCCCATAAGCTCAGAACAGGAGCTGAAGTGTCTTCTCCCTGTCTGCGAGATGCAGAGCTAATGCCCTGCAGTGCAAAAGCATTGCAGAGTATTAGATCAGCGATCAGGGCAGGGAAAGCTGATGTCCCATACTGGAACAAGGTAAAGAAAAGTTAAAAAAAAATTTGTAAAAATATAAGAAAAAAATCACAAAATAAAGAATAAAAAAAAGAAAAAATATTAATCCAATAAATACATACATTTATGTAAAAACAAAAATAAACAAAGTGCATCGCCGTGGCCAGAATGACCTGACCTATAAAACTGTCCTACCCACCCCTTTAGTGAACACCATAAAAAATTTTTGGCAAAAAAACAATGCTTTTTCGTCATACTGCTGAGTAAAATGTGGAATAAAATGCAGTCAAAAAGTCATTGGTATCGCTGAAAATGTCATCTTGTCCCCCAAAAAACAAGCTGCCATACAACTGTATCAGTGCAAAAAGTTATAGCTCTGAGAATAAAGTGATGCAAAACCAATTTTTTTCTATAAAATTTGTTTTTATTGTGTAAACGCGCCAAAACATAAAAAAAATAATATAAATGTGGCATCACTGTAATTGTACTGACACGTAGAATAAAGCTGCCTTATCATTTTTAACAGACACTGAATGGCATAAAAAAAAACCCAATCCCTGAATTGCTGTTTTTCTTGCACAATAAATTGTATGGTTCATTTTCTCCTTGTAAAAATGCTAAATATGGGGCTAAATTAACATTTTTGTAGGAAAAATTAAATTGTTTATTTTTTCCTTCCACATTGCTTAAATTCCTGTGAAGCACCTAAAGGGTTAATAATAAACTCCTTGAAGGTGGTTTTGAGCACTTTTGGGGATGCAGTTTTTAAAATGGTGTCACTTTGGGGTATTTTCTGTTATATAGGCCTGCCAAAATCACTTCACATGGGATGTGGTCGCTGAGAAATAATGGTTTTGTAACTTTTTTTAGAACAATGAGAAATTGCTGATCAACTTTTAACCCTTCATACTTTCTAACAAAAAATTCTGTTGCAAAAATTATGTTGGGCGATATATAGCAGCCAGGGCCGGCTCCAGGTTTTTCTGGGCCCCGGGCGAAAGAGTCTCAGTGGGCCCTTTTAACACATACCATGATTCATGATGCACAGATACGGCGGAGAAATATATATATATAGTACACAGGGCCCGGCCTGCCACCTCATCCTTCACATATGCAGACATGCGCACACACACGGTACGCAGACACGCGCACGCACACACGGTACGCAGACACATGCACGCACACACGGTAACACACGGTACGCAGACACATGCACGCACGCACGGTAACACACGGTACGCAGACACGCGCACGCACACACGGTACGCAGACACACGCACGCACACACGGTACGCAGACACGCGCACGCACACACACACGGTACGCAGACACGCGCACGCACACACACACGGTACGCAGACACGCGCACGCACACACGGTACGCAGACACACGCACGCACACATTGTACACAGATATGTGTACAGACATACATACATTTTTACACAAATTCTTAAAAACATATATAAAACTGACAAATATATATACACACTCATACACACTGACATTCACATACATGCACTCACACAGACCCATTACAAATATTTTTAATATGGGGATTGGGGAAGCCTCACTCACCTGTCCCCGGTCCATTGTCCTGTCCAGCAGCTCCTCAGGTATGGGGCAGTGCAGGGCCCCCGGCATGTCACAGACATCATGGTCCTGGACCATCAGAGGGGCCCACCTGCGGTCAGGTCGGGTCCGGGCCGCTCTCCCCCATCTGTGCAGACCTCCGACGGTGTTTGATTGCCGGCACTCCCCCAGACATGGCCGCGCGCTATGCGGCTGTGTCTGCTAGTAATGACGCGGCAGGGGCGACACACGAGCACAATTAAAGGTGCAGCGCCGTCGACCCTGCCGTGTCATTACTAGCAGACACAGCCGCATAGCGCGCGGCCATGTCTGGGGGAGTGCCGGCAATCAAGCAGCGCCTGCGTCACTGAACAGGTGCAGAGGAAGCGGCCAGGGCCCCGACAGTGAGTGGACGGTGGGCCCCGACAGTGAGTGGGCGGTGGGCCCCTCTGATTTTCCAAGGCCCCGGCACTTGCCCGGGTACGCCGGGTGCTGACGCCGGCCCTGATAGCAGTGCTACCTCCACTCGCGGTACATCATAGCGCTCCTATATCGTCTATATCCCTCTGCAATTTGAGTTTTAAAAAGACCCATACTTAGGGCCGAAACATCACTATTTATGTTGGATTGCATTATAAATAAAAGTATTACTTCTGATTACTTAGAGTGCGAAGATTTTGCAAAAAAAAGCTACACAATATGTTCGAATACTTTTGTTTTCTTTCTGATGTGTATTAAAAAATGACAAAATTTCAACAGAAAAAGAATAAAAAAAAGGCTAGACAACCCCTTTAAGGCCTTCTTCACATGTACGTGTGGCATCCATTTTTCTCTCGGATGGCACATGTACCCATTATAACCTCTGCTGCTGTGCACATGTCCATGTTTTTACACAGACCGTGTGTCCATGTAAACCACACAGAGACATGTGCATTTTTTACCTTGCAGCACGAATGACAAGGGCCAATACAAGTCTATGGGTTTGTGTAAAACATGTACAGCATCCGTGTAGGGCATCAGTGTATGATCGGCTGCGGTCCCGCACCCGGCACCCTCGCCGATCAGCTGTTATCAGCGGCGGCGGCCGCCGACCGGAAGTCCTTACCTGCGGTGCTTGGCCGCCAAGTTGCGGCCGTGGAATTGAATTAGGAGGCGTATGTGCAGTAACAAGCGGCGGCCACTACAACTTGACGGCCAAGCACCGCAGGTAAGGACTTCCGGCCGGCGGGTGCTGCCACAGGTAACAGCTGATCAACGGGGGTACCCCGGCCGATCATACATTGATGCCCTATCTTACATTCTTTCTTTATCCATACCGGAAAAACATGGATGGCACACTGATGACACACTGATCCAAAATGCAGATGACACCAGTACTGTTTTTTTCTGGTACCGGTTTTATACGGACGTGTGAAGGGCCTACACATGTACGTGTTTCCGGTACGTGTGGCATCCGTTTTCACACATACCGGAGACACGTATCCACACAAAACCTATGGTGATCTTCACATGTCCGTGTTTTTACACAGATCGATTGTCTATGTGAACAACTCGGAGACATGTCTGTTTTTTACCAGCAGCACAGTTGACAACGGCCAATTCAAGTACATGGATGTCATTCGTGTGCCGTTCGTGTGCTGTACATTTTTAGCATTGCAAAGTATAGAAGAAGCTTTGGAATTGATTTTTCTTAAGCGACATCAGAAAACGGATGGCACACTGATCCAGAACACTTATGACACTGGTACCGTTTTTTCCGGACATGTGAAGGGGTCCTAACAATGACTGCAAAGGCTGATACATAAAGCAGTGCCTCTAGATGTGCCACTGCGTCTCATTGAGATATTGCATTGCTTCTAGGGTGAAATATCTTTGTAACCTATCGTGCTATGGAGAATGTCACTATTATCTCTTCCATGAAGAAATCCTCTGTGTGCTAGCCTATACATTGACCTTGTATTTCTGATATCATTCTACATGGATCCAGAATGCTGTCGTAAGATAAAGGCTCTCAGTGAGCATGAAGCATGATGATGTTCTGTATTCCCATAGTCATGTACCGTATATTATGACTTTTCAACTTGGTCCTTAGTAAAGTGTTGTAGATTAGAAAGAATGTCAACATTTATCCAACAGTTATTTTAAGAAATCCTAACCTTAAATCAACAGATTTGAGCAAACGTCGGAAATGGAAACTACAAAAAAATGCAACCAAATAATCTTTTGAAAGAATTTTTGCTATGGGGAAAACAGAACAAAGAGATACTAATCCAAGCTGGCACCAAGACGCTCATATTAATAGCAACATCTTTAATGTGGTGGCGCTTGTGGTTGCTCTCCACAGCTTTACTCTTATATTTCACAATGTGCTATAAATATTTTATTTATGAAATCTACACATTGTTTCAGTTGCTCCACTTTTTATTTTTTCCACATTTGTTTTTGATTGGCATTTTCGCTATGACATCTAGAAGTGGAGACTACATTTTCACTCTTCGCCTTTCAGACATTGTGGTTGGTAAGGAATTTTAATTTGTGTCCATAATTGGCCAGCCGAATATTACTTAATGTTTGTATAACAAGGATGTGAGTGGAAATGTAGAGATGCTGGGTCTGTTAATATTTCGGTACTGACTACCACTTTCAAATTCCTAAAGTAAACTTAGTGGCTACTTTGTGTGCTTTTAATTATTGCCCCAGAGCCATGTAGATACCTTAACGTATACAGAAGCATACCCTCCTCACTTGACCGGAGAAATAGCACTCAGATGGTCATACTTAACCATCTGCATTGGCTTCATTATGGTGCTGTTTGCCATTTAAAGGTGTATAGGATTGTAATATGAATTCATGTTTCTTTTAATGTGTGTTGGACTACAGAGAGTGCACTGGGCTAGATTGGGGCTTCCACCACCTGGGGGTCTCAGGGAATAGAGAGTGTATTCTCAGGTATGTCACTCTTTGTGGCTGATTCTACATGCGCCATCTTGACCCAAATTAATTTTCTCTGTGCTATAAATATAACAGGTCAGTGATGTCATATGAAATTAGAAATAATGACCTGATATGGATAGAGGTTAATATGACCACAGGGATGTAAGTATAGGGAATGCAAATTTTGCCGTCACACCTGGGCCTTGGGACACTCTTGGACAAATATGAAATGTCCTTTATTATAAATGGCATATGGTAGGTGGGTTGGAGCCCAGGAGCTACAAGTTTCTCCTCTATAAGGCTGTCTGCCTTTTCTATACTGTAAATGGCATATGGTAGGTGGCTGAGAGCCCAGGAGCTACAAGTTTCTCCTCTATAAGGCTGTCTGCCTTTACCATACTGTAAATAGCATATGGTAGGTGGGTGGGAGCCCAGGAGCTACAAGTTTCTCCTCTATAAGGCCGTCTGCCTTTACTATACTGTAAATGGCATATGGTAGGTGGGTGGGAGCCCAGGAGCTACAAGTTTCTCCTCTATAAGGCTGTCTGCCTTTTCTATACTGTAAATGGCATATGGTAGGTGGCTGAGAGCCCAGGAGCTACAAGTTTCTCCTCTATAAGGCCGTCTGCCTTTACTATACTGTAAATGGCATATGGCCGGTGGGTGGGAGCCCAGGAGCTACAAGTTTCTCCTCTATAAGGCCGTCTGTCAGTCATACAAAAGGGTTCTTTCACACATCAGTTTTTATGAACGAATGCCATCCATGTTTTTCACAGAGAGAACTCATACCTATGATGGTCTATGGGGTAGTTCACTTGTCCTTTTTTTTTTCTATGACCAAATGGTCCACACAAAAGCAAAGAGACTTATCCAATATTGCGCCGAGTATCTGACCAAACTTGCCAATGCACTCGGATGCCAGCTTTGTGCTGCCATTTTTCACGGACTGTTTGACAGAAGCTTCAGAACCCTCCATTGGGTTTTTTTTTTTCAACCCAGAAAAACTGTTGAAACTGATCAAATTCTGACGCTAAAAACTGGTCAAACTTATGAAAGTCAGACCTTTTCTGTACACAAGAAACATCACTGACATGTGAAGGAGCCCTCAGTTGATAATATTGCCCTATTTTTACTTCTGACAGAAGGATAGTATGTACAGTATGTCACTGTGTAGGTATATAGTGGTGTACATTGTTCATAGACCCCTAGTTTAATGAAAAAATGCTATTTTGGCCTAAAACTTTACACTTTTTACACTGGTCATTAGAGCCTTAAGGATTTGTAGATTGTAAGCTTGCGAGCACAGCCCTCACTCCTAATGTTACTGTTTAACTGTGTTACTTGGTATTGAATTTATACATGTCACCGCTTAATTGTAAAGTTCCCCGGAATATGTTGGCGCTATATAAATAAAAATTATAATTATTATTATTATTATGTTTCATATTTACAACAGGAGCCTTTCCCAGTATTTATGTGAAGTGTAAGACTAACTTAATGTGAACAAGGCCTAGGATTCACTTCAAAAGTCTGATAATCCAAAAGAATTAGGAAAAAAATAGTTGTCAGCTCACCAATTTTCTAGAGTGGTGCACGGAACTCCGTCCTGATCCTCACGTAGTTAAACAATGGATTAAAGAAATAAATGTTTCAGCTCCAAAAGTTAATTTTTAAAAAATTTCTTAGAAAATTTTATTTGAGAAAAATTATTTCAAAAACAGACTGGATACAAGGGCCGCAGTAGATAATACCATGTAACAACCATACAAAAAACTCACAGAGGAGAGGATAATAGGCTACGCGTTTCGACTGCAACTGCAGTCTTTATCTCAGCTGGGATTGTTACATGGTATTAGCCACTTGCGGCCCTTGTATCCTGTCTGTTTTTAAAATAATTTTTCTCGAATAAAATTTTCTAAGAAATTTTTTTTTAATTTTCTTTTTGGAGCTGTAACATTTATTTCTTTTATCCAATCCAAAAGAATCCTGTGTAATTGCATCCTTAAGATAATTTCCTTAACGGGAATCTGTCACCACTTTGGAGTTATCAAACCTCTACTATGGGCATACAGGGTATAGAAAAGTAAATCTAAAATCTATACATACCTGTATGGCCCGTAGTAGAGGTTTGATTGCAGAGAAAAGCGCTTTAATCAATTCTATTTTGTACAGGCTTGGCGTCCAGGGGACGGGAAGAAATCCTCGCCTATGTGCTTATTAGTTCCTAAAATCCCTGCCTATATGCTTAATTATCATATCCCCCCTCTCCTGCACGTCACAGGGCCCTGTGATGTGCACTGTGCTCTCTGACTTCCCGGGCATGGGCAAAGCACCGCTCACATAGAGCTCACATAGAGCGCGCTTTGCTTCATCCCGGCCCCGTCTCTCTGTGCTCTGCGCTGCAGGCTTCTATTGCGCAGGCGCCAGGAAGTGACAGTGACTCCCCGACTCGGGGATTTCTTCCCGTCCCCCGGACACCAAGCCTGTACAAACTAGAATTGATTAAAGCACTTTTCTCTGCAATCAGACCTCTACTATGGGCCATACAGGTGTGTATAGATTTACTTTTCTATACCCTGTATGCCCATAGTAGAGGTCTGATAATTCCAAAGTGGTGACAGATTCCTTTTAACATATGAATTTTGGGTTTAAAATTTGTACTAGGAAGAATGTTTAGCTGCTGCCTCTTAAAGAAAAAGATGAAGCTCAGAAATGTGAAGCGCTGAGTTGTTACTTTGTAGCAGAACATAAACCTGCTGTAGTAATAATCACTTACTACTCACTTATTGCTCATTTAGTCGGCCACACGTATAATGTAGATATAAAGTCATACAAGGCAAAAAAGAAATTACAGGATTGTGCATGAGAAATATGTTTCTAGTTCTGAGCAGGAAGCCATTGATATAGCCTATATTTGTTTTGTGCCGAAATACTGCTGAGTTTTGGTCATCTCATTCATCCTGCATATGGTTTACATGATGCTGTTTTATTGGACTAACTTAATTTCTCTGAAATTATACTATTTTGTATATACAGTGTCATGTAACTTAATGTAAACTTTGGGAGCAAAAATAACCAGGCTCTGAGTTATGTTTAAAGAGGTTTGCTCCTGCTTCCTGAGTTTCCCTTTTGTTACATAGTTTCCTAACTAGGCTGGCGCACACAATGTTAATTCTTATGTGAGTTTGGATGGTTACAAATCCCATCCACCCACACAAAAAGCTGGAAATTGCATTTACAATTTGTTTTCAAGCAAAAACCTAGAAACCTGGGAACTTGTTTTTTGCACCAACTTATATTGTTGAGTGTAATCCATGTTGTTTTATCTTCCCCAGTATTCAATAACATCCCTGAAGACAATTCCAGAACTATGTCGAAGATGTGATGTCCAGAATGACGATAGATCAGGTAACCTTGGTAATTATGTTGTATACTTCAATAATCATTAAAATGTATTTGAGGCTTATAAGGGGAAGTCCACATACGTTGGATAAATTTTGTAAATCTTTACTGATTACATGGCATATGTGCTGGGCCGTCGGTGTTACACATCTGACTTTCATGGTCTGAGTATGGAGTGCAATATCATGGCTCATGGGTCTCCTGCTCCAATCTCAATAGTCTCATTTATGCCTACAGTATGAGGGTGCTGATTTCAGAAGACCCGGGGCCGGTCAGGATATCACGATCTGTACTCAGGCTGTGAATATCGGATATGTGAAACAAGCCTTGCGTGAGTGAAATCCACAATGAAAATCTGCAGCATTTCTCAACATAATGAGCATAAGGCCGATTAGGATTTCCACTGTATATAGATGGAGATGTTATAAACGCATCCACACACTTTGAATTGCAAATTGCTATAAATTTCAGATGTGTTGGAATTCATCCTTAAAGGGGCTTTACTGTTTTATTCCTTCTTTTCAAGTTTTTACCAGCCATCTTTACTTAAAAGTTACCTGCAGTTTAGTAAAACATTGTCATAAAGACTTCCAGTGATTGCTGGAAAGACATGGCAGAACCCCTCAACTCTACCTTGTGCCCCTTTTGGTTTTGATCAACATTTGTTCTCCTTGGAGATTCAAGCAATGAGGCTTGCAGGTCTATAGCTCCCTGGATGACCTGAACAAAGCTGAAGGGGCACTGCGCTCAATTGAAGTCTTCTGCTCCATCATTCCAGCAATTGTTAGGGGTTTCAGCATTCTGGCCTCAAACAATTAAGACTTCTGACAAATCACTAGGACATATAGCACATGGGGTTCTCACTTCCTCCACTATTATCTTGATAACATTATTGCACTTTCATGGGTTGGAAGTTTTCCAATTTACCATGTAACTGAAACTGCTGGGAACTGAACCAATAAATTATCAATGGGATCTACAATCAGTTGATCAAGGAAGTGAGATTACTGTTAGATTTACCCCAAAAGTAAGGCAAGGCAGGCCATGTTATTGGAGATTCTGGTGATTTGTTTTTTAAGAGGTTGTCCACTACTTTTACATTGATGACCTATCCTCTGGATAGGTCATCAATGTCTGATCAGCCTGGGTCTGAAACCCAGCACCCCCTCCAATAAGCTGTCATCAATATCTGTGGCTGTGGCCACCGGTCGAAAGTACTCACTTGCTGAGCTGCTCCATCTACTTGCAGTGGCCGCCTCCTATTGTTTTGAATTGAAGGTGGATGTGCAGTACCGAGCCCCGGCCACTACAAGTAGACAGAACAGCTCCGCAAGCGAGTACCTCCCACCGGCGGCAGTCGCCGCCAACACCGATAAAAGTTAATTGATGGCGGTACCAGGTGTCGGACCCCGGCCGATCAGACATTGATGACTGATCCTAAGGATAAGTCATCAATGTAAAAGTAGTGGACAACCTCTATAAGTCTAATTTAATTGTGTATACATGCAATGATAGGGTTTCTTCTCCAATGATAGTTTCTTCTCCAATGATAGGGTTTATTTCATCTTTACCACCTATTCTTGCCACCGCTGTGATATTTTGAGGCCTCTTGGAGTATAAGCCTGGCTTGGAGTAGGTGACCTATAATTTTCATGGCATTTATACCTGCATGTTTCACCAATTAGTTTAGAACAGCTTGTGATGTTTTGTGCAGATCTGAAGTATGTAACTGCGGTAATAGTATACATATTCTGTAGTTTGCAAGTCAGCAGTTCTGGAATTTTTTTTCGTTCACCTAACCTGCTTTTCACCGCACCCAGAGTCACTGGAATTATAGGCAGTTGTGTGAAGGAGATTGTCAGCTTGGGTAAGTATTCAGATCCCCCCCAGGCACAGACTATATTGGGAACTGACAGCAGAGAGGTATTACCTGAAAGATTCCTCTTAACATTGCATATTAGTGAAGTGGAGGAGGTAAAGAGCAGATCATAGCCGGTATCACTTCTCCGTCCTGCACAATTCTCGCCCTGTGTGCTCCTCAGCTTTCACAGGGTGTCACCAGCAGACAGGTCTCCAATGAACAAAAAACGTCCGCTGTCATTAATTATCCTCGAGAAGAAGAAAGAATCTCCACAATATTTTGTGCTATCTTCAAGATGTGGGTCAGCCGAGGACATTAATAAGGGTAAATATTTTGGCAACAATGGATACGATTATTATCATTCTTTGTGTGTTGTGCATGGAATCATTTAAGTTGATGACAGATTTCATATTTTAGCTTTTATTGTGCATGCTAAGAACAGAGGATGCAGATGTACTTCTTTGTAGTATAATGGGAGCAGTTAGCAGTCAGTTATACTCTGCGGAATTATTTACTCCTTCCAGTGTTTCATCTCCCTGCTTGTCCGACGCTTCTTTGTCTTTCTTCATTTCTACTTTCTGATAACCTGAAGAGCGGAGATGAATATATACAGAGTGTCATGGTGTCGGTTACAGACAAACACTGTTCCAGAGGGGCCCATTTTCAACAAATACATTTAACGTAAAGGCTTAAGGATAACGCTTTAGAAATGCAGATAATTGAGTGGTCAGAATCTTTCAGGGGAAACCATCATCTAATTCGCTGAGCAGTCTGATAATGAAGGGGACTGATTTTACATTCATATATAGCCTGAATGTCCCCATCATGGTGAAACAAAGCAGCACAAGATACAAATCAAGGTTTAATAAGCCATCTATTTGTGCCTCTTGGGAATGCTGCGTATGTATCTAGTCTCTTGTCTATTCACATATAATAGTCACATTTCTTATTAGCAGCAGATTAACATATGACGTGGCCTGAGCTATGGCCATCCTAAGCAGAAGAATAGGATAAGAAAAAGAGCAATTCTTCTGACTGAAAGCCGTCCTGAGACATCCTCTGCTGTTCTCTCCCCATTTCCAGGGATGGATTAGGAAAGTAGTTGTACAGGTCCTCATAGTACTGAAATGTCTTGTACATTTTGAGCAACCTATGGTCAGTGCAGTTTCTCCTAACAATGAGTTTACCCCAATCTAATGTTATCACCTGGGAATGGGGCCCATATGTACTAAGAATAGCTGTGGGGAAAGGAAGTATTAGCTGTACCCACTGCCACTGGTCCCTGCCCTGGATTACAGGAATGCCAGGCTATGTAGTGAGTCACTGTAGGGAGTTGATTTCATGTCCTATGATTCCCTATAGCTGCTGTGTACAGTGTCTATATTGCACGCAGGGGTGGATTAAGGATGGCCAGGGCCCCAGGCAGTTGAGACTGCGTGCCCCCCCCCCCTCCCTCATGACGGGTCGGGGATCAGCATATACCTGAAACATTATTATTGAAAAAAATAGCTGCCGAGTGAAACTAACCTAAAAAACAGCCATTAATCTAAAATTTACCAAGGATCCTTTCATTGTGTAAAAAATGTGGGGGATGGGAGTGGACTGAAACTACATGGGGCAAATGCCCCTGCACACTATGTACCCCTCCACCTTGGAAATTTTGCTTGTATATTTATACAAATAATGAAATACATGATGCAAGCAAAATTTCTAAGATGATGGGGGGAGGGAGTAGACAGTGTGCAGGGGCATTTTTCTTTATGAAGTTCAGTCCACTCCTCTCCCATCCCCAACATTATGTACAAATTTTAAAAATGACAATGATCCTCTGCCCTTTCATACAAAGTGCTGCTGGCTGCCCACCCCGTTCCACTGCCACAGTCCACAGACACTGTCTGAGACAGACGATGATATAAGCTAATGTTTGTCTGTGGCAAGTGGCAGGAACACTAGAAGGCAGCCAGCAAGCACTCTGTATAAAACTGCAGGGGACCATCCATTATTCATTGATATACAAAAAACATACTTTTAAGACAGAATACACACTTTGAGACTGAAGCAGAAGGGCTCAGCAGGAGACCAGGCAGGCTGCAGACAAACTGTGGGTCACTGTGCGTGGGTGGCGGCTCCTCTTCAGCAGATGCTGCAGGACAGAATGACACTGGCTCATGTCAGCCATTTCATGAACTTTTAAATAGACCCGCGCCCCTGTGTATGCTGGGCCCTGCCTGACGTCATGTGGCAGGGCGGTCCCAGCATCATTCAAACTGCCCGCCCTGGTGGATCTGCAGCTGGCCTGATGAGAGCGGCTGCGTGATGCAGCGTGTCTGTGAGTGGCTGGCTGCTGCTGGGACTGCCCTGCCTGACGTCATGTGGCAGGGCGGTCCCAAAGTTCAAAGCAGCCACTCACAGACACGCTGGCTGCATCGCGAAGCCCTGTATATGCACTAGCGCCGGCGGGAAATTTAAATGATGTTGGGACCGCCCTGCCACATGACGTCAGGCAGGGTGGTCCCAACAGCAGCCAGTCTCTCACAGACACGCTGGCTGCATCAGGCAGCTCTGTAATTGCAGTCGCATCGGCAGGAAATTTAAATGATGTTGGGACCGCCCTGCCACATGACGTCAGGCAGGGCAGTCCCAACAGCAGCCAGCCACTCACAGACACGCTGGCCGCCTGCATCACGCAGCCGCTCCCATCTGGCCGCCGCGGCTGTATATTCACTATCACACGGGAGGACAATTTAAATGATGTTGGGACCGCCCTGCCACATGACGTCAGGCAGGGCAGTCCCAACAGCATTTAAACTGCACGCCCGTGCTAGTGAATAGACCGCTGCGGCGGCCAGATGGGAGTGACGCGCCCCCTGGGCCAGTGTTGTTTGGGGGATACCCGGAGCCAGATCAGATGGGGGTTGTAGTCTCCGAGTGGCGGTGACCCGGTCCGTGCCCAGGGTGTCAAGCTCAGTGTGTGGCAGTCCTACAGATGTTACTGGATGTTCTTTAGTGTCGACTACGCCACCCGTTGATTTGCGGTCACTACGGCCGCCGCTGCAGCAGGGTCCGCTGAGGCTGGTGGTGTGTGTGCAGCTCAGGTAGTATAACCCCCAACGGGAGGGGTATAGCCTCAGGGGGTCAGTTGCAGAGGATGGTGGTTGTGGAGGTGCAGTGAATGAAACTCAGAGTCGGGCTGTGCAGTTCAGGGTTTTTACTTACTGCTTTTGTGTTGGTCACTCCGGCCTTGAGTGACCACCCGAGCCGTGCTGCGTCCACCAGGTCCTGGACTCGGCCAACCCCCAGGTGATTCTGGAGCGTGTTCCTGAGCTCCCTTTCTGACTTGTCCTTCTCTCTGGCCTTCCCCACCAGGGATCCACCTAAGTCCGGCTCCCTCGGGCCTCTTGTTGGTAAAACCCTTGTCTCTGGGTTCCCTGACCCTATTCTTGGTTTGCCTTCCGGGTGGATTTAGTGGGTGGTCGTGGCAGATCCTGCCCACGACCTCCGGTCTCTGGCTAAGGATTAGTGCCCTCCACCAGCTTGGGATCCGGTACCCTTGTGCCAACTCTTCACCCTCTGGTCTAATTTTGGGTTCTTGGAGTTCCCTCTTTTCCCCCTCTGGGTCCTTCTTTTCTCCTCTCTCTCACTCTCTTGGCCTTGGAGCTGGCTGAGCTGCTCTGCTTGTCGGACCAGACCTCTACAAAAGACCCTGTTCTAAGATGGTTCCCACCTTATATACTCCCTCTATGTGTGAGCTCAGGTGACCAGCACCCAATGAGCTCCTAGCTTTACCCAGACTGCTCCCCCTATCTGCCCCTACACTACTGGGATGTTCCACCCCCCTCCCACTCCAGCCAGGGACAGACGCTGTCGTACCTGCACATTTCTCTAGTGGGAGTACCATTGGTCTGTCCCCCGGAAATGGGATGTATGTAGTGCATGCAGCCTACTGAGCTCAGTTCCACACTCCATCCTTACCTGGGAGTGGAATACCACACCTCTGGCTTGAGGTGTAATACCCCTGTAGCAGCCGAATCCTCAGGGTGCTACATTCCCCCCTGGTAAATCACAGCACGTCCTCGGGCTGTTAAAGATAAAAACATCCAAAACATACAATTATTTTTCATAAACATCAACATATAAACATATAAAACATCATATATATATCAGCAATAAAACGTTTTCATAAATAACATTCTTGTAAACATTCCTGTCGCTGGTTCCTCCGGTCACGGTGCAACTTGTGACCGGGTAAAGTGCGACAGTCTCTTGAAGAAAAATGGTTTTCCCATAAAACCAGTAGGGGGCGCTTTAAGAAGCGCAACTATGTACAAGGGGAGGTATGGCCGCTCTCAGTCCTCGGCCAGGTAATGGGAATAGGGACACACGGGTTAACAGTTCACTCTTGTCCCAACGGGGACTTATTTAAAGCAGCAACAGTTCACTGTACCCCGATGGGTAACTATTTACAGTCTCTTTACCGTACTTTAACGACGGCGTCCTCCTGCTCCTTCTTTAGATTCTTCAGACCCGTCCGGGTCCTCTTGCTCCTCCTCACACCGCAGCTCCTCCTCCGTCAGGCGATGCACATGGAGGGCGTAGGGTCCTTTGGCACACTTGTGCCGGGTGAAGGTGACCTCGTCCCCTACATACAGGTCACGACCTCTGTGTCCCTCCGGCAGATGGCTTTCTACGTCTCTGCGGGTCACAAAGACGTCGCCGGGGGTATGATGGTCTCTAATGAAGCCCCACCCATGCTGCATGTTGAATTTTATCACAGTCCCGGTGGAAGGGGGACCATGAGCTGCACGGGAATTCCTCCTGGTCCGGCTCTTCTGCTCCGCGCTTCTTATCTGCATCTGCTGTTCCCGGACCCGCCTCTCTCTCCGCTCCCTCTCGAAGACCTCGAGCTGCTGCCGGCAGCACTCTGCACGCTCCGCTGCGGCCGCCCGAGTCTCCTGAGTGAACCCCATGAGGTCTTCTCCAGTGGGGTCCCACTCAAACTGTGCCTCCTCCAGCGGGGGCGAGGTCCTCTTTACGGGCTTCGGAGCCGGAATCAGGGGCTCGCACATGGGCCTTGCCTTTTGAAGTTCCAGCTGAATATACTCCTGGGGCCATATGAAGGGCTGCCCATCCGGGCACGTATGCTGGGCGAATAGATCTTCACCCAGGTGCGGCACTCTAGATGTTGAGGGCGCGTTGATGGTAGCGGCGCCCGGGTTAACCAGGCCTTGCGACCAGGCCTGGGGCACCTTAAAGGCAAAGGGCACCGTAAGAACGGCGGCGCCCTGGGTTATTCGGCCCTGCGACCAGGCCGGTGGCTCCGCGGAGGTAGGGGGCGCTGTTGGAATTGCGGCGCCCGGGTGTACTAGGCCTTGCGACCAGGCCGGTGGTATTTCCTGCTTGGCCACGCTCGAGGTCGAGGCGTGTGACGTCACAGGGGTCGCGGCCGCGGTTTCCGGTTGAGGCCTAGTCGGCGGCGGTGACGATGCCGCGACGGGCACGGCAGGGGGAACTTCGGGCTCTGCGACGGGGAGCTGGGGCAGGCACGCGGTTTCCCGGCTCGGGGTAGAGACGTCCCCTTTACCTGCCTCCATCCGTTCAGCTCCCTTCTCGGCGCCGTCTCCGGCCTTCAGTCCTCCTGCACCATCCTCAGAGGCGGTCTGTCTCCTCGTCTCGGGTGGCGTGCTCCGCTAACGGGTTTCGGTCCGCTGGGCCATCTCTCGGCTCCACTCCGCCAACGTCTCTCGCTGTACCCGGGCCATCCTCCGTGCGAGGCTCTCCAGCGCAGTCTGTGCACACTCCCGGTCTCGGGGGAGCTGTGCTAGGATCTCCACTAAGCCTAGTGGGGTCGTTGCTTGCAGCAGGCTCCTGACCACTGGGTCGGTGCTGCCTGGCTCTCCCTCCATCTCCGGGTAGGCTTTCTCTGGAGTCCTCTCCAGACTTCTTGTCTCCGGGTGCGCTCTCTCCAGACTGCTCCAGGCTGCACCCATCTTCGCTCTCTTGTTCTGTCTCCGCCCACATTGAGGGTGGTCCCGGGGCAACTTTGTGATTGTCAGTTCCAGGGGCAGTTCTCTCACGCTGATGGACACTTCCAGCATCACAGTCTCTGTTGGTGGGCGCGGTTTCCGCTTTTGGCGCCATTCTTCGACCTGGCCCACGATGGGAGGTGGCCTTTTGCCACCCTCTGGCACGCCCATAATGGCGTCCGCTCTTCCAAGGCGGGAAATCTTTGAAAATGGCGGGAATTGTCTCCCAGTGGCGGGAAACTCCATGGATGGCGGGAAAAAGCTGCAAATGGCGGACAACCGGCGGGAAACGACCTGTGATGGGGTCCGTTGGCGGGGACCCTCCGGAACCGGCGGGAGACTTCTTTTTGAGGTAACGGTGAACTTTTCTTCAGGCACGCAGTACCCGGTTGTTGCGGGCACGTTATCCTGCCGACTACGCCAAAGTTGACGCGCCCCCTGGGCCAGTGTTGTTTGGGGGATACCCGGAGCCGGATCAGATGGGGGTTGTAGTCTCCGAGTGGCTGTGACCCGGTCCGTGCCCAGGGTGTCAAACTCAGTGTGTGGCAGTCCTTATAGATGTTACTAGATGTTCTTTTATGTCGACTACGCCACCCGTTGATTTGCGGTCAATACGGCCGCCGCTGCAGCAGGGTCCGCTGAGGCTGGTGGTGTTTGTGCAGCTCTGATAGTATAACCCCCAACGGGAGGGGTATAGCCTCAGGGGGTCAGGTGTAGAGGATGGTGGTTGTGGAGGTGCAGTGAGGATGGTAATGAGACTCAGAGTCGGGCTGTGCAGTTCAGGATCTTTACTTACTGCTGTTATGCTGGTCACTCCGGCCTTGAGTGACCGCCCGAGCCGTGCTGCGTCCACCAGGTCCTGGACTCGGCCAACTCCCAAGTAATTCTGGAGCGTGATCCTGAGCTCCCTTTCTGACGTTCCTTCTCTCTGGCCTTCCCCACCAGGGATCCACCTAAGTCCGGCTCCCTCGGGCCTCTTGTTGGTAAACCCTTGTCTCTGGGTTCCCTGACCCTATTCTTGGTTTGCCTTCCGGGTGGATTTAGTGGGTGGTCGTGGCAGATCCTGCCCACGACCTCCGGTCTCTGGCTAAGGATTAGTGCCCTCCACCAGCTTGGGATCCGGTACCCTTGTGCCAACTCTTCACCCTCTGATCTAATCTTGGGTTCTTGGAGTTCTCTCTTCTCCCCCTCTGGGTCCTTCTTTCTCCTCTCTCTCTTTGGGCCTTGGAGCTGCTCTTCTCCTCTGCTCTCTTCCTCTGACTCTACTCTGACAAAAGACTGACAGACTGACTGACCCTGATCTAAGATGGTTCCCACCTTATATACTCCCTCTATGTGTGAGCTCAGGTGACCAGCACCCAATGAGCTCCTAGCACTACCCAGACTGCTCCCCCTATCTGCCCCTACACTACTGGGATGTTCCACCCCCCTCCCACTCCAGCCAGGGACAGACACTGTCGTACCTGCACATTTCTCTAGTGGGAGTACCATTAATCTGTCCCCCGGAAATGGGATGTATGTAGTGCATGCAGCCTACTGAGCTCAGTTCCACACTCCATCCTTACCCGGGAGTGGAATACCACACCTCTGGCTTGAGGTGTAATACCCCTGTAGCAGCCGAATCCTCAGGGTGCTACAGGAGCGTCATGTGGCACTGGCAGGGTGAGGCGACACAGCATGATTCAAACCGCCTACGCTGCGGGCCCGCAGCGGTGACCGTGATCATCTAACCTTCCGCCAGCGCGGCTATGCTTGTGACCGAAAAAAATGCGCATTATAATGGGAGCAATTCATGGGCCCCCTATAATCCGCCTATGATTGCACGGTGTACTAACCTTGCCCCAGGGTACAAATCTTGGTTCCTTAGTCCAAATCACAAGCATTTTATACATATTCATTAAGTCGTGTACTACAGGCTCTTGATACAAGTCACAGATTTCCAAATACTTATTTTTATTTATTTATTTTACTCAGTCATGTAGCGCCATTAATTCCACAGTGCTTTACAGACATTATCTGCTTTATTATAACTGCATGGTATTTCTTAAAGGGAATCTGTCGCCTGTTTTTTTGCCACTTAATCTGAGAGCAACAAATGTAGAGGCAGAGACTCTGATTCCAGTGATGTATCACTTGATGGTGATTTTATCAGTAGGACATTATCATTAGAGGAGTAGTAAATCTGCGGCCAGGTAGTCCTTCATATTCATGAGCTCTACATAACCCTCCACTGATTGGTAACTTTCTGTGTACACTGTGCATAGGCGGAAAGCACACAGTGGTGTGGGCGGGGTTATACAGAGCTCTGCATTTAGAGAACTGCTAGACCTGCCGAAGAAAACAGTGATTTTATCAAAATGAGAGCAAGTAAACCAGCAAGTGACACATCACTGGAATCAGGGTCTCTGACTCCAAAACAAGTTGCTCTTAGATGGGGCTGCAAAAACCTGGTGACAGATTCCCTTTAAGATCTATTTTGATCTGTTATAAGCAGATCCATGGCAGACAGAAATCTTGACATCAGTGTGAACAAAGCCTTGTATACTTATGTTGTCAGCTTTGCCGTAATGTTTATTTCCTACTTCTGAATCTTATCTATTTATGTTGTGTTGTCCTTTCTTAGAGAAGAGACAAACTATTACTGCTTCCTTTGTTCAAAAAATGTTTAAGAATTCAATATGTGAGGTGACATACCCGCCCTCTGAAGATTAATTCATACTTTATCGCAATGACCTACTTTCCATTTCCAAGAGCTGTAGAGTAGAAAACTGACTTTTTCTTTTGTGTCAGACCTCACTTAATCTAGAAAGATTAGGGCATCATGAAAACTATCTGATTAGTAAACACTGTAAAGGGGAATGATGTATGAATCCATAATAAATGTGTGCGGGGAGACTCTCAGTACAAACAAACAGCCCATTATCTCTACTCAAATAGTTGGACTCTGCTAATGCTAATTCTTCTTATCCAAATCTGGCCATTAAACCACAAGATGCATATAATCCCATCATACATAATCTTCATTTGACAGTTTTGTAGAAGAGCTCCATCTTGTGTGCAGACGAACAATTCCCCAGTCCTGTGCTCTTCTCTTATAGTCATGGTAATAATCTTCTGAATTAGGAGCACTACATTTTCCTTTTGTTTGTTTGTGTTGTAATTTGCTTGACACTGTGACATTGTAAGGACAAGTTCATACCAGGCGTTTTTGTCACTTGTATTTTTTTTGCCATTTGTCATTAAAACAAGAATCTGATCGTAAAGAGTTAAAATATTTATTAAATACTCAAATATATATCCAATTTTTAGCTAACCTCCATATGAGCATAGCCCTCTGTTTCCGTCAGTCCCATAGTCAATGAATGAGGAGGACTAGCTTGCACTCCACTCTAGACTGGGCGTTCTCAGGGTCGCCGGGGGTCCCAGTGGTCAAACCCTATGGATGGGGTTTAAATTGCTATCTAATAAATAACACTTTAATATCAAGATGGAAATAATCTTGCATAAGACTGAGCTTGATGTTTATTAGTAAAGCTAACACTAATCATGGTGTCTTTGTTACCTTGTTCAGGGTTTTATTTAGAAGTAGCTTTGTTGGGATCTAATTGAAACCCACTTTACAATTTGTGCAATAAACATATCCTAATGTATGCCACATACAAGAGTTCTTCAAATCAGGGCTGTGGAGTCGGTAAGCCAAACCTCCGACTCCAACACAGACTCCTCAATTTCCATGACACCGACTCCACGACTCCGACTCCCTCATACACGGGTCATGTTTAAGTGATAAATTTACTGTAGCACAGATTCATCTCAGCTAAAAGTCTAGACCCTTAGATCAGGAATAGGACAGACATTTATAGGACATTTCATAACTTTCACAAATTCTTATGAAAAAAATATTACCCACAAACTGCATTGAACTGCTGCACCCAATTTATTATATATTTTAGGAGTTGGAGTCGGTCCATTTTATACCGACTCCGATTCCAACTCCACCAAAATAGACATCGACTCCAACTCCACGACTCCAACTCCACAACCCTGCTTCAAATTAGTTTTATATTTAGTTTAAAGACCTGGAAACCTGAGCTTTTCAGTCTCAGATTGCATGCCAAGGTTTTCAGTTGACTATGGGATGACAACAAAGGTTACACCAGATTCTGGAAAGGGTAAAATAGGTATGTCCTCCTTTTAAACGCCGTTTTATACCATAATTTATATAGTGACTTTCTACATCCTTTATCTTGTACTGCACTTGTGCATTCAAAATTCTGCTGATTATATTAGAAACAGTTGACAAGCTTTTTGTTACAGCGATCTTGTAAGGTTGTATTTAAGGATCAGTACAAGGTGAGTAATCTATTTACAGGATAAGGCCAATTTCACAGGATCGTAATGCTGACATATTTTTGTATCCTTATTACAGTAATATCCATGAGTAAATGAAGGCTGGAAAGACAAAAAGCACAATAGGGTCTTATCCGGTGTAAAAGGAAAAAGGAAAACGCAGATAGTGCTCACCTTGTGGTGTTATGACAGTCATAACTCCTTTGTTAGCTGTGGAAAAAGGGCTGCTGCAGATCCACCAGAAGAGATAAGATGCAAACTTGTAGGAAAAGTGGATGTAATACCGCACTGCCAATAGTCCAACATGCGATAGGAGACCAAGAAAGTATGAATGCGGTTTTATTTGTCAAAGCGTTTCGAAGTATTCAAACTTCATCAACACACTGGGGTCTGTCCTGAAGAAGAAGTTTGTATACTTTGAAACGCGTTGACAAAATAACCCACATTCATATTTTCTTAGTCCAACATGCGATGGGAGACTATTGGCAGCACGGTATTATATCCATTTTTCTTACAAGTTTGCATCCAATAATAGCCATGCGACACATGGAAAGAATTTTTAAAAATGTGCAGCCTTGGTAAAGATCAAAGAAATTGGCACTCAATAATAAGGCCCACATCTCTGGAACCGTATGATAGATTTTAAAATAACAAAAACCGGCATACTCAGGACAGAAGAAGAAAAACAAAGCACAAAAACTGGACAACTTTGATTTGGTGACATGTACTCTATAACAATAAATTTTTATAGCCATCAGAGCCCTTTTACGCTCATATAGCGAACCAAATTGTCTGCATATAAACAATATAGCTCTAAATAAGCCCGAGGCCACCACTAGGAGGAGCATATATGCTTACCACACACTATTTTAATACTGATTGTAAATGGCACCTGTCTACCCCTGTGGCATCAGTGCTGAATAAGGCACTGTAAAACTTTTCGAAAGATGACTGTAATAGCACTGTTGTGCCAAAATTTGCCATTTATTGATATGCAAAATAGGTTTGCAAGTGCACTGGTGGGCGAATCAATGCACTTGCAGTCTATGGCTGCTATTCACTCCGCCCCCTTTTTGTGATTGACAGCAGAGACAAAAGCTTTGCTCTCTACTCTCCGTCAAGAAACAGGGTAATATTGGTGGGGAGAAGCAAAGAGCAGCCCTAGACTGCAAGTGCAATGATTCCCCCACTTGCGAACCTAATTTACACATCAATAAAAGCCACATGTCGGCATGATAGCAAAGCGGATGGTGATGTAACAGGCATTTTTCATAATGGTTTACACTGCACTATCCCATACTACCTCTGCTTGTAGGGGGTAGTGCTGCTAACAGCTTTCTTTAATGTATACAGTTAGCGTGTAAGCTCCCTCTAGTGGCAGCAATGCATGTAGTGTCTTTAGAGCCCTGGATCCGACTACTATAAAGATATGTTAGGAAGATAATTTGCACAGGTTTTAAACGTATATGAATTAATGTGGGTGCACATTCATTTTAAACCTAGAAATTCCAATTCTATTTATAAAGGACAGATCGATGAGAACATAAATCCTAGGCTGTAAGAGATTATTAAGATATCAATTACTTGAGCACATAAATTATGCAGTGGGCTTAACATGACATGGAACATAAGCAAACATTATGACTGCTTTTATTAATGTTAATCATTCCAGTGCCAACACCAGGGAAGTGTTTACAAGAGGGAATTACTTTAATCTAAATCATCAGTGGAGCAGTCTAGACAAGCATATTTATAGCTCCCCGAGACGGGCAGGTGAGCCGCCTGAATGGACATTAAAGTCACATGTCAAATACAGCCATACAGTTCCCCAGTGGCGACCGCTACAGGAAAAAATGTAGTATTACAGGTGGTAACTCTAATTATTTACCATGCAATATATGGACCGCTTCGGTCCGTCAGAAGAAAATTTGCCATTAGCAGCTACCTGCTCTGATTCGGACAGGTGTCTCCGCTCTATCGTGTCCTTATGCCAGAATAGAGTCTGGCTGTCATTGTGTGATAACACTTTTAAGTTTCTTGTGTAAGAGAGCGACTTTAGAAAACATGGGTTAAAGCCTCAGTGGAAGATATAAAAAATTTCCACCTAGTTTTCTGAAAACATGTATACCATAAAAATCCTGCTGAAAAGTGGGCAGTCAGGGGGGCCTTACAATGTCAGACACACCCAAACTCCTCCTTAGTGATCGGGCAGAGTGACAAATAAAGCACTCTACCCAGTGATTGACTTGGGCCCTTCTGTTTGGAAACTGTGTGGGTTCTTTTCAGGTCATCAGCGTTTCTTCTGGTGATTGGCATTGCCATCTTGCCACTGCCATCTGTGTCAGGAGGAGATCTTGCCACTCGCAGCCTTGTTTCCGGGTCACCTGTGAGATGTGCAGCTGCTGCTTGGCCTCACTGAGCTGTACTCCCTGTGATTGGAAAGCAAAAAAGTCTCATCAGGGGTGCACAGCCTCTAAAAAAGCACTATGTACCCACCACAAAAACACCTGCCCCACCATCAGAGAGCTGCTGTGATTACAAATGAGTAGCTGTTGGGGTCTGAGCCCCAGTGGTTCTGTTTGCTGCACCATAGCCTGTATCTCCAGTGAGGTATCTGCGAAGTATAAGGGGTACAACCCTATATTGAGATCATTAAAGCTGTGTGTGCCTGTAACATTAGTCATTCTACCACCTCCACCATTAACCCCTCTATTTTTTTCTGTAGAGCAAATTTTGGATGCACCTTATAGTCCCAAAAATATGGTTTCTAAGAAATAACTAAATACAGTAGTCAAAAACTTGATGCAAGAATATTGGGCTCAGTTTCCAGAATTCATTTTTTATCTGAACACAAATGCAGCTTAAAAAGAGCAACATTTTGGTGCAGAGACAATGCTCCATCATGTGCAGTAGAGCGGATCCATCACAACCCTCCAAACAAACAATGCCGTAAATAAACAGTAGCACACAAAAAGTTTGGATAGTTAAGTTCAGGTCCGGGTTATAAGCCAGAACAGCAGAGCCATGTCTACACGGCTGACAAGAGGCTGAACGTGTAGCCGAGTCCTCCCTGCTGGTTAGACCATTGTGCAGATAGAAGTGTTTTCATAAGGCTTAGACAGAATTCATTTCCATGCTTTGCCTTTAATGGCTCCTGTCAGAATAAAACAGCTGGGGAGCATATGGTGTTCATTCCCCTGTATCACTTGGAAAAAATCTCACATGTAAATAGAAGTTACATAAAAGTAGAGACCATGAACCCAGAATCTTATATAAGACATGAATAAATGGGCACAATGATGTCTGTGTGCTGGACAAAGACTAAGTGCGATTTCCTTTTTCTCAGGATAACATGAAGCATAGGCATCTGTGTACATCTTGTAGGTTACTCAATGTTTCATGTTATCTTCATTCATCTACTTCCTGAACTGAGACGCTTGTGGAGACAGATATTACTAATATGTATTGTATCAAGAAAGGTAGTATAATATATACTCTATAGCTCATAATCAGGCTGAAAATGATGACTGGCATCTGTAAGGATTTGTCTGGGTCATGGCAGATCTTGCTCATCTTTCTTCATTCTTCTTTACTTGTCCATTGGTTGGTTTGCATAAAGGCTCCCATACACGTTATGTCCCTAATCGTTCAACCAACAGCTATATCCCCCCACAGGAATACTCGGCTGAGGTTATATAGATATGTAAGATCAGACTGTCCTAAATGCCTAAAGAAGTGTCTGCTGACAATCTGAAGGGCAACTAAAGAATTCATTTTCATTAAACTGTGTTCTATGGGAAATGTAATCATGTATGGTACTTCCGTCATCAATACTTTGATGTAACCGCAAACAATCAAAAGTCAAATGGATGTAAAATTCCTTTTATGCCAAATGCAAATACTACATATGATTTAATGTGGATGTCAGACGGGTCTGTTCACTCAGACGTATCCCAGAAGACCCCATAAATTACAGCCATGGTTGTTGTTTTGTCTATTGATCTTTAAATCTATCTCTCATTAAAAGTATTGATCTTACCATGAAAAGTCTATTTCTTCCTTACTATCTGGTGTTTCCCAATTGTACAGAGCAGTTACAAACTTACTTATAGAGGGTAGAGGCTGGGCCCCACTGATCAGAAAGTTGCATATCATCATTTTATTCTATGGGAAAGCTTCTTTAAATAAAATGAATAATTAGATAAAAATGGACTTGGTTTCCCCCCAGGTATAGATGCTGGCATAGCCTGCTGTAATAGGAGCTTATTCTAGCTAGTTGTTCATGCAAATATAGCCATATGTGGTTTGTCATTCACTAAAATACTTGAAATGGTTTACTCAGTTTCAATGAACCAAATATTTTCCCATTTACAAATGACATATTGAGCTTGAAATGTTCAAATTCCTAAAATATTCTGGTAATGATCTGAGGGGCAGGTGCTGTGCAGAAACTCTACTTCCAGATGTTTTTGTATGCACTGATAGATGGGTGGCACAATACAACTCATGCCATGTACAGCTAGGTACCAGCTGAGATCTGTGCCACGCTGGCAGTGAATGGAGACAGGCTGGACATAAGTGAATTGTAACGGGTCTGGGAGGCGGAACCTCTGAGCTACTATACAAGGGGGCAGTCCTTGTAAGGGAGCGGGTGGCGACCAGGGAAGACGGGCAGGAGGTCACAGCAGGTGAACGGGCTGGAGGTCACGGCAAGTGACCGGGACAGTCTCTGGATGAACGGGCTGATGGTCACAGCAGGTGACCGGGACAGTCTCTGAGTGAACGGGCTGGAGGTCACGGCAAGTGACCGGGGCAGTCTCTGGATGAACGGGCAGATGGTCACGGCAAGTGACCGGGGCAGTCTCTGCATGAACGGGCAGATGGTCACGGCAAGTGACCGGGGCAGTCTCTAGGTAAAGGGTTGGTACGACCTGTGGCGGCTGATGATAGACGTGAGCTCCCAGGTGAGCAGGCGAGAGTCTCTGGATGAACGGGTGGTCACAGCATGTGATGGCGGAGCCTCCAGGAAGACCAACAGACAGGCGGCAGATGAGCGCTCCCAGGTGAGCGGGCAGAAGTCTCTGGACAGGCGGGTGGTCACAGCACGTGACGGCAGAGCCTCCAGGTAGGCTAGTAGACAGGCAGCTGATGAGCGCTCCCAGGTGAGCGAGCAGGAGTCACTGGACAGGCAGGTGGTCACAGCACGTGACGGCGGAGCCTCCAGGTAGACTAGCAGGCAGGTAGCAGGTGTGTGCTCCCAGGTGAGCGGGCAAGCTGGTCCATAGACAGACTGACAGGAGTTGGAAGGCAGACCGTCGGACCTCGGGCAAGCAGGCAGGTGGCTGATGTGCGCTCCCAGGTGAGCGGGCAGGCTGGTCCTTAGACAGACTGACAGGAGAAGTAAGGCAGACCGTCGGACCTCAGACTAGCAGGCAGGTAGCAGATAATCAGGCAGGAATCTGGCAGGTAACTGGCAGGTAACTGGCAGGTAACTGGCAACGGGACCTGAGGGCTGAAGCAGAGTAGTGAACAGTGCAACAACATTGCTCGGGCACCTCCATTTTGGAGGAGGTGCCTTATATATGGTGAAGTCCTCCGGCCATTGGCCGGGGACTCCTTAGGACGGCGCGCGCGGCCCCTTTAAGAGGAAGGGAGAGCGCGCGCGCCCTAAGCACAGTGGCCGGGAAGGAGCGCGCGCTGCCAGCAGAGCGGGAGGAGGACGCCGGGCACGGAGCAGAGAGGTGAGGGGAACAGCGTCCCTGCCTAGCAGAGGGCAGGTACGCCGGCGCTACATGAATAACATTAGAACTAGCTGACCACTCAGATCTTGATGCTATGGTATATTTCTTGGTAGATTTAATGAGGGTTTTATTTTACACCAATGCTGGCACTCAATGTTTTTTCCCTAATTCCCAGACTGCACATGCCAATTTTTTTTTCACATAAATGTACGTGCCTGAGGTCTAAGGGATAACGTATCACCTTGTGGAGAGTGACAAGCCAAGCCGGGCATGTCAGAGTGAGGAGACTTATAAGCCATGCATGCTCCTCTGGGAAATTAAATATGCACAACAGTTATCCAAAGGCCACGGCCCCACTATCAGTATTTGATCAGTATTCGGTCAGTATTTTTTCTCAGGAGTGGGAGCCAAGACCAGGAGTGGGTGATAAATGCAGAATTATTGACTTGTTTCAATTATACCTTTTCTATGATTGTTCCTCACCTGGTTTTGGCTCCCACTCCTGAGAAAACATACTGACCAAATACTGACCATATACTGATAGTGGGGCCATGGCCTAAAAAGGGAGTATCGACTTTTTAACGAGCCTTGCCATATGACTTGGGACAGATGCCAAACCAGAATCTCAATTTGCAGACAGTCTGACTAGAGTTTTTCAGTGGCAAGCACATGGATTTCTACAGACAATATCGATTTCTGCCACAAATCTGCCACATGTGAATATCCTGTAAAAGGAAAGTTCGTTGGCACAGCCATCCTGTAACTTTATTTCCAATGTTTTACATTTCATCTATCGCAAAATTGTGTTTTCTGTAAAGGTACATTCCAACTGTTCCTTTCTTCCTTACTATTTCAGCCATATTAACATATCTAAAACATTGGCCACCCGTCCCATCAAGTCAAGGATTTATTTGAAGTAAACATATAACATGAGCTTTCCTTATTACATTTTTACTAGTTAAAGGGGTCATTCGGCCATATTTATTTGATGACCTATCTATAGGATAGGTCATCAACAGCAGATCCATTCAAAGTGTGGCAGCTATTGCCGGCCGTTGTCTGATCCTGCAGCAAAGCTCCTATACTTTAGCATAGAAGCTGTGCTGCTGTAGGCTGCAGCGGCCGCTACAGATAGAATAAAGCTGCGCTCAGCAGTTCCTTTAAACGTGTGTACATGCAGCTACCACCGGAGCAAAAATCAGCTGATCGTGATCAGTGGAGGTGTGGAGTGTTGGACCACCACAGATCTGCTATTGATGACCTATCTTGTAGATGGATCATTAGATACCTATGCCCTGACAACCACTTTTAAGAAGAGCAGAACTACATTTCAAGGATTTTCTTATATGTCAAAAAAATTGCCTGAGATGCCTAACACTAGAAAAAGCTCATGGGTGGGTTTCAACATTGCTGAACTTCAAGTTGCATATTTGTGAGAAACGTGTCCTAAGAAGGTTCATCATCAATCACATGTCTTCATGAGGTGGAGCAGAAGCACAAAGAAGCTTATAACCGGCTGCAAATACCTGTCATCGAGATAATTGCTTCTCTGTGGTCTGCCCCTATTTCACATGAGCATGAAAAATAATCCAAACTGTATAAACTTTCAGGCATATTGGTGCAGATCTCCCGTTCTCCAATCCATCCCTCCATGCCAGCGGGTTTGCACTGCTGATAGCTTCTCTTTAAGGGCAGAAAACTCCCTGAGGTTTCTTGGTATGTAAAAAATCCCCAACTTCACACTTTTATGCAAGTTCTAAAATTGTAAATTTTCTCTGATAATAACATTAAATAAAGCTGTCTGACAATGGTTTATTATTCTTACTCTGCCACTAACATATCTGTATGTATGCCATGTAAAATAGTTTTTATTCCATAAATCATGAACCACTGGAAGCCTATGTACAGTAAATTCCATCTTCTAGTTCTTGTCCGGACAGACTTTGCTTTGATCACGAAAACTGGCAGAAATTTGATCATTGTTAAAAGGTGACGATGTAAAATGTTCAATAAAAATGTAAAGATTTCCATAAAATGAGGAAACAAAAATGTAAAAAAAAAATATATAAGTGGGTATGAAGAAGGAGGATCAGTAACGTAGCCGGCATTTGGTGTGGGATTGTGTCTCAGGGGTAGAATGTATCCAGTTACCAGTTAGACGTAAATGAGCTAATTAAATGCTTTCTTCCCCAATGAGTCAGGTACTGCTGTCTGTGCTGGAGGCCACAGGACCAAGATGTTATAGTTTAATGTTTATGGTGTAATCCTAACACAAAGTAACCACATTTACAGAAGACATGGTTTAGGCTCAGTTCACACCACATTCATGAATTGCTTTTGACAAGACAATATATGGACAACATGTGGTGGTGTGCATAGCACCATGGGATGACATTAGCACCATGTTTGACCACTGTACAGTGACATTTCCTTTACTGGCACGTGACCTAAACAGACAGGAATTTTACAGAACTTCTAGATCAACATAGACCACCGTGACGATCTGAGACAGTTGTGGCTGGTGACTCTTATGCACATGTGAAACCAGCTTTAGGGTATTTATTATGTATACCCCTTTTCACATACAAAGCGCCATTGAATAAGTGGAACTATAATAATTCATTCAGACACCCGATGCAGGCACCAAGTTTTCTTAGGTGAAGCTGCTTCAGGAAAACTTTGGTGGCTTTCACTCTATACAGTTAAGTATTGAGTGGGCAGCTTCTTAGCGGAAGCCGCCCAAAGAATGAGCAGGTCACTTCTTTTAACCAATCCAGGGTTTCCAAACCTGCAAAAAGACTGTGCACATAGCCTAAGTAGTACATTGATGCTCAGATGGTCCATTCAAAATTCCAATTCCAAAATGTCCTAAAAGGTGGAAAACTGTAATTTCTTAACCTGAGAAAAAAATGGAAAAAGAAGAAGAAATGAAAACCTTTTATTGATACCCTAATAAAAATGGATGTTGATACAACTTTTTAGGACACGTTCACCTTTGCACTCAAGTTTTTTTATTCAATGTATCTGTCCTGAAAAGAGGACAACTTTGTAAAAAGTCGTCTTTCATAATATACTATAGTTTTACAGCAGATCGACACGTCCCCATAAGAGACATTGAACAAACTGTGTAGTCTGATCCCACAGTAATACACACTGCAGTCCGTATTCTGCGTCTTGCTAATCTACCAATATTAATATTGCTACTATTGTCATTATTAGCTGTATGTTAATGTATTAGTGTAGTGTGACTTGCAAAGATTTCGGGTGTCATTTTTCATACTTTTATATTTCTTGTTTAGTTGAGGGTGAGGCTTTCCAGCTGCAAGTCCTAGTACTAAATAAATATTGTCTGCTGGAAGGTACCGGTTTATATAAAGGAAAATTATTAGCAATATAAATAAACAATGTGGAAATAAACAGTTGTGGTTTTGATTCTCAAATGTTTGAGAGAGCCAGTATAAGACTACTCAGGAAAGCTTTCAACTTTCTATTCTATTCCCTCCTTATACGGTAAACATTCGTTACAAAAATTTAGTTTTGGGCTGAACTGAGGATCTTCTGATTGACTGTAAGTTGAAGGGAACCTGTCAGCTGATTCATTCCGCCAAAACCACCAGCAGCATGAATCAGAGATCGGCTCCTGCATCAAAGACATCTAGGCTTCCTCTAAGACCTCATTCACATGTCCGTGAGTCATGTATGTGTTCTATCAGTGTTTTTCATGGATAGAACGTGTACCCATTCTAGTGTATGGTGCTGTTGACATGTCCTTCTTTTATTGCAGACCAAGTGGTCTATAAAAAATATAGGCGACATGCCCGTTTTTGATTGGAGATCAAATTTACCAATACAAGTCTGAGACCGATTCATCGTTTTCGGCAGTTTTCTGGAGTAAAACACTTTTGAAAGTTGCAAAATATTTTTGCAATGCAAAGTTGTGCACATTTTTTTTCGACTTGTCTTTTTCACGACAGTTTCGACCAGTTCCGCGAAAGTGAACGGGGTATGGGCAGGACGGGGGATGGTGGTGCCTGGCTGCAAAATTCATCAGAAGTTACACCATTACTTATGCCAGAAATGTTACTCCCGCCTTTCTTGTAAGGCACATGGAGGCACACGCCACTGGGAAATTGCATCAAAGTCATTAAGTGGTGTGCACCTCTGAATGACATTGGTGTATCCTACTTCACCATGCCCCTTTATTAACACTGGAGTGTACAACACCAGTCTTAATCGGCCCTGTGAGTCAGTGAATATCACGGACAGGATACAGATGGCATTAGTGTTGACTTTGTCTGTCCGTGATTAATGTTGCATTGTATAGGAGAAGCATTGCCATTTATTTATTTTTTCATTAGTGAAAATCACTGATAAAACAACTAATGATAAATACTGACTAATTGACTAAACACCGAGGAAACTCAAATTCAAAACACTGAGGAATAATGGTCCGTATTTTTATGTATTCAAAAATCACTGATGTCTGATTAAGGCCTAAAATGCTGTGGGCAGGAAAGAAGTGACTAGTCTAAGAGCCAAATCGCCCTGAAGCACGAGAATATAATTAACTGAAAACTGCAAATACTGATTAAACAACAACCACAAGACTGGTTTCATCAACCCAGTTGTCATTTTAATAAGTGTAACAGTGCCAACCTGACACTGCCTGTACTTTACATAGAAAAAATGTTGATGACCGGTTTGCTTTAATAAGTTATTCCCACAATCGCATTATTTACCAAAAAGCACAGTAAATGCAAACTTCTGCCCCTCTATGCATTTGACTCGCCCCCTGGGCCGTGGGGCACGCGGATCCGGGCGATAAGGGAATGATGGGGGTAGTAGTGGCGGCCCGGTCCCGCGGCTCAGGGTGGTCAGACCAATGGTAGTCTGCTACGTGCTTCAGATTATGTCCGACTACGCCACCCGTGGATTGCGGCTATTAGGAACCGCCGCTGCAAGGCAGTCCACTGGGGCCGATGATGAATGCAGCTGGGATGGTGTGACTCCCCACGGGAAGAGTGCGGCCCCAGGGCAGTGTAGTGGATGGTGGGAGTGATGGTGGTGAAGGTCCCAGTACCGGTAGTGCCGGAGGAGCGAAGGAGCACACGGACAACAAGTTACAGTCCAGGGTCTTTACTCACAGTTCGTTTGTCCCGGGTCACTTCCGTCGGCAGTGACCGCCCAAGCCGTGCTGCGTCCACCAGGTGTGGGGCTCGGTCAACTCCCAAGCAGTCAAGAGCATGGCACAGGACCCCCTTTAATCCTTTCTCTGGCCTGCCTCACCAGTGACCCACTTTTGTCCGGTTGCCGCGGACTTGTGCGGTTAAACGTGGGCCCCGTCCTCCGCTGTCCTTTATGGTACCTTCCTAGCAGGTTTGATGAGGTGTCGCACCAATAGATGATCACGACGACCGGTCTTTGGCTGAGGGTTGTTTCTCCTCCACCAACTTGGGATCCGGTACCCTTAATCTGCCTGACCCTGCACCCTGGATTCTCGTGGGTTCTTAGGGTCCCTTCCACCTTCTTGTTCCTGAGCCCTTCTGTTTCTCTGTCTCTCCTTCTCTTTCTCTGTTCCTTTCTGTTCCTTTCTCTTGGAGCTGAGATGAGCCAAAATTCCAGCTCCCCTTCACCTCCTCCTCGGCCTCTCACTAGGCCCTCCTGGAGTAGAGCTCCTACAGAGCCTCTACTCCCTGTCTTCTCCTCTGGCTGAACTTACTGAACGAACCTAGATCTAAGATGGTGCCCACCTTTTATACCTCCCTCTGACCATGAGCCCAGGTGACCAGCAACCAATGGGCTCCTACCTACGCTCAGGAACCAACCCCTATCTGCTCCTACAGCACTGGGTGTTCCACCCCCCTCCCCACTCCAGGCAGGGACATAGTCGGTCGTGCCTGCACTTCTGTCTAGTGGGAGCACCGTTGAGCTGTCCCTCGGAAATGGGGTGTGTGTGCTGTATGCAGCTAACTGAGCCCTGGTCCATACTCCATCCTTACCCGGGAGTGGAATACCACACCTCTGGCAGAGGTGCAATACCCCTGTAGCGGCCGAGCCCTCGGGGCGCTACATTCCCCCCTGGTAAAGCACAGCACGTCCTCGGGCTGGAAAAGAGCAAAAACAGTTAATTACATGACATGCAAACTTTTTAAAACTTTTCACATCAGAAAACAGGCAACATGGTTCAATTCCCTTTATGGGAAACGCTTTTCTTTTCTTGTCACACTATTATAAAACGCTTACTAATACTTCTGGAACTCTTTTGACATATAAACACTATTAGAAAACATTCACATTACTATCTAGCAGCATATAAAAACTTTTCATATAAAACATTTGCAGGAAAACATTTTTACAACACATTCTTGGATCCTGGCGGCGGTGCAACTTGCGACCAGGTGTGCGTTCTCCTTTTAAGTGCAGGAACCTTGGCAAACTTGTAAACATGAGGGACTCGTTGTCCCGAGGTAGACGTGGCAGTCTTTTTTTTATAAAACCAGTAGGGGGCGCTTTAGGAAGCGCAACTATTTACAGGGGGTGGCCGCTCTCAGTGCTCGGCCAGTTTTGGGAAGGGAATGGCTGCTCACAGTCCTCAGCCTGGTAGGGGATGAGGGGCACACAGGTAACAGTTCAATATTTGTCCCAACGGGGACCACACTTTCAAGACGGGAACAGTCCCAAAAACAGTTCTGATACCCTGACGGGTAACTATGTACACAGGTACTTTGCTACTTACTAGTAGCGGTGTCCTCCATATGCTCCTTCTTCCTCCTCATATGGCTCTTCAGACCCGTCCGGGTCCTCTTGGCTCTCCTCATAGCCGCGGTATTGTAGCTCCTCCTCAGTGAGCCGATGAACATGTAGGGCGTATGGTCCTTTTGCACCTACGTGGCGGGTGAAGGCGACCACATCACCAGGGTATAGGTCACGGCCACGATGTCCCTCCGGTAGATGACTCTCCACGTCCCTGCGGGTCACAAAGACGTCGCCTGCGGTTTCTGGGCCCCTGATGAACCCCCAGCCGTTCTCCATGTGGAATTTGACTATGGTCCCGGTGATTCGGGGACCGCGGGCTGCTCGGGGGTCTTGGCGGGCCTTGCGTTTTTGTTCAGCACTCTGGGCCTGGAGCCGTTCCTCTCTGACGCGCCTCTCTCGTCGCTCCCGCTCAAAGGTCGCCAGTTGTTGATGACAGGCCTCTAGACGACGGACCGCGTCTGCCCGGGTCTCTTGAGAGAACCCCATCAAGTTCTCGCTGGTGGGGTCCCACGCAAATTGGACGTCCTCCAGTGGGGGTAGGGTGACCTCGACGGGTTCAGGAGCCGGTATCAGAGGCTCGCGCGGGGGCTGGGCCTTCCATGGCTGATTGTCGGTCACTTCAGCCGGCCACTCCAGCGGCAGTCCATCCGGACCGGTGTGATGTGCCAATAGGTCCACGCCCAGCGATGGTATAGTGGGGGGACCTAATCTGGGAGCAGCGCCCGGGGGCACTCGGCCTTGCGACCAGGCCGGGGGTCTTGTGGCTGCGCTAGGTGGCAGTCCCATCCGGGACAGGGGCGCAGGCTTAGCGATGGTGGCCGGGTCATCCAGGCCTTGCGACCGGGCCGATGATGCTTCCTGCTTTACGGCGCCCGGGGTCAAGGGGCGTGGCGCTGGGCGGGGCGTGGCCGCGGCGCTCACCGCTTGAGGCCTAGCTGGGAGCAGTGGCGGCGCGGCAACAGGTGCGGTGAGCTTTTCTGGAAGCAAGCTGTATACTGAATGTGTACAATCGCACTGGTTTTCAGCAAAGCTCTGCTATGCAATGTTCAGCTAAGCTGTGCCTCCACCTCATATGTTTGGCACATCATCAAGCTAATCTTTGTTTAGAATACACTCTATTCTTTTATACACTGTATGGTACTATACAATAGTCTGGCAGACCGATTTTATCTTCTTCCATAACATCGGCATCGTGCATGTATGTTTTACATCATCGATCTGTTAGTTAACTTCCAGCGGAGCTCAGCAGTTTTGGACTCCTCTCTGTTCTGCCTCCACAACAAAGCTTGAAATAATTTTGGAAGCAAAGCAAATCTGAGATCAGCATAGCTGAGCTGTGTTTGATTCCTGCTAAAGACAGATTAATGATGCAAAACGGAAAATTCCCCTCTGCTGGTGCACAGGGCAGAAAGTAATCCTCTGCCATATGTATCAACAGAGGTTCATTTGTGCAGTTTCACATCACTGATCTGTCAGCAGGAGGTATTAGACATGCTTATCTCGGCTCTGCTGTGCTTCCACAATGGTTAATTCAAGCTCCAATGTGGAGGCAGAACAGAGTGAGGACTGTTGATCTCTGTTGGAAACTAGCAAACAGATCAATGATGTAAAAACCTGCATGCATCTATATTTTGGTGTATGGTAGAAGATAAAATCGGTCTGGCAGAATACTACACAGGATCATGCAATGTATAGATGTGTATGAAACGTAAAATATGCACTCTGTCAGTGGAGGAGGCACAGCAGAGCTATACAAGAAGGTAGCTGAGAGACTGTGCTGCGCATGCTCCACCAAGAGATTTGGTACTATAGCAGGATGGATCCAATGTCAGTTGGCGAGTAAATAGAGCCTTGAGGAGGGTAATATGTGCAAAATGGGTGGATTTTAAAATGAGATACAGTATATTGGCACAAATGAATAAATATGTTCACTCCTCAACATTGAAATTGCAATAGCAAAAAAAAAAAAATTGAGGAGTTATGGAAATCACTCTATCGATAGACGTGTTAATGATATGCAAATGATGGAAATGGAAACAACATTTTCGAAACATCTTGATTCCTTTAGTAGTGAGTAGTGTTGAGCGAGTATGTTCTGGTCCGAGTATGTGTAAGAAATAGACATTCCTCACATGTAATAAAGCTGTCAAACAGTCGCAAATCATGCACACGGGAGCGATTCAACCATATCCCCGAGCAGCTGTAAATACTCGGAGCTCGGCCCGAGCATACTCGGACAGAACATACTCGCTCAACACTAGTAGTGAGTATGAGCGCCATGTGCAGAAATACATTCACTTACACACCTTGGTATGTTATCAATGAGAATATTAATGGTTTTGAGGAATTTTCTGCCTCCCTGAATGCACTTGGTAACGCAAATTATCAATATCCGTTGCTGGCAGCTCTCTTTGCAATTGCTAACCAATGATATTCCTTATATGCTTCAATGGTAGACCAGTCCAGAGTCACTGCAGGCCATGACAGCACATTTGGGCCACACAGGCTGCTCTCAGTAACCTGAGCTAAATGCGGCCTGGTGTTTGGAGAAATGGCTATGGTTCCTTTACAACCATTAATGACCTTGATGATAGCCTGTCAAGGCATGTAATAGCTTGTATTTTGTGTGGTGCAACTACTTGGCACTGAATAAATTGAGTTGTTTTGAAAATTTTGTTTCCATTCCATTGTTTCCATTTTTTTATCATTTGCTTATCATTAACATATCATCGATCCTGTGATCTCCATAATTCCATGACTTTTCCTTCTTGGTGTTGCAACTTCAATGTTGAGGACTGTTTGTGCATTATTATAGAACCTCATTGTGATTTTGGGAATAACCTTTTAAGGGTAACTCTTCAATGATAGCTAAAAGAAGGGTCTGAATTTCTATGCATTCTTCCCCTTCAGAAGAAACAACTTTAGGGTGAGGTTCCATCAGATCCCATTGTCTGCCTACTGGATTACGGTAATGGTTTGCCAACTGAGGAGGCCCAATAATTATCTATTCTTCATCTGTTGTACCAAGCTAGAAAATTAGTTGCCTTTCACTTGAAGGACACTGATCCCCTTAGTATACAAGAATACATTCCTAAAATTAATTGTATGCTTCGTCTTGAGAGATTCGTGTTTCAGAATAGAGGAACTCCTTTTAAATTTGAGAAATTGTGGGCCCTCGTGGTTGGATTTTTCAGGCATATCCCCTTTAACACTGGCATTTCCGAGAATGCGGATGAATGCACTTACTGGATAGGGAAATCTCAGATTCAAATATAAATATATGATCAGGTGCATTACGTAACATTTCTCGAGGATGACTATGGGAATGAATCACAGTTGCTAAGAGAGTCAGAGTTGGAATATAATAACTAGGGTATAGAAGTGGGATATAGTGAGACATCTAAGGGTGTGCTTGACCATAAGGGAATCCTGGACGAATTGTATTACTTGCACAAAGAGGGGAGGGAGAAACAAACAAAGAAGAGTTTTGTAGAAAAGTATTTTAGTTTTGAATCTGAGAGTTGGATGGGGAGGGCTGGGATAGGGTGGGATTGGAGGTGAAAGTTTGTTTTGACATTTTTTTTCATTAAACAATCTGATAAAAAGAAGTAACAACTTTGCTCCATTCTCCTCGCAGATGTTGGGTTAGCAGTATACAGACATCATATACATTCTATAAGTCTAAATGCCTCTTTGCTTATACCTCTGAAAAGATCCAAGCAAAGCAAGTCACTGCCCAAAGAAGCGTAGTGCTTACATGTAGCTAACCATGCACATAGTGATTCCTAGTTCCGTCAATCCTTGGGCCAACAAATATAACCCTGTTTGGCCAACTTAACAAGTTGGGCCTCCAGAGGGATCCATAGAAATGTATTTGCATTTGAAGGTAAAATTACCTACTCCAGAACCATGAAAGTAGAGTCTGTCCTCATTATCAAATATTTCTGTAGTGACCCGTTACACTTTCTTCACATTATCCTGTTTATGTCTCAAATTTAGTGGTATTTCAGTGACCCATCTAGATTAATCTTCCTTTCTAACCCATTCATTTCAGTTTTATAGAGTGGAAATTGAAAATTCAAGTTGTTTGGATCTTATTAGGTTGAAGCTTTGGAATTTAGGTCTACAAAACCCCAAAGTGTCCAACTTGGTCAGCACATTTTGTTGTCTGTGGAGACATTGGGCTGACAGTCATGAATAGATTTGTGAGCTGTAAGGCATCAGTAGTACAGGATCTTCTACTCTGAGCTGCAATCATTTGTCTGAAAATATAAGTCAGTTATTATGTATAGTCAGTGGAAAAGTTCAATCTGCCCAGTTCTTGGCAGTGATATTAACATGTTTATGAGTTTAAGCTTTTCAAGAGTCTCCTGCTGTTTTCTTCATAACTCTGAGTGCTATATTTTAGAAGTAGGTTTTCTCCTAAGATAAGCACTGTTTGAATGTCATCTTTACTGCCACATATATTATATTATCGGTACAGAATTAATACCACTTGTAACCCGACGCCATACAGTCGTTTACATTCTGAAATTATGTCCTCTAAGCATCTACTCTAACATTGCTTATTGTGTCCTCAAAGATAAGTTGGAGAGACAGCGATTTGCGCTGCTATCTTGGAGGTCAGTGGTCATGTGTTTAAATGAATCCATGTGGGTTTAGGATTGTACCCTAAGAGACAGAGATCACTTACTGGGCTGCTTGCTGTAGCTTTGATGAAATCCCTGTTTTATTAGCAGGAGATTATCACTAGAGGACTAGTAAACTTGTTGGCAGGTAGTCCTCTATTTTAATGAGCTCTGTATAACTCCCCACTGATTGGCAGCTTTCTGTGTACACTGTACATGGGCAGAAAGCTGCCAGTCAGTGATATGGGCATGGTTATACAGAGCTCAGCATTCAGGGAACTCCTACATCTGCAGCAGAGAAAACAGCGATTTTATCAAAATGACAGCAAGCAGCTCAGTAAGTGACACTTTTCTGGAATCAGGGTCTCTGTCCCTACATCATGCTGCTCTCAGATGGGGTAGCAAAAATCTGGTGAGATCCCCTTTAAGTTTTAATGCAGCCCTTAGCCGTACAATTTGACAGTGTCCCTTGGACTAGAAAAGATTGAATACTCCTTATCTAAGTTTATACCTGAAAACATGCTTAAACTAAATGGCTTTCTGTAAAATATATGGGGCATTGTTGTACAAGCTAATCTTAGTACAAGGACTGTTGTGAGTGCTTTATCTATACCGTATTGAAAAATATGACTACAATATGTAGGTAATGAATATAATTTCACTGTATGACCAGGGCTTTGTGTTGTTCTCTCTTTACTGTTTTAAATATTTATATACTATGATTTATATTGCAATAATAGAAATAATAACTCTGTACATTGTTTCATTTTTATGCTAAATACTGCTGGATTTCTTAATACATCTTTATAGGGGTAAGGGCACAGAATTCTACATTCCTGTATAGCCATAGAGTTTAATGATGAAATACTATCCAGATTTATAAAGTTCCAATTAAATTGAGTTATTACTCTATTTGTGTTAAGTTCCTAAGCTTCCCCTAGTGATGTATGTAAGCCGCCAGAATTTTATCATTTCATTGGGCCATGAAGGATGTTCATTTACTCCCAATAAATGCCCTTTTTTATTTTTTTATGTAAGTAGAACTTGGCACTAGAGAGGTTTATAGCAAGGATGAAGTTTTATTTACACTCCAATCAGTCCAGAACAATATATTGACGTTTTGGTCCAACCTGGACCTTCGTCAGAATAGGACAGATTGTGTTGCATAGGGAGATAATAGATGTTGAGAGCGCTAAAGGAAATGTGACAGCGTCATTGTGAGCAAAGAGCACTATGATATTACATATTCTGTAACCCAATGAAATGCTAAATGTTTGCCTACATGTAGTTATCACTTAGGCTAGCTTAGGAACGTAACACAATTAGAGTTAGAATTCAATTGAATTGTAGATTTATAAATCTGAATAGTATTTAATCATTAAACTCTATGGCTATACAGGACTATAGAGCTTTGTAGCATTACTACTATAAAGATGTATATATGCTGTAAAAATTATTTAACCCCAAGTGAAAGTTATGTTTATTATCAAAATTGACAAACCTTCTGCAATAAACCAAACAAACAAGAATGTTTTGAATAGTTTAACACAACTAATAGAAAAAGTGGCTTTTCAAAATTCAACTCAAAGTGCCACTTTTAATGACTACTGCAGCCTCTTATTTATTACACCTTCTGAATATAATCCATAATAAGAGTATATATTTGCAAATCTGGTGTTCTCTTGAGCATCAGGGGTTTCGTTAGTTGCATCAGGTATGCTTGAGATGAAGCACATCAAATACCTGGACTGGCTAGGGGGATAGTTGACTGACATTTGATTGCATGTTAGAAATATGGCTAACGCTGGCCATATTTCTTAGATGGCCATCTGCCGAACTATCATTCGGCCAACAGCTGCTGTATCTATTTTGACTCCCTCATGGACAATCACTCAGCCTTTCTGTGTTTTTTTTAACAGAGCTTCTGCCATACTCCTGTCAGCAGCTTATCTTTGTGCTGAACTAGAGGATCGACTGTTGAAATTCAACAGACTAGATCCTTTTATTCCCTGATATCATCTGTCTGGGGGAGAGTTGGGGAGATGGTTGGCCACACCTGTCAAAATTGTTGGGTTCAGCTGACTTTTAATGAATGTGTATGGAGGCCTTAAAGGGGTGGGCCGAAATCCAAAGAGATTTTCATTCTAAATCCCTATCTATTTAGTTCCATAATCTAAACTGTTTTCTAATATCCTTGAATTCAAAATTAGTCATCCTTTCCTTACTTTCCTATTTACACAATGAGAGCGCATGCTCTTTTGCTAGCTCAGATCAGCATTAACGAGCTAGCAACACAGTGCAATGTTAGAATACCTGACATGCAGAGACCAGTGGCATCACTTGCGGGGACAGGTCTCTCCACGCCGGATATTCTGACAAAGCTTTGTTGCCGGCTTGTTACTGCTGATCTGAGCCAGCAACAGCATGTGCGCTGTCATTGTGCACATCGATCAGGAACTAGACCAGCCCCTGAAATGATGTCATTGATGACTGCAGCCTTTACCCCCTGATAACACTTCATTTGAGAATCTCAGCATGCACTGGCATTCCCAAACCAAGCATCGTCAAAAAGAAAGTGAAAAAATATCTAAAAGAAGTTAGATAGTGTAGTTAGGGAAGGATAAGTAATTTTTAATTCAAGTACATTAGAAAATAATGTAGATTATGGCACTAAAAAGGGATTTAGGATGAAAATTACTTCAGACCATACCTTTAAGTCAAGAGAGTGGTCCGAAAGGTTAATAGAAGAGATCATTGTCTTGCACAAACATGTTCCTGGAAATACAATTGGAAGCATAATTTGCACGTTGAAAGTTAAAGGAACACTTTCTACACTACCTGAATGTGGCAGAAAAGGGTAGCATCACCGGCTGCCACCTGATTCCTGAGGAGGCAGGTGATCAAAAACTCTCGAGTGACTGTACGAGAGCTGAAGCTTGATCTGGTGACAGCAGATACTAAGGTTTCAGTTTGCACAGTAAAGTGCAGACTAAAAGCTTAAGGTTTAAAAGCCTTAACTCTAAGACAAACATCTCTATTGATTCAAAAGCACAAAAAAATTCCCCAAACTATCAAAATAAGCCACAATAGTTTTGGGATTCTGTTCTGTCGAGCAACGAAACAAAACTGGAACTTTTCAGGCCTGTTAATCAGCATTATGTCTGGAGGATTAAAAATGGGGCATATGCTGAAAATATCATTGTCAGCAGGTGGCTTAGTGTTTAACACTGTAGCCTTGCAGCACTGAGGGCCTATGTTGAAGTCTCACCAAGGACAACATCTGCAAGGAGTTTGTATGTTCTCCCATTGTTTGTGTGGGTTTCCTCTTGGTACTCCGGTTTCCTCCCACACTCCAAAGACCTACTGATAGGGAATTTAGATTGTGAGGCTCAATGGGGATAGTGATAATGTCTGTGAAGTGCTGTGTAATTAATGACGCTATATAAGTAAGTAAAAAAAAATAAAATGAACATACAGCCTACAGTGAAGCATGATGGTGGCTCAGTGATGCTCTGTGGCTACTTTGTTGTTCCAGGCTCAATGTGTATACCTGCGCTGCTGATGAAGATTCCAGGATGTCGATGTGTTCTTAAATAAATTTTATTTGGACAGGTTAAAAATCAACGAGTTTCGAAGTCACAGAGTACTTCATCCTCAAGTTAGGTTATGTCTTGAGGAAGAAGTCCTGGGTGACTTCGAAACGCGTTCACTTTTAACCTGTTCAAATAAAATTTATTTAAGAACACATCGACATCCTGGAATCTTCATCAGCAGCGCAGGTATACACACATTGTGCCTGGAACAACAATTTCTTCCGTTTGTTGAGCCGCGTCCTGCAGCAGCTGATTTATGCAGTTGAAATGTTCCTAATGTGCAACCTCATCAGGTGAGCATAATACTCCCCTATTTTATCACTTTTCTTTTACCAGTTAAGACCCTATTTGCGCTTGTTTTGCTCCCCAGCATTTCTATGTTACTGCTGTGGCTATTTTGTTTCCTTTGGCACTGGAAACCAAGAAGGATCCAGAGGGCAAGATGGATTCAGTAAAGTATTAGGAAATCCTAGGAGAAAATATATTTTCTTCTGTGAGTAGCTGAAGAAACCACTTGTTATATTTGTTGTGCTGAGCAATTTAAAGAGAACCTGTCAGTGCGATTTTGTAATGTAAAATAAAGGCATGGCTGTGATGGCGCTGTAATACTGATTACATTGATACCTTTGGAGAAGAAATCCGTTTTTGTTCTTCTTTAATCACCGTTTGAAGTTTTCTACTAATTAGATTTCGGTGGACAGGGGCCGGACTGTAAGGCTATGTTCACACACGTTGGGTTTTGCAGCGTATTTTGCTGCAGATTTTTATGCAAATTTTCAGCTGCGTTTTGCAGTACCAGCAAAGTCCATGAGAAGCCAGAATTCTCTGTTCACACATGTTGGGGTTTTTTTGCTGCGCATTTTGTGACTTGGTTGTGTTTTTGGAAAATAGAGCATGTCACTTCTTTGGCTATGTTCACACACGTTGTGGTTTTTTCAGCAGCAGAAGGGAAGGAAGGGAGACACAGATCCATTACTAGTGGGTAGGCGGAGCCCCACAGGATAGTTCACCTCAGATTTATAAAAAGTGACGACCGGCCCCTCCAGCTTAGGCTCTTCCTACTCCCATGTTCCTCAGTTTTAAATTTGAGGTCGCAGAGGATAGTCGCTGCCTTCGCAGCTCCTCAGAAGATTTTCTTATTTTTATCCCGGAGACCTGGACCCCCCGTGGTCTAGAGGTCTCAGGGGGTCTCAGCGCTGCTGGGACCCCTGACCCTCCCCTGGCGGATCTGCGTACCCCCTAAGGAGGTCCCCGCAGAACCCTGCTGGCCCTGGGGGATACAGGGCGCTCCCTGGCGGAGACGCACACCGCTCATGTGGGGTCCCTGCGCGCTCCGCCGTGGGGGGGAGCAAGGGCCACGGCGCCACACATCCCTGGGGGTCCCTGTGGCGCTCAGCTGGGTAAGTGCTCTTATGGACACTGTATATGTGTCTTGTGGTGACTGCTGTTTCTTTCTGACTTGCAGGGATTTCTCCTCTGCTTGCAGCGTTTGATCCTCGGCTGGTAGGGGAGCAGGGACGGAGGTTTCGCGCGCTTTGTTCATAGCTCGGCGGGGGGCGTGGCTTAGCGTCTCTCTGCTGTTGGACTCTTAGCATCATGACAGGAAGTGCCGGGAAAGCGCGCGCTGGAGATGTCCCAGCCCCTTCTTCTTCCGGCCAGCGTCCAGCCTCGTGCAGCGTCTCCTACTCCCTGCTCCCCGCTCTCAACACACCGAGAAGAGCAGTCTCTAGGCCGGCTGGTGAGTCTTTCCTGCCTTTTAGGCAGAAAGTTCCTTTTTGGGGGATTACAGCGCAGAGCACTTTCCTTATGTCCTAGGCTGACAGGGTGTGCTGTAACGGCGCTGCTACTTCCCTGCTGAGTTGGCTCTGACGAACACCTCACAAAAAGGCAGTGCGGATCAGTAGCATTAACCCCTTCTGAACGGGGTCCGGCCCATCAGGCTGTTAACCCTCTCTGGAGGTGCACTATTCTGCTCTGCAAGCCGCTGGGGTAGCTTTTCTCCTTCTAAGGAGGAGCTTTAACCCTTCAGTGCCGGGTGATTTTTTGTGCAAGAACAGGCTGTGGTAGTGGAATTCACACATCCTTGGTTACTGTACCCATTGTAAGGTTATTACCACCTTATCCGCGACGCTCGCTACTGTGTGGGGGCATGTCGGATCAGGGTCCAGGGGGCGCGGATCTCTCTCCCGGTCCGCTTCAGGATCGGTCACGCGTATCTGATACGCCAGGGTCTTCAACGGCGTCAGGTTCGACGCTAGTTGGGAGTCTCAGTGATGTTAAGGTGGAGGCGCTCACTCGCTCCATTGACAGTCTGTCTGACCTCCTGGGTCATTGGGTCTCTGCTAAGTCCCAACCGACGTCTAGAAGCAAGAAGCGTCTCAGGCCTGTGGCGGCGCCGTCTCCTCCGCGCAGTGCGTCGGAGGCTTCAGAATCGCTGACAGACTCTTCTGGTGAGACCTCCGATTCTGATGAAGAGAATCGGCGGGGTCGCTCTGCTTCGCTTTCGGGCTGCGTGGACGCTTTTGTTGAAGCTATGCGGGAAGCGTTACAACTGTCTGTAGAGGTGACGGGACGCCCGGGCAAATCGGCCCGGCTGTATCAGGAGTCGCGTCGGGCTCGCTCAACGCTGCCGATGCATGAGGAACTTAACAAGGCGGTGGAGAAAGAACGCCTGTGTCCGGATAAACGTTTCCAAGGGTTGCGGCTTTTTGATGCCCTGTATCCCTGTTCCACGGATACGATCACTAATTGGGTCCCCTCTCCTGAAGTGGATGTGCCATTGTCTCAGCTGAGCAAATCCTCTTTGCTTCCTGTTAAAGGGAAGGCGAGTCTTCAGGACCCGCTGGACAGAAGGACGGAGTCAGCGGCAAAATCTATCTACGAGGCCGCGGGTCACAGATTCCGAGCGGCCTTGGGGGCCATGTGGGCTGGTGAGGCTTTGCTGCGGTGGTTGGATCAGCTGCGGATGGCATGGCAAGATGGAACTCCGCTGGCTGACGTGGAAAGGCTCTTCCAGCTCTTGGAAGAGGCGGCCCGATATGGCAGGGACGCAGTGCTGGATACTACTTCGGTGATGTCCAGGGCTCAATCCTCGGCCGTCACTGTCAGGAGAGCACTATGGCTTAAACAGTGGACCGGAGACGCAGTATCCAAACAAGGTTTGCTGAGTCTGGCGTACAAGGGCGGTCAGCTGTTTGGTTCGGACCTCACGGAGCTGATTGCTAAGGCAAAGGCCAAAGATACGGCTTTGCCGCAGCGAAAGGCAGCGGTTTCTACATCCGGCAAGTCAAGTGCCGGTAGTGGTCATCGGTCCTTTCGGCCCAGGGGGCGGTTCGGTCAGCCTTCTTGGAGATCGGATCATCCCTCGTCTTCCGGAAAAAAGACCTCCCAGAAATCCCGTACTCCCTGGAAACAACATTTCCGTCAGGACAAGTGGGAGGTTGACAAAAAGCCCGCTAAGGCGGACTGACGCCAGGAACCCTCTCGAGGGCTCTCAGGTGGGAGGTCGTCTGCTACAATTTGGGTCGATTTGGGCGTCGGAAGGTTATTTCATAGAGTTTCATTCTCGACCCCCGGACAGTTTTCGTCAGTCGCGCATCCCGTCCGAGCCCAGGCTAGTTGCCGCACTGCTGCGGGAGGTCGACTCTCTTCTGCAGCAGGGTGTGGTGATTCCGGTTCCGCCGGAGGACCAGGGAAGGGGGTTTTACTCCAACCTTTTTGTGGTTCCCAAAAAGGAGGGCAAGTTTCGCCCCATTCTGGACCTCAAAGAATTGAATTTGCATGTCCGGACCCGGAAATTCCGTCTGGAGTCTCTTCGCTCTGTCATGGCGGCCCTGTCGCAGCACAATTTTTTGGTGTCGATCGATATCCGCGACGCCTATTGGCATGTCCCTATCGGCAGGGCTCACCAGCGCTTCCTGCGGTTCGCCATAGGTCAGGCCCATTACCAGTTTGTGGCCCTACCGTTCGGGTTGGCCTCGGCGCCCAGGGTTTTTACAAAGATTCTGGCGCCGCTCATGGCGCTCCTTCGAAAGCAAGGAGTTACGATTCTCCCCTACCTGGACGACCTGTTAATTGTGTCACCCACAGCGGAGGAGGCGGTGACAGCTCGCGATCTCTCCCTTCAGCACCTGAAGGACTTCGGGTGGCTGGTCAATTGGAAGAAGTCGTCATTGGAGCCGTCGCAGTCAATCCTGTTCTTGGGGATGCATTTCGACACGGTACGGGCAGTGGTGTCCCTGCCCCCGGACAAACAAGCGATCCTTCGTCACCATGTCCAGGCTATGGGGTCGGCGATGACGATGTCTCTTCGGAGACGATGTCTCATTGCCGCCACCATCAGACCCTGTTCTTGGGTCTGATGGTGGCGGCAATGGAAGCGGTACCGTTTGCACAATTTCATTCCCGGGGTCTTCAAGATCTTATTCTGACCCGTTGGGACCGATCGCCGGCTTCGCTGGATCGCTGTGTCGGTATCTCCCACAAGGTGCTAGAGTCTCTTGGATGGTGGCTACGTCCGGAGACTTTATCCCTGGGGAAATCCTTCCTCCTCCCATAGTGGTCGGTCATTACCACCGATGCCAGCCTGTCTGGCTGGGGGGGGGGGGGTTTGGAACGATCTCTGGGTTCAGGGGGTCTGGTTGTCAGAGGAGTCGTCTCTGCCGATCAACATCCTGGAGTTGAGAGCGATATTTCTCTGCCTCCGACATTGAACGGTCCCCTTGAGCGGCCTGCCGGTCCAGATTCAAACGGACAATGCGACAGCGGTCGCGTATATCAACCATCAGGGCGGGACGAGGAGTTCCAGACTCATGATGGAGGTCTCTCGGATCCTGGTATGGGCCGAGTCCAGGGTCCCAGCCATCTCCGCGATTCACATCCCAGGAGTGCTGAATATCACGGCGGACTTCCTCAGTCGTGAGCAGGTGGATCTCGGAGAATGGAGTCTTCATCCGGAAGTTTTTACACTGCTGTGCTCCCGTTGGGGGACTCCCCAGGTGGACTTGATGGCATCCAGGCTGAACGCCAGGATTCCGACGTTCAAGTCCAGGTACAGGGACCCGGAGGCTGTGGCGGTAGATGCTCTAGTGGCCCCGTGGGACCAGTTCGAGCTGATCTACGTGTTTCCGCCAGTATCCTTGCTTCCTCTGGTCATCCGGCGGATCAAACTCAAACGAATTCCGGCAATTTTGGTGGCGCCGGATTGGCCGTGGAGGGCGTGGTATTCAACGCTGGAGTCTCTTCTGGCAGCGCCTCCGTTTCCACTGCCTCTTCGCCCAGACCTGTTAACCCAAGGGCCCATTCGTCATCCGGACCTGAAGTCGCTTCGTTTGACGGCGTGGCGCTTGAGACCGAAATCTTGACCCGTCGTGGCTTTTCGGCCGAGGTCATTGCCACCTTGCGGGCGGCCAGAGGTCCAGCTACGACTAGGATTTATCACAGAACTTGGGAGGCCTTCTATTCATGGTGTTCTGGATTGTCAAGGAACCCGAGGGTTTTTTCCATTCCCAACTTATTGGCTTTTCTGCAATGTGGTTTGGCCAAGGGTCTGGCGGTTGGTACCTTGCGGGGTCAGGTATCTGCACTATCTGTGCTTTTTCGGAAGGCTATTGCCTCGCGCAGGGATGTGCGCTCGTTTTTTCGTGGGGTTGCACGTAAGTTTCCGCCTCGGAGGGCATTTGTGGCTCCTTGGCGGCTCAATCTAGTCTTGGAGGCTCTTCAGCATGGGCCGTTTGAGCCTATGGATTCAGCTACGCTTTACTTACTTTCTTGGAAGGTGGCCTTCCTGGTGGCGGTCACCTCTTTGAGAAGGGTTTCTGAGTTGGCGGCACTGTCTTGCTCGCCCCCTTTTCTGGAGTTCCACTTGGATCGCGTGGTGCTTCGTACCCATGGCGATTTTCTGCCTAAAGTGGTGTCGCGTTTCCACGTCAATCAGGACATCGTGTTGCCCTCCCTCTGTCCGAAAATTCCAAAGGAGCGAGCCTTGCACTCGTTGGATTTGGTGCGGGCTTTGAAGTTCTATCTTTCAATCACGCAAGGGTTTCGGAAGTCGGACTCTCTTTTTGTGATTCCTGCTGGTTGTTGGCGTGGTTAGCGGGCCTCCAAGGACACTATAGCTCGGTGGATACGTTCGGCTATCCTGGAAGCGTACCGGCTCAAGGGCGAGCCTTGTCCGGTTAAGGTTCGAGCTCATTCCACGAGACCTGTTGGTTCGTCGTGGGCTTTTCATCAGGAGGCCTCGGCAGCGCAGCTCTGCCGGGCGGCTACCTGGCGCTCCGTTCACACTTTTGCTAAATTTTATAAAGTGGACGTGAGTGCTTCCGCCGATGCGGCCTTGGGACGCAGGGTCCCGCAGGCGGCGGTGGTTTAGGTTATCTCTTTATCTAGTTTTGGCGCTTGTTGCGCGCTTGACTAAGTTGTTGGGGTGTTGGCGATTCTGCCACTGTTTCCCACCCTTGAGTTCTGGACTGCTTTGGGACGTCCCACTAGTAATGGATCTGTGTCTCCCTTCCTTCCCTTCTGCTGCTGAAAGACGGATTTTGGTAAGACCTTACCTGTAAAATCCTTTTCAGCGAAGGAAGGAAGGGAGACACAGCACCCTCCCAGGGCAGAAGTGCATTATTGTTTTCCAGATGCGGCGCGACTCCTCTCTGATGGCGGTCATCGGGACTGGGGTCGGCGTGCTAGGGCTCTGTTCCAGCATTGCCAGCTCATCGCAGTTGTCAGGTCCAGTGAGTAGTGCCTGGGACTGTGTGATCTTTCTGTTATATGCATAACCTGTTCTCTCACACTTCTGATTTTTCAGAAGGGGTTGTGGTGTTCCGCTGGTGTTATCTGCTCTTCCTTAGCTTGTGTACGGACTGAAGGACATGGGAGTAGGAGGAGCCTAAGCTGGAGGGGCCGGTCGTCACTTTTTATAAATCTGAGGTGAACTATCCTGTGGGGCTCCGCCTACCCCCACTAGTAGTGGATCTGTGTCTCCCTCCCTTCCTTCCTTCGCTGAAAAGGATTTTACAGGTAAGGTCTTACCAAAATCCGTCTTTCTGCTGCAAATCTGCTGCTAACTTTTCTCTGGCAGGAAAACAGCTGTGTTAAAAATGCAGGTTTTGGTGCGTTATTTGTTGCGTTTTTTGACCACCCATTACTTCCTATGGCTCTGCTCATGCACGTTGGGTTTTGCAGCGTATTTTGAAAATTTTTAACTGTGTTTTCCAGTACCAGCAAAGTCTATGAGAAACAAGAATTCTCTGTTCACACATGTTGGGGTTTTTTTGCTGCGTATTTTGTGACTTGGTTGTGTTTTTTGAAAATAGAGCATGTCACTTCTTAGCGTTTTTGCAGCAGAAAACGCACCTGCATTTTTGCTGTGTATTTGCAGCATTTTTTCATCCATAGGAAGTAATGGGTAGTCAAAAAACGCAGCAAAAAACGCACCAAAACCTGCATTTTTAACATAACTTTTCTCTGGCAGGAAAACAGCTAACAGCAGTTTTGCAGCAGAAAAAAACACAACGTATGTGAACATTGGAGCGTTTTTTCACCCATAGGCTGTGTTCAAACACATTGTGTTTTTTTTCTGCTGCTAACTTTTCTCTGGCAGGAAAACAGCTATGTTAAAGATGCAGGTTTTGGTGCGTCTTTTGCTGTGTTGTTTTGACCACCCATTACTTCCTATGGATGAAAAAACACTGCAAATACGTAGCAAAAATGCAGGTGCGTTTTCAGCTGCAAAAATGCTGAGAAGTGACATGCTCTATTTTCCAAAAACACAACCAAGTCACAAAATTCGCAGCAAAAAAAACAACAACATGTGTGAACAGTGAATTCTGGTTTCTCATCGACTTTGCTGGTACTGGAAAACGCAGCTGAAAATTTGCATAAAAATCTGCAGCAAAATAGGCTGCAAAACCCAACGTGTGTGAACATAGCCTTTTCAGCGTTTTTGCAGCAGAAAACGCACCTGCTTTTTTGCTGCTTATTTGCAGCGTTTTTGCACCCATATGAAGTAATGGGTGGTCAAAAAAACGCTGCAAAAAAAACAACAAAAAAACGCACCAAAACCTGTGTTTTTAACGCAGCTGTTTTCCTGCCAGAGAAAAGTTAGCAGCAGATTTGTTGCAGAAAAAAAACACAACATGTGTGAACATACCCAGTTTAGGCTATTTTCCTCCTTGTCTGATTCCCCAGGTCCTCAGTCTGCCTCCGGTCCCCAATCTGCAGACAGGTTCTCTTTAAATTGTTCTTGTTTGGCTGGATTATTGCAAACAGCAGAAAGTTTGTACATTTTGCTAATAAACCTAATTTACAATGAGGACTATATAATTTTGATTACTGTATATAGTTATAATATTACTAATATGATATTTCATTATCACTTTAGCAAGAATATTTTAATTCAGGGCCTTCCTTCTATGTCAGGTTTCATTTTTACCTTCGAGGCACCCCATTGAGCTATGCATAATACATGAGCGGAAAGACGAGAAGGTTTTCCTACTGAAGCTGCATTAATAAACTTGCACAAGGTCAGAAGTTCAAAAGTCAGGAAATGATCAATTATGGGTCATTAGCTGCACCTTATAGCCCATTATATCACAAATGTCTATGCAAACTGCAGCCACCTGCTAGGAAGTGTATAACCTCCAGAGGTCTGATTTGCACACAGGATAGAAGTATCAATGTCTTTGGGTCCGGGGTACAAGCTAAAATGATTACAGAAAAAACACGGCAAGTTACATTTATTGAAGGGATTATTTCAGAATCACAACCCGTTTCGATGTGGTTTGTTGGGGCATTTGGACATCACAGAGGAGACGGGAAGGACCCTTTCTTGTACAAGAATCAAGAGCTGCTCTGTAAGGCCATGGCCCCACTATCAGTATTCGGTCAGTATTTTTTCTCAGGAGTGGGAACCAAAACCAGGTGAGGAACAATCAGAGAAAAGGTATAATAGAAACAAGTCACCAATTCTGCATTTATCACCCATTCCTGGTTTTGGCTCCCACTCCTGAGAAAAAATACTGACCAAATACTGATAGTGTAGCCGTGGCATTAGGCTTCCACTCTAGTTGACCTGGTTCAGCCATGCATTACATCAAAGAACATTCATTTGACTGGTTAACATAAAATGTTACATTTACTTCTGATGCTTCTCTCGTGAATATTTTTGTAAAACACAATTTATTAGGATGGCATAATTGTTTTTAATATACAGGGACATGGTCCAATCAGCATGATATGTGCTGAGAACAGCTAAATCTACAAGTACAAAAATACACTTGCTGCTTTTTGTAAGGTTACATATTTGGCCAAAAATATAAACTATGGCTGCATGCTGTTTTTGGAGTATCAGTAATTTGGTGTAGCGCCGCTCCGGTCCTCTTCTGGGTCATGACACGGCTATTCTGACTGGCCGGATCACGCTGGGATCTGTATGAGCCGGTAGTCGCTTTTACCATTTAAGCTTATGGATCCTTATTCTGATGCTCCATACCTAATCTTACATTGTAAAAGCCACTTCTGGGTTACGAAGACCGCAGTGTGATCCGGAAAGTCGAAATAGCCATCACTTTACCAAAGCGGCGCTGATTGGCGGAGTAGATGGCGATTGGTGGGTATATTATGGCACTTACACTGCACTACATATACATTTACATTGGCTTAGCCAATGAAAATTTTCATGGAAATGGGTCTTTAAAAAGCTAGGCAGAATGCCTGATGTAATATTGTGGGTGTAACTAATGGGCAGCCAGCCAACAATGATCACTACATATGGCGGGAACAGTGCCAGTGCCCCTTTGATGGTACTTTTTTCTCTACATTTCCTTCAGACAGAAATTGCATTGAAGCTGGTGACATATCATTATGGTGTAAACAGGTTAAATCACCACAACATACGTCCTTGGAAAAAAGGTTCCAAAAATATATGGGAAAAACGCTGTATAAATTACAGTTAATGATATATACTGGATCTATAGAATAACTTTTTATTTGAATCATGTAAACTTTTTTTCAAAAAGATGTTACTTCTAACGAAGTAGAGGATATTCTACTAAAAATGAGTAACAAATGCTTATTGACTAACTAGCTATAATGTAACATTTTATGGAAAGGTTGCTACACAATGAAAATGAGAGCTGTGATTAGATTAATGATGAACTGTCACCCATCAGGTTTGAGGAGGCAGGTAATTCTGCAGGACAGGTGACAGCACAGTTCTGGTCAAAAATGTAAAAATGTATTGGTGCTTCTGTTGTAATGACATTTATCTTTTTTATAACGCTGTTTTTTTTCTCTAACCTTTCAGTGCCCAATGCAAACTGGAACTGCGGAGTGTCTTCTCTTATTGGCAACACACAGAAGCCAACAGGGATCGCAGATGTGTACAGTAAATTTCGACCCGTTAAAAGGGTTTCTCCATTGAAGCATCAACCAGAGAGTCCCAAACTCAATGAAAGTGATGATCAAAAAGAAGAAAAGGAAGAAAATGAAAAAAATGGTGAATCGGGAAAAGATGGTGTTCCTGGAGATGATGACGAATTTAAGTGTAAGAGCATTGAGTCAAACATTTTGCTTGGCGAGCTGGAACATTATGACCTTGATATGGATGAAATTTTGGATGTGCCTTACATCAAATCCAATCAGCCATTGACTCTGTTCACCAAAGTAGCATCAGAAAAAAGGAACTCCAGTATATATCCATTGTCTAAGGCTAAAAATGGTTCTATGGGCACCCTGGAGAACCTGACGCCCAATGCCACTCAGTTTTGTGTACTGTCTCCGGTTAAAAACTTGACTCAGGCTACCATCCTTGATCAGAGCAGGCATTCATCTGGGGGATTAGAGCTTTCACAGTCTACCATTCAGTGCAGCTCGGTCCATGAAGCTGAATACCACAACAAGAGCTTTCTGAATAGAGCTCTGTCTGATTCCCATGCACAGAAGCTTGAGAAGACTATGCCTAACTGCCAGCTCCGGGCATTTCACCTGCCGGGGACTGACTCACAACTGGATGGCATAAACGGTAATGTCAACTGGAATCACTCAGAAGGAGAAGACATGAAAAAAATCAAGAGCATTTTGAATATTGTGAAAGAAGGACAGATATCCTTACTGGTAAGTACGTAGCAAATCTATTAGAAGTGGGCAGGTCAGCCATTTATGTCCTCATGTATGGAGCAGTATTTCGGTCACTGCATTCTGCATAGTGATGGTAATGAAGGCTTATACAACACAGGACCATGCTGCTTTGCCATGAACTTTCTTGCTATATAACTGAATGTATATGCCCAGTCTTTTTAGCAGAAGTAAAGAATTGGAAGTATTAGGGTACATCGCTCGCTTTACAGCGTGTTAACTCTTTAATTTGTTCCCAAGCCCTGCAGCTCAGCCTGGTTCCCATCAGCTCTTTGTCACTGGCTCTCCGTGGGAACACTCTGTTGCCTTCATTGGTATTCTGCAGTTTTCTTTGGCAGCTTTTTGTAACAACCATTCACAGACAGGAGCTGAACACAAAGTCTGAAGTGTCCTGCGGCCCGTGCAAAGCGTTACATTAGCATCTGCTGTGATGACAATCCAACGTTACCAAAGAAACGGATTTCTGAAAACACCGCTTCAATGAGCAGATTTACACTATTACACAACGAGGTCGTCAGTGATAAAAGTGCTGGTTAATCGTACAGAAAATAATGTGACTGGTGCTTCTAATAAGGGGATGATGGTTCTTGTAGTTCTACCAAAACTGCACATGTACAGTGACGTGTGTCTAAAGTGAAAGAGCGGATGTGTTACAGAAACTTCTGCAATTGATAGACAATCCATACATCTGTATGGGGTTGTTTCCTGCATCACAGGCAAGGATTTTTACCTATCCCATGGAAACACTGATTGTGTATTCACATTACCAGAAATTGGGTTGTAATCAAGGTAAACCATGTGGATGTAATGTGGATCAAAAATATGGCGGTGTGAGTGGGTTTTAATACAGAAAAATATAGGTGTGACTCCAGTTTGCAGTAATCAGTAGGACCAAAGTTAAAATCGAAATCCAGCAATCCCAGAAAAAAATGTAAAAAGTCATACTTATTCCAAAATCTTTAAAAACATGATGGAAAAATAGAAAAGTGATTAAAATCACACAAATCGTGCCTTTCGAACCACATTGTTTGTTGATCATTACAGAGCTGATAAGTATACATTTTTCCTATTTATAGGACCATAGTCACACCACGTTTGGGTGAATCAGGAACCTGTCAGATGATTCATGCTGCCCCAACCACTGACAGCATAAACATACACCAGCACCTGCATTATAAATATCTAGGTTTTTCACTGAAACGCTGTTTTGGTTCAGAGAGGAACATGGTTCAAAGTATTGCCGGGAACAAAGTGACTAGTCCAAGAGGCTGGACTCCAGCACCTTCTCCCCTCCCACTCAGCCAGAGTGACAGGTCTCTTACTATATACATGTAGGTAGAGCGCTGTCAGGCTCAGTGAGCAGGTGGGGAGAAACTGGCGGAGACCTGCCTCTTGGGCTAGTCACCTTGTCCCTCCCTGGCCCTGCTGTGAATTATGTCCATCTCTGAAATTTGAAGTATTTCAGAGGAAAACATTGATGTTCATAATGCAGTAGTTTCTGGTTTTATGGCTTTTCAATTATTTTTTCATGTTTTCAAGTTTATTTGTAGTATTTATATGGCATCTTTTAATATGGAATTTTAATTACTCTTTTTTATAAAATTGTGGGGGGTTTTGAAACTTTTTTTTGTCCAGAAATTTTTTTACGTTCTATTGAAAACCTTAAGGATACGAAGAACTGGAAATTACATCATAACTACAGGTTTCTGCTTTTTTGCTAAAATGCCAAAAGCCACAAAACACTGTGTATGTAAATACTTTATCCAGAATTTTAAATCCAGGTTACCAGCTCTTTTGCCCCCCCCCCTCCCAAAGAAAAAAGAAACGCTAAATACATTGTTAAATATTGTCTGTCAAACTGGCTTCAACATGGGATGAATGTTGCGATTTTTTTCCACACCGACCATCAATCCATGTGAAAAATTGCCCATGGGCACTAGCACATGTTATGCAGACTACTGTAATCTTTTTGAACATTGCATTCATGCAAATATAAGCTTGGAACGAGCTCTAATAACGAAAAAGGCTTCACATTATACCTCCTAGATCACTGTTTAGATGTGTGAAAAGTAGCGATGAACCACAAACTGTGTTCTGTAGAGCTGGCCGGGCCTTAGGAGATTTTTATGATGATTTGGGTTATCGTCAATGTATGAGACACAGCCAACTGACCCGATTTCTATTAGCCAACGTTTCCAAGAGCCAGAATAATGCACAAGATTAAGTATTTTAAAGGAACACACAGAACATTATACCCTGGGAAATTAAAGGGATTGACCAGTCACAACCCATTGATGACGTGTCCATAGTATAGGTCATCCATATGAGATTAGTGGAGATCCACAGAACAGCTGTTACAAGCTCTGGCGGTGGCCGAATATGAAAACTAGAGGTGAACCACAAACTGTATTCTTTAAAGTTGGCCAAGTCCTTAGAGATTTTTATATGATTTGGAATATCGTCGATGTATAAGACATAGCCAATAAGCCTGACTTCTCTGAGCTATTGTTTCCAAGAACCAGAGAAATGCACAAGACTGAGTATTTTAAAGGAAGACTAACAGCGCATTATACACTGAGAGTTTAATGGGGTTGTCTGGACTCAAAATATTAATCACCCGTCGATTATTATTTATTTATTATTATAGCGCCATTAATTCCATGGCGCTTAACATGTTTAAGATCAGTATACATAGCAAACAACAAGTACAATAATTTGAACAAAAACGAGTCAGCGACTGGTACAGGAGGAGAGAGGACCCTGCCCGTGAGTGCTCACAATTTACAAGGGATGGGTGAGGATATAGTCAGTGAGCGTAGAGCTGGTCGTTCAGCAGTATGGTGGAGCGAGGGTTAGTCCAGGTTGTAGGCTTGTCGGAAGAGGTGGGTCTTCAGGTTCCTTTTGAAGATTTCCATGGTAGGTTAGAATCTGATGTTTTGGGGTAGAGAGTTCCAGAGTCGGGGGGATGCACAGGAGAAATCTTGTATGCAATTGTGGGAAGAGGAGATAAGAGGGGAGTAGAGAAGGAGATCTTGTGAGGATCGGATAAGGTAGGTCATGAATATCAGATTGTGGGGAGGGATCCGATGCTCAACAACCTCACCGACAAGCTGGTACATGCTCTGGTGGAGGCAGGATGTAAACACCTTAAATAGAGCTGCAGAGCACATCTCCAGTCAATGCGTAGCAGCCGCTGCCGGGTACAGTTTATTAGAACCCTGGTGGTCCGCATGATCCCGTCACAAACACTTGTGCTCAATGTGCTCACCTCATGGCTGGGTGAATGCATCATTTCAATCTTATACCAGTATAATCATGTATTTAGCATAATTATTTCAGTAGTTTTAATGCATAAAGAGAAAAAAATTATATGGATTGTACTTTTTTTTCTTCTATGTTCTTAGTAATAATGTGGTTTTAGATATTATCTTGTGATCCCTATCGGTTTATGTAGTGTGTACTATGGAGGTAGTAAAAATGTGGAGTAGCATGAGATGATAATGTAAAGTCCATGAACCAGAACTGAAGACTAATACTCAGCTCTGTGCCACATGGGCATCCTATAATTCTTTACTATGCTATTTTCATTATTCGAGACTTTGCGAGAATGAGAAAATGACTTTGGAAAAAGATGACTCCCTAGGCACATTCCAGGTATTTTATAACTCCTTATGTGCAATCGAATATCATCTCGGTTATTCGGCTGGTATGTTTTTTTTTAAAATATGATAAAGAAGTAACAGCGGTCAGCCAGACAGAGCATTATATATCTTATAAATGAGCCATGATCCTGTCTGTACCCAGTCATTCTGCGTTTGCTTCACAATCGTTTGACTGAGAACATTTTCTACATCGCCATTTGATTAGACATGATCTTTTCTCCAGAGCTTAGTGAAAATAACCAGTCTCCTCTTAAAATGTTATTCCTTTTGTCCCAGTCCGGCTCCACAGTTCTGGCATGCTTGTGGTTACTTGTCACAGTATAATTCAGTCGTAGACAAGAACATTTCCAAAGAGCTTTAGCCAGATCATCATTCTTGGTTTATGAGGAGACCTATATAATTGCAGGGACAGTCAAAAACTGATGGCCAAAAATGCAAAACTGGTCACTGCAACTGCAGTCTAACCTGTACCCATGCCACACTATTTTATCTAAGGACCTCCTAAATTATATGTTGGTCAGTTATTTCACAATATCTTTAACTGGGTCGGAGCTTCATTTCCCTTCTTCTGTTCACACAACCATAGAAATACATCACAAAATTTTAGCTGCCTAAAGCTCCTAGTGAGAGCTTACCAAATTATGTTTTGTTTAGTCTGCATAGAAATTTGGACTTCTTTAGATAAGAAAACTGTTAAGACAATTACTGTACTCTAATATATTAACAGTACTCGCCTGTCACATCCTCGGTCATTCCAATGCCACTCCTGCAATGGTCCTGTTGATCAACTTTGTTGCCTACATGCACGCGACCGATGCAACCAATCACTGTCCTTATATATATGTGTGTGTGTGTGTGTGTGTGTGTGTGTGTGTGTGTGTGTGTGTGTGTATATATATATATATATACTTTAACACAGACCTGGGCAAACTGCAAGTCGCAGACCAGCTCAGCCAACGGACCAAGACAGCTGAAGGGCTGAAAGTACTGGCACGGGCCGAACTATACTGCCGCAATCCCTATCCGAGGTTCCGATTTTGCTGCTATCTGCATCCTCAGGATGCTGGTACTGGTGAATATAATGGTGGAAGATGTAGACATCGGCTCCTTCTTCCATCATTCAGAGTGTGCAACTTGGATGCGATGACATCACTACATCGTGTCTGCTGTGTGGAGCGTCAGTGCACACAACAAAGACCAGAGCTGAACACTTGAGGGAACAAGAGCAAAGGTTCAGTTTGTGTTTTCTTTTTTTTTGTTATGTTAATGTGTTGGAAGTGTCTCTGTATATATGGGGGCTATGTGGGGGCTCATACTATATATAGGGAGCTATGTGGTGGCTCATACTCTACATAGGGGGCTATGTGGGGGCTCATACTCTACATAGGGGGCTATGTGGGGGCTCATACTCTACATAGGGGGCTATGTGGGGGCTCATACTGTATATAGAGGGACTATTAATATTGAACAGAATTCATTTTGTCCTTTGGTTCGACCCTCCACAACAGTCCATCTCTCATGTGGCCCCTTGGGAAAATTAATTACCCACCCCTGCTTTAACATATAATTATTTGTAATTTAAACAGAACCCAGATGTTTAAGTTGTGAAGTTTATGCTAAAAGGAAGCTCTTATGACGTATGCTTTTTATAAGAAACCCTACTAGTTCATCACGTGATAGGTTTTGATACTTTTTGCTAATCAGATGTGCCATTCAGACTTGGCCTACAAATGTGATGTGAGTAAAATATGGTTGTTTGGTTCAATTTGGTTTGAATTGAGATTTTTTTGGACAAGTTTATGGAGGGGTGATTGATTTTTACAAGGAGAACACAGTTGTATATCACATCTTATCACAAGTCCACCTGTTTTGCCCCCATATCTCTTGGGCCCCTGTACGGTCACACAAGTTGCACCAATGATATTTCCGCCCCGACTCCCACCTCTCCCTCTATGGCAAGTTTTGGAGCAGAGAAGGAACGGCAGTGGGATATCAGTGGCTCGATACTTTTGAGTTAATATCCAATGTACTGTACACGGTCAAGCTGAGGTTGTTTTACTCTGACATTGTCCCCCCCCTATGTGTGTCTCCAGAAACTGCCAGTGTGATGACATGTGTCTGTCTCTCTTCTTTTTTCTGTCCTTCATGGGTTCACGGCGTCCTTTCGATTACTATTTTTGCAATTCACGGATCCAGGATTGACTGATCATTTATTGCACATACAGAACTCACACAGTTCTCATCATGTTACAAGAATTGATTGAAAAGGCTTATTCTTTGGTTGTCAGGAGTGGTGATTTATTTCAGACATGTTGTAATTCTCAGTCTCTGAACTCCCAGCATGAGGTGCTTTTTTTCATGTGTGATACCATTGTAGCATTTCACATAACTAGACATTAATGTTTATGAATTCCTCTCTATACATTTCTCGGCATATAGCTGGAGTTTTCCCACACTTTTGCACCCAGGGGACTCTCATTTAGCCTCATTTTTTAGACTTCAATTGCAAAAGGTTTGATTATTGATGTCGAATTCAGACTCACCAGTGACATTTATTGCACTTTTTTTTGTGTTTGATCTGTTAAGAGAAATTTATATCACAAGATAAAGTAGAACATTGACCAATCTCGAAAAAAATCTTAAAGGGGTTGTCCTCTACTTGAACAATTGAACAACCACTTCTTAAATGCTATATTCCCCCTTGTAAAATAAAAACATCATACACTTGTGCTCAAAAGTTTACATACCCCAGCAGAATTTTTCCTTTCTTGGCCTTGTTTCAGAGAATATGAATAACAAAAAAACTTTTTCTCCCCTCATGGTTTTTGGTTAGGTGAAGCCATTTATTGTCAAACTACTGTGTTTTCTCTTTTTAATTCTTAATGACAACCAAAAACATCCAAATGATCATGTTCAAAAGTTCACATACCCCAGTTCTTAATACCGTGTATTGGTCCCTCTAACATCAATGACAGCTTGAAGACTTTTGTGGTAGTTGTGGATGAGGTTCTTTATTTTATCAGATGGTAAAGCTGCCCATTCTTCTTGGCAAAAAGCCTCCAGTTCCTGTAAATTCCTGGGCTGTCTAGCATGAACTGCGCGCTTGAGATCTCCCCAGAGTGGCTCAACGATATTGAGGTCAGGAGACTGAGATGGCCACTTCAGAACCTTCACTTTATTCTGCTGTAGCCAATGACAGGTTGACTTGGCCTTGTGTTTTGGATCGTTGTCATGTTGGAACGTCCAAGTACGTCCCATGAGCAGCATCCGGGCTGATGAGTGCAAGTTTGCCTCCAGTATTTGCTGATAACGTGCTGCATTCATCTTTCCTTCAACTTTTACCAAGTTTCCTGTGCCTTTGTAGCTCACACATCCCCAAAACATCAGCGATCCTCCTCTGTGCTTTACTGTAGGAATGGTGTTCCTTTCATCATAGGCCTTGTTGACCTCTCTCCAAATGTAATGTTTATGGTTGTGGCCAAAAAGTTCAATTTTGGTCTCATCACACCAAATTACTGGAAGTCTGAAAAATCCAGAAGTTTTGAGGCTTGTCTCTGTGCTGTTTGGCGTATTTTAGGCGAGATACTTTGTGGCACTTGTGCAGTAATGGCTTTCTTCTGGTGACTCGACCATACAGCCCATTTTTCTTCAAGTGCCTCCTTATTGTGCATCTTGAAACAGTCACATAGCGCGCGCTTTGCTTCATCCTGGCCCCGTCTGCCTGTGCTCTGTGCCGCAGGTTTCTATTGCGCAGGTGCTGGGGGGTCACCGTCACTTTCCGGCACCTGCGCAATAGAAATAGGCGGAGATTGCTTGGCGTCCCCAGGACGCCAAGCCTGTGGAATAAAGAATTGATTAAAGTGCTTTTCTCTGCAATCAGACCTCTACTATGGGCCATACAGGTAAGTATAGATTTACTTTTCTATACCCTGTATGGCCATAGTAGAGGTCTGATATCGCCCAAGGGGGTGACAGATTCCGTTTAAGTGATACATTTACTGTAGTAAAATGGTAACATCAGGCTTTTAATCATTATTATGATGCAATAATCAAGCCTTTGAGGCGGTGTGCCCACAATGCTTTTTTCAAGCATTTTTGCTGCGGAATTTTCGCAGCGTAAACGCTTGCAAAACGCTTGGTAAACCGTGCCCCATGATCCCCAAAGAAAATCTGCATGTTCTGTGCCCATTCTGCTGAATTTTCCACAGGGGATTTTCCTTGCAGAAAAATCCGCAGCATGTCCATTATTTGTGCGTTTCTGCATGCGGATTTGAGGTCCCAATGCATTTGAAAAACGCAAGTCAAATCCGCATGTAAAAACGCGTGTAAAATCCGCAAGCGTTTTTTACTGCCAAGAACATGCAGAAATGCTGCGGAAATTTTCTGCTTCAATTCTGCATCGTGGGCACATAGCCTTGGATAGAACATAAAATATATTTATGAGCTAAGAGGAAAAACAAACTAAAACATCAAGCATACAGAGACAACATATACTGGACTATTGATTTATGCACAGTTTCTTGAAAGTTTAGATATGCTTTAAGAAGTATTTACCTTAATCCTGCTTTCCTGTTCACTCCAGCAGTTCTGAGATGAATGCAGGCATTCCTTCCCTGTGTGTTTTTGTTTTTTTCCCCCTTATTTGTAGAGGAGGAGATTCACTACTTATCATGTACATAAACTGCAGCATAGATTCATCTCAGCTAAAAGTCTAGACCCTTAGATCAGGAATAGGACATTTTATAACTTTCCCAAATTCTTATGAAAAAATATTCCCCACAAACTGCATTGAACTGCTGTACCCAATTTATTATATATTTTAGGAGTCGGAGTCGGTCCATTGTATACCGACTCCACCATAATGGACACCGACTCCATGACTCCGACTCCACAGCCCTGATAACCATGTAATGTGAGCTTCAGGATACCCACCGTTGACATTGCTGGAAAAGTGCTGGTACAGGGGAATATAGTATTTAAGAAAGGGTTGTCCAAGTAGTGGACAGCCCCTTTAAGGACAAAATTTGATTTCTTTCCAGGGTAACCAGCTCCTACCTCTGATCTATAGAGTACTGTTGGTAGACAAAGAGCTCAATGCATGGTTGTAGGAGGGCAGAACATATTTTCATCTCTGATACATTTTTTCTCACGGTTTTCCCCTTATTCCCTTATAGCTTTTTCTTAACATATGTATATTGTAATTTATAATATCTCATGTATGAACATAAAATACATGGCAGCTGCGGTAAAAGAAAGTAGTAATCAGACGTTACAATTTTAAGTGTTTTTAAATAGGGTAAAGGATTCCATACACAATGGAGCATAATCTGATGAACCTGCCGATTTCTGCAAAAGCACCAACTGGTTTATGTGAAAGGGAAGCCTCCCGATTCTTCAGATAATGTTGAGGGAGAGTGGATTTGGCAAGTTAATTTTTTATTAATTTTAATACCTGATCCTCCTTCTCTTAAAGGGAACCTGTCGTGTAAAAAAACGCTATGATATGGGGGTAATCTGCAAGTTAATATCATTCTGAAGCTGCCTGGTGCCTGCACCTAGAGCCCCGCTGCTCGAAGGAAATAAACTTTATACCTCCTGGCAGCCTCTGGCTTTCAGTCATAGGTGTGGGTCGGCATGGCTTCAGTCACCGCTAAGTGCATAGTAAGCAGTGGCTTTAACCGCGCCCCCAGCACTGACTGACAGCCGGCTCAGCATTAGGGCCTGAGGCTGCTAGGAGGAATAAAGTTAATTTCTTCCCAGCGGCAGGGCTCTCAGTGTGGGCACTGGGCCACTTCAGAATGCTATTAACCTGCGGATTAGTCACATTTTTTTACATGGCAGGTTCCTTTAAGGGGGTTAAGCCAGCCCCAGAGGAGTCTTGCAGGAGCTTAATGTTTCCCATTGAAAACACATGCACAGTCCGGTGAACCTGAGTGTACATGTATAAGACTGAATGATCTTCTGGATAACAAGCTACTGAAGGTATGGCACTTATAAGAACACTTGCTTATCTTTTTCTATTTGCTGTGATTTGGGATCAGAACAGACCAGTAGGGGAAGGAAGAAAAAAGTAAGTTGATGGGATTAATGCTGCTGGGTAGAATTGCAGCTCTGTCATCATTTTCAGCACATCTCTACAGTATCTCTCTCTGACTTTTGTAAATATGGAGGTTGCCTTAAACAATACCTCTAACGTACTGAGCAGAAATTAGGGAAAAATTACCTAACAGACAGATTACAATGACATTTTGTTATTCACAAATAACACATCTCTCTGTGGGGTTACTGGACTATGGGCGTGGGGAGCAGTGAATATTCATTTTCCTTAATAGTCGCTCCTGCAGCGGCTGGGCGATCACATGTGCCCACTATTAAAGAGAATGAATATTCACTGCTCTCTACTCCCATAGTCCCTCCCACCTCTCGGCGCTGGCTTCAGTGCATAGATGTGAGCAGGACTGTGGATGTGGGGAGCAGTGAATATTCATTTTCTATAACAGCGGGCAGAGTGTTAGCTGCAGCAGCCGGCTCCTGCCTCCTGTGACCCACTCCACCGCTGCCCCCCCCCCACCCATCTACCATCCACAGCCGTACAATAAGGTACCATTGTTATGAACTGCTACAAGCACTAAGGAAAGAAAGGAAAACTGTCCCTACAATAGGACTAAGCTGATTCCCTACGATGCAGCGGGGGACCTGTTCCTTGTGAACAGACCCGTCTAAGTCCTTGGCTAGTCTGAACGCAGACCTATAGATATAAGGGAGGGGTCCCTACAAGAACTAAGGACTGGGATATAGTTGGACACCTCCTAGCAGAAATTGTAGCAGAGCAAAGACAAACAAACAAAAAGTACTAGTGGTCAAAAGACCAAGCAAACTACAGAGTTAGGTACAAGGCAACTGGCTAGCTTAAGAGTAAATGTAACACTGAAGCCCAGCAAGGCCAGAAGGGCGGAGCTGGATTATATAGGCAGAAAGTCATGTGACCAACAAAATAGAAAAAGAACTAACAGGAGGGTTCTAACAGTACCCCCTCTTCTATGAGGATCCTCCGGATCCTCCAGGCCCAGGTCTATCAGGAAACCTCCTATGAAACGCTCTGATAAGTCTAGGAGCAGAGACATCATCCGCCTTTACCCAGGAGTTATCCTCGGGACCGAAACCTTTCCAAGCGACGAGATACTGCAATCTCCCTCTATGCCATCTAGAATTAAGAATGCAAGAAATTTCATATTCACCGTCTTCCACCACCGGAGGAACAGAGACAGTGGCGTCCCTATCCGAAACCTCAGCTTTTTTCAATAAGGAAACATGAAACACCGGATTAATCTTCCAGGAGGTGGGAACCTCCAACCTAACAGCAGATTGGTTAACTACCTGAAGTACCTTAAACGGCCCTACAAATTTCGGGCCCAATTTCTTAGAAGGAATCCTCAACCGCAGATTCTTAGAGGACAACCAAACCATGTCACCAACCGTAAACAAAACCTCTTGACGTTTCCTGTCAAAGTACCTCTTAGATTTTTCGTTAGCCTCTTGAAGGTTACAACGTACATCAGTCCAAACTCTCTCCAAATCACCGGAAAAATTCTCCTCCTCCGGCACAGCCGATACCAATTTGGAGAATGACCCAAATGACGGATGTCTCCCAGTACAACAAAAAAAGGAGAACACCCAGCAGAAGAGGATGTATGGTTATTAAGAGCAAATTCAGCAAGTGGCAGAAACTCAGACCACCCCTCTTGATTGTCAGCCACAAAACAACGCAAAAACTGTTCAACATTCTGGTTCTTTCTTTCTGTCTGCCCATTAGACTCAGGATGATATCCAGATGAAAATGACAAATGAACTCCCAACCTGTCACAAAAGGCACGCCAAAAACGAGCCACGAACTGAGGTCCCCTATCGGAAACAATGTCGGTAGGAACGCCATGGAGTCTGACAATTTCCTTAACAAAAGCCTTAGCGAGTGTCTTAGCACAGGGCAGTTTGATGAAAGGAACCAAGTGACACATCTTGCTAAAACAGTCCACGACCACCCAGATGACAGTGAAACCCTCAGAGGCAGGAAGGTCAGTAATAAAATCCATAGCAAGATGCGTCCAAGGTGCACTAGGAACCTCCAGAGGGCAAAGCAACCCCGCAGCAGGAGCATGTGAAGACTTAGATCTAGCACACACAGTACATTGACGCACCCACTTAATGACTTCCTTCTGCCACCCAGGCCACCAAAAACTGCGACCTACAAGTCTCTTAGTCTCAGAAATTCCTGGATGACCTGCCAACCGAGACTCATGACACTCCACAAACAAATCTCTCCTAAAGTTCCTAGGCACAAACAACCTCCCATGGGGAGTGTTAGACGGGGCATCCTCCTAGGCTTTCAGAATCCCATCTTCCAAAACGGAGTCCAATGCTGCTATCACAACACCTTCCTGTAAAATGCTCTCCTCCTCCTCGGTACCAACCATGGGAGAAAAGCTGCGAGATAAAGCATCAGCTTTTACATTCTTGGTACCCTGGATGTAAGTAACAGAAAAATTAAACCGCAAAAAAAAAAGTGCCCACCTAGCCTGATGGGCATTCAAGCGCTTGGCAGCATCAAGATAGATCAGATTCTTATGATCAGTGAAAACCTGAATGGGAAATTTAGCACCTTCCAAGAGATGACGCCAATGTTCAAATGCAAGTTTAATAGCCAGCAATTCCCGATTACCAACATCGTAATTAAGTTCGGTCTCAGAAAATTTTTTTGAAAAAAAGGCACAGGGATGTACTCCATCCTTGTTTTCCTGAGACAAAACAGCCCCGACCCCCACCGAAGAAGCATCAACCTCGACCAAAAAAGGCTTGGTCTCATCAGGCTGCATAAGGATGGGGGCAGAACTGAACCTCTCCTTGAGATACACAAAAGCTTCAATGGCCTCCGTAGTCCACTGAACCGTATTCGCACCTTTCCTGGTGAGATTGGTCAGCGGCTTAACAATTATAGAAAAATTCTTAATGAATTTTCTGTAATAATTGGCGAAACCCAAAAATCTCTGTATCGATTTCAAACCAATAGGCCTAGGCCATTCCTGCACCGCCTGAACCTTCACCGGGTCCATCTCAAAGCCCTCGCTGGAGATAATGTAGCCCAAAAAACTAATTCTCTGCACAGCGAACTCACATTTCTCCAGCTTAGCATAAAGCGAATTGTCACTTAACAACTGCAATACCTCACTTATGCTCTGCCAATGAGACTCCAGATCCGGCGAATAAATCAAAATGTCATCCAAATACACCACCACATTCTTACCAATCAACGGTCTTAGGATGTCATTAATAAGGTTCTGAAAAAACGCTGGTGCATTGGTAAGACCAAAAGGCATAACCAGATTCTCAAAATGACCCACCGGAGTGTTAAAAGCAGTTTTCCATTCATCACCTTCCTTCATACGTAACAAATTGTATGCCCCCCCGGAGATCAATTTTAGAGAACCACTTGGCCCCCACTAACTGGTTGAACAAGTCAGGAATTAATGGCAGTGGGTAGGAATTGCGTACGGTAATTTTATTAATTTCGCGAAAGTCCAGACATGGACGTAAACCGCCGTCCTTTTTTTTTACAAAAAAAATCCAACAGCCACAGGAGACTTAGAAGGTCTAATGTGACCGGCGGCCAAGCTTGTCTGTATGTATTCCTCTAAGGCCTTTCTCTCAGGGATAGTCAGATTAAATAAGCGACTCTTGGGAAGAGTAGCTCCAGGAACAAACTCAATGGTGCAATCATAGTCCCTATGAGGAGGCAAAACTTGCGACTCCTCCTCAGAAAAAACCTTCCAAAAATCCTGAATAGGTACAGGTAATTCTCCTCTTTCCCCAGCAGCAATGCGACCGTTACAACATTTATCATGACACTTAGGACTCCAAGACTTAATTTCATGGGTAGACCTGTCCAGTACAGGATTGTGCAATTTTAACCAAGATAACCCCAAAACCACTGGAGAAGGCAAATTATTTAATACCGCCAAATCCAAATTCTCTTGGTGAATACCATTAATGGTGAGGGGAAATTCAAAAACCTTGTGAGTAATACATTTCAAGGGAGAGCCATCAATAGCAACCACAGAAATAGGAGATGACAAAAGTTTGGATTCTAATTAATTTTTTTCCAAAAATCCCTTATCAATCACATTGAGTGTGGAACCACAATCCACAAATACCCGAAATTCAATCAACTCCTCCTGGAATGAGGTGCTTCCAGAAAGAAATACTCCTTTTGACTTTAAACAAGCTATACGGGCGTAACTGACCTCTTTTTTTTTTTTTTCTTTGTTCAAACGAAGCACACAGTTCTTAATAAAGTGGTCAGATTTACTGCAATAAAAACACAATCCCTTAGCAAACCTGCGGTCTTTCTCCTGAGAGTGGGGTGACATCGCCCCAATCTCCATCGGTTCTCCACCTTCCGAGCAGACCATCTGAAAACTAGGAGCTGCCATAGCAGTAGTTTTCTCCTCATTAATCCTAGCACGCAGTCTCCTGTCCACACGTATAGCTAATTGCATTGCCTCCTGCAAGGTTCCAGGTTTTGGGAAGGCAATCAGCAGATCCTTAACCCTTTCACCTAGACCAGCAAGAAACAGACATTTTAATGCTGAGTCATTCCATTCCACTTCGGCCGACCATCTTCTGAAGTATGTACAATAATTTTCCACATCACCTGATCCCTGCTTCAAACGTCTTAATTACGTTTCAGAAGATGAGACTCGATCAGGATCATCATACAACAACCCCATAGCAGAAAAAAAATCTTCCACAGATCTAAAACACGGATCATTAGGCTGTAGAGAAAAGGCCCATCCCTGTGGTTCTTTACGCAAAAGTGACATTATAAACCCAATGCGCTGTGATTCATTACCCGAGGATCTGGGTCTTAAACGAAAATATAATAAACAAGCTTTTTTAAAGGAAAAAAAATCTTGCTGTTTACCATAAAAAAAATCTTGCAATCCTACCTTCGGTTCTGCTCCTAGCAGAAATTGTAGCAGAGCAAAGACAAACAAACAAAAAGTACTAGTGGTCAAAAGACGAAGCAAACTACAGAGTTAGGTACAAGGCAACTGGCTAGCTTAAGAGTAAATGTAACACTGAAGCCCAGCAAGGCCAGAAGGGCGGAGCTGGATTATATAGGCAGAAAGTCATGTGACCAACAAAATAGAAAAAGAACTAACAGGAGGGTTCTAACAACCATACATCCGAACTAGAAGACGCACCCCCCACTTTCCTCCAAAATTTTGGAGGAAAAAAGTGTGTCTTATTGTACGAAAAATACGGTATATGAAAGGGATGTAAACATGTCACCTTATACCGTAAAGTCTCCAATGAATGAGTTAGAAAGGCCGTACCAAGAGTCTACATAATGGTGATAGAGACCGAATTACAAGCAATTTGCTATTAAAAAAAAACAACTTATTTTTTAACTCAACTGTAAATATAATAGAGATAAAAAAATCAGAATTATGATTATTATTTTGTACAAGGAGCTGTATTAACTTTGATCACTGTAATTAAAGTGATGTACAACAATTACTGGAATTGAACTTTCAATAGCAACATTTGAAGCAATGTAATTTTGACCAAATGCCATCCTGTTGTTAAAAGCAGGCCCTGCTTCTTGTCACTTTGGATGTCACAGTTTGTGTAGCTTATCTAGCTGATATACCAGTTATCTTGCATTTATTGTGAACGAGATGGACAGCAAATTGTGTTGTGCTGCATGACTGAGCTGAAAATATCCAGGATTGTCAAATGTGAAGAAGCAGACAACATACTATTAAAGGGAACCTGTCACGCGATCCATGATGAACAAACTGCTTGCAGCTGAAACAGTCTGGCTCTAAAAAGTTGAATAACACAATACCTTGATACCTGGTATTACAGAGAAATCCACATTTTTCTTAATATATAAATAAAATGTTAATATCTATGGGCCGGACACTGTTACTAGTGTGAGACATGTAGATCAGGAGAGCAGACAGTCAGTCATTACACATCAAACTGGTAACGTCCCCTTTCATTTATAATCCGTTCTGGAGGCAGATTTTCAGGGAGATCTATGTCCAGCCCATAGATCTTAACAGCTCATTTACATATAAATTTCTCTGGAATAAAACATCAGATCACAGATATCAAGTTATCATTTTATTCAGCTTCCTATGACCTACATGCCATATACTGTAGATGGCTTAGGAGGGTTGATCCTACTGAGAGATTCCCTTTAATTGCACTGGTTTCTAGTAACATTCCCCTAGTGTGCCCTTAATATTCGAAGTAACCATCCAGACTTAAATGATCATTTTCTACACTGCACTGCCAAACATGGATTTTGACTAATTGCTGTGTAAAACAAAAATACTTTTTAAAGAAGCTTGTAATGTACATTGAAGAGAATTTACATATGTTAGGCTTAAAGAGAAAAAAAATACAAACACAAAAAAAATTACATCCCAGCACTTCTTACCTACCTTCTTCCCATTGATTCTGTTTTGTCTTATATTACAAAGTAAACTGAGAAATATATAAAGAAATGTTCTCAATGTTCCTCAAGAGCTCAGCCATGTCTTACCTCCTTCTTTTCCCACTCCTCCTCTGTCTGTTGTCTGGCTGTAAGACAACTGGCTGCAGCAGAAACCTTTCTCTCATCAGTTTTGTCTGTACAAAAAATTGGTCTTTGAATAAGCCTCACTGGCTCATCCAATCTTCAGCAGAAAATTGAATGGGTTAGTAGAAAATTAATCTGTGTTCCCAGATAGTTGTTTCTTTTTCAGGAACTTGCATAAAATGCTGAAGACTGCAAAGATTATCCCTTTTATAATTCATTTTGCGGTTTAGTGTTCCTTTACAAGTGAGATATCATACAAATTACTGAATATACTACGGTACATATAGTACTTTTGTTTTACTTTTTATGTGTTGTCCATAACAAAGTTCTGCTGTGATTTTATTATCCTTTAATAACCTTTTATAGGACACACTTGCATTTTCTTGTCTATACCTGATACTGTCATTTAAAGTTGTCACTTGGCCCAAGGCTCTTGTCTTCACTTTCCAGAACATGAAGATGTTGTGTCTTGTTTTAGAGCTAATCTTGACTTTTCAGATCATGATTAGTAAATGCTTGCAGACTGATATTCGTCCTTTTCTCTCCACAGCCCCACATTGCGGTGGATAATTTAGACCAAATCCATGATGAAAATGGAAATAATCTTCTGCACATTGCAGCATCCTATGGACATGCCGAGTGTTTGCAGCATCTCACCTCACTTATGGGGGAAGATTGCTTAAGCGAGAGGAATGAAGAAACGCTGACGCCTGCTGGATTGGCAATAAAGGTAATAGTCAAGATAAAAAAATAAAAAACATTTAAGTATTTGTGTCACTGAAACAAAATAACATTACAGACGTGGGGGGATGTGGAAAGCAGGGATGGACTATCTGCAGTTTTATCCTCTGGCTGAAAGCAAATGCTTGCTGGATCATAAATTCAGCGCTTGCATAATACACCCTTTATCTCTCAGAGGTATACCAAATATTTCATCAATTATTGATAGTCTGAATATGTTCCAGTCTAATCTGACATTCTGTCTAATGTTCAAGAAGATTATTTAATGAAACTGTAAATTCGTATTTTTTATTTTAGCTGTGTCATGATGTCATCTACATACTGTACTTCTTATACAGTGCTGTAAAAAAGTATTTGGTTATCACTCAGTCTTTTATTTCTGAGAGATTTAAATGTCTCAGATCATCCAATTAATTATAGTATAAAATAAAACAAGTAACCACATCTTTGAAATATTTAAAACTTATTTCACCCACGCGGAAAATAAATTTCTCCCCTTAAACATAAGGACTGATGGTGCCACTCTTGACAGTAACAATCGCAATCAAACATTTGTGATATCTTGTGGTGAGACTTTTACATCCCTGTGGAAGAATTGTGTTCTCTATTCCTTGCAGAACTGTATAAGTTTGGCTACATTTGAGGGTTTTCAACAGGGCTGTGGAGTCGGTAAGCCAAAGCTCCAACTCCACGACTCTGACTCCACAGCCCTGCCTCACTACTGAGCGTGTACATAAAGTGCAGCACAGATTCATCTCCACTAAAAGACCAGATCCTTAGATCAGTAATAGAACCGATATTTATAGGACACTTCATAACTTTCCCAAATTCTTATGAAAACATTCACAGCACATCCTGCATTGTACGACTGTACCCAATTTATTATATATTTTAGGAGTCAGTCCATTTTATTCCGACTCCCAACTCCACCAAAATAGACTCCAGCTCCACAATACTGGTTTTCAAGCATGTACTGCCCTTTTAAGTTCTTGCCACAGCATCACTATGCAAGTGAGGACTTTTACTTGGCATATTCAAAACTCTTTTTTTGCTTCATTTGAGTCCTACTGTAGTAAACTTGCAGGTGTGCTTCAAATCATTGTCTTGCTCCGGAAGACATTCTCCTACAGGACTTTCTTGTAGAGAGCAGCCCCATGCCATCACACTACCACGTCCGTGGAACTGTCAGTATGGTGTTCATATGGTGGACCTCAGTGTTAGCTTTACTCCATATGTTACGGGACCTAAGTCTTGGTCATAATCTAGATTTTTTTTTTTTAGCAAATGTGAAACTATCCTTTGTATTGTTTTTGGCTAGCAGTGGGTTGTGTCTTGCAATTCTTCCATGGATGACATTCTTGTGTAATCCTGTACATTGACCTGAGAAAAGTGAGGTCTCCAGTTCTTTTGATGTTTGTCTTGGATCTTTTCTGACCTCCTGGATACAAAGTCATTGCACTCTTGGTGAAATTTCAGTAGGCCACCTACTCCTGATGGGGTTAAACACTGTTCCACGTTTTTTCTATTTCTGGTTTGCTGCAGTCACAGTGCCTTAGTAATGGCATACTGTAATTATTTGGCACAAGTCTTGTTCTAGATTGATTGGACCCTTCTTTTTCTTGCAGTATACTGGATACATGAAGTTGCTGGTTCTGCTCCAAAATGCATTGACTTTCATAGAAATATTTTTAAAAAAGATTTTTAAAGACCTAATCTGTAAATTCAAATACAGTGAAGTAGTGACCCATTCTGGATTTATTTTTGTCCTGAATTTGAACATTGTCTCCTATGAAATCTGTAACGGGGTCCTCACCTACAGTAGAGAACTTATTGGTTCCTTATGTAACAGAGGGGACCTTAGGCTTCTTCAAGCACCTGGGCTCCAGTGTGACTTCTACCTCTGCACCTGCCATAGCTACACCCCTGTGTAAATCATCATAAAATCACATTAATGCTGCCCCTACATTTGATAACACGCAGACTTTGAGTTTAGCAGCAATCTTTTCTAAAAATGCTTAGTTGGGACTTAGGTTATTGCATGGATGTAATAATTAGAACATTTCACCTAACTCTCATATGTTTTACAACTTAGCAAGTGTGTATTTACTTTTGACTTAAATAATATGGGGGATTTTTACCAAACTGTTCCTTTTTGAAAACAGATTCTTTAACTTAGTCCAATAAAAAACTATCACCTCCATTTAAAGTGTTGACATTTGATTTTCTGCATTACTTAAGTTATTGGAGACCTGCCATTCCCCAATAAAATCCCTATAAACCAAAGAACTTATGAACGGAGTAGAAAATAAATGAAACTCGTATATTTCTCCCAAAGTGCCATGTTACAGCATATAAGGCACAAGGCATGCTAATCAGCTCCATGACTTACATCACAGTCTTTGTGGTGATCACCTGTTTTATATTTCATATTTAGATTGTCCATTGTGATAGTGTAGACTGTAGAGCTCTGAAACAATATGTCATCAATACTGAAAGTAGTAAAAAATAGTTGTCTTTCACCTGTAAAAATATATAATTATATCTCTGTCGTTTCCTTGCTTTGGTCCCGCTCCGCTCCCGGCACAATAACCCCTGCAATGCTGCGATCGAAGTCGATCGCAGCATTGCGGTGGCAAGGGGAGGTGATTGCCGCAGCTTTCCGGATGTTGCCATGACGACCCAATTTCGTCATGACAACATCCGGGTCACCAGACAGCAGGAAGATATTTTGGTCATGTGCAGTGCATGACCAAAGTATCTTCTGCATCTGCTGCGCTGACAGCCTGTATAGCACAGCGATGATGCTACATCCCTGTGCTAGACAGGCGATCAGAATAAAAAAAGTGAAAGTCCCATAGTGGGACAAAGAATAAAAGTAAAAAAACGTGTCAAAGTGAAAAAAAAATTGTAAAAATATATAAAGAAAAAAAATTATCCCCAAAAATAAAAATATAATGTACCCCTCAATAAATATTATTATGAAAAAAAAAAAACAATAAAAGTACATATATTTAGTATTGCCGTGTCCAGAACGACCTGACCTATAAAACTGTCCCACTAGTTAACCCCTTTAGTGAACACGGTAAAAAAAATTAATTAGAAACGAAGCAAAAAACAATGCTTTATCATCATACCGCCAAACAAAAAATGGAATAACACGCGATAAAAAGACAAATATAAATAAAAATTGTCCCGCAAAAAACAAGCCGCCATACAGCTCCATCAGCCGAAAAATAAAAATGTTATAGCTCTCAGAATAAAGCGATGCACAAAAATAATTTTTTCGATAAAATAGCTTGTATTGTGTAAAAGCGCCAAAACATAGAAAAACTATATAAATGTGGTACCGCTGTAAACGTACTGATCCGAAAAATAAAGCTACCTTATAAATTTTACCACACGCGGAACAGCATAAAAAAAAAAAAAAATTCCTGAATTATTGTTTTTTGTTTATTCTGCCTTCCAAAAATTGGAATAGAAAGCGATCAAAAAATGTCACGCGCCTGAACATGGCACCAATAAAAACATCAACTCATCCCGCAAAAAACAAGCCATCACATGACTGTCGGCCAAAATATGGAAAAATTATAGCTCTCAAAATATGTTGATGCAAAAACTAGATTTTACAAAAAAAATGCGTCTTTTAGTATGTGACAGCTGTCAATCATAAAAACCCGATATGATTCTTGTATCGCTGTAATCGCACCGACCCGAAGAATAAAGTCGTCTAATCACTTATACCGCATGAGGAACGGTGTAAAAAATAAACTCTCGGGTTAGGGTTAGGGTTGTGCTAGTGTTCGCTTTAGGGTTAGGGTTAGGGTTGGGCTAGGGTTAGGGTTAGGGTTGGGCTAGGGTTAGGGTTGGGATTTTTTCAAAAGTAAAAAAAAGATGACGATATGGCGACTAGTGTTGAGCTTAAGTGCTCGCTACTTGAGTTTGCATCGGGTACTCGGTATGCACTGAGTATCGCAGGTGCTCGAGTGACATGCTCGAGTCTCCGCCCCATATGCTTCGCGGACAAAAAAAACTTACAGGGATTGCCTGCCATGCACGAGCGATCCCCGCCTGTTTTTTTTGGGTGTCTAATTACCGTTAAACATGCGGGCGGGGACTCGAGCATGTCACTCGAGCACCCACGATACATGGTGTATACCTGAGTACCCAATGCAAACTCAAGTAGCGAGCACTTGCGCTCAAGACTGATGACAACTGATTCAATATGATGACCTAATGTTATCAAATTCTGTGCGTACCTCTGGGTTCAAAATGTTCACTATGCCCCTTGATAAAATTCTTGAGGGGTGTAGTTTCCAAAATGGGGTCACTTGTGGGGGGTTTCCACTATTTAGGCACATCAGGGGCTCTCCAAACGCGACATGGCGTCCGCTCTCGATTCCAGCCAATTTTGCATTCAAAAAGTCACACAGTGCTCCTTCCCTTCTGAACTCTGCCGTGCGCCCAAACACTGTATTTTCCCCACATATGAAGTATTCGCGTACACAGGAGAAATTGCACAACAGTTTTTGGGGTCCATTTTCTCCTCTTACCCTTGTGAAAATGAAAAATTGGGGTGAAACATAATTTTTGTGGAAAAAGTTTGATTCTTTTATTTTCACGGCTCCATGTTATATCTCAGAACATCAGATCTGAAATTTGACATCTTTTAAAAGAGTTTTGCAGAGCTAGATTTGTCTACAATATATTAGATTGGTGGTTGTTCGACTCTTGCTACCCATTTGATACATTTGTACATGTACTTTTGTACTATTGACTAGTAATTTACCCAGCAAAGCCTCTACTAAATGTACGGTGTTCAGGTTTCCATGGTGTCAACCATAAAAACATGGCACGCGCAGTAGCGCCACAGCCCCTGTAAACAGCAGATCAGTGAAGATGGTGCAAGTCAGATCCTCACCCATCTAATATTGGTGACCTTTTCTTTGGATAGACTATCAATTTTAAAGAACTAGAAAATTATTTTAAAGTATTCCTCTAGTTATAAACGAGAAATCATGTACTGTGCAATGTAGTTCATTACCAGAGTCCTAGTCGCTAGTGGATTGCCAGTCACTCATGAACTGAAATAAAAAAAATATCTGTAAGGAAATGTTCCCATGCCTCTATGACGCCTTCCAGTTGTCTGCAATGGGAAATCCACATTGCCTTACACACTGCACAGATTTTTTTCTAGACTTGGATACCACCCACAAATTAGCACATTGAATATAAGTTGGAACGTTTCTAACATAAAGAGGTTGTCAAGTGAAACCAAGATCACAGATCCTATCCACGGGATCTGTGATAACTTGGTGATTGGTGGGTGTACCAAGGCTGGGACCTGTACCATTGGCAGAACGGAGAATTTTTATTTCCAACATGGAACATTTATCCCCCTTTAAAAAATAGAAGGTCGGACCCCCGACCACTGCTCCATTCATTCTCTATGGGGCTGCTGAAAAAAGCCAAGAGCATCGCTCAGCAACCCCATAGAGAAGGAATGAATGAAGCGGCGGTCAATCGTGCACAGTGCCACTGCATTCTAAGGAGGACAAAACTTCCCCTTTCCACCAATCGGTGCGAGTCCCAGTGGTTGGACCCCCAGCGATTGACTTGTTTGACAACATGGAGAACCTCTTTATAAAAAAAAAAAAAGATTAATCTTAAGACACTGACAGTTTCTTTGGGTTTGCTATTGTGTAAAAGGAAAGCCATATTGAAGCATTGCATATTTAGTAGCCTGTCGTGTTGAGTTTTTTACACCACATTTATGTACTGTTTTTAATTACACAGTTGTGTTTCCTAATATGTCATGAAGACTACGTTGGTGGCCGATTTCTTCTACAGCGTGTAATGTTAATAAAAACCTGCAATTAGCAATAATGAATTTTAGTTTACAGCCCTAACAAAAAATAGTTACATAAAATATTTTGCAGTTATGTCTTCAAAGATTTAATCTCCATTAATTTTACTTTTTGTTTGAATAAACTTAGCAATGTTCCTGTTACTGAAGAATATGTTCTTCTGTAACACTAGAGAATTGAAATGAAGAAAGTTTCCTCCTGTCCTCCAGGGCTAGAGCCAGCATACCTTATGTGCCATGCGGTGCTTTGATGTCAAGTATAGATTATACACATTTTGTTTCTCCCTTTAGAGGACCTTCAGGCCACATAAGTCTGAAAACAAGTATTGTACTGTGACATATTGGCACTACAGGTTCAGCTCTGATCTTTGTAAAATGCCGCCTGCTAATTAGTACCGCCTTCGCTGGAGGGTCATGTGACCAGACCCGTCCAAGAGTCTTCCAATTGAAAGACTTACCTATGTGCAGTGTTCAGTTTGAGGAGGCTGATGGACAGGTCTGGTCACATGACCCTCCATTAATTAGCATTTTGAGAACAGGAGAGCCGTGCACTAGCATGTGCATAAGGAGAACTAAAAGGCTAATAATATATTAATAAGTCCCAATAAATGTTATCCCAGCACATTTTTAAAGTAAAGATAAAGTGGAAAACCCCTTTAATGACCTAAAAAAAATCACAATTTTTGGAGCATGCCTCATTTACTCAAAAATGTGTACATTTTTTGTTTTACCATATTTTTTTATTTTTAATAAACAATTTAACAGGGGAATAACAAACGTAGCATAAAAGTAGTGACAAAAGAATATTCATAATAAGGGATAAATTCTGAGGGAAGGGAAAGGGAAAGGGAACAAACGGGAATGGATAATCAGGAAAGATGGGAGAAATTTGTTCGTCAAATAGTATATACGATAATACAGAAATTTGAACAATTTAAACACACATTACTATCATTAGCAAAAATTAAACAAATTAATGAGCTAAACACGACACACATTAAGATGTTCCAGCGTTATGAGAGGGTTGAGGGAATTTAGTGAGCCAAATATCCCACTTCCTAGAGAATTTAAGTAAATTATTGTTGATAAGGGCAAATCTGAGTTCAAATATTCTATGGAGATTCATCTTATCAACTAAGTCCTCCAAAGTGGGGACATGTGACTTTCTCCAATAAAAAGCCAATGCGTTCTTACACACTGAAAATAAGTGAATCACCAAAGATCTTTCAAATGTGTACATTTTTTAACGATTTTCCACCACTCTCATTTTTTTTCAAAACAGCATTAGGGATTCGAGCTTGGGGAGACCTCCCACGGCCCGACAAGGTTACTAAAATTTATGCCAGTGTGATGCTAGTTAAGAGGTCCAAGGTCAAAAGCCAGGAAGGTACGTCAAAGACAAAGGGATGAGACAAACGGATAGTCAGGGGCAAAGTCCGAAGTCTGGAAACTAAGGTGAAAATGCTTCAGAGGCAAAAGGGGTTATACAAACGGGTAGTCAAAAGGCAAAGAATGAAAGCGCAAAAATGAGAATTGAGCCGGGCAGGAATCGGTTTAAGATGACTTCGTACCACCTCTAAAGAGAGAGTTTTTTAGTTAGTAAAAGCTTGCATTCTTTGACCCTGATTCATCAAGACCGGCAATTTTCTTGCCGGTCTTGATGAGCGGGCAAGGTGGAGTCAGATGCGCCATTTCATGAATCAGGAGTGTCAGACAAGTGAGGCGCGCCTCGCCACAAATCTTAATCCAGTCAGTGACTGGAGTAAGATTTCTGGCGTAGGGAACGTCATAGCTCATCTTGAATTTGACAAGCTGTGGTGTCACTTCCCCCGCCAGGTCCATGCCCTGCCTCTGTCCCAACCCCAGCTCTACCTATTTTGAGAGAAACTATGGTGAAGACGCCAAAAGTCTCAACATTTTTGCTCCACTACGAGTTTTTCTGATTTTCAAAGCAATTTATGCCAGAATTCAGGTAAAAATTGCTTTGATGAATCAGAGCCCATTTGTTGTACAATTAATGTATCATTCCTCCTGGAAATATATGAATAGATTGACTCCTGGAACTGTCCAGGAGGAACAAGAGAGGGTAGATACACCACAAAGTTCTATGGAAAACTTTATTGTGTGTGATGAATCTGACATTGCAAACATTTGCATATTTCCATGATAAAGCAAAAAAAAGGAGGGAAATGCAAATAGGAACCCAGAATTAGCTGGATGCTGAACTTACATGTCACTGTTGCTTTTATTACATGGACTTTACATATATCCCATATTTCAACTCATGTCAAACTATTAAAAATGTGCAGAAGCAAAATATGTTGATTAGAAATGGTGCCTGAAGTCATTTTAGTGGAAAAACGTCTACTTTACGGGCTTGATTCATAAACCCAAGCGTATGCAGACTGACAGGTTTTCTAATGCTTTTGCCATAAAGTTCAGTCATGATGAACTTTTTTTTTTAAATTTGGATGGTTTCCAATGTGGAGTCTGTCTGGTTCAAGAAAGATTAAATATATTTGGAAAAAGAGTAAAGAGGGAATTCTCTAAGACACCTTCCAGTCATAAATAAGGCATAATCATTTGGAAAGAATACATAAAACATACATCTAAGACTACATACAGCCAGTGCAGCTAACATTTTCTGCTTTTTTATTCTAGGAATTTTGACCTAAGCCCAATATAATAAATGATTATATTTCTATTACAAGTCATAGAAGGCAGTCATGTCACTGTGAGACATGTAAAGATTTCAGCAACTGCAGAGCTTCTCCCAATAAATGTTAATGTCATAAAATTGAAGTCATAACTTAATAATATTATGTGTCTTAAAAACACAATGTAGACATAACTCTACAGAAAATTTACGTTGTTTCATGTGAGCAGATTCCCAAACAAAATTTTGTAAATAATTTAGCAAAAATAATTTAGCAAAATCTCTGAAATTCAACAACACATACTGCGCTGATGGATCTTTATTAATTGTTGCATTGTATTTTACTTTTTTTAGCCCTTCTCAAGGTGTTGTCCAACGTCCTTAATGGGATTTTCCCCTACTTTAAAATTTATTCTGTAGGGGCCAAGTCCTGGGAATTAAAAATAAAAAACCTTCATTTTAACCAAAATTCTTTTGAATATAGGTATGGTCATTTAATTAAAGAAAACTGACTGCCAAAAGTTTTGCATATACTATTTATTGATCATAACACAGAGAGTAATTCATTATTTACAATGCCATAATTTAGTATTTTGTAGCATAATCTCTTGCTGTAATTACTGCACCGCACCGACGAGGCATTAAAGCCACTAGGGTATTCAAGACATCTTGAGGGACCTTGTTCCATTCCATCTGCAAACAATTCATCTTTATTGCTATGGGCCCCAACCCGTTGCCCTAACTCATCCCAAAGGTGCCCTATAGGGCTTACATCAGGTGATTGGCTTGGCCATTGCAACAGGGGAACATTTTTCTTTGCTAACCACTTTTTGACAAAATTAGATGTGTGCTTAGGATCATTGTCTTGCTGGAATCTCCATCCCCTGCCTACTTTGGTTTTAACATGTGGCAACATTACATTCTCCAGTATATATTTGTACATGGTAGCATTCATATTTCCATCAATTCTAGGCAGAGGGCCAATGGCAGAAGCAGAAAAGCAGCCCCAAATCATGACATTGCCACCACCATGTTTCACCGTAGGTGCTTGGTACCTTACATCATTAGGGGGTTTTCCAATTGCCATCACTACCAAACAGATTGAACTTGGATTCATCTGACCATAACACCTTAGACCAATCTGTCTCTTTCCATTGGATGTGTTCTTTGGCAAACTCAAGTTGGACCTTCCAATTCTTTGCAGAGATGAAAGGTTTCTTGACTGGACCACGTGCATTCAACCCTACTGCTCTTAACCATCGCACCACAGTTTGGTGACTCACTTTGACCCCATATTCTTTGTTCATTTGGTGCGAAATCTGTACAGCACTTTTATGGACAACAGATACTGAGTTTTCTTAATAATGTGATCAACTCTGGAGGAAGTTTTCCGTGGTCGTCCACTTCGAGGTTTGTCAGCTGTTCTATAACCTTCTTTTTCTTTACTTATACGTGACACTTGACTCTGAGAACAGTTGAATTCTATAGCTACCTTTTTTGGCTTTTTCCTGAATTCACTCTCAGAATAATAAGCTTCCTGACATCTGGTGATAAATTTGGCTTGGTCTTTGCCATGTTTTAACCTAATAACACACACATAAAAAAAAAAAAAAATAGGCAAAATTCAACTACCCATGACAAAATATGCAAAACATTTGGCCCAGAAATGTTGTAAACTAAACACATAAAGGGATAAAACAAGGTCAAACACAATTTTCATCCTTATAGCTGACAACCATTTGCTTCCAGTAACACCCAGGAAAATGGCATCACAACAACTAGACAGAAGTAATCACACTTTTAGAAAAACTTTTGGTCGCCGCTGTACGTATCACAACATCTAGACGCAGAAATATTTTTTACTTTTGTATCTGTGTGATCTAACAGAGAAATCTAATATCTCATTATGGGACAACCTTTTTGATGAAAGTGATTGCAAACATCATAATTACAAGGCAGATAAAACTATTTTATCTTGAAAAAAAATTTGCAAGATTGTTAGAGGGGTTCCTCAAATAGGAAAACTTTATCTGGAGGTTCCCTCATAATAATCTGTTTTTCCATTATTTGAAAAATTCAATATGTATCACAAGACGATCACTGGAAAGTCCAGAGTGTTTAACATATTGCTTTTAAGTAATAATTTATAATAACCAAAATATACCTGTCTTCCAATGTATAAAATCATATTTTCATAATAATTTGAGCAATTAATTAATCTGGTACCAAGCCATGTAACCTTTTATATGGAACATGCCACTTGTAGGAAAAATATCTCTATAAGCTAAAGTAGTTCATCCCTTTTTAAATAATAGGTTAATCTCCCCAAAAGAGAAACCAGTCTCTGTTTTACCCCTTTCCCCTGCTTCCTATGCATTTCCTATTGAAATCGTTCAGATTTTCTCAGGATATACTGTGGATGCAATTTCCAAAGAAGAAAGGAGCTAAAGAGCGCATACACATTCAGAGGTTAGGGCTGTAGATGCAGCACTAATTGGGGTCTGTTTTTGGGGAAAAATACTCATTCAACCTATTGCTAAAAAACAACGAACTAGTTTTGTTTATGGGGCTTTTTTCCCTTTGCCTGTGGATCACTGATTGGTTTTTGGAATATTATTAAATATTACTGCTAGAAATTAGTTAACTTGACTATTTGGAAACTGGTAATTTATGTGATTTTATTAATGGTGTTTATTTTGAAGCACTCTGCAGTTTCCTCATGGTAAAAAAATAGGACATCATGACCTCCTATGGTCATGGTAAACGAAGACTCAACATGCAGCTTATCCAAACCAGTTCTCCTTGGGGTTCACTTGTAAGAAAAAATGAAATTCAAAGTTGTGCCTTTCCCACTGTATATGTGATACTAATTACCACACTACCGGATTTTGTCGTCCACTATGGGGTAGCAGTTTGGAAAAAGAAACCTCAAATTACTCATTTGACTATATTTTTTTTTCCGGATAGTTCACCTGGGATGTACACCCAGCGTAAATTGTCAGAGGCTAGATTTCATGAGATATTCTCTTAGGGACCATCTATCATATTATGTCAAATGCCCAACTGGTCAAGAACAATTAGGATTCAGAATGTAACAATTGCTTAGGAGACTGAAAGATTGTTTCCACAGTACGTAATGTAATCCTACAAAAAAAGTCAAAATACTGAAAAAGATAGAATATCAACAGCTCAATGTAGGAGGGTGCAGACCATGGTGATCATTGTGTGCCACATCTTGAATAAGTGAAACTTCAGTATATTGTTTTCTTTTTATTTATATTAATAAGTACAAAATAACACATTATTTTTGATACATAATAACTTCACTGACTTTTTTTTTTTTTACGTTTTTATGTAAAGCGATTCGTTATCCTGCATAACAAGAGATAATTTCTGACTCATTAAAAATAAACATTTTACACCATTTCAGAATTTCATCTTTTTTTCCATTGTTCGTAAGAGATGAAGCCAAGAGATAATATTTTGGTGGTTGGTAGCATTTCTAGTGAGTAAAATCTTAGAGGGAAGACTCATATTTCATATCTACTGGCCTGACAGATTTCAGCATAATAAATTGAAGTATGAACACATTTAGAACCATTTTTTACTATTAAAAAATAAATCAACTTTGCAATTACGCTTCATTAAAAATAACCACAGCTTTTTGGGAAACATATGTGTCACCATGGTAACAGACTACAAACAAACCCTGGTAGTCTGATCCTGCAGTCATACTACCTTCCATCTGTCTCTGCTTTTTTTTTGCTTTTTGTTAATATACTGTTACATTTTGTAAATTAGCAAGAAGATGGAGCAAAATAGAAGGAAATATCAGACCAAAGGTTTCTTGTAGTTTGTTACCATAGATACACATAGGACAAAAAGGATGTTGGATATATGGACATTTTGTTGCATAATTTTTAAAGGGGTTGTCCTGCCTTAGGATACAAGTCTGCAGTCACTCTACAGCTCTAAGTTACTCCAGATTTGGGAACTCTCCAAGCGCACCTACTGTGTGCTGTGAGGATTCTCCGGTGATGGCGCCAGGAGTGGCGGGCACGTGACCGCAAGTATATGATTTGAAAACATCAGGTCACGTGCTGACTAGATGGGTGCAGACTCGCTTAATGCAAGTGTATTGAGCGAGGCCGGACAAGTCTAGTTGGAATTTGGCTGGAAGTATGCAAATCGTCGGCACCAGAGATTAGAGTGACTGCAGAATTGTATCCTAAACTTAGATAACCCTTTTAAGGAAAACCTCATACATTGTGTAATTCTTAGTACAAATCCTAAAGGGCATTGTTGGTATTCTTTGAATCCTTGAGTAATGCACTTTCAAGCCAAAGGGGGAATCCCATGTCATAAATTTATATCTACAAGATATGCCATTTATGTTCAAGAAGGTAATACTCCTTAAAGGGAACCTGTCACCAGGTTTGTGCCATGTGTGGTAAGGCCACCACCTTTCAGCCCTGATATACAACATTCTAATATTCTGTATATATGCCCCCAACCTGACCTGAAAAACAAGAAAAACCCCTTTTATTATACTCCTCTATGGGGAGGTCAGAGGGCAGAGCAAAGTACTGCAGTGTGCATGCGTCAGGAAAGGTCAGAGAGCCCTGCACTGCAGTACTTTACTCTGCCCTAGTCAGGGTAGAGAAGTACGCCTGCACAGGAGCGAGATCCCGGGGAGACTGTGTGGATGACGTAGGACGCGTCATCCACACAAATGAGGACGGCATCGAAAGTAGGGAGGCACCAGACCTAGACCAGCGACACCCTTCTGACCCGACCGCCCCGTAGGCGAGTATAATAATAGGTGTTTTTCTTGTCTTGCAGGTCAGGTTGGGGGCATATATACAGCATTATAGAATGCTGTATATCAGGGCTGAAAGGTGGTGGCTGTATCTCATATGGGACAAACCTGGTGACAGGTTCACTTTAAAGAAAAAAACATTACTAAATTCTAATTTAAATGTTTTAATATAAGTGAAAAAAGTGCATTCCTCTCTTTTAAGCAGCAAATGCTAACTTTACCTAACCTTTTGCTGGGACAGCAGAAGCATATTTTATTCTTCCCCCCCCCTTTTGATATGGACAGACTAAAGTGGTGAAACAGCTGTACTCTACAATCTTGGTGCAAACCCTTACAGTTGTAGTTCCTTAACAGTAGGTAACGTTTTATGATATGTGAGTTCTGGCTGAAATTCCAGTAAAAATAAGACATAAAAATCAGTGTTGCTAAACTGAATTTAGTCAAGCTGTCCTATACATTATGGCATTTGGAATGAAAAGTAATATTTTAAAATGTTTCAGAGCATTTAATTTTTCTTTATTCAGACGGGTCAACTGGAATGTGTTCGATGGATGGTTAGTGAAACAGAAGCCATTGCTGAGCTCAGTTGTTCGAAGGATCACCCTAGCCTTATCCATTATGCAGCCAGTTATGGTCAGGTAAGGAACTTGGATATGAAAATATCTCTCATTTCTATATGTCTTATCATATTCATTATATGATTCTTCCTTCAAAAATATCTCCGCACAACATTAATGCCAAAAGGGAAAATATAGAGACATTACACATAAATGATTATCTCTGGCTTATAGGAGTTTTCCAGGCCTTTGATATTAATGGCCTATTTTTAGGACTTTTATACATTATACAGAGCTAGAACAGCACAACTTCGAACATGTAATCTCTATTCTTGGGCCATTGACTTTCATGGGAGCTGAGCTGCAGTATCCGAGAACAGTCACTACTACAGTGGGGAGAGCTGTGCTATTCCGGCTCTGCGCACTGTACACATCTGGCCACCGTTAGAGCTGCTAAAGCTGATTGCTGGAGGTGTCGGACCCCACCGATCTGGAATTGAAAACCCACCCTGACGATAGGTCATCAATATGTAAAGCTCCCCCCCATGCACTTCAGATAGCTGTCAGCTGAACGATGATCTGTACTAGTGACATCACCGTACCAAGGTGTGATATAGTCACTGACTGCTTTAACTATGGCCAGGTACTATGTGTAGAAAATGCAGCATGTATTATTGTACCTCTGAATTAGTGATCAACGTTAACCTGAACACCTGAATAGATTCATGGATTTGGTGAAGTGTTAAAAATAATGAAAGAATGCAGTACGACGACTGTCAGTGAGATCTATCCCCATACTGTACATACAGTCAGTACTTTACACAATGTTCATATTCTCCTGATGAGACTGAATAATTGTTCTAACTAACAAATAAAGCAGCACACTGTAGCGCTATACCATGCAAACATGAAATAAATGAAATTTGAACTGCATTACTGCTCTAGAAAATAGGAATAATTGAGAATACTTAACGCATAAATTGACCAATTCATGTGTACCCGGCATCCACGTTAAGGCGATTCTCGTTGCTGGGAACCTATTTATTGTAAATCCTCTCTTAGACTGAAGCCTACATGTATATGGGAAGGTAAGATCCTGCTACAATTAAAACCGCCTGAGGCTTAGGGGCGAAGAGCTCAGTCAGAAGGCCTATATATACAAATATCAAAAGACTGACCGTCACTTCCAAACAGAAAACTGGTGTATACAGGTGCTTACTAAGAGTAACATGAATTGGCCAATTTACGCACTAAGCATTCTCAATTATTCCTATTACGTAGAGCAGTAATGCAATTCAAATTTCATATATTTCATGTTTACATACAATAGCGCTACAGAGTGCTACTTTGTTAGTTATATAGGGAGATGGCTACTCTTAGTTCGCACCTGTACACACCTGTGTTCTGTTTTGTAAGTGACGGTCAGTCTTTTGATATTTGAATAATTGTTCCAAGCTGCCGGATTGTACAAGTCTAGTAGAATAATGGAAATACCTCCTCAGTGCATAGTCACTGCCAGCAGTGACAGCTCGAATATCTCCCTGTCATTATCCAAGTGATCTACATTGGTTTAAAGGGCAACTTTTCAAACTGACTACAAAAAAACCCAAAACCCTCAGCTACTGGATCTGACAAAATTCAAGATGGCTAGATGTTACATGATTTATTTTGTTTTATTAATTAATTGATCTCAGTTATACATAAATATTCTTAGCTATGTACATCAAGATATATTATATGCTGGAGTTTGGTTAGGACAGAAGCATACAATCTGGCAATACTGTAAGAGAAGTGAGAGTGACGGTAGTGCTCACTTGGGGTGGCTGTGTATGGACACCACATCAATATGAGCCTTACAATCTGCGACTTCAGCCCCGTGGCTGGAGGAATAATTCTTCCAGATAGCAATTCACTTTAGTGGAGAGATCACGGTACCTGGGCTGCGCTTATGGAAATGAAGAATCCTTGATAGTATAAAATAAAGGTTTTGGTTTATAAAAACTTTTATTTTATACCTTCGAGTATTCTTCATTTCTGCAAGCGCAGCCCAGGTACCGTGATCTCTCCACTAAAGTGAAATATATTGTGTAGTTCCTAGACTTCATCAATGTAATGCCAAGCGTATTCCATCATTTATTTCTGTCACCCCAGGATCTTTGTACACCTAATCAAGGTATTGCTCATACTTGGCAACATTTGAGAGACTCCATTTGGTTTGGGAATATTTTTTTGCTGTATCCATGCCCCCTTTTTGTGGCCACCCACATCCACACCTATTTCCCGGCCTTTAAACCTTCTTTTCTACCTATGACCCATTTTCTGCTTTCCCAAATTAAGATATCTTCCGAAATCACTGGTTTCCAGGAGATTTTGGCCCAGTCTAGATGATTTGCCAGTTATTCCCATTTTTGTACCTATTTGCACTGTACCAATAACCTTTCTTACCTGCACCATTTCTAGTTTTATCTTTTATTACGATGCTTGAGTTTATAAAGTTCTCCCGCTGTGGAAATGCAAGCTCGTCTCCATGGTTTTGTTGATGATGGCTTGAAGTTGTCCCCTCTCCTGAAAGAGCTGAGGATAATTTTGATATTTGTAGTTCAGTAAAATCATAAGTGTATGTTTAGTTTGCTGTCATATTGGTTTTAGCTTCAGTTTTAATTAATTTGTGAAACACGCTATTATTTTGCAGCAATTTTATTATTTATTATGCTTATAAAGCACCAAATTTTTTCAGTACTTTACAGACACCATCACTGTCCCCATTGGGGCTCACAATTTAATTTCCCTATCAGTATGTCTATGGAGATTTTAGAAAAAGAAGTTCAAAAATTTCAATGTGACCATATCATACCAAAAGCCTTCACACACTGATGTGCATGGAGTATCCTGATTTTCCCAGATGATGTGGTCAGGGGAGAGAAGGATTGGGCATGTTGAATTTTAGCACTTGATCCTATTGTTCTCCCTGGAGGTAACCTGATGATAGAGGTGTCGGCGGCTTATTCACCTCTCTGTAGAAACCTCTTGTTCTCTTGGCCAAGTCACACTTGCTTGGGAGGGAACAAATGTTCGGCCATCTGATGTTTGTCTTCCTTTAGGCTGGAATCACACATGATGGAGTAGAACTGAAAAGAAGATAAATGAAGATATCTACATATCCTATATATTTACATATACTCTTGTGTTTGCATCAAAAATTGCTTGTGTTTCATGGGAATTCCTAGGTATTTGCTATGTAATCTAAAAGCTGCATAACTTAAGGGCAGAATCCATGATTCCAGCGATGTGTAACTTACTGGGCCGCTTTCTGTGGTTTTGATAAAATCACTTTTATCAGTCACACATTATCAATAGAGAACTAGTAAACCTGCTGCCGGGTAGTCTTTCATTTTCATCCATTTTCATGAGCTCTGTATAATCTTGCCCCATCACTGATTGGTAGCTTTTTGCCTATGCACAGTGTATACAGAAAGCTGCCAATCAGTGGTGTGGGCGGGGTTATTCTGAGCTCAGCATTCAGAGAACTGATAGATCTGCAGCATATTAAACAGTGATTTTATCAAAACTACAGCAAGTGATACATTGCTGGAATCAAGGTCTTTGCCCGTAAATCATGCTGCTCTCAGATAGGCTAGCAAAGGTTTGATGAGAGATTCCCTTTTACGTATACCCCAGATCCATGTAGAAGTAAACTAATCAGCAGTGTAGTAATGAGACCTGCGGTTTTTGCACTGTTCCTGACTTTGCAGATTACAAGTCAAGCATAAGACTATTATTCCAACCTGACAAAAGCCTCTTTCTGTTCCGATCCCTCAGCAGTGTATGAGACGTCTGCAGAAGCCATTCCAGGTTTACTGCATCATGATGCATCTACCAGAGGGGATATGAAATGCAGAATATTTAATGGATAACAGTTGTTAAGTGGCTTCATAAAACATTGCCTCATTCCCTCTGCCAATATACCTAGGTTTTAGTGACCTCTGTTTCATAGCATTGCTCTTGAAATGAGTTCTATTAACTGAGAACTGTCTTTCATGATTCCCTACTTAGGAAAAAATACTTTTGTGGCTTCTTCAATTTATGCAAGAGCAAGGGATTTCTTTGGATGAAACTGACAAATGTGGGAACAGTGCAGTGAATATAGCATCTCAGAATGGATATCTGGGCTGTGTGCAGGTAAGAAGTATAACTAACATTTGCAACTTGTTACTACCTGGAGCTTATCTTGTGATTTGTGAGAAATTCATGAAATATTAAAGGGAATCTGTCAGCAGGATCTCACCCCCAAACTATTTATATGCGCAAGTAGCTCTTTCAAAGATTAGTCCAGCAATATCTTTACATGACCAGTAGTGTTGAGCGATACCTTCCGATATCAGGAAATATCGTATCGGATTGGATCGGGCCGATACCCAAAAAGTATCGGATATCGCCGATTCCGATACCGGAAACCAATGCAAGTCAATGGGACACAAATATCGGAATGAAAATAAACCCTTTCTTTCCTTGTAGGTTAATTCTACATGAAGTAAAACAACTAAGAATAATGTAGAATGACATGAAAAGCCGGCAATTCATCAGCGGCATTCACCGGTACCCGACAATTTACAACAGAAAGAATAGAGCTTCACACATAGATTAGGTAGATAGAAACATGTCAGTCACATATATAAGAAGTACAGTGACAGTGTTGCTTACTGTACTTGTCATTTAGTGTAAAGGATTTATTTTAAAAAATATTAGTGTTTTCGTGCACCGTCTCTTTAAAAAAGCCGGCCGGCAATTCAGCAGCGGTACCCGACAATTTATAACAGACAGAATAGAGCTTCACACATAGATTAGATAGATAGAAACATGTCAGTCACATATATATGAAGTACAGTGACAGTGTTGATTACTGTACTTGTCATTTACTGTTAAAATAAAGGATTTATTTAAAAAAAAAATTGGCGTGGGGTTCCCCTTAATTTTAGGCTCTAGCGGAGGTTAAGCAGACAGCTGGGGCAGATGTTTGAAGCCTGGGAAGGGGGTAATATCCACGGAGCTTCCCAGGCTACTAATATCAGCCCCCAGCTGAATACCTAGCTTTTATTAGCTATTAAAATGGGGGACCCCCCCAAAAAAATAGCGTGGGGTCCCCCCTAATTTAATAGCTAGCAAAGGCTAGGCAGACAGCTGGGGGCTGATTTTAATAGCCCAGGAAGGGTGCCATGAATATTGGCCCCCTCCCAGGCTAGAAACACCAGCCGTCAGCCGCCCCAGAAATGGCGCATCCATAGGATGCGCCAATTCTGGCACTTAGCCTCGCTCTTCCCACTGCCCTGTAGCGGTGGCAGTGGGGTAATAGGGCTGGGGTTGATGTCAGCTTATGCCAGCTGACATCAAGCCCAGGTTAGTAATGGAGAGGCGTCTATAAGACACCCCCATTACTAACCCCATAGTCAAAGTTAAAAGAAAACACAAACACCCAGAAAAAAGTCCTTTAATTGAAATAAAGACACAATCCTTTATTGTTCTAAATTAAACCATACTTACCGTCACGCCCATTCCAGCTGAAGCCAACGATCTCCTGCAATAAAAGAAAAATAATAAAGCAACCTCATCCTTACCTTTCCATGGTTCCCACGACAGCTTCAGCTCTGCTACATCGAGATGACAGGCTGGACCGCAGCAGAACGCTGCCATCCAGCCTGTCATCCCGCAGACACTGAGAAGCGCAGGCATGCTTGCGCTCCTCTGTGTCTCTCTGTGACGGCATAAAGATGAGCCGAGGTCATGTCCAATGAACTCGGCTCACCTCATGCACGTCACTGACAGCGTGGGAAAATTCTCACGCTGAAGTGCTGAGTGCAGGAGAATTTTCCCACGCTGTCAGTGACGTACATGAGGTGAGCTCATGTCCAATGAACTCGGCGCACCTCATGCACTTCACTGACAGCGTGGGAAAATTCTCACGTTGAAGTGCTGAGTGCAGGAGAATTTTCCCACGCTGTCAGTGACGTGCATGAGGTGAGCTGAGTTCATTGGACATGACCTCGGCTCATCTTTATGCCGTCACAGCCAGACACTGAGGAGTGGAAGCATGCCTGCGCTTCTCAGTGTCTGCGGGATGACAGGCTGAATGGCAGCGTTCTGCTGCGGTCCAGCCTGTCATCTCGATGTAGCAGAGCTGGAGCTGTCGTGGGAACCATGGAAAGGTAAGGATGATGTTGCTTTATTATTTTACTTTTATTGCAGGAGATCGTTGGCTTCAGCTGGAATGGGCGTGATGGTATGTATGGTTTAATTTAGAACAATAAAGAATTGTGTGTTTATTTCAATTAAAGGACTTTATTCTGGGTGTTGTGTTTTTTTAAATACTTTACTAGAAATTCATGGTGGTCATGTCTAATATTGGCGTGACCCCATGAATTTGGGGCTTAGGGCCAGCTGATAATGCCAAGCTGGCCTTAACCCCTTTATTACCCAGTGAGCCACCGCACCAGGGCCCTGGATGAGTTGGGTACAGCGCCAGAAGATGGCGCTTCTATGAACGCGCCATTTTCTGGGGCGGCTGCGGACTGCAATTTGCAGCGGGGGTGGCCCAGAAAGCTTGGGTCTCCCTGCGCTGCGGATTCCAGCCCCCAGCTGCCTAGTTGTACCTGGCTGGGCACAAAAATAGGGCGAAGCCCCACGCATTTTTTTTTTTAATTATTTCATGAAATTCATGAAATAATTAAGAAAAAAAGGGCTTCCCTATATTGTTGTGTCCAACCAGGTACAAATAGGCAGCTGGTGGTTGGGGGCAGCCCGTTCCTGCCTGCTGTACCTGGCTGGACACAAATATAGTGCGAAGCCCCACGTCAATTTTTTTAAAATCATTTCAGGAAATTCATGAAATAATTAAAAAAAATTGATGTGGGGCTTAGCCCTATATTTGTGTCCAGTCAGGTACAGCAGGCAGGAACGGGCTGCCCCCAACCACCAGCTGCCTATTTGTACCTAGCCGGACACAACAATATAGGGAAGCCCTTTTTTTCTTAATTATTCCATGAATTTCATGAATTTAAAAAAAAAATACGTGGAGCTTCGCCCTATTTTTGTGTCCAGCCAGGTACAACTAGGCAGCTGGGGGCTGGAATCCGCAGCGCAGGGAGGCCCAAGCTTTCTGGGCCCCACCCGCTGCAAATTGCAGTCCGCAGCCGCCCCGGAAAATGGCGCGTTCATAGAAGCGCCATCTTCTGGCGCTGTACCCAACTCATCCAGGGCCCTGGTGCGGTGGCTCACTGGGTAATAAAGGGGTTAAGGCCAGCTTGGCATTATCAGCTGGCCCTAAGCCCGAAATTCATGGGGTCACGCCAATATTAGACATGACCACCATGAATTTCTAGTAAAGTATTTAAAAAAAACACAAACACCCAGAAAAAAGTCCTTTAATTGAAATAAACACACAATTCTTTATTGTTCTAAATTAAACCATACCTACCATCACGCCCATTCCAGCTGAAGCCAACGATCTCCTGAAATAAAAGAAAAATAATAAACCAACATCATCCTTACCTTTCCATGGTTCCCACGACAGCTTCAGCTCTGCTACATCGAGATGACAGGCTGGACCGCAGCAGAACGCTGCCATCCAGCCTATCATCCCGCAGACACTGAGAAGCGCAGGCATGCTTGCGCTCCTCAGTGTCTGGCTGTGACGGCATCCAGATGAGCCGAGGTCATGTCCAATGAACTCAGCTCACCTCATGCACGTCACTGACAGCGTGGGAAAATTCTCCTGCGCATGCGGTGAGCGTGAGAGACTCGGCTTATCGGGATGCCGTCACAGCCTGACACTGAGGAGCGCAAGCATGCCTGCGCTTCTCAGTGTCTGCGGGATGATAGGCTGGATGGCAGCGTTCTGCTGCGGTCCAGCCTGTCATCTCGATGTAGCAGAGCTGAAGCTGTCGTGGGAACCATGGAAAGGTAAGGATGATGTTGGTTTATTATTTTTCTTTTATTTCAGGAGATCGTTGGCTTCAGCTGGAATGGGCGTGATGGTAGGTATGGTTTAATTTAGAACAATAAAGAATTGTGTCTTTATTTCAATTAAAGGACTTTTTTCTGGGTGTTTGTGTTTTTTTTAAATACTTTACTAGAAATTCATGGCGGTCATGTCTAATATTGGCGTGACCCCATGAATTTCGGGCTTAGGGCCAGCTGATAATGCCAAGCTGGCCTTAACCCCTTTATTACCCAGTGAGCCACCGCACCAGGGCCCTGGATGAGTTGGGTACAGCGCCAGAAGATGGCGCTTCTATGAACGCGCCATTTTCCGGGGCGGCTGCGGACTGCAATTTGCAGCGGGTGGGGCCCAGAAAGCTTGGGCCTCCCTGCGCTGCGGATTCCAGCCCCCAGCTGCCTTGTTGTACCTGGCTGGACACAAAAATAGGGCGAAGCCCCACGCATTTTTTTTTTTTAATTATTTCATGAAATTCATGGAATAATTAAGAAAAAAAGGGCTTCCCTATATTGTTGTGTCCGGCTAGGTACAAATAGGCAGCTGGTGGTTGGGGGCAGCCCGTTCCTGCCTGCTGTACCTGGCTGGACACAAATATAGAGCGAAGCCCCACGTCAATTTTTTTTTAATTATTTCATGAATTTCCTGAAATAATTAAAAAAAATTGACGTGGGGCTTTGCACTATATTTGTGTCCAGCCAGGTACAGCAGGCAGGAACGGGCTGCCCCCAACCACCAGCTGCCTATTTGTACCTAGCCGGACACAACAATATAGGGAAGCCCTTTTTTTCTTAATTATTCCATGAATTTCATGAAATAATGAAAAAAAAAAAAAACGTGGAGCTTCTCCCTATTTTTGTGTCCAGCCAGGTACAACTAGGCAGCTGGGGGCTGGAATCCGCAGCGCAGGGAGGCCCAAGCTTTCTGCCCCCCTCCCCCCCCCCCCCCGCTGAAAATTGCAGTCCGCAGCCGCCCCGGAAAATGGCGCGTTCATAGAAGCTGGATGCTGTACCTGGCTGGCATACAAAAATATGGCGAAGCCCACGTCAAAAGTTTTGGGAAAAATTAATTAAAAAATAAATAATAATTTAGGGACTGCATCTTTATTAACTCCTCAAATGTCATTTAGTGTTAAAATAAAGGATTTATTTAAAAAAAAAATGGCGTGGGATCCCCCATAATTTTAGTCTCTAGCGGAGGTTAAGCAGACGGCTGGGGCAGATGTTTGAAGCCTGGGAAGGGGGTAAAACCCACGGAGCTTCCCAGGCTACTAATATCAGCCCCCAGCTGAATACCTAGCCTTTACTAGCTATTAAAATGGGGGACCCCCCCCAAAAAAATGACGTGGGGTCCCCCCTATTTTAATAGCTAGCAAAGGCTAGGCAGACAGCTGGGGGCTGATATTAATAGCCCAGGAAGGGTGCCATGAATAATGGCCCCCTCCCAGGCTAGAAACACCAGCCGTCAGCCGCCCCAGAAATGGCGCATCCGTAGGATGCGCCAATTCTGGCACTTAGCCTCGCTCTTCCACGCTGCCCTGGTGCGGTGGCAGGGGGTAATAGTGGTGGGGTTCATGTCAGCGCCAGCTGCCATGAAGCCCAGGTTAGTAATGATGGGCGTCTATAAGACACCCCCATTACTAACCTACAAAGTATTAAAAAGAAAAAACACACTACACCCAGAAAAAAATAATTTATTTGAAATAAAACACACCATTTTATTTAATTCTTAGTTCACTAAAAATAATAGTTACCTGTCCACGTTCCTGTGCTGATCTCCCATGCACAGCTGTCACATCTGGAGATGGTGACAGCTGTGCATGGCTGCTGTAAGCTCACACTGCCGGGAACACGTCCGCTCCCGGCAGCGGGAGCCACTGACTGAGGTCACCGGAGTGCATTCAGGCAGCGCAGCTCCGGAGACCTCCTTTACGGCAGTGCTGTACCGTGGGAATTTCTCACGATACAGCAGGGCCGTAAAGCAGCTAACCGGAGCAGCGCTGCCTGAACTCCGGTGAACCCGCTTATGCAATGACGGGGCTGCTTTACGGCCCCGTCATTCTAGCGGCGGCAGCGGTTCAGAGCGGTCACATTCTATGTGGCTGCTCTGAACTGGAGATCTTCGTGGGACACTCGTGGACTACTCCGGAGGGGTAAGGATAAGGTTGTGGTTTATTATTTTATATTTTATTACAGGAGATCGATGGCTTCGGGGAATTAGGTGTCTAGGTGAGTATAGGTGTAGTTTTTTATTTTTTACTTTATTTTAGGTGGCGATCGGCGGGGACAGGTAATGTATGAACTAATTTATTGTAGGTAACCACTGGCCACCAATGACATGTATTTAACATTTATTGGGGCACAGTAGGGCAATTTAAATAGCAGGATCAGACTGATGGGAACTACTGTTCCCATCGAGCTGATCCTGCTGGCACGAGTGGACGGGGGACAGACATAGGCCGATGGGAGTAGTAGTGTCACATCGGCCTATGTCTGCCTGCACGCACAGACACCCGCACAGACACCCGCACAAACATCGCACAGACACCCCGCACACAGACACCCCGCACACAGACACCCCGCACACAGACACCCCGCACACAGACACCCCGCACACAGACACCCCGCACACAGACACCCCGCACACAGACACCCCGCACACAGACACCCCGCACACAGACACCCCGCACACAGACACCCCGCACACAGACACCCCGCACACAGACACCCCGCACACAGACACCCCGCACACAGACACCCCGCACACAGACACCCCGCACACAGACACCCCGCACACAGACGCAGACATCGCACAGACACCCCGCACACAGACGCAGACATCGCACAGACACCCCGCACACAGACGCAGACATCGCACAGACACCCCGCACACACACTAATCATGACCGGTCTGATGGTCTGTGAGGTGTGGCTGACCTGTGCGGTCGTGGGAAAGTTCATGTGAGTTCATGCAGTCAAGCATGAACTCACATGAACCCTCTGAGGGCACCGCGGCTACTTCAAATGAACAGCTGATCGGCATCACCTGATACCTCAGCTGTTCATTTGAAATAACCGGCGGGAAAGCGCAGCACAGAACGGGAAAGCCGGCGGTGAAGTCTTTTCACTGCCGGCTTCCCCGCCCGGGTCCTTCGCTCCTTGGTGCTGCGCTCCCTGCCCGGTCCTAACTTACGATCGGGATGGGAGGTGGCGAGGGGAGCGGAGGATCGGGGTGGGAGGCTGTGGGGAAGCAGTATGGGGCTGTGTGATTGTTTAAAAGCCGGCGGCTTTTTACCGCGCGCCGGCTTTTAAACAATCAGGAGAATTCTCCCCCGCTGGGATGGCATTCTGATGACAGGCTGGATCGCGCTGCCATCCAGCTTGTCATCCTTCACAGACACTGCAGAGCGCAGGCATTATGGGAACTTCCGATTCCGGTATTCGATATTGTAAAAGTATCGGAATTAAGTATCGGAATTCCGATACTGCGAATATCGGCCGATACCCGATATTACAGTATCGGAATGCTCAACACTAATGACCAGCAGTCCATGCCTCCATTCCTGGGAAATCAGAATTTTAATTGATATGCAAATGAGACTGTATATCTGAAGCTTCTGTCACTCCAGCTCTATTGCCCGCCCAGTGCTTGATTCCTCCTCTGCTGCCCGTCTCCTCCACTTGACTTGCAGCCTCTATGCTATATGGCTTCAGACAAAGGAGCCGCCAGTCATCAGGAGGAGGCCGCGCTGGGCAGTTCTCTAAAGCTGGAGTGATAGAAGCTTCAGATCTACAAATAGCTCTCCAGCCTCAATTGCATATCCATTCAAACATTAATTTCTCAGTAAGGGAGGAGCGGACTGGCCAAGTAAAGGTATTGCTGCACCAGTCTTTTAAAGAGCTACATAGGCTTATAAATACTTTGGAGTGTGAAATCATACTGACAGATTCCTTTTAAAGGGGTTTTCCACATTCAGCAGTGTGCACACTAAAGGTTTGAGAGAGCCACTGAGTTCAGTGATTAACTGCAGCGATACACAATGTCAACATTTCCTTAGCACTGCAGCCGCCAAAACGCAGAGACATGTGCAAGCGGCAGAGAGTACAATCTTTGTTATTTTACACACCTGTCCACGTTTGACATCCACTTTGCTGAAAAATGGAAAATCCCTTTAAGTACTGGCTAATCGGACATTTTACGGGTATGGTCACATGATGGTTCTTCATGCAAAAAACACAATGTGTATTTTCAGTGGCGTTCTGCTGACAGATTAGCCACATTAAACGACTAATCCTTGTCTGCCTACCCACTTCAGTTCCTGAGCAGAATCCATACGGAAACCACTTCAGTAGAATCCATACGGAAACCACTTCAGTAAGTGACATGTAAAGTAAGAGGTTTTAAAATTTGTGGTGGAAAAATCCGCAGCAATAGAAGCGTCATTCTCTTATTGACAGCAATGGCAGGCAACTTGTGGGCTCCAAACTTATAGGCAGATTTGGGTACAAACAGATGATAGATAATATCTGTTCTGTATAGTGACTGTGAATATTCTGTATCTCATACATTTGCTCATACAGTTACTTGGCATAGCAACAAAAAATATTTCATTTACAAGTTTGGCATCACAGTCAGCCGTTTTGCCCTAACTTGGGCCATTAAAGGTGTTGTACAAGTCTTTAACATTGATAGCCTATCCTTAGGTTAGGTAATTAATGTCTGATTGGTGGGGGTATGACACCCAACACTCCACCGATCAGCTGTGTAAGCGGCGGCTAGTACTGCTCAGTTATGGAGCAGCACAACTCCGCTGATGGGAAAGCGGCCGGGTACTGCACATCCAACCCCTATTGATTTAAATAGGTGGCGGATGTGCAGTACCTGACCGCGGCCACTATACAGTCGATGGAGCTGTGGTGTGCAGCTTTCTAACTGAGCAGTTCAGGCCACCACCCTCAGCGGAAACACCTGATTGACGGGGGGTGCCGGGTGGCCATCAGTGTTCAAGTCCCGGACAACCCCTTTTGGGAAATTACTGTACGTCTTCTTATGTCTCTAATAAATATTGTCTTACAACTAAATTTAATTCTCTTAATTCTGTTTATAAAGTCAGTTCCAGACAACAAAAAACTGGGACAGGGAAGCTTGAGCCCAAAAGAGAAGCCGTTTATGGGTAGTCTCAGACTGGTTGAGAGGAGCACCGACTATATTTCTTTCTTCTCTGTTCTATAATTGAAAACATATCAAAAGCCGAAATCTTTGAGTGTGTACCAAAGCCAATGCCAAAAGGTTGTCTGAATTTAATGAGTCAGGTTTTGGCAATGTCCAAACATTAGCTGTCCTCTAAAATATACATTAATATGAAATGGAAGAGCCAGCATTTCAGATGCTTTGTGTTTGGTGCCAAATATCATAAACTGATGTTTTTCATGCAAAAATGGCTTAGATAGCAAATACTCTCTTTTGACAGCATAATTGTTCATTTAGTTTTTTTATATACATATTTTTAGTAGCTCATTTATAGTTTTTAGTGCCATGATGGGCAGTATGTTTGAAGTGCCACATCTCTGATGAGGTGTGAATATTTCTTCACTTTTACTCAATCCATGTGGTCAGAATGGAAAGATTGAAGATATAAAGATCAAAGCTTTTAACACATGGATGCTGGAGTAGATGGTGGCAAATGTGTTGTTGCTTAACTATTAAGTATATGTGTAATTGTTAAAAATATATCATTTTTCGTAGAAAAAAACTGAATATTGTAAGACATTCAAAACTGTTCATGTTATTTTTCAGACCTTAGTGGAATATGGAGCAAATGTCACCATTCAGAACCATGCTGGAGAGAAACCATCTCAAAGTGCTGAACATCAAGGCCACAGCATGTGCTCCCGATACTTGGTGGTGGTGGAGACGTGCATGTCATTGGCATCACAAGTTGTCAAGCTGACCAAGCAACTTAAAGAGTAAGAAAGGTTACAATTACAAGATGTATTTCCATTCTGTGTTTCTAGGACCAGAAGATCCACTTGAGAACTATTGGCCTGTGGGAGAGCAGAGATCATCCATTGGAAACAATACATATAAGATTTGCTACGTCATATCTACTACGGCCAATTTCTTAAGTGTAATTTACATAAATAGGCTCCCCCAACAAGTTTGTGTTCCAAGTGATTTTATCGATTATGTGGCGTTATGCATCACCCAAATTGATCCAATAGGCATATGGTGATAATGAAGGCAATAAAAGCGAATTTTTTATTTTTTTTTATAGCCTCTAAAATAGTTGACAGTTTACAATTGCAGTTTCCTGACCCCAGTTAACAGCAGATGTAAGGAACAAACTGCAAAATTTAGTGATATAGATTTTTTTGTGACAGTTACGTTTTATTTTTGGGAGGCCATAAACTCTGAAGTGCCCGATTCATTATTAGATTTTAGCATTTTTTGTCTATTTTTAGATATTTTTTTTTAATTTGCGCGTAATTCTTCTACTAATTTGCTCCTTTTTAAAACTAATTTTATATGTTCGCCTGTTTTTTTTTTTTATGATAGTCATTGTGGGCATGGTTTTTATTTTCCAGAAGTTTTTGGCTGATTCATCAAAAATCAAAATATGGTACCCTCTTCCCCCCACCTTGGAGGGATTTTATGTACTGCAGTTATTTTGGCACAAATTTTTGAACGTTTAACTTCTTGTACTAAAAATTCGCGAAATGAATCGCAAACAAAATAAAGAGTATTTTTGATTTTGCGCTAAACTCATAAACCACATTTGTTATTTTGAAGAATTTGGTGCAAAAAATGCCAAGAAATACCACAAGACAAAAAAATTAAGAAAAGTGACTTAAAAACAACACAAATAGTGAATCCTGCCCCAAAGTCTTTAAACTGTAATCCCTAATAGGCCGGGTTCTGTAATCAGGAATTTGCATTTGTTTTAATTTGTATATAGTTTTGCATATTAATTGTTCCCTCTATTGTAAAGCACAGTGCAACGGTAAGTTACTTTTGATGCACATAGCAGTCTTATTTGTCCAGACCAAGTTCCGATTCTCATGCTCACTAATTAGCTGTCCACTTTTGTCTGAGCAGTTTGTTTATCACACTGCCAGCACTATATATGCTTTTTATTCTTAATTTCCAGCATGTATTTCTTTTCTATCCTGCCCCATCAATCCATCTTGATGATTTTGCTGGAACGCATAGATTACATTTGACAACATTTAGTAGGCACGAGGTTAAAGAGGTTGTCCACTACTTTAGCATTGAGGATCTGTCCTTAGGATAGGTCATCAATGTCTGATTTGTCAGAGCCCGACACCCTGCACCCTCGCCAATCAGCTGTTATCGGAGCTGCTCCATCTTCTGGTAGTGGCCGTGGCTTGGTACTGCACATCCACCTCCTATTCAAATCAATAGGAGGCGGATGTGCAGTACCCTGCAGCGGCCACTATCAGAAGACGGCCAGCTGTGCATGTGAGTGCTTCCTGCTGGCGGTGACACCAATAACTTCTCATCGGCGGGAGTGCCGGGTGTCGGACCCCAAATGATCAGACATTGATGACCTATCCTATGAACAGATCATCAATTCTAAAGTAGTGGAAACCTCTTTATATAGGAGAAAGAAAGCTAGTGGATGGCAATTTGGAGTGATTTTTTTTGGAGCTTGACAACATCATTGACTGGCTATCTAGCACATTAGCTATCATAGTAGGTAATCAAGGAAGAGATAAGATACAGCAGTAGGACTCATGACGTGATAAAATGCATTTTCTTTATTGTAGATCAGTAAAACAAATCTGATTAAATTATACAAGAATTAAAAGTCGCAAAGGCATTTCAGAGCTAGAACATAGTACTTGCTACATCAGGTCCACGTGAATAGAGCAGGATCATGAATTGTGGCGTAAATACCACTGTCAGTCTCTCTACAGAGGCTTCCATGTCCCCCCTCAACCTGACGCATTTGTGGGCTGTCAATAGGTTGTTGTCAGTTGGGGACCTGCTGAAGTTTCCCATAACTGCCATCTTAGTCCTCCAGTGTAGCCCAGGCTGTGACACTGCTTCATGGGAGAACATAATTTCCTCTATATACTGCAATACTGTGGTTATCAAGTATGTAGAACAAGCAATTACACAATCACAGTCCCAAAGGTTTCTAAAAAGTATATATAAAAGAAATGTAAAAAATATATAAAAGTTTGAATCTCCATCCTTTATAAATAAATTTAAAAAATGAAAATAAACAAATACATTTGGTATTGTGACATCCCAATATATGAAAATATAAAATTAATTAACCCCTAAGGTAAACAGTGAAGAGAAGAAAAATGAAAACGCCAGAATTGCTGTTTTTCGGTTGCTCTAGCTTTATAAAAAAAATGCAATTCAAAGTGGTCAAAATGTCTTTTATACCCCAGAACGTATCAATAAAAATATCACACAGAAAGAAGCCCCCACACAGGGTTATCGACGGACATTGTAGGTTAAAAGCCCAAGCAGAGACATATTGTCCATACAGGCTTACAGTCCAAGAGTGGCATATCCAGTGGTAGCGTAGCGTAGTTTCCCATCATACGAAGGTGACCTTGTCGTGGTTGATGGGCACACATAAATTGGCCAAATTATGCGCAAAAAAACTTCATTTTTCAAAGTGACAATAGTCTAGATACAATATTTCTTATATATTCATGTATGGAATGCAGAAGTTCTTTTTGCAGTTGAACTTACTCTTTTCTTCAGAGCACCCGAATAGACCAGTGAGCGACCCCTCTCTTTTTTCTAAAAAAAAAAAGAAGGCTATGGATCTCAGAAACAGTGACACTAACCACATCTTGTACACTAAACTGATATTTTTACTGCACATGGAGTCCATAAAAACGAGATGAAAAAAAAACTATTTTGGAATTGCATTTTTTTTCTTCACCATTTTACTTCATCTGGAATTTTGTTCCTGTTTTCCAGTAAATTGTATACTAAAATGGTGTCTTTCCAAACTACATTTCATCCCCCAAAAGAAAACAAGCTCTCCTATGGCTATATAAACGTAGAAATAAAAAAAAGTTATGATGCTTGGAATAAGGTGTGGAGAAAATAAAAGTGCAAAAATGAAAATTTCCCATGAGGGGAAGGGGATAATCATGCTTTCTTGATAACCATTGCTTACATGGCATTCTATAGCCACACAAAAGATAAAAATCAGAGTGTGTGGCAGAGTAGTAATATACAGCCAGTTGTAATCTGAGATACATAAAACAGTTTGAAGTTAATGGGTTTCTTTAGAAGCTAGGAATCTTTCCATAGAATGAATGTGAAATATTGTTTACATGGAAAACCTGAGGATACAAGGTCGTGGTAGAAGTAATTGCTAAAATGATAATGAAAACTGAAACATTTCCTATCTACTTTACTATCTGGTCTGCCATAGCCAATCTAGAATATTGCACCCTATAGATAAGAGGGATTTTAGCCGCAAAACCAGTAAAATAATGTTTTAATTTGAAGTTCCTCTTTAAGACAACCTGTCAGAAGTATCAGCCCTCCTAAGCCGTCTATATGGGCATGTAGGTCATAGAAAGCTGAATAACATGATGCCTTAATATCTGCAATCTTTAGAGAAGTCCATGTTTTTCTTATATGTAAATGCTCTTTTAAGATCTATGGGCTGAACACTGACCTGCATGAGAATCTGACTCCAGAGCAATTTTAAATGAAAGGGGTCCTTACCAGAGTGAGACATGTAATGACTGACAGTCTTCTCTCCTAATCTACATGTCTCACACTGGTAAAACCCCGTTCATTTAAAATAGTTCTGGAGGCAGATTCTCAGGGAGATCAGTGTTTGGCCCATAGCCTGGGACAGCTCATTTACATATTAAGAAAAACATGGATTTCTCTGGAATAAGACATCAAATTGCAGATATCAAGGTACCATTTTATTCAGCTTCCTATGACCTACATGCCCATATAGATGGCTAAGAAGGGTTGATCCTACTGACAGATGCCCTTTAACTTACTGTATAAGCCCTAACATTTTATATTCTCTTATAAGGATTTCTATATCGTACAAATTATTTAGGTGTCACTGGTGATAAAAATAAGTTAATAAAAAACATTCATGAGTAATTAAAATTACTAATATTTAGCCAAACTTTTTTCCATGATTTCCATTTTGTTGTCAGAAATTTCTGCTACAAATTTGTTATGTGGGAAAATATCCCAATTAAAGCTTATAGTAATGTGTTACCGTACAGCCAACCATGCAGTCTATGAATTATAGTCCATGGTATACAGAAAGGATACATAGAAGAGGAGTGACATGATTGACCTGTGTCCAGCAGCCTGAAGTCCGGTTGCCATTTCAGCGCCTCTTTTCATTGTTGGATATATTGGTATGGTAGAGTGGTTGCAAATAAAATGTTTTATCTTTTCTTTACAGGCAGACAACAGAGCGGATCACTTTACAGACACATCTCCAACAGCTACTAGAAGCCCAGAGGTCCCTGCCAACATCCCCCAGGTACTAGAATGCCAAAATCAAGCTGTCATTTTCACGTTGTATCTTTCATCTCTACTATTTGGAGGGTCCATTGTGGTTTGTTTTCTGTTATTTTCAAGTCAGAAATACTTAAAGCTGTTGTCTGTCCTTAGGCTTCAAGTCTGCAGTCACTATGTCACTATGTGACTGTAGACTTGTGAATCCTTAAATTGTTCACTCTGAATGCTGTGAGGATTTTCCGATGCTGGTACCGTGGGCAGACGGCCATGTGATCTAAGTATGTAATTTGCATACTTCCAGCCACAGTCCGAGTAGTCTTGTCCGGCCTCGCTCAGTACACTTGCATTGAGCGAGGCCACGTCCATCTGGTCAGCAGGTGATCGCATGTATGCAAATCACATACTTGCGGTCACGCACCTGCCGCCGTCATCGTAGAATCCTCACAGCGTGCAATGTGAGGATTCACAAGTCTGCAGATTTGTAGCCTAGGCCGGACAACTCCTTTAAACTTTATCAAACTGCACCATACTCAGCTTGGTTCACCCATGTGTATCAGGATCCATTGGAGAACAAACCCAATGGTAATGTCTGTTATAAACAGAAGCCATATTAGTGTCATGAATAGGCCATGATATGTTTATATGAATACTTGTATGCTACTAATTTACATTTTTGGATTTATTTGTCCATTCTTTGGCCCCTTGTGTTGAAGTGTATGTATTTTATGGGCTGTGAATAATAGAGGAGTTCTCAAATGCTATATACTCCAATATTGATCTGTGCTTAGTTTTATTTTTACCTCATTCACCAAGTCTTGCGCGTTATGTGTACATTATCACAGGCTAGGATTTCACATCTTGAAATTCACTTACAGCTCTTGTAATACATGGACTATTTGTGTAATGCATTCATGCAGGAGAAGCCTTACCATGGTAGCACACCATTATTATGTGATGGTGATCAGCTAAGGACCTCATCATCCAGCATGCTACAGTGTAATATAATCAGTAAGCTACAGAACAGATCTCTACTTGATGAATATACATTTCCTACCACAAAGCGAGCTATAGGTGTCGGGAAAACCCATTAACAAAATGTAACCTGAGGACATAAGCGTTGCAACAAGGTGGCTAAGCTTCAATGTTTGTAAGAATTTTCTAATTCTAGTATAATAGCATATTCTTTATGGATCAGAAATTAGGTTAATGAATACATCTAAAAAAATTATGAGCAGTCCAGTAAATTTTTTTTGTCTTACCTGCCCTCGCGCCCCCATTTGATTGTCACACTCTGCACTTCTGTATATTGTGCACTTACAGACAGTTCAGCCTCCTTTGTTCTCCAATCTCCATCTTGATTCCCAATGTGCATTTTACTCCTCTCTGCTCTGCTATAAATCCCATATTACATCAGCACAGCATCAAATGGGCAGCTAGAAACAGTAACTTGCCTCCTGTGTTAACAATGTGATTATCTTCCCTCTAAATTATCCTAAATAAGATAATAGATCACACGTATACAGTCCTGCAAGCTGAGCTGTGATCTCCTACATTACAGCTGTGTGACAGGAGCAGTCTAGTCACCATGAGCAACTGTGATAGGAGTTTCAGTCACCCCATGTGGAAAACTTCAGTGGTACATGCCATGCAATTTCATCATATATGGACTTCTGTTGACTGAAATGGTGGCCCTCTTCAGAGAATGTAATGCCATTCAATTCCAAGAGGGTCACCATAAGATCACACGTCCTATCTGAGAAAGAGGGATCCCTGAATTTTGAGATAGAAATGAATACCTTAAGAAAATAAGACAATCTGCATATATACTACATTGGGGTAATAATGACTGATTATTTTTTTAATCACTAGACTGCTAATTTAATTATCATATATTTAATTTTGTAAATAATATTTATCAAATATTTATAGGTATAGAAGGTTTTCCCCATTTCCATTCTCCCTTATAGAATGCTACTTCAAGAGCTTTACAGTATTATAATTACTTATCATGATATCGTGCTAAACCTGTCATCTACTCATTAATTAGATATAAATGACCTAAAACAATTTTTAATAATATTTTACTTTTCGCAGTTAAATAATAATGTAAGATATAACTTTTTAAAAGCTATGTATTTTAAGGTACATGTTGATTGCATGCCTACAGTGAAAGTGGTTTTGTACAGTGGCATGTAAAAGTGTGGGCATCCCTGGTCAAAATTACTGTTATTGTGAACAGTTAAGCAAGGTGACAATGAAATTATCTCTAAAAGGCCTAAAGTTAAAGTCAACACATTTCCTTTGTATTTTAGGGAAACAAATTTTTTTTTTCATCTTTTACATTTTAGAAATTACAAAAAGGAAAATTGTCTGATGCAGAAGTTTTGGCACCCTACATGGTTAGTACCTTGTAGTCCCCCCCCCACACACTTCCTTCTCTTGAAAGTATAACAGGTTGTTAATGCTTTTTGTAGCCAGCCAAGAGTCTTTCAATTCTTGTTAGAGGAATTGTCATCCATTCATCCTTGGAAAATTCTTCCAGTTCTGTGAGATTCCAGGGTCATCTTGCATGCACTGCTATTTTGAGGTCTAGCCACAGATTTTCAGTGGTGTTCAGATCAGGGGACTGAGAGGACCATTATAAAACCTTCAGCAATTTGTTGAAATTTCATTGAATTCATTTTTCCCTCTACTTGTGAAATGTTCCCCGTGCTATTGGCTGCAACACGACCCCAAAGCATAATTGATCTACCGCCATGCTTAATGGGGGGGCGAGATGTTCTTTTCCTGAAATTCTGTGCCCGTTTTTCTCCTCACATGCCTTTTATCATTGTGGCCAAAGAGTTCTATTTTAGTCCTCATCGGTCCACAGGACTTCTTTCCAAAATGCTTCAGGCTTGTTTATACGTTATTTTGCATACTTCTGATGATGAATTTTATGGTGAGGACGCAGGAGAGGCTTTCTTCTGATGACTCTTCCATGAAGGCCATATTTTGTAGGTGTCTTTGAACAGTAGAACAATGTACCACAACTCCAGAGTCTGCTAAATCTTTCTAAAGGTCTTTTGCAGTCAAGCAGGGGTTTTGATTTGCCTCTCTAGCAATCCTATGAGCAGCTCTCAATGAAATTTTGCTTGGTCTTCCAGACCTAATCTTGACCTCCAGACCTGTTCCTGTTAACTGCCATTTTTTAATTACATTTCGAACTGAGGAAAGGGCAACTTGAAAACACTTTACTATCTTCTTATAGCCCTCTCCTGCTTTGTGGGCCTCCACTGTTTTCATTTTCAGAGTTCTAGGCAGCTGCTTAGAAGAACCCATGGACGCTGTATTTTGGCTCAAGGTTAAAGGAGGCTGGGATTTTATAAAGCTGGGAAATTTGCATCACTTGGCCTTTCCTAACGATGATGGTGAACAAGCCATAACCCTAACAGGCTAATTAAGGTTTGAAACGTTGGTCAAAGTTATCTGAGCACACAAATCTCCAAGGGTGCCCAATCTTTTTCATCGGCCCATTTTCCTTTTTGTAATTTTTAAAATGTAAAAGATGAAAATATATATATATATTTTTGCCTAAAATACAAAGGAAATGTGTCATCTTTAACTTTTTGGCCTTTTAGAGATCATTTCATCTTCAAGTTGCTTTACTGTTCACAAGAACAGTAATTTTGACCAGCGTTGCCCAAACTTTTACATGCCTCTGTATCTAGACAATCACATCTCTAATGAGGACCTGTTGATGATCAGCAGATCGCAGTAAGTGTAGTAACTGAAACTTGAGAAGCTGTAGGTGGCCGATGGAGGAGTAATGTGGTATTATATGCTGTTCATTCCAAAATCTCAAAAAATATCAGATCATGGAGGTATTGCCAAGAAATCCCCTTACAATCACTTAGATTTAGGTTTGATATGCAGCTTTACAGAGCTCCACTTGAGATACAGGCTAACAGGCTTTTATAGTCTATTACGCAAAAGCTTCTTTCGTAGGAGGAGCTGAAAATTCTGACGGAAGCTGATCAGATATAGCACTGCCTCCTCTCATATTAGGTGAAGAGGGGTATAGCGGTCTCAGCACATGGATCCCAAACAACATTATATTCTAACAAAGCCAAATTTTGTAAATACAGAATAGATTCATGTTAATTTTAGGGTACATGTTGTTTTCGATGCCAACCAAGAAGAAATTAGATTCACTACTGTCACTACAATCCACTATCAGACTATAGACTGACATTTTTGGTGAGGAGTAACTTGTACCTCTATTTACAATACTGATGTCTACCTATGATAAGGCCTTTGTGCCCCTACTAAGCCGCTGAACCTGGGTGTAATTTTTAACTCTGGTTTCCCTATTTTGGATGTTTAATGGGGTGTTGTTGTAGGCACATCCTTCCCTCCTATATGTAAACCCTGATCATGGATAGAAGGAGGGGAACTTGAAATCCTTGCAGGCTAGGTTATGTCTTGGTTCTGCTTGTGTTGGAAAATTTTATTATAACAGATATATATTCTGTAATGCTTTCAAATATCCCAAATTCCCTTTAATATAAGGTCCCGATTCATCAAGACTGGCGTTTTGCTCAGTCTTGATGTCTAGTATGCTGGATTAAGATGCGCAAAATTAATTTGGCGTATCTTTCAGCTGCCTTACACCACCACAAGAAATGCGCTGCAGTGACACTGAAGTGCACTTCTTTTATAAGTTACGCCACTTCTTTGGTGTAAATTACAATGAATTAGCTAGCTGCATTCGGCCAAGCCTTCTCACTTCAAATTCCAGCTACTTTTTAAAAAATTGCCGATGCTGGCCAAGACTGGTGTATAAACGATAAGTCGCCAATTTTTTTTTTTTGCAACTGCAATTTGCGCTAAAATTTTTAAACATTGCAGACCATTTTAGAACAGAATTCTGGTGAAAACTATATGATGAATCAATCAGGACCTTGCTGGTATGGCTTTGTTTTCCAGAATGACTGTTCTTTGTATTCATTAGATTCTCTTTTCACAGTTCTCCATCGTCCCCTGCTTCAGGCAGTCTCCCACGGAAGTCACTTGAATTAGATGACGTTACACAGAAAAATAAACTAAATGGCGCTCACGACAGCTATCAGTCACTAAGCACATCTGCTCCCAGCAGACTCAGGTGTAGAGCACTAGATGAAGAGTCTGACAAGATTTTGCGGCAGTTATTAGGAAAAGACTTGGCAGACAATGTTTCTAGTCCTGAAAAGTTATCACTGGAGTTCCAGGATGGGACATCATCCAGGAGTGGTAAACGAATCCCGCTGGAGAAAAGAGAGTTTAAGCTTGCTCGATTACGGCAACTTATGCAAAGGTCTCTCAGTGAGTCTGATACAGACTCCAATAACTCAGAGGATCAAAAGCATACACCCATTAGAAAAGCTGATAAGCCAAGGCCACAGCCTATAGTGGAAAATGTGGAGAATTCTGAAGCACTCCAGCTGATGATAAAAAAGCATACACAGTCAAACACTGCAGGACGCCGGTTTATTTTAGGGTTAAAATCTAAATCTGTGGATGGCCATAGTCCATCACCAACATCAGAAAGTAGTGACCCAGACTGTGAACCTCAGTACCAAACGGGGAGCATACCTCAATCTTCAGGTTCAACGGACTCGAGTTCTTCTTCAGCACAAAAGACAACAAGCCCTAAAAGTGCTTTAAAATCTCCTTCTTCAAAACGCAGGACTTCCCAAAATCTGAAACTCAGGGTAACTTTTGAGGACCCTATTGTTCAAGTGGAACAGACTGAAGTAGATCTTAGTGAAGTTAAGGAGAAAGATGGTGGAAAGACACAAAAGTCCCAATCTAATGGAGAAGTTGGGGATCAACATAAAAAACCGTTTGGTGCTTTTCGATCAATAATGGAGACTTTTAGTGGAAATCAAAACAACAATAATAATACTCATTCTGCAAGTCCTGTGAAAACTTCATCGTCATCATCTTCACTGTCATTTTCATCATTAAGCAGAAAGGCAGGAGATACAAAGGCGTCACCTTCGAGCAATACAAAAGTGAAAAGCAAAAATGTAAGTAAAAACAACTTGAACTATGCTTTAACAAAGTGATTGTATACTCACTTGTTCCTATATTGGAATTTTTTCCAGAACTTATTAAATTGAATAATAAACCATTTGTAGCTCAATTATCTCATTAGCTGAACAACTACACTCCTTGATGAGATGAGTTGGTAGTGCTCGTACAGGACCATTCCCATCTTGTAATGTGATGGCATATTGCTAGAATATTCCATACCTTTTTGGCCAGTGGGGGTTTTCTCTTTGGACTCTCACCAGTCCTGAGAATAAAAGAGCTGTAGATCTACTTTAGTGCAGTGTCACCTTCACTGTTTTTGCCTACACAAGTGCCCTTCATTTTGAGGATCAGAGAAGGATCCTAGAGGTTGCACTCCCTCTGATCATAAAATGATGGTAAATCTTAGCCATCACATTACAAGACTTAACCTTCCAAAAAACATTTGGACCCTACTTTGTCATGCCGGTCTTCCTTGATATGTGTCTGAGATTTTCTTTATACTATGCATGCCTGTCTGTATTTGGGGTAAACTATTACAGAGTCATGCCACCCTCTTACGCTTACTTCTCAGGATACTAAACATCATATAAAAGGTTAAACACTTGATTTTTCAGAAGTGGTTATAGTACAGGTGGGTTTAAATGCTATTTACTTGTAGATCTAGTTTCAATCTGCAGGTAAATAGCATCAAAGTGCTGCCTTATTGGAGCAGCAGCTACAATGAGAAAATGAACTTCCATCCTCCCTGCGACCGCTTTCTTCCAGTCATCAGGGTGGTGCAGGGAGCCGTTACCATCACCGCTTACTATAAAGTGATTGCGCTTTAATCACTCCCTGACACTTTGATTGACAGCAGTTCTTCTCACATACGCTGCAGTGCAGGCCGGTATTTGCTATCCATTTTCTGACTGTAGCATCTTTTTATACATAGCTATTATAGCTTATTTTTGGCTCCATTATATATCCTACCCTATGATTTTTTTTTGCTTTAGGGGACATTCTTACATATACATTTTAAGTGGTTTTAATTGTGTTTTGTCCTTATCTAATTGCAATTATATATGCATTTATTTGCTTTATATTCAGTGTGTGCCTCTTTTTGCCCTCATGGTTTAGCTTTTCTCAGGCACAGTTCCAGGCATTGTATCGGATGTTACAGCGCAGCCAGATTTAAGAAGTAGGAGTGATCAGTAAGAATACACAGAGTGCTTGTGGCGTAGTGTCACAAAGAAATGTGAAACGACTGAACTTTACTTCTATTAATGTGGTCCCTATATTCTTGCTAGCTCTTGGACTTCCTTGGCTATCTCATAGATATCCAGTGATACAAAGGTAGCACCAATGGAAACCAAAAAACAAGGACACCTACACAGTGCATTTAAAAGATCTAGTGGTAAAATTCTGACTATACCTTTAAGTTTAGGTCATATATGTTTCTATATGCCTGTATAAACAATTACTTCCATGTCCTATAACTGTGGTACGTATACACATGCTGCACGTTGCATGTACTGACCTGTATATTGAACTTTCCCAGGAGCCTTGCACCTGCTCTGCAAAACTGTCCTCTAGGGCATTGCTTGAGGACCTCCTTCCTAATCATGCATGGTATGTGGTGGTGGCAGTGGTGTTGATTGCACAGGTTTTTTTTCTTTCCTCTTCTTTTTTCCTTTTCCTTGCATTCTTTTCTTTAGTTGAGATGTAAATTAACTTTGTATGTTTTACCAAGCTTTATCACTATTATTAACATCATACATCTAATGCTCTATCCTGCTGACAGCTCGAGCGATGCACTTTTGGCCGTATTGGTAAGCCTCATATAAAGAGAGAGGACGTCTCATAAATCCATCTTGCCGCATGCTCCGTCTTGGCATTGCATGTAGTCTCTGCTGAGCAGGAGTCATTTAACAGATGATGTGTATGGAAACTACATTTCCTGTCATGTGTGGGAAAGTCACCTCCAAAATGCTCAATCCCGTTCAGTCCGAGCCCAGAAAAATCATATTTTTTTCTTCTAAAATTCTGTTTACATTTACGGTGTGTCAGCGGTGAATTTATAATCTCCTACAAGACGGGAAGGAAGGTGTTAGATTCTTTGCTTTAACGCAGTACACATTTCATTGTACTCTGTATCTAGATTTATAGAGGGAAGGCTGCTGAGATGATGACAATGCTGGGCCTACACCTATATTTACAGATCAGCCCTGGAATGGCCTCCGTGATTTATTATCTAGATCTATGGATAGCAAATATCACTGCCAGCTAGAAAGTGCTGCCCACCCAGATATGTATGTATGACAAATGTATAGGGGTGATGGGATTGGCCCCACAGTGATTGCTAGCACCATGGAATCAGAAAATAGGCCAAGCGTTATGCACCATATCTCATAGTTGATATGTAGTTTGATCTCTCGGGTCTAATGTTTGCTCCCTAGTTAGATGGCACAATGTTGTACATTTTGGCATTGTTCCTGTGCTACAGTAGGCATAAGGGGCGATTCATCAAAGCTTTTTCGCTAGATTTCTTGTGAAAACATTGAAAAGTTGCACAATTAAATGCGACTTTTGGCGTTATCACATCATTCTGCTTCAGCTCCTCCCACTTTATTGTAGCTGCGGTGGAACCGGTTGTGTCGAAACCCCCCTTTTTCTCCCCGCTAGTCAAATGCAAGTCAAGAAGCATCATTTGCTACACAACATAACTTACTCCAGCAGGGACTGGAGTTATGGATTTGTGCCAAGATGCACATAGAGGCTCAACACACTACACACCTCGCCTGATTCATTAAAGGGAATCTGTCACCAGGTTTTTGCTACCTCATCTGAGAGCAGCATGGCGTAGGCAAAGAGACCCTGAATCCATCGATGTATCACTTAATTTACCGGGTGCTGCCTTTCTGAAACAGTTTTTAGATTTAGAATGAAGCAGAGCTGAGAAAGCTAACCCCGCCCACACCAGGCTCTCTATGTACAGAGTCCATAGACAGTAAGGTGCTTATCACATGACAAGGCGTTGCCAGACTAGTCCAGCAATGTCAATCTCTTAGTGATAAATCCTTCACAGTTAGTAAACAACAGCATGCACTTTGACAAGTGACACATCCCTGAATTCTGTGTTTTAACCTCTATCTTCTTCTGTCTTCAGATTACACAGAAAAAACTTGCTGACAGATTCCCTTTAAGAAGCGTGCACCTATTATGAATCAGGAGCGTCTGCTCCAACGCATAACCTCATCAAGACTGGTGAGATAATTGCTGGTCTTGATGAATATGGGGCCAAATAATTCATTTTTCCTGTGGTATACCCATGAAAATCGATGGTGTTGAAAGGGGATTTTCCAGCCATGGCTGGTCCTATTCTGACTTCCAGCTGTGTATGCACACTTATACAAAGAAAGCTGTCAATCACTGATAGGACTGCCCATGGACCAAAATGCAAGAAAGAGCAGAGGTTTAAATGATGAAAAAACAAATTACACTGAATCTTTTCTCACAAAACTATATATCAATCTACTCATCTCCCCCTGCTCTATAATATGATGACTGCATTTGAATGGGGACCGGTTACCTTTAAGATTGGACCTCTACCAATCCAGTCTCTAAGTTGTCACCTATCCAGTGAGAAAATGTTAAATGTTGGGAATAACCCTTTAATGGAGCAGTGGTAGCACATGCTCATTAATGGTTCATTTACTAAGAGGACCCCTGTTTTCAGAATAAGTGGAGGCCCCAGTATATAGACCTACAGTGATCAAATATTAATACCTATCCTGTGCTGATATGAGACAACATTTTTAAGTGCAAAAAAATCATAGTCATCACCCTAAGGTTCTTTGTTACATTTTTGATGATTGCACAACATGCTCCAGTGTTCATCTGGTATCTCATCTAGGGATCATCTAGGATCCTCACTCCTAGCAAAATAAGAAACTATAAGTCCCACCATTTCTAGTCTCTGGTTTTATGCAATAAGTATTCTTCTTTGGGTTCGAGTACCGCATGACCTTGGATTTCCTGCCTTACAATGAACCTGTCAGTCTATTCATGCTGCCTAAACCACGGACGGTCTGGCTGTATGACTGCTGCCATGTATGTTTTTCTCTGAAACTCCCGGCATTTCAGAGAAAACATAGTTTGAAGGGCCGGCCAGGAACCTTAGGAAGAGACGAGACTAGTGTGGCAACTGATCGGCTTCAATGCTCTAGTTGATTGACAGGTCTTTCTCTATGTACACACATGGAAGAGACCTGCCAATCACTTGCAGGAGGGAATCCGTGCAAGTGTCACCCCAAACTAGTCTCATCGCCCCATTTAGTCTCCGGTCGGCCCTCCAAAATTATGTTTTCTTTGAATCTCCGGAGAGTTTTAGATAAAAACATACCTGCTACAGCCCTGCTGCCAGTCTGAATCACTCTGTCCATGGCTTCAGTGGCATGAATCGACTGATGTTTCCTTTAAATGATTGCTAAAACAGATGATCATTATTACGGAAGCTGGTGGTACTTTACCCTGACAAAATAGCTGAGACTTCACTGCTGTGGTCCTACAAATTGTTGTATTGGACAACTGTAATATTTTTATACTTTTTATACCAGACATGTTATGTTCAGATCCGTGGTGTTGGGAGGTCGTACTTGCGTAATAATTTGAACATAATTACTGTTCGATTTGGCAGCAATATTTTGGTAATGTAAACCTTTTGGTGTTGCTATTTTCAGTTATTTACTCTGGTTCTTCTTTTTGTTTCCATGAGCTTCGCTGAGCCTGCTAATGTTTATTTTAATTAAAGCAAGTGGATTTCATTAAATTCTGCATTTTTATTAAATCCATGAATTAAACAAGTGAAGCTGAGCGCAGAAAGTCTAATGGCTATAGCTGAGACATTCACATACAGTACACAAGCATGTGTTACACGGATAGAAAGGAGATGTGCCCGCAGCTGTGTTATGGATCTGTATCCCATGTTGTGTTGTGAGCCCTCTTCCATGTGACTCTAATTTTATATTTATCTTAAAAGATAAAAAAAAACACCCAGGCACATCGCGCATAACCCACACTGGGCTGATAATAGGTACTTGGCACACTAAGGCCTCCTTCGCACGTCCGTTTTGTATGTCCGTATGTAGCCCGTTTTTAAAGGGCCGCAAATATTGACATACGCACACCCATTGTATTCAATACCCATGATGCGACCATCCAAAATGTAAACCAGGACACAATGAGCTGCTGTGAGTGCAGCTTCAGTGACGAGCGGTGACATCATAGAGGTTACTGCTGTTCACTGAAGGTGCGTTCCCAGGCTCACTTCACTGTGAGACGGGACGATGAACTGCGGTGACCTCAGTGAGATCACCGCTAGCACTGTGAGAATTTTCTCACGGTGCTTGCGGTGATCTCCCTGAGGTCACCGCAGTTCATCTTCCCGGCAAGCAGTGACCTGCCTGTGGGAACACACCTTCAGTGAACAGCGGTAACCTCTGTGACGTCACTGCTCGCCACTGAAGCTGCGCTCACAGCAGCTCATTGTGTCATGGTTTGCAGCCTGGACGTTCGCATCAAGACAACGTTCAGGTTGTAAACCAGTTATCGTAGACATGGATTACGGCATGGGACAGTATGTCGGACAGGTGAGTATTATGGTCGTTTTTATTTTTGTTTTTTTAAAAGGGGACAATGCACATTTTTTTTGCAGGATGCGGCCAGGCCTCTTTAGGCTTAGTGCCCATGGTGCAGAAATGAAGCAGAAATTTTCCTGAGCATTTCTGCATCTCCTTGGCAGAAAACCGCATGCGGTTTTTACATGCGGTTTTGACGCGTATTTGCCATGCGTTTTTGCATGCGTGTTTGCCATGCGTTTTTCCAATGTATTGTATAGGCAAATACGCATGCAGAAGCGCACAAAAATTGGTCTTGTCCATATTTTTTCTGCGAGTAAAATCTGCGCAGAAAAAATCCTGACCATGTGCACAGAACTTGCAGAATGTCATAGGAAGTCATGGGATAAGTTATGCAATGGGTTTCTGGAGCGTTTACGTGCTGCAAATACGCACCAAAAAATGCATCAAAAATGCATCGTGGGCACACAGCCTAAGGCCTATGACATTCTGCAAGTTCGGTACACTTGGTCAGGATTTTTTCTTTACAGATTTTACTTGCAGAAAAAATACGGACATGACCAATTCTTGTGCATTTCTGCATGCGTATTTGCCTAAACAATGCATTGGAAAAACGCATGGCAAATACGCATGCAAATACGCATCAAAAACGCATGTAAAAACCGCATGCGTTTTTCTGCCAAGGAGATGCAGAAATGCTCAGGAAAATTTCTGCTTCATTTCTGCATCGTGGGCACTAAGCCTTAGTGTTGGCTGGATGAATTGGGGCGTTTGTCCTGTGGGGATGCACGTATATAGTGCTGGGCAGCCCGCCTGATTTAATAGTATAGGCATCTTCAATAGGCTGCAAGCCAGACACTGTGCATCACACATATCTGTGTGACTGGCGCCCTATGCAGACTCCATCGGTGTGCATATATAATACTACACAGCCACCCCCTCCATGAATTGGTAGGTTAGTGAGTGGCTGTCTACATCAGTATTTTGCACATGTGCTCCCCCCCTGCCTTTATCATGGAGGCTTGCTGCATCCTGCAGTGCATTGGTAATCTGACCTGGTGTTGGTAAGGCATTTATCTTTTACTGTGATGTTTTTTGAAATTAAGCAGGTGTAAATGGCTTGAAAAGTCGCAAATTTTTTGCGTACGTAAGGTTGCACAAGGATATTGCGACTTTTATCCTTTTCACTCCAGTTTTGACTAGCTTCACCCAAATAAGGCAGAGCTTGGTTGAAACGGGGCAGACAACACCCGCTCCTATAATTGGTGACTATATATGGCTCATATTACGCCCGAAGAAAATTTGTGCCAAGACTCATAGAGGCACACACCATTTTTAAGATGCTCCTGGTTCATTTAGAGGCGTGAGTTTGTTAATGAATCAGGAGCATCTAACTCTTTCATGCCCCCTCATCAAGACCAGCGTGAACAATGACGATCCTTATGAATCGGGTCCCTAGGTCCTATAGTTGTGTATTATAGGCCCGTAGGAACCATGAATTCCATTTTTATATTATCAACATTTTACAATCCACTATTTAGACAAACACCCTGGTTCTCCTCCAGATTTGCAGTACAAATATGAAACAGTTGCTCTATAGAAAACTTGAGGTGCACACCGCACCTAGAATACATACCGGCCTAACATATTTGCTGTAGGGCAGGGACACAAGGCGCGGCAGAACAATGTGTGGAAGTAGCAACATGTGGCCAAAACACAGTTTTCTTATAGATTTTGTTATGGAGGCTTTGTAACTGTTACTGTTATGGCTAAGGCATATTTACCATTAACTGTATCAAAGCTCTCACTTCTAATTTGCCTCGCAGTTGTGTCCAATAAATTTTATTAGGAATAGAGGTAAGCAAATCAATTTTTATTTCATCTAATTCTTTATGAATTTCCAAAAAAATTTTTGTTTCGGGCTCAAATTTCAAATTCAGTTTCCAAAAATCCAGCAAAATAGGAGTCTGTTGGCTGCCACTTTGCTGTCTTCTTTTGAGGGTCAGCATTGGGTTGAAAAATAATTAATAAGAATTATATAATCATTGTTCCTAGGCCCGCATAGTCTCCTAGGTAAACTGTGACTAATGACTACCTGCAGGATAATGCGGCTTTTTGTAATTAATGTGAAACCAGATGAAGGCACATGCGGCCACCGTGTGGTTTTTAGCCACTTGTGGTCCATTCTCTGTGTGTCCATTATGACTCCTGGTAAAACGGAAGCTAAATGATCCTTACTGTCAGTTCCATATTTATTCAGTTTTCCTTACGATCCCAAAAAAGCACAATTTGTTATTTTCCTTTTTACAAAATGTCACAAGTATGTAAGAAATTAGGATATGGTGACAGTTCCTGACTAATAGCTAATTAGGAACAGCAGCATAGTGCTCCCACGTCTCTTTCCAGTGGTAGAACCATGGAATCTGATGGTATAAAAAATAGGGGATTCCCATACAACCGTCCAACATTTGTACATTGTTTTTCATACTAAGCCGCCCCATTGTGGAAATAAATTCCACCGCAGGCGTCGTGTGGGTGATACACAACTTCATTACTGTCCAACAAGATTATAATTTGCAGCTCTTCCTAAAAAGACATCCCAAGCATATCCACAGGGTCAGCAATTCTCTACAAACTGGGTGTTCCAGGTCTAGACTGATGGAATGAAATAAGATTTTATTAGCAAATTAAACACTGACAAAATGAGTCTCTCCCTGGAATTAATGGCATGTTCTAACCCTGTTTTTAAGTGGTTCTGAGACTTCTAGAAATGTTATAAGTGAAGAAGCAGCCAAAAGAGGCCATGGAAGTGTGGCACCCCAGGGGTCTGGTTTCCACAGTAACAAGCAATGTTATGTCTGAGAGCAGGTGGGAGGTCTCTTGGTCAGGAATCTTATGCATGACACACCTCCTGCCCAGTCCTGGGAGGGGAAGAACTTCCCCTGTATAAACCTGGGGCTGAGGCAGGGTTAGAGAGTTCAGAGGGAGAGTGCAGCCAGGAGGGCTGACAGGGAGCTGTGGCTCCGGCTGGGCCCAGCTCCTGGGCCATGCCAGAAGTAGAGAAGAGAAGCAGCATAGGAAGAAACAACAGGAGCTCTGTGGGAGCAGTGCTACAAGGAGTCAGGGGCTGGCAGCTGCAGAGCTCGCCCTGACTGAGAAGATTTCTTACCGGACCCGGAGTCCGAGGCTGTGGGGACTAACTCCTACCCAGCAGCAGAATCCGTCAGGCAGGGGATTTCAGGTCTTCTGGCCAAGAAACCTGAAGGCACGGTCACACGCATGGGACCAGCACCGCCGTCATGGAGCGGAAGCTACTAGAAGGCCCCGAGTCACCGGCCATACGGGTGGGCACCACACGGTACACTCAGGGACGTGGGCTACTTATACCCGCCTCTAGCAAGATAGCCAGAAGAGTACAGTCAGTTTGGGAGGCCTACAACTCCGCCTGGCCAGGGGAGATCCCATCTGCTCAAGGACTGACCAGGCCCCGATCGCTAGCCAGTACTCCGGGAGGGTCTATCTTTGTCACCAGTAAAGACCCTGAATCACACCGCAGCGTCTGAGTGATTCCTGCTACCCCCATCATCCACGTCGGCTGCCCTGAGGCCATACCCCTCCCGTTGGGGGTTATACCATCTACGCTGCACTATCCTACCACCGGCCTCAGCGGTCTGCCCTGCAGCGGCAGCTCCATAGCTGCATTCAACGGGTGGCGTAGTCGTCCTACATCTACCGCTGATACAGCGCCACTTAGTCTGACTCCCTGGGCACGGACCGGGTCACCGCCACGAGACTACAACCCTCAACAGATCCGGCTCCGGGTAAGCTCCCGCCTGCGCAACGCAGCGCGACACAGGCCCAGGGGCGCGTCAACTTTTGGCGTAGTCGGCAGGATTTCGTGCCCGCAACCACCGGGTACTGCGTGCCTGAAAAAGACTGTTCAAACTTACCAGTGGTGAAGTTTCCCGCCATCCGGCGCCATCTTTTGCCTTCTTCCCGCCATCCGCGAAGTTTTCCCGCCATCCGGCGCCATCTTCTGCCTTCTTCCCGCCATCCGTGGAGTTTTCCCGCCGTTGGACGCCATCTTGAAGACGCCGCGCGGGAAGAAGAGGGGCGTGGACTCCGAAGGCGCGCGAGAACTGAAGCCCCGCCTCACGTCCGGATGTTGCGTAAGGTCCTGGAAGGAGCCCAGCAGACGCCGACGTCACAGGAGCGCGACGGAAGGTCCTCGACCCTGACGATCCACTGCGGAGCTGCGGCCTACGGAAGAGGATCATCGCAAGGTAGGCCACGGTCCACTGGGGGGGAGGAAGATGTCGGATACGGAGGAGAGCTTCACTGCCTCAACCCCCGCCAGCGCCAGCGCTGCTGCAGTCATGCCTTTCACCATGCCCTATATCCCGGGAGCAGCCTGGCTACCCCAATACTCAGGGGAGTCACATACCCTGCATGACTTTAGAGAAAAGCTGGATAGCCTCTTCCAGGTGTACCCCCTCACAGAGGAGCAAAAAGTGAGCATCCTGGTGGCCCAATTAACCGGGGCAGCCCAAAGGGAGGTAAAGTCCTGGCCACCTGGGAGGAGGACTGTCGCAGAGATACTAACCCAGCTAACCGAGGAGGAGCTGCAGTACTACCAATACGAGGAAAGCCAAGAGGACCCGGACGGGTCTGAGGACTACCCTCAGGAGGGAGCACAAAGAGGACATATCTACTGAAGGAAAGTAGCGTGAATAAAGAGCTGTAAATAGTTACCCGTAAGGGTACAAGGACTGCTGCTAATTAAAATATGGTCCCCGTTGGGATTAGTGAATTGTTCCCCATGTGCCCCTATCTTAAACCAGGCTGAGGACTGTGAGCAGCCATTCCTTATCCCCACTGGCCGAGGACTGAGAGCGGCCATATCCTGTAAATAATTATGTGTTTCTAGTTATTTTTAGGAGTCCTTGGTGGATTTACCGGGAATCCTTGTACAATTGGTTGGAGCGTAACCCAGGAATGGACTAAAAGACTGTTAAGGACTCGAGGCAGGACAGACCCCTACCTGGTTACGTCTCCCTGTTTTGGTGAAATGGACACCTTTGTTTTCTTCAAAGACTGCACCCGGTTGCGGACACGCCGTAACCATCTTTATGTGTTTTTCTTTTTGTATTATTATTGTTTATACCTTGTTATGTTTTTCTAAAAATATGTTTAGTCCCGGAGTACTAAATTTCACTAGGGGAGAATGTGGCACCCCAGGGGTCTGGTTTCCACAGTAACAAGCAATGTTATGTCTGAGAGCAGGTGGGAGGTCTCTTGGTCAGGAATCTTATGCATGACACACCTCCTGCCCAGTCCTAGGAGGGGAAGAACTTCCCCTGTATAAACCTGGGGCTGAGGCAGGGTTAGAGAGTTCAGAGGGAGAGTGCAGCCAGGAGGGCTGACAGGGAGCTGTGGCTCCGGCTGGGCCCAGCTCCTGGGCCATGCCAGAAGTAGAGAAGAGAAGCAGCATAGGAAGAAACAACAGGAGCTCTGTGGGAGCAGTGCTACAAGGAGTCAGGGGCTGGCAGCTGCAGAGCTCGCCCTGACTGAGAAGATTTCTTACCGGACCCGGAGTCCGAGGCTGTGGGGACTAACTCCTATCCAGCAGCAGAATCCGTCAGGCAGGGGATTTCAGATCCTCTGGCCAAGAAACCCGAAGGCACGGTCACACGCATGGGACCAGCACCGCCGTCATGGAGCGGAAGCTACTAGAAGGCCCCGAGTCACCGGCCATACGGGTGGGCACCACACGGTACACTCAGGGACGTGGACTACTTATACCCGCCTCTAGCAAGGTAGCCAGAAGAGTACAGTCAGTTTGGGAGGCCTACAACTCCGCCTGGCCAGGGGAGATCCCATCTGCTCAAGGACTGACCAGGCCCCGAACGCTAGCCAGTACTCCGGGAGGGTCTATCTTTGTCACCAGTAAAGACCCTGAATCACACCGCAGCGTCTGAGTGATTCCTGCTACCCCCATCATCCACGTCGGCTGCCCTGAAGCCATACCCCTCCCGTTGGGGGTTATACCATCTACGCTGCACTATCCTACCACCGGCCTCAGCGGTCTGCCCTGCAGCGGCAGCTCCATAGCTGCATTCAACGGGTGGCGTAGTCGTCCTACATCTACCGCTGATACAGCGCCACTTAGTCTGACTCCCTGGGCACGGACCGGGTCACCGCCACGAGACTACAACCCTCAACAGATCCGGCTCCGGGTAAGCTCCCGCCTGCGCAACGCAGCGCGACACAGGCCCAGGGGCGCGTCAGAAGCATCCACACAGGACTAGTTTTCCAGGGTTAGTAGTAGGACTCCAGACAGTCGGTCACATCTTGTATTCGTATTGTAACCTTTCCAAATTAAAGGGGTTACCAGGACTATTTAACTTTTTTTACTATAGGCCTAAGAACTAACAGGCAGGTAGCTGCTAACTACCTACCTGTTGTGCCCGGAGCCGATCTCTGCAGGAACAGAGCGTCTGTTGTGGAGCAGCTGAATCACCGGCAGTAGGGGTTGGTGACCACTCTGAGCCGGCACCAGGTAGAACAGGCAGGTAGTTGCCTCTGTTAGCAACTACTTGTCTATTAGTTTTTAGGCCTATATTTAAAAAATATGGTCTGGGACAACCCATACCGAGACAGTCATTTGGAAGAATTTATGTAATAAAGATAAGTTAGATCAGTCATGTTGGTGTGATGGAGAGTTGTCTGATGACTGCATTTATGGTTAATAATCTGTAACAAAATAATAATAGAATTACAATAACTTTATTCTTAAAGGGGTATTCCCAGTGTATAAATTGAAGGCATATCGCTGCTGGCTTTATTGGTGGGAATCTAATCCTGGGAACACCGTGCTGTGGGGAAGGGCAATGCAGCTGTATTCAAGTCCGTTCTAGATCATCAGTAAGGACCCTTTATTCTCAAAATTGATGGGGAACCTAGAAATCAAGCCCCCACTGATCATAAAGTGATCTTCAAGAAAAGAATAAGCCTTTTCAGTAAATAATTTTAAGATAAATTACCATTAGTCGATCAGTAAGATAACATAATACCTTACAATTTGTAGAGAAAATATATAGTAAGTACTTTGTTTGCCCCTATTGATCCAGAGAAAGCATGAAGCCTTTATAGGTAAACATTTCCTTCTTGAGCACAAGCTGTTTTTTTTTTGTATTTTTTAACGCAAAGTTTTGTATAAATGTCTGCCCCCTTTTTCTATAATTCTAGTCATCTTTGATTATATTACAAAAACTAAGTTTTGGTAGACCTGGGCTGAAGTGGCAGCTGCAAAGGAGATTTAGGCTCAAAGGCTGAACAGGCCACATGCATTGGTTGACCTGCATGAGCACAGAAGATGAGCCCTTTTTCAGATGGAGACTGGTGTGCTCACACAGACCACACAAACCATTGACCAGATGATGCCTATAGTATAAAAATGGCAAAATAACTAGGACAGATCATTACAAGGGTCAATACTGGGAGGGGGAACACTGTATGACACTGTTAATACGCACACTTTATGGCACTATTAAAATTGGCATTTTATGGCACTGCTTATAGTGGCACAGTATTGCGCTATTCATTTGGGAAATGTATGGCACTGTTTATATGGGCTGTAGAAAACATCCATAATAAGGTGCTTTTGGCAAATTTCTAGGTGCATTGGCTGATTGGCTGCAGGAATTTCCTAGGCTCAGGTGTATCTGCAGATCTATTGTATTCAGGGACAGGTTTCCTCTTTGGGATTAAAGCAGCTGTCAGCAGGAATGGTCATCAATACCTTTTTTCTGCATTAGTTTTCATTGATCTATCTATCTATCTGTATATATTTACTGTTTTTGATTACACCCCATTTATCGATTTCCTAAAATGTCCTAGAATGTACACTGTGTGCAGAATTATTAGGCAAGTTGTATTTTAGAGGATCATTTTTATTATTGATCACCAACTATGTTGTCAATCAACTGAAAAGTCTCATAAATATCCAGGCTTAATATATTTGGAAGTTGGAGTAGGGTTTTTTTCGATTTGGCTATCTTAGGAGGATATCTGTTTGTGCAGGTAACTATTACTGTGCAGAATTATTAGGCAACTTAATAAAAACCAAATATAATCCCATCTCACTTGTTTATTTTCCCCAGGTAAACCAATATCAGTGCACAAAATTTAGAGATAAACATTTCTGACATGCAAAAACAAAAACCAAAAAAATTAGTGATCAGTATAGCCACCTTTCTTTATGATGACACTCAACAGCCTTCCATCCATAGATTCTGTCAGTTGCTTGATCTGTTTTCAATCAACATTGCGTGCAGCAGCCACCACAGCCTCCCAGACACTGTTCTGAGAGGTGAACTGTTTTCCCTCCCTGTAGATCTCACATTTTATGATGAACCACAGGTTCTCTATGGGGTTCAGATCAGGTGAACAAGGGGGCCATTTCATTATTTTTTCTTCTTTTAGACCTTTACTGGCCAGCCACGCTGTGGAGTAGTTGGATGCATGTGATGGAGCATTGTCCTGCATGAAAATCATGTTTTTCTTGAACGATACCGACTTCTTCCTGTATCACTGCTTGAAGAAGTTGTCTTCCAGAAACTGGCAGTAGGTCTGGGAGTTGAGCTTCACTCCATCCTCAACCTGAAAAGGTCCCACAAGTTCATCTTTGATGATACCAGCCCATACCAGTACCCCACCTCCACCTTGCTAGCGTCTGAGTCGGAGTGGAGCTGTCTGCCCTTTATTGGTCCAGCCTCTGGCCCATCCATCTGGCCCATCAAGAGTCACTCTCATTTCATCAGTCCATAAAACCTTTGAAAAATCAGTCTTAAGATATTTCTTGACCCATTCTTGACTTTTTAGGTGGTCGTTTTTCAGCCTTCCTTACCTTGGCCATGTCCTTGAGTATCGCACACCTTGTGCTTTTTGATACTCCAGTAACGTTGCAGCTCTGAAATATGGCAAAACTGGTGGCGAATGGCATCTTGGCAGCTTCACGCTTGATTTTCCTCAAGTCATGGGCAGTTATTTTGCACCTTTTTTGGCCAACACGCCTCTTGCGACCCTGTTGGCTATTTGCAATGAAACGCTTGATTGTTCGGTGATCACGCTTCAAAAGTTTGGAATTTTCAAGACTGCTGCATCCCTCTGCAAGACATCTCACAATTTTGGACTTTTCAGAGCCCGTCAAATCTCTCTTCTGACCCATTTTGCCAAAGGAAAGGAAGTTGCCTAATAATTAAGCACACCTTTTACAGGGTGTTGATGTCATTAGTCAACACCCCTCCTCATTACAGAGATGCACATCACCAGATTTACTTAATTGGTAGTTGGCTCTCAAGCCTATGCAGCTTGGAGTAGGACAACATGTATAAAAAGTATCATGTGCTCAAAATACTCATTTGCCTAATAATTCTGCACGCGGTGTAGTTTCTGGCAAATACATCTGTCTGAAAAGTTTGGGAACAGCTGAAAAACACATGGATAAGACAGTTTAATGTGTCTGGTGTACATACAATGCATGATCCATCATTTCTATTGACAAAAAACAATACCGACATCTGCAATCATCTATGCTGGTGCTTCACCAATATTTCTCTACCTTGCCAAAGTGAATGCAGAGCTTGACATAACATTCACGTGAGCATTTCTGCTATTATTATTGTGAAGAATTACTGTAGCAGTCATTCTTATCATTGTAAATAACTTAGACTTTATCTCTATATTTATCATTTCTATTCTTTATACATTGACATCATTAGTAAAAAAGCGGAGGTCATGTAGACCGTCACTCTTCACGCAGCTGTAGACTATATAAATAGGCCAAGATCTTGCACATGTTTGCTGCATGCTCAGCACAGTTGCTGCCTGCTTAGACATCTGACAGCTGCAAAATAGTTTGGAGTCCGACTTTTCAAAACTAATTTTGATTATATTGTCCAGTTATGGAACTTTTAAAATAACACAATGTTTAGGTTTTTTTACAAACCAAAGCCAAAAAATGTAAAGCAAGCAGTAATGGCAGTTCTGTTGACCTATGCCACGGCTACATGTTCTCGATCGCTCATGACAAGTCAAGTTCTATGTTTGTGGAATAGCAATAGCAGTCAATTTAATAACTATTGGTTAATTTCTTTTTTGTATTACATTTAATACTTTCCAATTAAAAAGCCTTCTACAATTGAGGTGACAAAATGATTCTCACATTGACTCATAATGTGCAGATCCTTTGACGGTCTATGAGAAATTGAGAGGTATGGGGTCATATATTAAAAAAAAATAGTCCACATTTGGAGGGTATCATCCACAGTTTACAGTGAGTTGATGATTTTAAAAGTCCTCCATTGTGTCCTCTATTGTGAGACCACTAAAAATCCAATCTCAATTTCACAAATATTATGGTAAGAATTCTGGAATAATTTGTTAAAATGGCTGTCCATTTAAAATATTTTTCCAATTCGCACAGCCATATTTTTAAAATGTTCTACTGGCAATAAGGATTTTAGGAGGTCCTCCCCTGCTAGAGACCCCCAACAATTTTCTGTAATATGCCAGAAAATCCAGTACTAAGTGTTCAGTCCTATTGGCTCTACCACATGGGAGTTCCCATTAAACATATGTGAAAAGCACTGGGGTCAGATTTTTGTAGCCAATCTCAGCTCTGGCAAATAAATGAGTCTAATGATATGGGAATGCCTCTTTTTTAATTTCTTTTAACCCTGCTTTTTATAATCACATTATATTTGACGTAGCTCTAATTTGAAGCCAATATGAGGCAAGTAGAGTATTTTGTGTGTTCTTGGGACTGTACAGCGTTCAGTCTTATTTTTCTCCAAATTATAATATAGAATATCAGCAAAATAGATTTGTTTTAATATAGTTATGTATGTTTTTCATTATGCATTTACTAACCCAGAATCACAAGCTGGCAGTTCTAGAATTTTCTTTCCATGTATTTATCAGCTATTATAGCCAAAAGTAAGGTAATAAAAATTAAAAATTTTTTATTTCTCCAGGCATAAATCAGTCGGTGGATCAATGAAGATTCTGTTCAGTGACATGCATCTTGAAGAACATGACGTACAAGAATTTTTCTTATGAGTCTTACATCTTATAGAAGATGTCCACCAGCAGCACCAGCAAAGACCATGGTTCTCCTATGGCCTGCCGTCTACTGTGTCTTGTTTTAATACTCAGATGAAGATTTTTTTTGCTGTGGGTACTTCTGTGTGACTGTAGAGATTTTTATAAGGACTACACATTTATTCATACTGGATTGCATGGACAAGGATTGGCAATATGTGTTTGGTTTTCGTTCTGGTTGAAAAAGTAATATTTTATTTTACTGTTTTCATCAGCTTTCTTTTTAATTACTGTATATGATATTTATTACTGACAACAGGTTCATCCCATTGTTCATAATTTTACAAAATATTTTGACCTTCATAATACCCCTTTTTAGGTGGGTTTTTCCGAACAGGTTTTGTCAAGTTTGAAATGTAATGGATTGCTTTACCCCGGGGGGAAAAATATTCAGAATAGTGTACCTGTCATAAAATGCAGATTTTCAAAGCGTTCTAGGTGTGCTGGTCCGTGTTCCGAAAAAAGGAGGTAAAACCACACTCCTCGCAGATGATATTTCTACATGCCTTGTCACACTTTCATTTATTGGGAGCTATCTGCACCTATGAAGTTACTTCTGTCTATGTTTATATAGATTCATTGCTCAGCTATACTGGAGCGACGTTAAAAGTGGACCTCTCTTTTTAATTTCTAATGTGAACCGAGTACCTCCACCAATTGCCGCTGCTCCACTAATTCTGGAAGTTTTTCTTTTTCTTCTGTGTCCTTCCATTCCAACGTTATGTTCCCCAGTAATAATGATGCAAGTTTTCCCTTCAATCAACTGGGCTTATACCACAGAATTTCTTGTGGGTGCGGCCAAGTTTTGATTGGCCAACATCAAAGGAGAAAAAGCAAACACCCACATAGACGTCCTGTGGTATACGCCCACTTGGGTGAAGGAAAAATTTGCATCATTATTTGGGTGGGTCATAACTGTGAAACGAAGGAGCACAAAAGAAAAACTGTTCCAGAATCAGTGGAGCAGTAAAAACTGGTGGAGCTACTCCATTCAATTTAAAAAAAATCCAGTGACCGATCCTCTTCAAGACCCTCAAACAGAACAACCGACAAAGTCAAACCATGGAAGTCTAAAGTTCGGTGTTGAAAATGATTAAAATCTGCACATGCATGTCTATAAACTTTTAAGCCACGAACACACACATAGAGTTAAAAATCAAACAAAAATGGTTGAAAAAAGTTAGTATATTGATGTTGTCTGCACAGTTTGATAAAAATGATTGGTATAATTAAGCGTTTCTTTCACATGATGATCTGGGGATCATTGAAATCCTTTATTTGTAAAACCCCAGCATTCCTTGTATCAGATTCCAGACTAGTACACGACATGGAGCTTATACACAATGTGTTGTTTTCTTTCTTTTCCCACAATATTTTACATCGGATGTTTAATGGCAAAAGTAACTTCAAGCAACTTTGACAACCATATCATTAGAAAAACCTGGATATTTAACTTTTTCTTGGATAATGTCCTAAATGCTAACAACATCCAGCCTTATCAGAGAAGATTGTGCACTGCATAGTAATTTATGTCTAATGTTAAAAGCACAGAAAAATTACTGTGACAAATATAAACAACACAAAAAATAACATCAACGTTTTCCCCCAGAGCAAGATTGGTAATTATAATTGTAAGAGGATGCTTTAATAAATAGTCCTTTGTAGAGCCATGGCTGTTGTGTGAACCAGACTGTAAGAAAATAGAATTGCCTTTGTGCAGTGCTCAGGCGTATTACCTAATCTCCTCTGTTTCCTATGATTTTAATGTCAGCTGAAATCAACTAATGAAGTAAAAGCCAAAATAAATGACTGAAGACTTAAAGGGTTTGTACATGTACCAAGATCTCCAACAAGGGATCATTTCCAATCTTGGTAGAAACACTATAAGCCAACTTTTCAGTTCCCCATTTTATCTGTGCAACTTATTTTCTTTAAAGGGGTTGTACTTTTAGATTGATGACCTATCCATGGTATAAGATAGCAATATCCTATTGGTGCGGTTGTGACACCCGGCACTCTCAGCGATCAGCTACTACCAGTACCAGCGGCAACCAGACGTGCTCAAGTGTGGAGCTGCACAACTCCATCAACTGCATAGTGGCCATGACCGGGTACTCCACATACACTCCCTATTCAAATCAATAGGGGGTAGATGTTCAGTACCAGTAGGTAAGGAGGCTCCTGGGCTCCCAGCATCTTCCTTAGTGGCACTGAGGAGGTTGTAGCATTAACAGAACTTGGTACCAAATTAAAAACAGTATCAGTGGTATGTAACACTAGGATTAATACCATATGAACTTTAAAGTGTATTTGCTTTTACAAGCACAAATCTTGTATTAAGACTTAGGCCTCATTCAGACATCAGTGATTTGTCTTGCACACAAAAACCTGCCTAATTTTCATAAGTGTTCGCATCAGATTTCCATCAGTGTTTGGTCAGTGTGTCAATTTTTACCATCAGTGTTTCATAACTGATTTTCTCATATGCTTAAGATATAAAACTTCTATCCATTGCAATGTTAAAAACGGTCCCACGGACTTGTATGGGTGATTTATTTTGATCTGTGACTTGGTTCAAAAGTGGACGTTTCTGTGTATGTATTCGCAAAAAAAAAGTCATATAAATTATGACTATAATGGGTACGTGTTCAATTCGCAAATACATATACATGAAAAATAGGCGCCTGAATGATGCTTTATGGATTGTTCTTTGAAACATTACTTGCCATTTCAAATGCCACAATCTTTCACATGATTCATGTGTACATAGGGAGAGACATGTAACTTACCCCTAGCAGCGCTGGGAAGATCCGGCCAGGGCTAGAGCCGAACTATTCTTGCCTCTGGCTATGGTTCTCGGCTAGATGCTTAACGTATACTCCCTCTGAAACATCGGAGAAAAATATACCAGGCTGAAATCGTGCTCAGGCTCTAATTCTTTCTGCTCATTGTTTGGGCAGCATGAATCAGATGAAAGGTTCCCTTTAAAGTTTTGGCTGGATTTGCGGCCATTTGCCACTAGCACTTCACTTTCAATATCTAGGAATCAGATTTTATGATGCTTTATTTTGCAGTAAACCTACCAGCTCTCTAATTGCACATGGACAGTACAGCTACATAGTGTATTGCCTTCTTCCATTACTGTTAATAACAAGAAGCAAACAAACGATCAAAAAGCCGTAAATATATAAATATATCAAAATTTATTAGACAAATAGTGCATAAGGGGATAAACCACAGGTACCATAGACAGAAACCTTAATCCACGTGCTGGATATATAATTGTATAGTAGCAAAATTGCAAAGTAAGTAGTCACAAACGCAGCCCCATATTTCAAAATACAGTCAATAAATATCTATCAAATATCATAGTGTGCCCTTAGACATAGTAGTCATATTCATATAGCAATCACATATGGAGCCATTAGAGGTCCCACTATACATACCAATAGAATAATTGCAGGGGAGACCTATAGACAAACAGTCAGGGCACAGGGGCAAACGACAGGCTACACACGTGGAGCAGGAGCCCCGACGCGCGTTTCGGATGTCCCTTCGTCAGGGGGCTTCCATTACTGTGCATAATAATACAAGCAAAACCCACCTAATCATTCCAACCACAGTCTACAAACAACATTTTTTTGTGTATCTTGTTACATTTTATAATTTTTTTTTAATTTTTACATTTGTGTTACCTGATTAAAAATCTTCTCTAGAGAAATCCATTTACCATGTAGCACCATAACAGTGGGATAAGTAAAATGTAGAGGTAGTTTGTGAAACGTCAGTGTTTGTGACTGTGTGAGAATACCAGATATTTATGAAGCTGCATGGGATGAGCGCGGCAGAGATTTTGTACTGTAAATTTACTGTTTAATTGTATATTGTCCTCTTCTCATAGATTTTTGTACATGGACACAGAGGGTGTTGTTTTTCTGAGCCTTTAACACTTTATAACATGGAAAAGTTTGAAACTGTCCATCACGTAGACTGCTAACTATAAAATAGATGATGAGATGGTTTCTATTTTACATTGGCCGTTTCATAAATCTTAGGCGAGCGCTCAGTCTTGTTGTAAGAAATATTTTATCTAAAATGAGCACTTTTTCTATTCAAGTTGGATTGGACTTAGTGAATTTAATTGTACATTTTTAATGCAATTAACAATAAAAATTAACCTGAAACATTGTTCTGCATTTTCTCTCATTTAATTCTTTCACTTAACATTTAGAAATTTCCCAATATACAGCACATTGCATGATTAAACAGAGAGATAAAGTTGAGTCCAAAAGTTCATATACATTTAGGCTAAATGCATTTATAAAAAATTAGGGATTCTAGATGTTCACATCTTACAGCAATCAATTAGAGACGTATATATTTCAGCTTTAATTCACTATATCAGATATGCCGCTGGTTGAAAGTTTAATTGTATCAAGTTGCTTTTGTCTTTAAATAAATACCCATATAAAGCCAATATATATTCAGGGCACTCCCAAAATATTAAAGAAGGAAAAAAAAAAAGGAAGCAAGAAGGTCCAAATCAAATAAAATACTTTATTTATAATTAATCAGAAAACATAACATAGATATAATTAGAAAAAAGAGAGACACAGAGATCCACCAAAGAAAGAAATCAATATCAAGAAGATTTACAAGAAGCTAACGCAAAACGTGCTTTGGGGTATCTATCCATTTCCAGCCAAGTTTCCTTTCTATTTACTATTTAAGGTAAGAGTGCAGATATAAATATTAGACACTTTTACACTTTATTTATTATATTGGACTGAGTTATAGTGGCTTGCGAAACTATTCACCCCCTTGGCTTTTTACCTATTTTGTTACATTACAACTTGTGTTTGAATATGTTTGTAATCTGATTTGTGCGTGATGCCTCAGCATTAAATAGTCTAAGTTGGTGAAGTGATAAAAAATAGGCATAAATAAAATATATAGGATCAAATAGCTAAAAATTGGCATGTGCTTATGAATTCACCCCTTTGCTATGAAGCACCTAAAAATTTCTGGTGCAAGCAATTACCTTCATAAGTCATATGCTTAGTGAAAGGAAGTCCACCTGTGTGCAATATAAGTGTCACACGGTCTGTCAGTATATACACACCTTTACTGAAAGGCCACAAAGGCTGCAACACCATTAAGCAAGAGGCACCACTAACCAAACAACACCATGAAAACAAAGGAGATCTCTAAACAAGCCAGATACAAAGTTGTTGAGAAGTACAAGTCAGGGTTGGGTTATAAAAAAAATATCCCAATCTCTGATGATCCCCCCCCGGAGCACCATCAAATCCATGATCATCAAATGGAAAGAAGATGGTACCACAACAAACCCGCAAAGAGAGGGCCGCCTACCAAAACTCAAGGAGGGCATTAATCAGAGAGGCAGCACAGAGACCAAAGGTAACCCCGAAGGAGCTGCAGAGTTCCCAAGCAAAGACTGGATTATCTGTCCATACGACCACAATAAACCGTTCACTCCATAGAGGTGGCCTTTATGGAAGAGTGGGCAGAAAAAGCCTTTACTTACCCACAAAAATTGTAAGGCTCGTTTTGAGTTTGCCAAAAGACATGTGGGAGACTCCCCAAATGTATGGAGGAAGGTGCTGTGGTCAGATGAGACCAAAATTTTACTTTTTGGCCTCCAAGGTAAAATCTATGTCTGGCGCCAAATCAACACAGCAAAACCTGTTTCAATCTGCCAGTGATATGAGACTGGGACATAGGTTCACCTTCCAGCAAGTCAATAATCCAAAGCTTGAAAGGTGTAAATGTTTTGGAGTGGCCTAGTCAAAGCCCAGACCTTAATCCAGTTGAGAATCTGTGGTCAGACTTGAAGATTGCTGTTCATCAGAGGGAACCAACTAACTTGAAGGAGCTGGAGCAGTTTTGCCTTGAGGAATGGGCAAAAATCCCAGTGACAAGATGTGGAAAGCTCATAGAGACTTATGCAAATTGACTTGCAGCTGTAATTGCCGCAAAAGGAGGCTCTACAAAGTATTGACTTTAAGAGGGCGAATAGTTATGCACACTGAAGTTTTTATCTATTTTGCTATTTGTTTTGTATTATTTGTTGTTTGCTTTGCAATAAAAAGAAAACCACAGACGTGGAAATGTTCTTTATATGAACTGATGCCAACCCTCAAAAAAAAGCAGTGAAATTCAAGGTTGTGAGGTAGCAAAACATAAAAAATGCCAAGGGGGCGAATACTTTCGCAAGCCATTTGGCAACTTGGCCTATTATTGTACTAATATATAATATATATGTGTGTGTATTTATACACAATGCCTTGAATAAGTATTCATACCCCTTGAACTTTTCCAATTTTTTTCATGTTACATCCGCAAACTTAAAAGTGTTTTTGGAATATACCAAGACAAAGTAGTAAGTATTTGTAAAGTGTAAAGGAAATGATACATGGTTTTCTAAATATTTTACAAATATAAATCTTAACCCCTTTACCCCTGAAGGTTGTTTGCATGTTAACGACCAGTACAATTTTTACAATTCTGACCACTGTCACTTTGAGGTAATAACTCTGGAAAGCTTCAATGGATCCTTCTGATTCCGAGATTGTTTTTCGTGACATATTGTACTTTATGATAGTGGTAAAATTTATTTGATATGACTTGCGTTTACTTGTGAAAAAATTGGAAATTTGAAGAAAACTTTTGCAATTTTCAATTTTTTTTATTTTTCATGCCCTTAAATCAGAGAGATACAGGTGCATCTCGCAAAATTAGAATACCTTTAAAAAGTTAATTTATTTCAGTTCTTCAATACAAAAAGTGAAATCCATATATTGTATAGTCATTACAAACAAACTGATCTATTTCAAATGTTTATTTCTGTTAATATTGATGATTAAGGCTTACAGCCAATGAAAACACAAAAGTCATTATCTCAGTAAATTAGAATACTTTATAACAGCTTGAAAAATGTTTTTAAAATCTGAAATGTTGGCCTACTGAAATGTATGTTTCGCAAATGCACTCAATACTTGGTCGGGGCTCCTTTTGCATCAGTTACTGCATCAATGTGGCGTGGCATGGAGGCGATCAGCCTGTGGCACTGCTAAGGTGTTATGTAAGCCCAGGTTGCTTTGATAGCAGCCTTCAGCTCGTCTGCATTGTTGGGTCTGGTGTCTCTCATCTTCCTCTTGACAATACCCCATAGATTCTCTATGGGGTTAAGGTCAGGCGAGTTTGCTGGCCAATTATGCTCAGTGATACTGTTGCTTTTAAACCAGGTATTGGTACTTTTGGCAGTGTGGACAGGTGCCAAGTCCTGCTGGAGAATGAAATTTCCATCTCCAAAAAGCTTGTCGGCAGAGGGAAGCATGAAGTGCACTAAAATTTCCTGGTAGACGGCTGCGCTGACTTGATAAAACACAGTGGACCTACACCAGCAGATGACATGGCTCCCCAAACCATCACTGATTTGTGGAAACTTCACACTAGACCTCACGAAGCTTGGATTGTTTGCCTCTGCACTCTTCCTCCAGACTCTGGGACCTTGATTTCCAAATGAAAATTGGAACTCTGGGACCTTGTGGAGTGTGTCAATGACTGCCTTCTGGACATCTGTCAAGTCAGAAGTCTTCCCCGTGATTGTGGAGCCTACTGAAACAGACTAATGGACCTTTTTAAATGCTGAGATAATGACTTTTGTGTTTTCATTGGCTGTAATCCATAATCATCAACATTAACAGAAATAAAAACTTGAAATAGATCACTCTGTTTGTAATGACTCTATGTAATATATGCATATACTTTTTGCATTGAAGAACTGAAATAAATTAACTTTTTGATGATATTCTAATTTTGTGAGATGCACCTGTATGTCACACAAGTTAATAAATAACATTTCTCACATGTCTACTTTACATCAGCATAATTTTCGAAACAACATTTTTTGCAAGTTTTTTAACCCTTCAGGTGCTCACAGGAATTTTTGGAATGTGGAAGAAAACCATGAACATTTAACTTTTTTTCACAAAAATGTTATTTTAGACCCAAATTTTATTTTTGCAAGGGTATCAGGAAAAAATGGACCAGAACACTTGATGTGCAATTTCTCCTGAGCACGGCGATACCCCATATGTGGGGGAAAACCACTGTTTGGGCTCACGGCATGGCTCGGAAGGGAAGGAGCGTCATTTGACATTTTGAATGTAAAATTTGCTTGAATAATTTGCGGACACCATGTCGTGCCTAACCAGTGGAAAACCCCCATGAGTGACACCATTTTGGAAACTAGACCTCTCAGGGAACTTATCTAGATGTGTGGTGAGCACCTTGAATCCCCAAGTGTTTCACAAAAGTTTATAACATAGAGCTGTGAAAATAAAAAAATCACTTTTAGCCACAATTTTTTTTATTTTCACAAGGGTAACAGGAGAAGTTGGACTGCAAAAGTTGTGCAATTTCTCCTGAGCATGCAGATACCCCATATGTGGTCAAAAACTACTTCTGAGGCACAGTGCAAAGCTCAGAAAAGAAGAAGCGCCATATTGGAGTTCATATTTGCTGGGCTGGTTTGACTGTGCTGTGTCACATTGCCAGAGCCCCTAAGGTGCCAGAACGGCAGAACCCCCCATAAGAGACCCCATTTTACGAACTACACCTCTCAATGAATTAATCTAAGGGTGCAGTGAACATGCTGACACACATGTGCCACACAGAATTTTACACCATTGGGCGGTGAAGAAAGAATAATTACATTTTTATCACCAAAATTTTGTTTTAGCCCCAGAATTGACATTTTCACACTGGAAAATGGGTAAAAATGGCACCAAAATTTGACACACAATTTTTGCTGAATGTAGAAATACCCCATATGTGGCTGTACAGTACTGCTTAGCCACACGGTGAGACTTGGGAGGGATGGAGCGCTATCTTTCTCCGGGAGTGCAGATTTTCCTAGAATAGTATGCAGACTCCATATACACAGCTCCTACGTAATTCAGATGAACCCCAAGGGATCCATTCACTACAATGAGGCATCAGAGTTAGGCCTCTTTCACACGTCAGTGTGTTCGGTATGTGTGGTGACAGTTGCCACACGTACTGGAGACACATACTCACGCAGACCCCTTCAAATGAGTGGGTCTGTGCACATGTCAGTGTGTTTCCACGGACCGTGTGGTGTCCGTGGGCAAAACACATTGACATGTCCTTTGTTTTCACCCTTCATTGGCCGCAAAACATCCCACACTGATGACACACGGATGACATCTGTATGTCATCATTGTGACACGTACCGGATCCTGGGAATCAGTGTACAGCTAGCGCTGTTCCAAAACTCCGCTGCTGAATGCTGCCCTCATCATTGTCCCTTGCTTGCGCTGCGATCAGCGCAAGCAAGGGACAATGATGAGAGTAATATTCTGCTCCCACTGTGTCCTGGTGTAAAAATAAGAATAAAATTTAAAAAGTCCTTATACTTACCTGTCCGAAGATGTCCCCCTCTGTAATCCACCTGAATGCTCACGCAGAGGAGCCAGGGAAAATGACTCGCTCTAGAAAGCGAGGCCTGGAGCTGTGCTGAGCTCAGTGAGTGACAGGACACAGTGAGTACCAGGGCCCGCTTGCTGGAGCGAGTTATTCTCCCCAGCTCCTCGGAATAAGTAGTCAGATGGGTTATAGTGGGGGACATCTTCGAACAGGTGAGTATAAGGATTTTTTTTATTTTATTATTATTTTTACACCAGGACACAGGGAGAACGGAATACTACTTTTAACATTGTCACTTGCTTGCGCTGATCGCAGCACCGGCAGGTGACAATGATGAGGACAGCGTTCCGCACCCGGCGCTTGGGAACAGCGCTAACTGTACACTGATTCCCAGGCGCCAGTACATGTGCTACTGATGCGGCACACGGTTGTGCCATATGTATGCCACACAGGTGCACACGGACACACCTATCTCCGGTACTGTTTTTTCCAGCACCGGAAATATCAGGACGTGTGAAACCGGCCTTACTCTGGACTCCGTCTGGCCTCTGTTTAGCGGTGTCCTTTTTTTCAGAGGTTCACAAAATTGTGGTTGACGGCACTTTTAGGCACCCCTAATAAAAAGACGGACACTGTGGAATCACAGGCCAGACGGCGTCCACGGTGCCTCCATCTGCCTCATTACAGGTAATCTTTCCCCGGGGGTTCTGTCTGAATCATGTATTTCAGAGATTTACACGGAAACCCCAATGTAAGCGCTCAGCGTAGAGCGCAGGATAAATATGAGCCAACCCATACTGTGATCTTTGGGAGGCAGAATGAACAAATCAGCAGCAGGTAAAGAATTAGTTTTATTTCTTTTTTACGCCGTATAAGTGATTAGATTACTTTATTCTTTGGGTCTGTGTGATTATAGCGATACCAGATTTATATCGGGTTTTTATGTTTGGCAACTGCCATACAGTAAAAGACTAATTTTTGAATCACAATATTTTGAGAGCTATAAATTTTCCATATTTCTGCTGGCAGGGTCATGTGATGGCTTGTTTTTATTGGTACCATTTTAGGGCATTTTTTGATCGCTTTCTATTTTTGGGAGGCAAAAAACAAACAAACCAACAATTCAAGAATTGTTATTTTGTTTTTTTTTTATGCCATTCCGCATGTGGAAAAAGTGATAAGGCAGCTTTGATCTTCAGGTCAGTACGTTTACAGCGATACTATATTTATATCGCTTTTTTTATGTTTTGGTGCTTTTACACAATAAAAACTATTTTATAGAAAAAAAAACATTTTTTGCATCGCTTCATTCTGAGAGCTATAACTTTTTTATTTTTCGGCTGATGGATTTGAATCGCAACTTGTTTTTTGCGTGACAAGATGACGTCTTCAGCGGTACCATTTTTATTTACATTCGTCATTCTGATCGCGTTTTATTCCACTTTTTGTTTGGCAATATGATGATAAAGCACCGTTTTTTGCTTTGTTTTTTTTTTTTACCGTGTTCGCTAAAGGGGTTAACTAGTGATAGATCAGAACGTTCCGGACGCAGCGATACCAAATATATGTACTTTTATAGTTTTTTTTGGGGGGGTGGGTTTCATAATAATATTTATTTATGGGTACAATATATGTATATATTTTTTATTATTTTTTAATTTTTTGAAAAATATTTTTTAAACTTTTTTTCACTTTTTTACTTAGTCCCACTATGGTACTTTCTCTTTCTGCAGGCTGATCGCAGGTACAACAAAACCAATTCACCGACCATTTAATATCTGGTCTGCAATCCCTATAAAGACATCAGAACCGACAAAAGACCCATTTTGAGAAAGAGGAGTTTACAGAAAATGAGGAAAAAGTAAACCTCTTATAACAAATGATCACCTCAATCTATCTGTTGATAGTCCCAAAATGACACAGAAGGGATTTATATCATAAAATATAAACTTTATTGAAACATATACATATATGTATTATTACACAATTGCATGATATGGATAGAAAGAAAAAAGAGGATAAAAGGGGGGAGGGAGGGAAAGGGGGGAGGACAGCTAAAGAAAGCAGGATGAGATGATAAAAGTACTGCAAAGGGACTACCATCCCCAATTCAGCATGCAAAGGTAACAGATGTAAGTCTGTGCTGCCAACTAAGTAATACAGGATTATAATCAAGTGAAAATCCTAGTCCAGATTCAAATCCATGTTGGTGGGACCCTTAGGCGGAGGAGCATATAGCAAAGGACAATTCCCCCTGTATAGGATGTCAGGTGTTGGAAGGGTTAATTGCATAGCACAAAGTAATAGTTTCTATTGTTATGTTGTGTTGTAGCAACACCCACATCAGCGGAGCAGGGAGAGTGGCGTCAGAAGGTTGACATTACCTTGGGTCATGTTAGCAGAGTCTGGAGCAGCTAGAAGCGAGATGCTGGGGATGTGCAGTAGCCTCGACGCGCGTTTCGCCCGGAAATGGCTTCGTCAGGAGGCGTGGCTGTCAGGGAAGGGGAGACACCTTATGTATGCAGGTCAGCAAATCAAATTCCTCCGCGTGATAGGGCTCCGCCCCCAACGATGACGCAGGTACGCACACGCGCCGCCTACAGTGATCATTTGTTATAAGAGGTTTACTTTTTCCTCATTTTCTGTAAACTCCTCTTTCTCAAAATGGGTCTTTTGTCGGTTCTGATCGCAGGTACAACCCCTGGCAAAAATTATGGAATCACCGGGCTCGGAGGATGTTCATTCAGTTGTTTAATGTTGTTGAAAAAAAGCAAGTCTTTTGGGATCTGTCGCTACCAGCTTTGCACATCTAGAGGCTGAAATTTTTACCCATTCTTCTTTGCACACTCGCTCTTTCTCAATGACATTGGATGGAGGCGTTAGTGAACAGCAGTTTTCAAGTTTTGCCACAGATTCTCAATTGGATTTAGGTCTGGACTGTGACTGGGCCATTCATACACCTGAATATGCTTGGATCTAAATCATTACATTGCAGCTCTGGAGGCATGTTTAGACTCGTCCTGCGGGAGGTGAACCTATGCCCCCGTCTCAAGTCTTTTACATTTATATAGCTCCCCATGGCTGTGTGTCCATTAGTCGGGGTCTCGGTCCTGTTTGGCCCTCTTTCACATTTATGTCATTTGACATATCGTAAGGTTTTAATACTAGAGGTTAGCACCGTTTCAAATAGGGTCACTTTGATGTGGTGGGATGGCTTTACGTTTTTTTGATCAAAATTATGTTAACTAAGTACGCCATGTTATTTTAATGCACTATTGCTATTCATTTATTTACTGCAGGGCATTTGCTCCTTTTTTTTATCTTGGTTTTGTCTGTTTAGTGGCCAGTGTGAACATGCGCCTACACTTTGCATGCATCCCAGCTTATATTCCAGTTCATCTCTTTAGGTTGAAGACAATACTAATCATAGCAGCCAAAATGGATGGGGCGATCAAGGAATCACCTCTGTTTATTAACCATTTTGGTGGCAATTGACTGATCCATAGTGACCAATTTTTTTGAGCCTTGTACGTTTGCGCATCCCACTTCCACACCCCAATTGCATTCTGCGCTTATCATTCGTGTTAATTTTTGGTGCACTTTTTTTTGCAACAGTAACGTGTGCTCTTCCCGCAGTCGCAGTGCTCTGATCAGTATTGCCCCGAGGGACTTTTTTTTTTCTAGAAGCAGAGTAGCGGACATCGCAGTTTTAGTGATGTCCGATTGTTTTTTGTAAAAAAAAGAAGTAGTACTGAGTAACTTTATAGGTACGGAGGTAGGGCATTAGGGGAGCAGATATGAGAGTGTTAGTGATGTCCTTTTTCTTTTGCAGAAAAAAATAATAGTACTGAGTAGATTCATAGGTAGCTCATTAGGGGAATGAACGTCTTAGTGTTAGTCACATCCGTTTTTCTTTTGCAGAAAAAAAAGAATAGTTAGTACCAAGTAGCTTTATAGCTAGCGCATTAGTGTAGTGAACGTCCCAGCACTTTATTTATACAATTTTTTTTTTACTTCTACTGATTTTTCTTTTACTAAAATTTTCTGAGACGTACATCCTCCAAAGGGACATTGTATAGATAAATCTCTTGTTCATTTTAAAGGAAAGCTAAAACTCTGACTACCTGCCCAGTAAGTGGGCAAGTTACAGAAATAAAGTGTGCAAGCTTTGCGAGAGTTCCTCAGGGTACACTCACAGATTTAGGTGTTACCAAGGCAGGGACACCTGGATTGACCCCCCCTTAATACCTACCTTGTACTGGGGGGTGAGGAGGAATTGGCACACCCACTGCAGGATAAGGGTGATCACCTCTACGTTGATAACTTTTATACCTGCATCCCACTCTTCAAGACACTCACTGAAAGAAGTACTGTTGCATGCAGCACCGTGCAAAAAAAAAATCAGAGAGGCCTCCCTGAGCCGCTGTTTGGGTAACTACTGAGAAAGGGTGAAAGCAGAGCCCAATGTAGCGACAACATACTGGTCGTCAAGTATAAGTGCAGCGGCCGTAAGCGCCTAGGGTACTCTGTAGCCGGGCCGGCAGTCTTCCAGGGAGGTCACGGTGGCAGTGGCCCAGCTCCGTGGCCCTGGCCGAGCAGATGAAGGAAGTATTTACAGGGGATTTGCAGTCTTTATGTGACGCCACCTGTGGTGCCTGGTCAGGGATGACCAGCGCTGCTGTGTGGACCCTGGGGGTTAGATGGTATAGCAGCTGGCATGAAACACTTCCCACAGGCGAAGAGGACCCCCAGGGTCTGAGAAAGCTGATATGAAGGATGGCGGCAGGGGAAACAGGGTTCAGAGAGCAGGGCGGCAGCAGTGATGATAGTTGCAGTGGTAGCATAGCTGTGGGGAGGCGCAGAAGACAGACACGAGGAATGCAGTCCGGTTACCTTTACTGCAGAGAAAGCTGTGGAGTCCGGGGTACTGGTCACTAGGTCCAGGAGGGTCCGGTCAGCCTGGAAGCAATCGGAGTCCACCCCGTCAGGTGGGTTTGGAGGCCTGCCTGCTGCGCTTCTCCGTTGCTGGCGTTGCTTCACTCCTGCCCTAAGCTCCGTACTAGCAGGCGATGCAAACCTATAATGGATACTGCCGTCTTGGGTGCAGCTCTAAGCTCTAGTTATGCCACTGTGCTGCCGAGCTTCTGCTTTGTGGCCAGGAAACTTGCAGTCTCCTGTCCCCCAGATTCGGTTGCCGGGATGTGCAATGCCCGTACAACCTAGGACTCTGGCATCCGCTACTCCACTGCCTGGGGTGAGCTCTTCACATGCTCTGCTACCCAGAAATTTCTCCTTCCCTCTCTGCTGCTTTCTCCCCCTCTCCCTTCCCTGTCACACTCACTGACTAACTCCTCCCCCCAACCAGAAAAGGAAGCTCCCCAAAATCAGGTGTAGAGCTCCCCCTTCAGGTCAGGGATCAGAACCTGTGTGTGCATGTGGGGTTTACCTGACGTGGGGAGCTCCTCCTGCTTCCAAGCGTAATATCACCTCCAGTGAAGAAGGCAACGCCACTGTGGCAACTGACTCGTCCAGGGGGATATATGGGGGAGACTCAGTACCCGGGCCTTTACCTCCTTGGGATGTCATGGCAGTCGGCTCCCGGGCCCGTACCCTGGGGTCACTTTTTAAAAAGGAGTTTTAGTGTTAACAGTTTGTCTCGTGACGCCACCTGTGGTTTCTGGTAATGGTTACCAGCGCTGCTGCAGACCTCCGGGGGTGATGGGATGGCAGCTGGGATGTTTCTGCTCCCCACAGGCTGAGCGAGCCCCCGGGGCAGGGTTGATGGATGGGATGCAGGGCGTTGTGGCGTAGAAGGGATGATGGTGCGGCGGCAATAACCGACAGACAGTGAGTGCAGTCATCCGATTTTACTCAGTTCTTTTTAGATTCCTTAGGTACACTGCACAGGTTACCGCTTCCCGCACCGCGCTGCGTTCACCAAGCAGGGGTTCAGAAGTCCCTCCGGCAATTCGAGAGTACTTATCGGGATCCCCTTTCTATATGTTCCTTTCCTCAGCCGACTTTCCGCACTGGGTCTCTCCCTCCTGCCCTGCGCCTCACAAACTGAGCCCCAAGATGGCATCCTCGGATCCTTCAGGGACACCTGGAGTTCCCTGGTCCTACTTGGCTACCTTTCTTGGTTGCTAGAATGCGAGTATGGCAACTGCACCATAAAAGTCAGAAGCCTCTGTTTTCCTAGCCGAGACTTGAAGTGACATGACTAGCTCAGGGACCGGTTCCTTTCTTGCGGCCTGGTCCCTCTGACACTTGACAGATTAGAGCGTACGGGTGGCTTCCTGCTCCTTCCGTACCCCTGGGACCCCTTCAGTTACCGGAGCCTTCCTCCTCTGCTCCCCTCCTCTTTTCTCCTCCGCTGGGCCTCATTTACTAGGCCCACTCTGGAGCAGAGCTCCTGCAGAGCACCTGCTCCACTCACTAGAGTAGGAACTCTCCTCTACTCACTGCACACTTCTCCCCTCTAACTAAGATGTATCCCCTATTTATACTCCTAACAAATGCTCCCCTAAACTCCTTCCTCCACCCACACCCACTACTTGGTTCCCCCTCACTCTGGTTCCCCCCACTCCAGCCAGGGACAGGGCTCAGCAGAAGACAGTGCATCTTGCTCTTCCAGCCGGCCTGGAGCAGTGTAGTGTTGGATGCAGGTGTTGGGGTCCCGGGCTGTACTCTTTCCTTACCAGAGAGTGAGGCACCAGCAGTTGTAGTACCTCCCTGGTGACTGAACCCTCAGGGGCGCCACACAACCAGCCCATGGGGCGCCACATAAGGACAAGAGGTGCTCCCCTGTCACTGTTCAAGGTACCACAACACAAGTCCCAAAGCCAGATTGTATCCTGGATTATAATAAGTACATGGGGGGTGTAAATCTCTCAGATCAGGTCCTCAAACCATACAGTGTCATGCAAAAAGCAAATGTATGGTCCAAAAATCTGGCCATGCACATTTTATAGACTGCTCTGAACAAAGCTTTTGTGCTGTTTCGATGTGCAAGTAGTACGGGGACATTCCTTCAGTTTCAGGAAGTAGTCATCAAGGCCCTAATGTTTGTCACTCAGGAAGGTGAGGCCCCCAGTACTTTTGAAACTGATGGTGCTCATATTGTACCAAGGCAGTATGCTCCGAGAGGGGGATATGAAAGGACACCATTTACCATTGTGAAAGCTACCCTGAGAATCTTGGCCTTTGCATTAAGGGTTGCTTCAAAGCGTACCTGTAAGAGGGTGACCAGGACCTGGTCATGCACCTTGTCTGTATGTGTACACATAACTATATATCCTGTTTGAAATGTAAACATGTGTTATTATCAATTGCCTGATGTGTTAGTTATAGGGTCAGTATAGGTTAGTGCAGATAGGGTACTAGAATAGGAGGAGAGTAGGCTAAGGGGGGCACTATAGTTTAAAGCAGATATAGTTGCAGGTTAGGAAGGAGTTAAGGGGATTGGGAGCTGCTCAGTGTGGGAGGAGCAGATTCAGTGAAGCACAGTGACTTTTCCTGGTTGCAGGCAGTTCCAGAGGAAGTGAGAGAGATGTAAGGTGATTACAGTTGGTGGTCCAGGGGGCACCGTTGGCACAATCTGTCCAGCAGAAAAGGACCCGTATTCAGATACTCTGAGCCAGACATTTCTGAACGTTCGGGACCTACGGTCCACAGGATTCACAGTGAGGTGTGTGTCCATAAGCCTTTATTGAAGGGGAAATCGGACGTGAAATAGTCAGTACGGGATTCTTAAAACTGCGAGGGTCTCACAGACCAGGAACGTCCGCTATGGAAGGGACAGCTCAGGATAAACGGACAGTGAACATCTATACGTGCGGTGTATCAGACGGTAACCCTGGAAAAGTATGTGATCAATGCTGTATGCTGTGTGAAGATGATTACAAGTGTTCTAGTAAAGTTCTTTTTTATAAAATGGAATGGAAGTCCCTAAATGTGTGTGCGGCGGTTCCTGAGGTGAAAGAACCGAAGACAACAGAGAGCTGCGATCAGAACGTGAGTGTTCTGCACCACACACACAACACAGGAGATTTGGGACATTTATCTTTGTCATGGGACCAGGGTACGGGAACACATCAGCCCCTCGCCATAACTACTACCCTGAGTCTCTTACAAAATTGGCGTAGTCGGCAGGATGCGAGTACCTCGCATGAAGAGAGCAGGGTGGAGAAGACCCGCGGCGCAGATGAGGCGCCTGAAGATAAACAAATGCAGCGGAGAGAATTGAAAAGTGTACGAAATGAGATTGTGGATGAACATGGCGATGCCAAGATGGTGGCCGGTAACGTGAGTCCAAAGATGGCGGAGGATGGCGCGGAGATTGGCGAAGGTCCCGCCCATCGTGGGCGTCCTGAACACAAAACGGCGCGGAAAACAGTATGGTATGGACGCCGGCCCAGATGGAGATTACGGCCCCATGTGAGTGGTATCCGCCCACGATGGGCGCGGCGAAAGAAAAAGTTCCACCTACCATTGAAGATCCCAGATACAGAGTGGGAAGAATTGCCGAAGGCAGCTCCACGCATGGATGGGCGGAGTCTAGAAGAAAAACCCCATGTGTTGAGCAGTGCGGCGCCATTGCTGGGAGAGACAGTGAAGCTGGAGCAGCAGAGCAACATGTCTCATCGAGGTGGCTGTGGAAGAATGGAGTGGAGCTGGCGCAGGGAGCGCGAAGAGAAGGAGGGACGCCCAGGAGGCCGCTGGGGGGTCTTTGACCTCCATGACTATCCCGTAGAGAGCGGCTTACCATTCATACCAGGCTGGTACCCCTTCCACGATCCGCGTGAGGAAGCCGTCTCCCTTTCAAAGGCCTTTAAAGGGGCTCGTGGTCGCAAGCCCCAGAGAGAAACAGGAAGCGGTCCAGGAGGAAGCGGCCGAAGGAACAACGGCGACGGAGGTGCCAGCAGATGACGGCAAGCCAGCCCCGGTGACTGTGGCAGCGGTGAGTCACGACGCGAGCCCTGGCTCCAGCCCCCAATCCCCTACTTACCAGGAGGTAGTGACAACCCCCGGGGAAGAGGAGACCCGGTGGATCGCCGGGGTAATCGCTGAGAAGAAGAGGCGGGAGTGCCGCATCCGCGAAGTGCTGCGGAGGCCGGGGGGAGGAGCAATGTCCGGCCGGATGACTAGCGGCATCATGTGGCATTTCGATTTGTCCCGCGTCTACAGGTTCATACAGGAAGTGGGGACCGGCGAGAAGGTCTACGTCAATCAGGGGTCTGTTGACACCCCCGGTCTCTTGTTTATGGGTAACCGGGTTGAGTTTGTTAAAGAGCGTGGGCCCCGAGGCCCGTATGCAGTGGCCGTCACTGTTCTGTCTGACAGAGAAGAGCAGGCGATGAATCGGCCTGTGCGGCCGACGGTAGTGGCCGCAGTACAGCTGGCTGTGGGCCAAAGTGACAGAGTAAACTCCAGAGGAGGATCCCCTGCGCTGGAGTCATTGGGAGCAACGGCCGGTTCACAGGGAAGCGTGCGGTCGGAAGCCTCGAGCGTGTCGGCATCGGAGACAAGGAGCCGGAGCAACAGCGGAGGATCGGTCTCCAGTGATTCGTCCTCTGGGACCACCATCATCTATTTGCAGGGTCAGGGAGTGGCCCACTACGGTGGTCCCAGGGGAATCCCCGAGTGAGCGGCTGCTTTAAAAGCATCTGGTTGTGCTCGTTGCACGGAGGAAGACAAGGAACTGTTCTGCGTTCCTAGGGGCAGGAGCCCCTGTTCAGCCTGGTGATGACCGGAGGTGGCCAAGGATGTGGTCACCAATAGAGACTGTTCCGCGTCTCTTAAAGGGCAACCAGCCCTTATAGCACCATGGAGCAATGGTGCTGGCCGGACGGCCGAGTGTGACTTTGTGTGTTATCCCCCCTCTCCAAGTTTTGTTGCGCACGTTTGCGCATTCCCCTGCTGGATTACGGGACTGAACCCTAAAAGGGTTAATTACGGGACTGTGTGCAACTGCTTCATGGACTGTGTCCTAGTATGAGAACTGTCGAGCCGTTCATGGTCCTCAACGGGACCGTACTCAGTAAAAGGAGGGAGGGGGAGAAACTGTCAGTACGACCCGAAGATCGAGCCGGGTCACTGCTTCAGGACTGTCGGAGCAGGAGTTGTTGGCCAGCGGGCCTGTGGTGGACATTTTTTTGGGGTCCCAGGAGCAAGGGGACCGGAGTCCGACGGGCTCATATTTAAAAGAACTTGAACTCCATGTTCCAGGGTCCCAACCGAGTGGGACCGAGGTTGAAGATTGATGACAACGTGTTGAAATATTGTGTATTTTATATATAAAACTGTGGTTGAAATTTTAAAATGTGCATTGGTGTCTTTACAGGTGCTCTCATGGTCGGGACGACCATGTTTAAGGAGGGAGGAAATGTAAGAGGGTGACCAGGACCTGGTCATGCACCTTGTCTGTATGTGTACACATAACTATATATCCTGTTTGAAATGTAAACATGTGTTATTATCAATTGCCTGATGTGTTAGTTATAGGGTCAGTATAGGTTAGTGCAGATAGCCTACTCTCCTCTTATTCTAGTACCCTAAGGGGGGCACTATAGTTTAAAGCAGATATAGTTGCAGGTTAGGAAGGAGTTAAGGGGATTGGGAGCTGCTCAGTGTGGGAGGAGCAGATTCAGTGAAGCACAGTGACTTTTCCTGGTTGCAGGCAGTTCCAGAGGAAGTGAGAGAGATGTAAGGTGATTACAGTTGGTGGTCCAGGGGGCACCGTTGGCACAATCTGTCCAGCAGAAAAGGACCCGTATTCAGATACTCTGAGCCAGACATTTCCGAACGTTCGGGACCTACGGTCCACAGGATTCACAGTGAGGTGTGTGTCCATAAGCCTTTATTGAAGGGGAAGTCGGACGGGAAATAGTCAGTACGGGATTCTTAAAACTGCGAGGGTCTCACAGACCAGGAACGTCCGCTATGGAAGGGACAGCTCAGGACAAACGGACAGTGAACATCTATAAGTGCGGTGTATCAGACGGTAACCCTGGAAAAGTATGTGATCAATGCTGTATGCTGTGTGAAGATGATTACAAGTGTTCTAGTAAAGTTCTTTTTTATAAAATGGAATGGAAGTCCCTAAATGTGTGTGCGGCGGTTCTTGAGGTGAAAGAACTGAAGACAACAGAGAGCTGCGATCAGAACGTGAGTGTTCTGCACCACACACACCACACAGGAGATTTGGGACATTTATCTTTGTCATGGGACCAGGGTACGGGAACACATCAGCCCCTCGCCATAACTACTACCCTGAGTCTCTTACATACCACATGTCAATGAATTGATAAAATTTGTTTTTACCTTGTTAACACACCATTTTATAGTCTGATTTACTCTGCACAACTTACACATACCACCACATTATACATTGTGCATCAGTAAAACAAAAAGCATTATTATCATTACTATATCTATGCCTTTAGATAATTCCTTGAGGGGTGTAGTTTCCAAAAATGGGGTCACTTGTGGGGAGTTTCCACTGTTTGGGCACATCAGGGGCTCTGCAAATGCGACATGGCTTCCGCTTTCTATTCCAGCCAATTTTGCACTCCAAGAGTCAAATGTTGCTCCTTATCTTCTGTGGCTTTAAGTGGCAGAAGAGCAGGTCTCCTCTCAAGTGACCCCATTTTGGAAATTACACTCTTCGGGGAATTTATCTACAGTTCTAGTGACGATTTTGATTCCATGGGTGTTTTCCAGAAACCAACAACAATGTATGTTGCCAAGTAAACTTGCAAATCTGTCCAGTACGTTGTAGTGCCCGTAGATTGTGGCCAGCTTGTGCTTTTGGAAACATGGACCCAGTAAATTAGGCGGACTCTTTTCATTACAGAAATGCCAAACATGTGGATGCTAAATGTGGTTTAGGCACACTGTGGGACTCAGAAGGGATGGGGCATTTGGATTTGAGAACTCAAGTCTCTGGATTTCTTTTGGGAAACAGGAAGCCATAGCGCTTTTCCAGAGCCTTTGTGCTACCAGTAACCTGGAAGTCCCTTATATTTACATTAACAGATGATGGACCTGAGTGGGAACATTTTGGATCATATTTATCATGTGCTCTACGCTGAGCTCTTACATCGGGGTTTCCATCTGAATCTCCGAATGACATGATTCAGATGAAACTTCTGATGTATCCAATCACTGTAATGAGGCAGCGGAGTTACTCCGAACTTCGTCTGGCCTCTTTTCAGCAGTGTCCTTCTTTTCAGATGTGCACAAAACTGTGGCTGACCGCACTTTTATGCACGGTTAAAAAGACAGACACTGCTGGATCACAGGCAGACCGTGTCCACAGTGCCTCCATGTGCCGCATTATTTGGAATGTTCCACACAGAAAACCCGGTTTAGGTGCTTAGCGCAGAGCGCAGGAAAAATGTAACCCGAGCCTTATTGTGATCTTTGGAAGGCAGAATAAACAAATCAACAGCAGATCAAGAATTGGTTTCATTTAATAAGTGATAAGGAAGCTTTATTCTTTTGGTAGGTGCAATTTCAGAGATCTCAAACTTGCATAGTTTTTTTTATTTTTCGCTATCACACACTAAAAACACTTTTTTTTTGCAAAAACAAGTTTTTACATCGCCATATTTTGAGAGCTATATTGCTATATTTCTGCCGACAGAGTCATGTTGTGAGACCTTGTTTTTTGAGGGATGAGTCAGAGTTTTTATTGTATAATTTTCTGGCACATAACACTTTTTGATCGCTTTCTATTCCAATTTTTGGGAGGCAGAATGAAAAACCAGCAATTCAGGAATTTTTTTTATGCTGTTCACAGTGTGGTAAAAGTGATAAGGCAATTTTATTCTTCGCATCAGTACAATTACAGCAGGGATGTCAAACTCAAATACACGGAGGGCCAAAATTAAAAGCTGGGACAAAGTCGCGGGCCAACCTTGATATGCATTAAAAAAATTTCTACGACGTGGTTAGAATGCCAGACAGCCAATTGCCTAAACAACTGCTGTACAGAGAAATGTGTCAGGGAAAGCAAGAAGTCGGGAGGCAGAAGAAACATAATAAAGACTTTCTTAAAGCGTCTCTCAAAAACCTGGGAGTCAACATCGACAAATGGGAGAAGCTTTTCTTGGACTATCCAGCTTGGCGAGGCAGGATCATCTCAGGAGCTGTGTGCGAGACACAAGTGGTATTTACTGTCCTGATCACATCTAGTAACTTATGTCGCGTATGTGGGTGAGCCTTCAGGGCCAGCATCGGCCTCATCAGTCACCTCTGAACCCTCAGCCACTGATCCTCCTCTAAACCCTGAAGTCCTCTCATCTTCGACTACGAAGGATGAACATAATTGCAGATGCAGTTTTTGATGTGCCTTCTTGAGGCAGAAATGGATCCATCAGGAAACAGAAGTATACTGTAGAATACTGTGTATTCTTTGTTTTCTGTTCCTTTTAATTTCACTTGTGACTTTTTTTCTCTGAGCTGCAGTATATGAAGTGAACGAGCAAGGTAAGCAAAGACTCGATAGAGAATTTTTAAAGGGAACCTGTCACATGAAAAAATGCTATTAATCTGCAAATATGAGTTTAATCTGCAGGTTATTAGTGTCCTGAACCTGCCCGATGCCCACACCTAGAGTCCCACTGCCGGGAAGAAATTAACTTTATTCCCACTGGCAGCATAGTAGCGGGGGCGACTCTGGCGCAGTCAGTGGCGTACTGCCAATGGCGGCAGACCACGCGACCGCTATGGGGCCCGGCGGGTGAGGGGGCCTGCGACGGCCGCTGCGGTCCGGCGGCTGTGCTGTGCTGACAGTGCTGTATGCCTTTAATTAAATGTAAGCGACGCTCGCCGGTCGCCGTATACCTTCCTCTAATCTTCTTCCTTTCTGGTTCCTGGTCTGCTGCTGGCTGAATGCTCTGGCTGGATTTGCATAAGAACGTCACGCCTCCTGGCTGACGTAGCTTTCCAGCCAGAGAGCAGCAGTGTGCAGGGCCCGGGCCAGAAGCAGGAACTCAGCACATGAGGATGTACACATCCATTCTGTGTGGACAGAGAGAGAGACGGTGAGCAGGGCCGGCAGTGTGTATTTTTTTTTTTAATGTGTCCCCTCACTGTGCTGGCGCTGCACTTTGCTGACTCCTGAGGGTGGAGGCGGAGGCCCGTGGCCCTTGCTGCACACAATGTGGAGGGCGGATGGAGGTGGGGGCCCCTGGCTGCACACAATGTGGAGGTGGGGGGCCCCTGGCTGCACACAATGTGGAGGTGGGGGGCCCCTGACTGCATACACTGTGAGGGGCCCCTGGCTGCATACACTGTGGGGGGCCCCTGGCTGCACACACTGTGGGGGGCCCCTGGCTGCACACACTGTGGGGGCCCCTGGCTGCACACACTGTGGGGGGTGGGGGTCCCTGGCTGCACACACTGTGGAGGGTGGGGGGCCCCTGGCTGCACACACTGTGGAGGGTGGGTGGAGGTGGGGGCCCCTGGCTGCACACAATGTGGAGGGTGGGGGGCCCCTGGCTGCACACAATGTGGAGGGTGGGGGCCCCTGGCTGCACACAATGTGGAGGGTGGGTGGAGGTGGGGGCCCCTGGCTGCACACAATGTGGAGGGTGAGTGGAGGTGGGGGCCCCTGGCTGCACACAATGTGGAGGGTGGGGGGCCCCTGGCTGCACACAATGTGGAGGGTGGGTGGAGGTGGGGGCCCTGGCTGCACACAATGTGGAGGGTGGGTGGGGGCCCCTGGCTGCACACAATGTGGAGGGTGGGTGGAGGTGGGGGCCCCTGGCTGCACACAATGTGGAGGGTGGGTGGAGGTGGGGGCCCCTGGCTGCACACAATGTGGAGGGTGAGTGGAGGTGGGGGCCCTGGCTGCACACAATGTGGAGGGGGGAGGGGGAGTCCTGCACACAATGTGGAGGGTGGGGGAGGGGAGTAAATAGGGCTCTGGGGGGGATGCTGTGGGCTTGTGGGTGCTCTGGGGGGGGGGTGCTGCGGGCTTGTGGGTGCTCTGGGGGGGATGCTGCGGGCTTGTGGGTGCTCTGGGGGGGATGCTGCGAGCTCTGTATGGGGCCCAGCCTGCATATGGCATTACATGGGGACCAGGCAGTATTCTCTAAGGTGCATTATATGGGATCCAGTATTTTGTATGGAGCATTATATGGGGCTCATAATACTGTATGGAGGACTATGTGGTGCCCATAATATTGTATCGTCGACTTAGTGGTGCCATAATACTGTATGGAGGACTATACTGTCAGGTCTGCACTGTGCGCTGTGAGGATTCACCGGTTTCTGAGCTATTGTAGAATTTACAATAGATATCACTCATGACATGTAAGAAGTCAGTGAAATTTTTGGCATTGTACTATATCTATATCAATAATTTCTCTGCTGTATCTGTGCATCATGAATTGTTGGATGTGTTAAAGGGGCCACTGAGACTTTCGCCCGGGGCCCATGAAAACCTGGAGGAGGGAGCATCAAGTGACACTCCCTCTCCCATCATTCCTCCTCTGCGTCTGACGCAGCAGCATGATGAAGCGCCACGCTGTGTCAGACAGTGGAGCTGGCAGCTGCTGAGGTGATGACAGAGACGCGCAGCAGAGACTGAAGCAGCGGGGAACGAGGAGCGGTAAGTATGTATTTATTTTTAAATCAGTGTGTACTGATAATACTGGAGGACTGGGGCTGCATTTTACCCTATGGGGGGCTGCATTATACTGCGTACAGGACCATGGGGGAATGCATTATGCTGTGTGGAGGACCATGGGGGAGTGCATTGTACTGTGTGGAGGACCACGGGGGAGTGCATTGTACTGTGTGGAGGACCACGGGGGAGTGCATTGTACTGTGTGGAGAACCACGGGGGAGTGCATTGTACTGTGTGGAGGACTACGGGGGAGTACATTGTACTGTGTGGAGGACCACGGGGGAGTGCATTGTACTGTGTGGAGGACCACGGGGGAGTGCATTGTACTGTGTGGAGGACCACGGGGGAGTGCATTGTACTGTGTGGAGGACCACGGGGGAGTGCATTGTACTGTGTGGAGGACCACGGGGGAGTACATTGTACTGTGTGGAGGACCACGGGGGAGTACATTGTACTGTGTGGAGGACCATGGGGGAGTGCATTGTACTGTGTGGAGGACCACGGGGGAGTGCATTGTACTGTGTGGAGGACCACGGGGGAGTGCATTGTACTGTGTGGAGGACCACGGGGTAGTGCATTGTACTGTGTGGAGGACCACGGGGGAGTGCATTGTACTGTGTGGAGGACCACGGGGGAGTGCATTGTACTGTGTGGAGGACCACGGGGGAGTGCATTGTACTGTGTGGAGGACCACGGGGGAGTGCATTGTACTGTGTGGAGGACCACGGGGGAGTGCATTGTACTGTGTGGAGGAACACGGGGGACTGCATTGTACTGTGTGGAGGACCACGGGGGAGTGCATTGTACTGTGTGGAGGACCACGGGGGAGTGCATTGTACTGTGTGGAGGACCATGGCGAGTGCCTTATACTCTGTGGAGTGTGGGGCAGTTGGGGGATCATACTGTGTAGTGGTCACCATACTTTACCCTGGGAGTTGAGGTGGGGTACAGTAGAGACATTATACTGCGCATGTGGAGGAATTCACCATGGGGGTATCATACCGTGTTTGGGGGACACTTTTGTTGGTATCACACTTTATGGGCAATGAAAAAGGGATCTAGGACTTCAGCAGGAGGAAAATTACTATGTAAAGGCTGGAAGGTTGTGAGATCTGCTCTTCTGTGACCCTGACAATTATTTACATTTTTTTAAAAAAAAAAATTTTTGGTGGGGGGGTGGCCCAATTAGAACTTCTGCTATGGGGCCCCATGATTCCTATGTACGCCCCTGCCGGCGCTGGTTCGGTCACTGCTCATTGTATAGTGAGCGGCAGCTGTAACTGAGCCCCAGGTCCTGACTGACAACCGGCCCTAATGCTGATCCTGCTGTCAGTCAGTGCTGGGGCGCGATTACAGCCACCGCTTACTATACACAGAGTGGGGACTGAACCCGTGCTGGCGCCACCCCAGTGACTCAAACCAGAACACTGCTAGAGTGAATAAAGTTAATTTCCTCCTGGCAGAAAGGGTCTGAGTGCAGGCGCTGGGCATGTTCAGAACACTATTAACCTGTAGATCAACCCCATATCTGCCAATTAATAATGTGTTTCCACGTGACAGGTGGTTCTATTTAAGCACTTATGCTTTAGTATCAGAGGTATATGCAATGCGAACTGTATGTATTGATTATTAGTTGGAAAATTAGATATGGAAACAATCCAAAAACTAAAAATGTATCCCAGCCATTTCGCCCTTACTTTTTTCTTATCCATGTCCTATTCTGTCCCATATTGCAAAACTTATCTTGCTTAACTGGCTTGTTGGTGCCATCTTCTGGCTAAAACTTGATATAGCGTTTTTTTGTCAAGTTTTTGTTTTTGTTTTATACTATGTGCATTTTATGTAATTTACTTGACTCTTCTAAGGCCGCGTTCACACAAGCATATGTAAAACCGTAACCTTTTTAAAATCAATTTTGTGGATTTTTTTTTCTTCACTTTATTGAATTATGTTTTACATTTTTTGTTCCACTATAGGACTTCAACATGGGAGAATTCGATTGCCTTTATATTGAAATACTTAAGTATTGATGCAGTGAATATAATTATGATGTTTTTCAGTATATAAATTGTATTTTACTACTACGTCGAACAATGTTATTTTGTTTTATATGTGCTGCATACTGTCAGCAAGGTTCTAGATGAAGGATATATCCCTTACTGCTCTGGTGTTGGAATATTTAACACCAAAGGCTTTTTTTGGAAACTAGACCCCTCAGGGAACTTATCTAGATGGGTGGTGAGCACCTTGAACCTCCAGGTGCTTCACAAACGTTTATAATATTGAGCTGTAAAAATTACATTTTCTCATTTTTCCCACAAAAATGTTTTCAGACCCAAATTTTGCTTTTTCATAAGGGTAACAGGAGAAATTTCACCAAACCATTTGTTGTGTAATTTCTCCTGAGTAAGCCGATACCCCATAAATGAGGGAAAAACAATGTTTGGGCGCACGGCAGGGCTCGGAAGGGAAGAAGCGCCATTTGACTTTTTGAATGTAAAATTTGCTTGAAAAATTAGCGGACGCCATGTCGCGTTTGGGGAGCCTCTGATGTGCCTAAACAGTGGAAAACCTCCACAAGTGAAACCATTTTGGAAACTAGACCCCTCAAGGAATTTATTTAGATGTATTGTGAGCACCTTGAACCCACAGGTGCTCCACAGAATTTTACAACATGGATCTGTAAAAATTAAAAAATATATTTTTCCCACAAAAATGTTGCTTTCGCTCCCAGTATATTCATTTTCACAAGGAGAAAGTGGACCCAAAATTTGTTCTGCAATTTCTCCTGAGTACGCCGATACCCCATATGTGGTCAAAAACGACTTTTGAGACACAGTGCAAAGCTCAGAAGGGAAGAAGCGCCATATTGGAGTTCATATTTTGCTGGGCTGGTTTGATAGTGCCATGTGACATTAGAAGAGCCCCTAAGGTGTCAGAATAGCAGAACCCCCCATAAGAGACCCCCTTTTTTCCAAACTACACCTCTTAATGAATTCGTCTAGGGGTGCAGTGAGCATGTTGACTCCACATGTGCCTCATAGAATTTTACACCATTATGCAGTGAAGAAAGAATAATTAAATTTTTACCACCTTTTTTAGCCCCAGATTTTACATTTTCACACTGGGAAATGGATAAAAATGGCACCAAAGTTTGTCACACAATTTTTGCTGAATGTAGAAATACCCAATATGTGGCTGTACAGTACTGCTTAGCTGCACGGCGAGACTCGGGAGGGACGGAGCACTATTTGCCTCCTGGAGCACAGATTTTCCTAGAATAGTATGCAGACTACATAAACAGAGACCCTAAGTGCTAGAAGAGCAGAATCTTCCCTCAAGTGACCCCATTTTGGAAATTATACCCCTTTGCGAATTTATCTACAGGTGTGGTGAGGATTTTAACTACATGGATATTTTCCAGTAACAAGCAGCAGTGGATGTTGCTGAGTGAAAATTGCAAACTGCCTTTGTAGTGACCAGTACGTTACGCCCAGCTTGTGCTTCTGGAGACATGCACCCGTAAATTTAGCAGGCTCTCATCGCTACAGAAATGCCAAACATGTGGACGCTAACTGCGGTTTAGGCACACTGTGGGGCTCAAAAGGAAGGTGGGCATTTGTATTTGGGAGCACAGAATTTGCTGAATTTCTTTTGGGGGGCAAGGAACATTTCCCTTTTCCAGAGCCTTTGTGCTACTAGTAACGTGAAAGCCTCCTATTTTTCCGTTAACAGATGACGGACCTGAGTGGAGACTTACTTTTTTTGTGGATTGAGTCAAAGCTTTTATTGTGATCCAAAATGTTATGCAAAATGTTCATCCTGTGCTCTACGCTGAGCACTGATATCAGGGTTTCCTTTTAAATCTCCGAGTGACACAATTCAGATGAAACCCTTGAGAGATCCATTCGCTATAATGAGGCAGCAGAGTTACTCTGGACTCTGTGTGGCCTCTGTTTAGCGATGTCCTTTTTTTCAGAAGTTCACAAAACTGTGGCCGACAGCACTTTTATGCACGTCTAATAAAAAGACAGACACCATGGGATCACGGGCTAGACGGCGTCAACGGTTACTCCATCTGCCTCATTACAGGGAATCTTCTGCCGGAGGTTCAGTCTGAATCACGTTTTTCAGAGATTTACCCGGAAACCCCGGTGTAAGCTATCAGCACAGAGCACATGATAAATGTGAGCCGAATCATGCTGTGATCTCTGGGAGGCGGAATGAACAAATCACCAGCAGGTGAAGTATTGGTTCTATTTATTTTTTACGCACACACTAAAAAACGCTTTTTTTTTGCAAAAACTAATTTTTGCATCACCATATTTTGAGAGCTATAATTTTTCCACATTTCAACCGACAGAGTCATGTAAGGGCTTGCTTTTTGCGGAACAAGTTGACGTTTTTATTGGTACCATTTTCGGGCACGTGACATTTTTTGATCGCTTTCTATTCCGATTTTTGGAAGGCAGAATAAATAAAAACTAACAATTTATTAATTTTTTTTTTTTTTTTTATTATTCCATTCCGCGTGTGGTAAAATTGATAAGGCAGCTTTATTCTTTGGGTCAGTAAGTTTACAGCGATACTACAATTATATTTTTTTTTAATGTTTTGGTGCTTTTACATATATTACAATAAAATAAATTAATACATTTTTTTTGCATCGCTTTATTCTGAGCGCTATACCTTTTTTATTTTTCTACTGATGGAGCTGTATGGCAGCTTTTTATTTGCGGGCCAAGATGACATTTTCAGTGGCACCTTTTTTATTTACATTTATCTTTTTGATCGTGTTTTATTCCACTTTTTGTTCAGCGGTATGATGATAAAGCATAGTTTTCTGCTTCGTTTTTAATTTTTTTTAATTTTTGCCGTGTTCACTAAAGGGGTCAGCTAGTGGGATAGTTTTAAAGATCAGGTCGTTCCGGACGCGGTGATATGTGTACTTTTATTGTTTTGGGTTTTTTCATCATATTTATTTATGGGTACAATATATATATATATATATATATATATATATATATATATATATATATATATATATATATATATATACATACAGTACAGACCAAAAGTTTGGACACACCTTCTCATTTAAAGATTTTTCTGTATTTTCATGACCATGAAAATTGTACATTCACACTGAAGGCATCAAAACTATGAATTAACACATGTGGAATTATATACTTAACAAAAAAGTGTGAAACAACTGAAAATATGTCTTATATTCTAGGTTCTTCAAAGTAGCCACCTTTTGCTTTGATGATTGCTTTGCACACTCTTGGCATTCTCTTGATGAGCTTCAAGAGGTAGTCACCGGAAATGGTCTTCCAACAATCTTGAAGGAGTTCCCAAAGATGCTTAGCACTTGTTGGCCCTTTTGCCTTCACTCTGCGGTCCAGCTCACCCCAAACCATCTCGATTGGGTTCAGGTCTGGTGACTGTGGAGGCCAGGTCATCTGGCGTAGCACCCCATCACTCTCCTTCTTGGTCAAATAGCCCTTACACAGCCTGGAGGTGTGTTTGGGGTCATTGTCCTGTTGAAAAATAAATGATGGTCCAACTAAACGCAAACCGGATGAAATAGCATGCCGCTGCAAGATGCTGTGGTAGCCATGCTGGTTCAGTATGCCTTCAATTTTGAATAAATCCCCAACAGTGTCACCAGCAAAGCATCCCCACACCATCACACCTCCTCCTCCATGCTTCACGGTGGGAACCAGGCATGTAGAGTCCATCCGTTCACCTTTTCTGCGTCGCACAAAGACACGGTGGTTGGAACCAAAGATCTCAAATTTGGACTCATCAGACCAAAGCACAGATTTCCACTGGTCTAATGTCCATTCCTTGTGTTTAGCTCAAACAAGTCTCTTCTGCTTGTTGCCTGTCCTTAGCAGTGGTTTCCTAGCAGCTATTTTACCATGAAGGCCTGCTGCACAAAGTCTCCTCTTAGCAGTTGTTGTAGAGATGTGTCTGCTGCTAGAACTCTGTGTGGCATTGACCTGGTCTCTAATCTGAGCTGCTGTTAACCTGCGATTTCTGAGGCTGGTGACTCAGATAATCTTATCCTCAGAAGCAGAGGTGACTTTTGGTCTTCCTTTCCTGGGGCGGTCCTCATGTGAGCCAGTTTCTTTGTAGCGCTTGATGGTTTTTGCAACTGCACTTGGGGACACTTTCAAAGTTTGCCCAATTTTTCTGACTGACTGACCTTCATTTCTTAAAGTAATGATGGCCACTCGTTTTTCTTTACTTAGCTGCTTTTTTCTTGCCATAATACAAATTCTAACAGTAAGAGAATGCCAAGAGTGTGCAAAGCAGTCATCAAAGCAAAAGGTGGCTACTTTGAAGAATCTAGAATATAAGACATATTTTCAGTTGTTTCACACTTTTTTGTTAAGTATATAATTCCACATGTGTTAATTCATAGTTTTGATGCCTTCAATGTGAATGTACAATTTTCAAGGTCATGAAAATACAGAAAAATCTTTAAATGAGAAGGTGTGTCCAAACTTTTGGTCTGTACTGTATATGTGTGTATATATATATATATATATATATATATATATATATATACATATATATATACACACACACACAACCCCTGGCAAAAATTATGGAATCACTGGGCTCGGAGGATGTTCATTCAGTTGTTTAATGTTGTTGAAAAAAAAGAGATAACAGACGTGGCACAAAACCAAAGTCATTTCAAATGGCAACTTTAGGGCTTTAAGAAACACTAAAAGAAATTAAGATAAAAAATGTGGTACTCAATAAGGGTAATTTTTTTCAGACCAAGCAGAGGGAAAAAATTATGGAATCACTCAATTCTGAGGAGAAAATTATGGAATCACCCTGTAAATTTTCATTTCCAAAACTAACACCTGCATCAAATTAGATCTACTCGTTAGTCTGCATCTAGGAAGGAGTGATCACACCTTGGAGAGCTGTTGCACCAAGTGGACTGACATGAATCATCGTTCCAACACGAGAGATGTCAATTGAAACAAAGGAGAGGATTACAAACTCTTAATAGAAGGTAAATCATCACGCAATGTTGCAAAAGATGTTGGTTGTTCACAGTCAGCTGTGTCTAAAATCTGGACCAAATACAAACAACATGGGAAGGTTGTTAAAGGCAAACATACTGGTAGACCAAGGAAGACATCAAAGCATCAAGACCAGAAACTTAAAGCAATATGTCTCCAAAACAGGAAATGCACAACAAAACAAATGAGGAACGAATGGCAGGAAACTGGAGTCCATGTCTGTGACCGAACTGTAAGAAACCGCCTGAAGGAAATGGGATTTACATACAGAAAAGCTAAACATAAGCCATCAGTAACACCTAAACCGAAAAAAACAAGGTTACAATGGGCTAAGGAAAAGCAATCGTGGACTATGGATGACTGGATGAAAGTCATATTCAGTGATGAATCGCGAATCTGCATTGGGCAAGGTGATGATGCTGGAACTTTTGTTTGGTGCCGTTCCAATGAGATTTATAAAGATGACTGCATGAAGAGAACATGCAAATTTCCACAGTCATTGATGATATGGGGCTGCATGTCAGGTAAAGGCACCGGGAAGATGGCTGTCATTACATCTTCAATAAATGACCAAGTTTACATTGATATTTTGGACAGTTTTCTTATCCCATCAATTGAAAGGATGTTTGTGGATGATGACATCATTTTTCAAGATGATAATGCATCCTGCCATAGAGCAAAAACTGTGAAAACATTCCTTGAAAGAAGACACATAAGGTCAATGTCAAGGCCTGCAAATAGTCCGGATCTCAATCCAATTGAAAATCTTTGGTGGAAGTTGAAGAAAATGGTCCATGACAAGGCTCACTAAATGCTGTGATAGCAGCGAATGCAGCATTTAGGGGGTTAAAGTGTCGGGAGTGATGCGGGCACGGCTCCTGGTGCTGAGTGCCCGGTGTCAGCTGTCAGAATCTGCTGACACCCCGAGGTGATCGCGCTCGCACAGCCTCTGTGTGGGCATGATCACTGAGACATATCTATACGTACCTGGTCGTTAAGGCCCAGGCCACTGGGACGTATAGATACGTCTCAAGTCAGAAAGGGGTTAATGTAGATAAATGTAGAGTAAGGCACTTAGGATGGAGTGATCCTATTGCTGCATACACATTAAATGGGAGTATACTGGAGACTACAGAACAGGAGAAGGACTTGGGTATTCTGGTTACAAATTAAGCTGAGCAGCAGTACTCAATGTCAAGCAGCAGCTGCAAAAGCAAACAAGATTTTAGGATGTATAAAAAGAGAAATAAAATCTTGCGATCCCAATGTACTGTTGCCCCTTTATAAATCACTGGTGAGGCCACATCTAGAATATGGGATCCAGTTTTGGGCTTCACATTTTAAAAAGGATATTCAGAAGTTAGAGTCAAGGCGGGCAACTAGATTATTACAAGGGATGGAAGGCCTCTCATATGATGACGCTGAAAAAGTTGAGCTTGTTTAGCTTAGAAAAACGATGCCTCAGAGGGGATCTCATGTACATATATTTGTGGTCAGTACAAAGGACTAGCACATGACTTATTCCTTCCAAAGACCATACTAAAGACCAGGGGCACTCATTATGGGTGGAAGAAAGGCGATTCTGGCAGATAAACAGGAAAGGGTTCTTTGCAGTCAGAAACAATATGGAGAAAAACAAGAGAGCACTCACCAGTCTAAAAAAATCCTCCTTTATTTCATACATTAAAGACCATAGCAAGGGGGTCGGTGGTACACATTAAAGGACGACGGCCGTTTCACTCACACCGTGCTTCCACAGGTCCAAAAGATACCCCTCTACAGTCTTTACAGTCAGAGGAGTCGGACTGTGGAATGCCGACCACAAGAGGTAGTAATGGCAGACACTATATCCGCATTCAAAGAAGGACTGGATGATTTCCTCAATACACATAACATTGTGGGTTACAGTTAAATTAGACAAAATGTACAATTGGGGGAGAAAGGTTTAACTTGATGGACCTAGATCTTTATCCAACCTACGTTACTATGTTACTATGAGTAGACTACACATCCATTTAATTGCACATACTAGTCTTTTTACTGTACAGGTTACACTATGGAACACACTGTTCTTTTCTTTTTAATTTGAATTGCCATAAGAAGAGGTAGAGAACTGCTGCTGCAGAGGAGAGCAGCCAGGCTTCCTCTTGATTGTGAAAATTCCATCTCTGAGAATAGGGGAAGATATAGGGGAACAGAAGGTTGAGGATAGCCACAACAAAAGAGTCTGGAAACTGATGCCTGAGCATTAAGAGAGATGCCACTGCAGAGATTGCTAGGAGATTGATTTCTGTGTGTGAGGAATTGTGAAAATGTAACTGTAATAAATATGTGTTTGTAAAATGTCAAGAAGATCTACAACAAGAGATTGTTGCAAAAGAGAGGTATATGTGAGGGGTGTATTCTGGTGTTCAGATTGTGACTCAGCAGCTGTTAAAGAGAGAAGGAGCTGTAGCTGAAGAGAGGGCCAGTGGACTTCCGCAAGCATCATCAAATTTATTCACAAGTAAACCCACTGTCGCAAATGCCAATTGTCCATCTCTGTTCACGTCAACCTGTTATATCATCTGAGAACATTGAAACCATCAAGCTAGTTGACAAAGTTAGACTGTGTACCAACAAGTTTTTTGTCTCCTTGTGAGTAACAAGGGGCATTCTATCTTATGTATTATTTTATGCCAGGAGTTGGGTGCCCCTTACAAACACCTAAACCAAGAAACTCCCCTATACAAGGAAGCTGCGCGAACTTACGGGGAATGCGATCGAAATAGCTACAAGGGGATATGGTAATTCACCCGATGACTTTTGCTACATTTGCGATTGTTTTGTAGTGAAGAAACAACAAAGGAACATTACAGATTTCATTAGAAAAGTGTATTTTACTTTGGTGTAAAAATAGGTGATCAGGACAAGTCATAGGATCCAGATGTAGTGTGTTCTGCTTGTGTAGAAGAACTACAACTGTGGTTTAAAGGGAAGAAAGAGAGCTTTCGGTGTTGCATACCTATGACCTGGAGGGAACCGCAAAATCATGCAACGAGGAGCGATTCAAAATTAAAAATAAGAAGGAAATTATATACCCAGATTCCTATCAGCGATTATCCCTGTGCCTCATGGTCCAGGAATACCTGTCCCTTCACCTCTGGAGAAACTTGAAGATACACCTGATTCAGAAGATTCAGAACATGAAGAGCAGGATTCTAATAAAGACTTTCACTCTAGTCCCAACGAGCCACAGCTTTTTTTCGCAGGTCGAAATAAATGATTCAGCCAGGGACTTTTAGGCTCTAGACTAAAGGAAAATAATTAGTTAGCACCTAGTACCTGTTTTTCATGGTACAGAAGAAGATAAAAGGAACTCTTCCATACTTTTCTCAAGATCGTGCGCTAGTATATTGCAGTGATGTTCCTGGTGTGATGGAAAAATTTAGCATTGAGTACAATGTGAGCGAGTGGAGACTCTTTATTGATTCATCCAAAAAAAGTCTGAAAACTGTGCTCTTGCACAATAGCAGCAAGTATGCTTCAGTGCCGCCTGTAGAGCATTCTGTGCACTTGAAGGAAAGCTATGAGAATTTAGACTTTATTCTCAAGAAACTTAAGTATCAGGACCAAAGATGGTCAATATGTGGTGATCTGAAAGTTCTCCCTTTGTACCTTGGGCAGCAAGGAGGATACACAAAGTACCCATGCTTTTTGTGTGAACGAAACAGCCAGGATAGGACTCATCACTTGAGCCAAAAAAGTTGGCCATCAAGATCATCTTTGCAACCTGGACTCAAGAATAAAGTTGTGGAAAGTTTAGTTGATAACAATAAAGTTCTCTTGCCTCCACTCCAGATTAAGCCTGGACTGATAAAGCAGATTGTGAAAGCTCTACTGAAAGAAGGAGAGACTTTTAAGTGGCTGTGTACCAAGTTTCAGGGGCAAAACTGAAGGAAGGCATTTTTGTAGGTCTGGATATTCGGAAGCTCAAGAAGGACTACGTGTTCGAAACAAAAGTGAAAGCTGTAGAGAAAAGGGCTTGGGATTCTTTTAAAGAAGTCATGAAGAAATTTCTAGGTAACAGCAAAGATCCAAAATTTAAGTCCATTGTGGAGAACATACTGAAATGTTTCAAAGCCTTGGGCTGTCTGATGAATTTGAAGTTACAATTTTTACATTCCCATTTGGACTACTTTCCTGAAAACCTTGGTGCTGTTAGCAAAGAGCAAGGAGAAAGATTTCATCAGGATATCAAGGACATGCAATGACGATACCAAGATGGAACATTAGAATGATTGGGGACTACTGCTGGATGATTCACAGAGAAGATCCGCAGGCTTTCTATAAGAGAAAATGTATCAAGAGAAGTATTGAAGGCTTTGAAGAGAAAAGAAAAGAGGAAAGAAAAAGGAACAAGAATTATTTTCCAATAAAGTTGCTGAATGAATGTTCAATAAATTTGTATGTATAATATTGTGCACATTTTTGACTACAATAAAGATTTTTCTTGTTAATCTCGCTTGTACGTTTTTCACGCGCATTTTGTACAAAATCCATATGGGTTAGAAATAGTGTTTTTTTTTAATCAGAGTAAAAGAAAATAAGAATCAGTCATTGGATTTGCAAAAAAATCATAAACCCAAATTTTGCATACCTGTGTAATCTGAGAAGATTGTTATTGTGTCGTGTGGTGCGTACAACTGCAGAAAAAAATGCAGTAAAAAAGCACAGCATTTACGCTACATGTGAACATGGCTTCAGCGTTACATTTTTATTACTTTTTATGGGTTTAATTGAGAAAAAAATCAATGGCGCCATATTGTTACGCCATTTACCGATATCCATAAGTAATCTGATCTCAGTGTTGTGGGGGTCGTTACGATTACAGGGACACAAAATATGTAAGTGTTATTTGCAGATTTGTGATCTTTATTTATTTATTTAAAAAAAAAAAAATCCATTAAAAATTAGATGATTGTAAGGGTTTTTCATTATTTTTTTTTTCGTTTTTCTCGTTTCTTATCCCTCTAGAATACAAGGACATAGAAATACAATGCTATATACAATGTATCTCTATGTATCAGTATGATCTGCCTGTGGAGTCACAGCCTGCAATAAAGCTTCAAGTATACAAAATTCTCCCAGTTATCTCAGCATAGGTTCATGGCTTTAGCTGTTATCTGCAATTATACAGTTTGTGGGTTCAAGACCCGGAGGGACTCACGAAAAATTCATTTTTGTAATTGTTTTAGCATTATTTTTGGCAGTTTTATAGGAACAAAAAAATCTGACTTTTTCTTCACCTCTAGAATACAGGTACACAGAAATACGCTGCTATGTTCAGTGTATCTGTATAATCTGCTTCTGGTTCTCTGCCTGCAATACAGCTCAAGATTATCAAATTCTTCTCTGTTTATAATTGTGGGCTGTGGCTCATAGGTAGAGCTGCTGCCTGTGAGCATGAGATGGTGAGTTTGAGTTTTGGGAAGACCAGAGAATTGTTTATTTAATTTATGTCAAAGCAAATTGATGAAACCCCCATTCCCCGAGGAGGAGCCCCGGAGTGATAACGACGTCGGAGAGAGGTGTGTATGTTATGATCTGCAACAAGTACTAAGGAAAGAAAGGGGAAAGCTATCCCTACAGTAAGACTAAGCTGAATCCCTACGATGTAGCCGGCTGCCTGTTCCTTGCGAACAGACCCACCTTAGTCCTCGGCTAGTCTGAACGAAGACCTATAGCATAAAGGGAAGGGGTCCCAAAAAGAACTAAGGACTGGAACAAAAATGGGACACCTCCTAAACAGAGAAGTTGTTACAGAACACAAAAAGATAAACTGACAAAAAGGTACTAAAGGTCCCAGAAGGACGAAGTGAACTGACAGAGAAAGGCACAGAAGCACCTGGCTAGCAAAACAGTCAAACAACACTGAAGTCCAGCACAGCCAAAAGGGCGGAGCTGGAATATAAAGGCAGATGGTCACGTGACCGCAAAACACAAGATGGAAAAAACGAACAGGAGGGTTCTAACAGTGTATTAGAAGTGGCGACAAAGCCCTGACATGAAGGAACTAAGACCTCAAATAGGAACAGTCTGGTTGGGAGCTATGGCTCTAGTAGGAAGTCCCGACCCTCAGTTCTATGGCATGTCGTCAAGGCCTGTCTGCTGTGCCTGACCCCCCTACTCAGGAAATTATGGAGTACAAAGGACTGAATTTCAGATCTAATACATTACCTGTACTCAGAGTTTTCACTGTGATATCTGTGATATTTGTGGTGTTATATAGGACTACAGGTAAAATTAACTACAATATGTGTACTGAAAGAGTTATAATAACTATGTTTTCTGTGGCTTTACATAGGACTTCATGTAACATCTACTACACAATCAGGGTTATTGCTGTGTCATATGTGGTGTTACTTTTTGGCACATATTAGTGATGAGCGAACGTGCTCGCCACTACTTGGTACTCGCCCGAGCATCACTGTACTTGGGTCCCCTCCCTGTATGTTTGGAGTTCTTTACAGAGCCAATGAACATGCAGGGATTGCCTGCCATGCACTGTAATGCCATAGCCATGTTGGTTGTGGTCATTACAGTGATTGGCTGGCCGCACAGCATCATCAGGTGTATATAAGACTGGGCGCCGCCATGCTCGTCACAGTCTAACCCGGAATCAGGCAGAGTAGGGAGAGGTGCTGCTGCATCATGGAGAGATTTGCTTCTTCATAGTTAGTATAGGTATTAGCAGGAGTTAGAGAGGCAGGCAGTGTATGTGGCAGACTGCAGTGTATGATACAGCACAAGAGGGTCCATTTGCACACTCTCAACTAGCATTATCAGCAAGCACATCAACGTTCTTGTCCCAGCACAGCATTCAGTTGTCCCTACCCCAGTCCTTGGAACGCAAGAGCAAATATGCAGCTAACGCCCTACAGGCCACACTACTAAATTCCCACATTTCATGAATGCTTGCGCTCGAAATGTTGCCTTTTAGGCTCGTGGAGACTGAAGCTTTCCACAACCTGATGGCGGCGGCCGTCCCTCGGTACTCGGTCCCCAGCCGCCTCTATTTCTCCCCGTGTGCCGTCCCCGCTTTACACAAGCACGTGTCCCACAACATTAGACGTGCCCTCAACAACGCAGTTACTGGGAAAGTCCACCTAACCACAAACACGTGGACAAGTGCTTGTGGGCAGGGATGGTACATCTCGCTGACGGCACACTGGGTTAATATAGTGGAAGCCAGGACCCAGTCGGACCTTGGGACAGAACACATTCTCCCAACGCTGAGGATTGCGGGCCCTGGGTCAATCAGGGTTGCCCCCACATTCTACAGCTCCTGCACCTCCTCCCTCTCCTCTTCAGCCTCCATCTCTGAAATGACCACATCAGTCGCAAGCTGGAAGCACTGCAGCACTGCCTCTGCCAAGCGGCAACAGGATGTGCTGAAGCTAATATGCTTAGGTGACAAACCGCACAATGCTGAAGAGTTGTGGATAGCTCTGAAAGAGCAGGCAGATCTATGGCTGATACCGCTGAACCTACAGCCAGGCATGGTCGTGTGACAATGGCCGGAACCTGGTGGCGGCTCTGAGGCAAGGGGAGCTCACACACGTACCATGCCGGGCCCATGTGCTTAACCTCGTGGTTCAGTTTCTCAAAACCAACCTGGATCTGTCGGATCTGCTAGTCAAAGTACTCAACATTGCATATGTTGGGAAGGATTTGTGAGCAGCACAGTGCAGTTGTTGAGTACCAGCTTCAAAACGTCCGTCGGTATTCAGGTCAGCCTCCGCACATAATACCTCAAGAGTAGGCATGGATGTCAGACATCTTTGCCATCCTCCAAAACTTTGAGGACTTCACCAAGATGGTGAGCGGCGATGACACCATAATTAGCATCACCATCCCGCTTCTCTGTCTTCTGAAATGATCGCTGCTCACAATTAAAGTGGAGGCATCGCAGGCGGAGCACGATGAGATGGAGCAAGGAACCATACTGGGTGATTCCACACAGCTCAACCTCATCTCATCCCAACGTGGATTGGGTGACAATGAGGAGGAGGAGGAAGAAGAACAGGAGCTACAGTTTCCTGCGTTATAGATGGTACTACCCGTACAACTGCTATACTATCTGTTCAGCTTGGATGGCCTGAGGAGAGGAATGAGGAGGAGGAGCATGAGGAGGAGAGCATGGTCAGTCATCCTCTTGGCGAGGACATGAAAGTCTTGCCTGTTAGCAGTCTGACACACATGGCTGATTTTATGTTACGCTGCCTTTCCCATGACCCTCGTGTTGTCCAAATTTTGGGTGACAGTCATTACTGGTTGGTGACACTTCTAGACCCATGCTCAGGGCCGGCGTTAGGGGCAGGCATACAAGGCATCTGCCTAGGGCCCCCACTCTCCCAGGGGCTCCTGGCCCGCCGCCGCCCGGCCGCTATGTGGCCTGTGAGTCAGGTGAGTCAGGGGGCCCCCCGACGTCAGCGCTGCCCCCCCGCATCGTGTATTCAACTGTATCGGCATCATAGGACTATGGGGAGTGCATTATACTATATGAAGGGCTATGGGGAGTGTACTATACTATATGGAGGACTATGGAGAGTGTATTATACTGTATGGAGGACTATGGGGAGTGCATATACTATATGGAGGACTATGGGGAGCGCATTATACTATATGGAGGACTATAGGGAGTGCATTATACTGTATTGAGGACTATGGGGAGTGCATTATATTATATGGAGGGCTATGGGGAGTGAATTATACGATATTGATGACTATGGGGAGTGCATTATACTATATGGAGGACTATGGGGTGCATTATACTGTATAAAGGACTACGGGGACTGCATTATACTATATGGAGGACTATTGGGAATGCATTATACTATATGGAGGACTATGGGGAGTGCATTATACTATATGGAGGACTATGGAGAGTGCATTATACTATATGGAGGACTATGGGGAGTGCATTATACTATATGGAGGACTATGGGGACAGATTGATCTATAAGTAATTGTTCTGTGCCCATCATTCTTCCTCAGCCAGAAAGAAGCCAGAAAACAAGTTTTGAATGACTTCAATACTGTCGATCACGGTCGTTTAACGGCCTGAATTCAACATGTAAATACAACCGAAATGTTCTGTGTGATGGTGCAATATGTGAGCATTTGGGACCCCACTTTGAACTTTTGCCTATGGCCCCTCTTTGTCTAAAACCGGCCCTGCTCAAACTACAAGGAGAACTTTCTATCTCTTATTCCTGCAGCAGACCTACTAAAATGGGGCAGTACCAGAAAGCCCTTGTTGCAGAATTATTTAAAAAAATCCCATCTGAAAACGCTGGCAGCAGAGGTCACAGTTCGTTGGACAGCCAAGGAGTACAATCGAGGAAGGGGAACACTGTCAAAGGTCTGGGAGAGTTTTCTCAGACCCTCCCATCGCACAGGCCCTGATGGGCGGGGGACTCTCACAAGGAGGGACAATTTTATGAAGATGCTAAAGGAGTACCTTGCCGACCGTATCAATGTCCTCTGGGATTCCTCTGTGCCTTATAATTATTGGGTCTCCAAGCTGGACATGTGGCATGAACTAGCTCTCTACGCCTTGGAACTCCTGTCCTGCCCTGCCGCTAGTGTTTTGTCAGAGTGGGTTTTTAGTGCCGCCGGGGGAATTATAACTGATAGGCGCATCCGCCTATCAACTCAAAATGCTGACAGGCTGACTCTTATAAAAATGAACAAGGGCTGGATTGGGCCAGACTTCTCAACACCACCGAATGATAGCAGTGTAACCTGAAATCTAGTGTCTTTTTTTTGGGAGGTCTATTCCCATGCACCTCTTCACACCCAGGCATGGGTATACGCTTCCTGATTTTGTCTATTTTCTGTTGTCCTCCTTCTCATCCTCATCCTCCACCACCATATCACCTGGGTGACCGTGACGCAACACCCACATATTTTTTTTAAAGGGTGTTTATGATGCCCGTAGGAAATCTTTGTTATATAGTATGTTCATGTATACCCCCCAGTGGTAAATGTTTTTCAGCCCATGCACTTAGTGCATGGGCATTACAAGTATAAGAGACCTGCTCCTTTCTAATGGGAACATTTTTTTAATGAGGCCATCCTCTACGTCTCTTCCAAGGGGCATTGGAGTACGTCCAAATTCTTGGCAGCCCTTGCAGTCACTGCATACGCAATAACAGTATTGGAGACCCGCTCCTTTATAATGGGAACCTTTTTTTACTGAGACCCTCCTTTATGACCCTTCAAAGGGGTATTGGGATGCGTCCAAATTTTTGGCAGCCCTTGCATTCACTGCATAGGCAATAACAGTATGGGAGACCCACTTACTAATAATGGGAACATTTTTTTCATGAGGCCCTCCTCTACGTCCCTTCCAAGGGGCATTGGAGTGCCTCCAAATTTTTGGCAGCCGTTGCAGTCACTGCATACGCAATAACTGTTTAGCGCTCCTTTCTAATGGGAACATGTTGTTATGGAGACCCTCCTCTATGTGTCCCAAATTTAGGCAGCCGTTGTAGTCACTGCATACGCAATAACTGTATATGTAAAAGACATATACAGTGAAGTGCAGACTCGTACACAGATCGGATATAATGTTCTTAAAAGATTGGGACTTGGAGGAAACTGGTACAGATGTTCTTGCCTGCTGGCCACCCTCCTCTGCTAGCTGAGCTCTAAAGTGCTAACAGGTCCCCAATTGTAAATTATTGCTCACCCATACTGTATCCAGGAGTCGTGCGTCCCTCCGTGTCAACGTGTCATAGTGCAGCCTCGACAGGCCCCTGGAAGCAGCATCTAGCGAAACCCGTGTCAGGGCTGCACTTTGACTCGTTGACACGGAGGGACGCACAACTCCTGGATACAGTATGGGTGAGCAATAATTTACATTTGGGGACCTGTTAGCACTTTAGAGAGGGATATAGGGACGGATTCTTCTACCTTTGTTATATCCCTTGTCATAATACTGGGACCTAATTTTGCTACTTTGCACAAGGACCCTTAACTGTACCAGATGCACTTTATTTCCCCTCTGTTGCCTTCGTGTTATTCTTTTCCCCTACCTTGCCTCTCTGCTCAGTCCTTTGTTTATCCCGTTATTGTCTCCAAGATTTGTATAAGCTGTCCACAATGTAACCAATTAATAAACGGAATTGCACTTTGAGCACTAGCATGGACATTCTTGGTGTTCTTATTTGGGCCATTATGTACTCATTATTTTTTGGTTTAAATCATAGTGACCACATTATAGAGGATGTTGATCAGACATCCTCCAATACAGTCCGTTGCCGACCCTTATACCACCACCTGCTGGTCTCCTGTGGTATTAGAGCAACAATGTACATTTAATTTAACAGAATGACACCAGGTAATACATCAAAGCATAAATGATTCCACAGACCCCTATGAATGCAGAAATATTAGTAATGGCGCTGTCTGGGTCATTACAGAAACACTCCTTTCTAATGGGAACATGTTGTTACGGAGGCCCTTCTCTATGTGTCTTTAAATTGGTATTGGGGTATTTCCCAAATTTAGGCAGCTGTTGTAGTCACTGCATACGCAATAAGTATATAGAAGTCCTTCTTCTTCTCTTTTCTTCTTCATCCAGCACAGACCACCATCACTTCTTCCAGCTAGGACTCAATTCTGAAGAATAAGACACAGTCATTTAGAGCACAGCTTCTAGAGCACATTTCCTACTTTTTCCCCAACTTCTACGCTACGCAGCTGAATACAGATGTGCACCCACCATTACTATATATGAATTAGTTATTATACAACCAACCCACTACAATATAAATTGTAATCCACCACTGTGCCCCCACTAACTATAAATAGTCACTTTCCCCACCCAATGAAAATATAAATTAATTAAAACCTGTACTCATTTCCCCAATTCATTACCAGTCACACTCCTGCATCCTCAACGCCCCCTGCTCTGTTCCTCCTGTTCCCCTGATTCATTATATTTACATGCCCTCCTCTGGCCTAATTGATTATGTCATGTCCTTTCTCTCTCCCACCCCCACCCTCAATTCATCATTTTGTCTCCCCCATCCTCAATACAGCTTAATTTGCTCCCCCCAACTCAATTCATCATTTAATCGCCCCCACCCCCAATTCATCATCATTTGTTGTCCCCATCCCCCAGGCTCAATGCATCATCATTTACTCTCCCCACGCTCAATTCATTAACATTTGCTGTCCCCCATCCCCCAGTCACAAGTCCTCATTAGCTTCCCCCATCCTCAATTCATTATCATTTGCTGTACCCCATCCTCAATTCATCATTATTTTCTCCCCCCCTTCAAGTTATCATTTACTCTCCCCCACCTCCCACCCTCAATTCATCATTTGCTGTCCTCTGCCCCCGCACTCAATTCATCATTTGCTTTCCCTGTTCCCCACCCTCAATTCATCATTTTCTGTCCCCCAACCCCAGTTCATCATTATTTGTGCTCCCCCCACCTCAAAACATCATCATTCATTGTCCCCCATCCCACACCCTCAATTCATCATCATTTGCTCCCCCCAAGCCCATTTAATTAATTTTATTTAAAAAAAAAGTTTTTCATACTTACCTCTCATACGATCCCCTGCAGTTTCACTTCTGAACTGGTATCCTGTCAAGTGGCGAGCGTACATGCTGGTGCACACACAATGAAGTCACTGCGTACGCTGATGGCGGCGCACCAGTATACGGTGCTTTATTATACCCTGAGGTCCGATGGGCAGAAGCACAAGAGGGGGCCTGATTCCGGGCACCCCCTCTTTACTTCTGCTCAACAGGCCCCATGCAATAGTAAGGGCAGTAGTGACACAGATTTATAAAGCTGACCATTCATACTATAAAGCTACCGGCTGAACTATAGTTTGACTGATAGCTATTTCTCCACTCCTCCATACAAGGAAACGCTTGGCTATGCTGAGCTCCCGTGTGTGTTTATTAGAGAGCCGTAGCCTATGGTAGCAGTTTATCCCCGCTCTGAACTAAAGGATCAGTCTTTAAAATCCAAAGGCCATATCCGTCTCTTCCTTAATATTATTTGTCAGAGGAGAGTTGGGAAGCCCCTATATACAGTGGGGAAAATAAGTATTTGATACACTGTCGATTTTGCAAGTTTTTCCACCTACAAAGAATGGAGAGGTCTGTAATTTTTATCGAAGGTATACTTCAACTTTGAGAGACAGAATGTAAAAAAAATCCAGAAAATCACATGGAGCCCCAGACCGAGGAAGATTGACAGTCATCTTGTGTTTCTTCCATTTTCTAATAATTGCGCCAACAGTTGTTGCCTTCTCACCAAGCTGCTTGCCTATTGTCCTGTAGCCCATACCAACCTCGTACAGGTCTACAATTTTGTCCCTGGTGTCCTTAGACAGCTTTTTTGTCTTGGCCATGGTGGAGAGGTTGCAGTGTGATTAATTGAGTTGGTGGACAGGTGTCTTTTATACAGGTAACGAGTTTAAACAGGTGCAATTAATATAGGTAATGAGTGCAGAGTAGTAGGGCTTCTTAAAGAAAAACCTAACAGGTTTGTGAGAGCCAGAATTCTTGCAGGTTGGTAGGTGATCAGATACTTATTTCATGCAATAACATGCAATTTAATTAATTATTTAAAAATCATACAACGTGATTTTCTGGTTTTTATTTTTAGGTTCTGTCTCTCACAGTTGAAGTGTACCCACTATAAAAATTACAGACCTCTCCATTCTTTGTAGGTGGGAAAACTTGCAAAATCGGCAGTGTATCAAATACTTATTTTCCTCACTGTATATTAGATGATTGATTTTTATCTAATGTGCATGTGGCCTATAAGAGAACATAACATAAAACCAAGGGCATTATAAGGACGATCGTAGACAGCAGAGCTGCTCCCTGTGGTTTTAATTCTACTCTTAATATCTTCTACAAAGTATTGCAATAGAGCGAGATTGTACCAACAACTAGGATCAAAGTAATTAATTTGAAGTCAGAGGCGGCTTCATGATTACTAAGTAAATGGTAAGAAATAGCTCCACTTTGAAAGAAAGAGATATGAGGCAACAGAGAACAGGATACATTTGTATTGTAGATTAATTGCTGATAGTTGATTATCTCCACAGAAATAGAAGTCAACAGGAGCCAGTCACAGTCATTGCTATTACTGATCGTTCAGCGTGCATATTAATTGTGGTCTGCTTGCCTAAACAGGCTATTATACGGTCTCCAATAGACAAATATGTACTGATCTAAATGTAGTGTGGCGCCCCTGAGGATTCAGTCGCCACAGGGGTACTGCAGCTCAGATAGAGGTGTGGTATCTCCTCACCCGGGTAAGGATGGAGCATCACTCAGGACCCCACTTCACACTCAACACTACACCACTCCTGTCCTGTAGGGGGCCTAAATGCATCAGGGTGCTGCCCCGGCCCGGGATAGAGGAGATGGGGGGAACCAGAGATAGGGGGAACCAAGTAGTGGGTGAGGGTGGAGGAAACACTTACAGGAATCACTTATAGAATCATATATAATATTAGGCCATCTTTAGTTCAAGGTCTTTGATTGTGGGTCTTCTGTCAGGGTCTAGAAAGAGTCTGTAGCTGGCTGAAGATTCGCGGTCCTCGCTCTCTGGCCTTGAGACGAGGAGCGGGTCAGAGTTAACAAGTGTCTCTGCCCGGTCAGGGTCCTGTTCTAAGAAGGCCTTGGAGGGGAGCAGAGGAGATAGGCTCCACAGGCAAAAGGATCCCAGTGGGATACCGACGGAGCGGAGTCACCACCTGTATTCTTCACTCTGGCCTAGCCAGAGGGACTCCTGCTGCAAAAGGGGTAACCGGCCCCCGATATCTGACTTTGTCACTTCACGTCTCAGTCAGAAAAGCCCGGAGGCCTAGTGGATCCCAGGGGGATACGGACGGAGCGGAGTCGCCACCTGTATCTCTCAACCTGTGTTTATCTAGTGGGACCCGGCCTTACACCACGTTCATACCACACACGGTCAGGAGAAGACTCAGTGGGAGAACTTACTAAGGAGAGGAACACGCCAACGGGGTCTTGACAGGTGCTGCTGGTCTACCTGGGGAGTGCTGAATCCCTTTCTGGTGTCCGCAGCGCGCCACGAGAAGCAGAGAGAAGCTTTGCAGCTGCTACTCCACCAAAGTGAGTAAAACTCGGATGACTTCATCTACTGCCTCCGTTTGTTTATTCCTGCGCGGCACTACACCCCCCCCCCACAACTCTCTAGATTCTACTCGCTGCCCTGAGGCCTACTCCGCCTGTGGGGAGTAGTACCAACCGAGCTGCCAGAACACCAGCCTCAGAGGACTGTTGCAGTAGTGGTGGCCTTCACCAGAAACCGCAGGTGGCGTAGTCGAACAACCACTCATCCAAAAGCCCATTTTTCAGGTGACAGCCCTGGGCACGGACCGGGTCACGGCCACGACGACATCCCACACCACCACCGTACATTGACCTGGCTCCGAGTAACCCCACCGCTCAGGGAGGGCGAGTCAGTAGCAGATCGTCTAATGTGAACACATCCTACGAAGATAAATCATACATGACAATGTGGCTGCACCTCCTGTGGTCACTTGCAAAATGGCATGAAGTAGAGAAAAGTGTATTAATAAATAGATGCAGTTTGGATGGACAGGCAATTCATTGTTACCCCTCCTTTCCTCCCTAATCGTGGACTTTGTTAGCGTGAGCTAAGTACAAAGTTTAGATTGTCATTTTCTTCTGATGTGTTCAATTTGTTATTGCTATTTGGGTGTGAACAGGTACAGTATGGTTTACTGTAGTGGGATTGTTTAACTTCTTAATAATAGACCAGGGGTGCACAATCTGCGGCCCAGGGGACACATGCGGCCAGCGATGACATTCTGCACGGCCCCCACCCAAATGGACAGAAAAATGCTTGTCTGACAAGTTAACTATATGTGGGCAGCCACACACAGAAGAGTAGTGGCAGAAGCTGAGGAGCAGGACTGGCAAGTACTAATGGTGCCCAGTGTAGGCACCTCTGGATACCTCATAGATCAGGAGAATGGGGTCACTTAACCCATTTGGCATTCCAAAAAGTAGACTGAGGCAACCCAAACATAACAAAATAAAACAAATTCCCATAGTAAAGAAACGTACCTTGAACATTTTTTTTTCTTTTAATGGGTGGAGCTCAGTCACAGCAAGTGAGGTATTTTAAAACGGTAGGCACCTTTGGCCTGGTAAAACATATGCCAAAGGTGCAAACACAGTGCAAAACAATTGCGAGCGGCCGGACTCCCTGCGAGCATCAGGGAACAACGTAATCCCCCAACTGACCGCTGCTGTGACTTAAACAACAAACTGATTTAAGCAAAAGCCATAGACAAGGGTGGGAGGGTGGGACAACCAGTCTCCGGGTCCCACAATTTGAGGAGAGACTGGAAGATGACAGCATAGGGGATATATAGGGGAATAGGATGGGAGGGGAACAGGAAACAGAGCCCCATTGGATCAACACAAAAGGGGGGGGAACATAGGAATGAGGCAAATTTAAGCCCTTTATAGCAGGGATATCTCAGTCAGGAGCACCCAACTGAGGGTTGAAATGCCCTACAGTTTGTGAATTACCGGAGGCCTTCCATGTCTGTGCTCACGCCACTGTAGTTTATGGGATATTTGAATCATTAGGGAGTAAGCAAAAAACCCATGATCTATTGTAGAGAGCACACATGACCTATTCCTCTTTAAGACCTATTCACACAAGTTTTGTTTGAAACAGATTTAGAATAGGAATTTACTGAAAATCCACATAAAAATGCTTCAAATACTCTTTGACTAAGCTTCCTATTAGTTTTACTGGGAAATATTAAAAAACAGCATTGTGTGCACTATATGAGCTATCCAATTCAATTCATTTGGAAGCATATTCAAAGAGTATTTGACACAGTTTTTGATCTGGATTAAGGAGCAGAATCAATTTCAAAATCCTCATCAAAAAACTCTGTCTGACTCCTAAGTGAGTTAATTATGAAGCAGTGAGTGAGAGGCAATGAGATGAGAGGATAAAGCCGCACAATGGATTGTTAGAGAAGGAAGGCAATAACAAGTGTTATAGACTGGGTGGTGGTACCAGTGTGCCGTGGTCCGAGGAGAGCCCGGATGGGCGTGACTAGGGGCCTCACCAAATCAGACCTCGGATGCACGGCGGCTTGACAACTCCATTATCCGAGGAGGGATGAGGAAGGTGGACAGGTGCCACTCTGGGACTGACCTCAGGTGGGTGTCAGCTGACCCCCAAGGGACAGGAGGCAGGCACAGGCAGGTGCGGCTGATGGACAGGCATGCGGGCATGGCTGATAGACAGGCAGGTGGGCATGGCTGATAGACAGGCAGGTATATGGAAATACAAGCATTGGGACCTGAGAACTAACAAGAGTGTTAGGAAACAACTTACAATGTTGCACAGGCACCTCTATGTTGGAGGAGGTGCCTTAGATAGTCAGTGTCCTCCGAGGACACTTTAGGGCGTCGTGCGCAGCCCTTTAAGAGGTGGGGAGCTCGTGCCCTAAGCACAGTACCTGGGGATCTGCATACTATGTGCATATCTCGGGCAGCATCACAGAGAGTGGAGGAAGGAGGAGCAGGACACTCCGGCCAGCAGCTTTCTGCCAGGGAAGAAAGGCAGAAGGCAGAGGCACCGGCGTTACAGCAAGCTTGAAACCGATAATGATATGTGACTGTGAATCTGGAATATGGCAAGTCCTGAAGCTAGAACAGAGACAGTTAAGGGGAAAAGGGAGCAACTCCAGTGGACAGTGCCGGAGGTCCAAAAGGTAGCCGTGAATTAGTGGGCCCCTGAATTGGCAGGCAAATTGGGCAGAGGCTATGTGTAAGCTGGACCTGGAGTGTAGTGAAACAATTCTAGATTGCCAGCCCGGGCACTGAAAGTGGAAGAACAGAAGCACAACATCAGAGACGGAGGGACACATGGGAGGAGACACAGATTAGATATTAGAAAAAACTTTTTGACAGTTAGGGTGATTAATGAGTGGAACAGGCTGCCACGAGAGGTGGTGAGTTCCCCTTCAATGGACGTCTTCAAACAGAGGCTGGACAGACATCTGTCTGAGATGATCTAGTGAATCCTGCTTTGAGCAGGGGGTTGGACCAGATGACCCAGGAGGTCCCTTCCAACTCTACCATTCTATGATTCTATGACACATCCAGTTCACTTGTGCTATGTGTCACTTAGAGGGGTGTTCTCAAGTTTGGGAAATAACTTCCCAATCGCTGTGGGTCTGTCCACTGAGACCCTAACCAATCTCGAGAACCAGGGCTCTGAATAGCCCCATATGAATGAAACTGTGGTTGATCATAAGCACTGTCACTCAATTTGTTCTTAATGTGACCACCGAAGATAGCCGAACTTAGTGCTCAGCTAGTCTTTGGCACTCTCATGACTCCGCTTGATTCACAAAGGGCCCTGCAGAGCCCTGATTCTGAGGATTTTGTGAAGTTCCACTGTCAGACCTCCAGTGATCGAGAAGTTATCTCCAATGCTACATACTACCACATGCAACCATAAAGTGAATGCCTCTGTACAACACACAAGTTATGTCTACCAAGTATTGTAGCCGTTTCAAATAATCAGCTTCATGTCCTCTAAGAAGACTAACATTTTAAAAATATTTTTTTACAATAAGAGAATATAATAGTTCATATCATCCCTCCTCTTTTCTCAGAATGTAAATAAAATTAAAACTAAACTAACATTTTTAGCATCGGTGTATGCTTTACTATCCAAACTAATAAAATATCAGATTTATCTCATATGGTGAACACTAAAACAAAGAAATGGCGGAATCACTGATTTTTGGTGCCTTAGTCTGCTAAAAAAAAGCGATAAAAATAGATCAGAAAATTGTATCTACCCCAAAATAGCAATGAAAAAGCTACAGCTTGTCCCGCCAAAAAGCAAGACCTGATATCTATCCATGAGTAATAAATAGAAAAAGTTATAGCTAGTAGAAGGGAAGGAAGAAAAATGAAAAATTATAGAATGCAAAGAGGGACTATGTCGCCCAAGTGCCCGCCTAAACCTGGGACTGGTCCTAACAGCAAATACATCTACAGTGCAGATGTTTTTTTTGAAGAAAGTCAAGAAAAAAATGTTACCTTTCCCTTTAAAAAAGGAATACAGACACAAGTAAAGTGCGGCCCTGGCTTAACACAACATGTATAACAATGAATCATTATATTTTTGCTCCTATTCTTTTCTTTAGCCTGCATTGTGTAATGGACTATAAATGCTAGCAGTAAGTAATTCAGCCAATGAAAAATCCCTTATGGCATTAAAACAGGGAGCAATCCATATGGTGTGTGCAGTTTTATCTAATTGATAAGACTTCTCAGCACTTCCTGCATTGTTGTACCAACAGCTTCACCCTGAATAATTGAAGAATACAGATTTTCTTTCACATTTGGAGACAAGACTATCAGTGTTTCTCTCAACAATAAAACCTCTCGCTGCCCCTGCAGCATCTTGTAATTTAATTAAACAAGTCCCGTGAGACAAATAGAACTTTTATGAGACACTTTCGTAAAGCACAATGAATTACATAGGCAGAGTACCATATGTTGTAAGTCATGAAACTTCCACTAGGTGGGGCTCTTGTCACACACGTTACCTTTAAATACAGTCGCTATGGTAGTTACTCCAGAACTGTCTATCGTTCAGAATATTGTGCTGATGTTTGTCATCGTGCTTAAAAATATTTACTTTTTACGTGTTTTAATTCTGTTTTCACAGGAAAGTTTAATCTCAACCTATCATTCAGAATATAATAAGAAATAGCTAAAATCAATGCAAATATATAGTTATGGTTGAAAGTGTTTGCATCCTTGAGATTGTTCCAGAAAATGAAGTATTTCTCCCAGAAAATTATGACAATTACACTAAGGAATTAAACATGTGTATAAAAAACATGTGTAATTGTAATAATTTTATGGGAGACACACTTCATTTTCTGGAACAATTTCAAGGGTGTCAACACTTTCGGCCATGACTGTATAAACATAGGCCCTGATCGACCAAGACCAATGATTTTTGATGCTGGTCTTGATGAGGTGGCAAGCAGGAGTGACACGGTCCTGATTCATTAAAGAGGCGCAAGTGGCATGGGCTTCAGCACAAATCTTACTCCAGTCTGAGACAGGAGTAATATTTGTGGCGTAAGGAACACAGTTGCTCATCATGAATTTGATGAACAAGGTTGTTACACCCCTGTCCTGTCAAAAGTGGGCAAAGCTGGGCCAAAATGACATGAGAATTTCATAGAAATTCTGGCATAAATCTTTGATGAAGCTGGCCCATAGTGCAGATATTCCATGATGTTCATTTGTTTTATATTGCTCTCATATTGGGAAGTAGCACAGTGCTGATATATCTGGAAACTTTTTGGGGCAGACGCTAAGGCCCTGATTCATCAAGACCAATGTTGTTCTCTCCATTCTTGATGAAAGGTGAGCTGAAGTCAAAGGTGCCTGATTAATTAAGAGGCGCAGTCAAAGACTGGAGTAAGATTTGTAATGTAGAAACTTGGCACTCATAAATATGCTTAATAGATTTTTTATTTGTATTTGCAGTCACACAAGTAGAGAAATAAAGAAGACGTTTCAGTCACAAACAGGACCTTCATCAGTGTACTCCGACTGCACCGGTGAGAAGGGGGAAGGAATAGAAGGACTCAGCGTCCAAAAGAACATTACTCCCAGTCCTGAAGAGAAAAGGTATGCTGGTTTCAGTGAACACGTATCCACCGTTTGTTCCTGTGTCTCTCTCCTGCTGTGCTTTCATTAACAGATCGCGGCAAGCCCGTGTGATGCTGGGTTGTGATGTGCGGTGAAACTCCACATACAGCCCAGTCACTCAGGGAGACTGGGTCCCGCCTCGGTGATGCCGGGTCAGCTTCCAATTCTGGAAATTGATGTGACATCACCGGACATCAGAGGCAGCAGCAGGCGGGGGCCACATGATGGATATGAGTGGACAGCGATAGCGCCGCTCACAGGCACATTTGGAAATGCAAGGTATTTGAAAAAAGCTTTATTTCCCAGGTTTAAATCGATCTGCCCACTACACATTGTAGTGGATAACCTCTTTAAAGCACCACTCCAACATTTTTTCTTTTGCAGCTCTGGAGTGGTGCTAGTAATCTAAGTTCTCTGTTCCCTAGTCTCATACTTACCAGCCGCTGTCTTCTGTTATCAGCACCAATCCTGTCCATCTCCAGCAGTTTGTGACCTGCCGTATGCTCCAGTGTTTGCTGGGTGATCCGGAATTCACAACTCAATCTAAGTCTGTGAGAGCCAGAACGAGGATCTCATAGACTTACATTGATCAGTCTTCGGTCACTCAGATGTTGCGGTCGCAAGATGGCAGTGTGGGACCGGATCGGCGCTAGAAGACGGCTGTGTGTAAGTATAAGACTAAGGTCAAGGGACATAGATTAGTAGCATCACTACAGCACTGCAATTTAAAAAAACGTTGGAGTGGTGCTTTAAAGACTTTTTTTTGAGCCAGAATATTGATAGCCTATTGTTAAGGAGTGGACCTCTTCACACGTCCATATAATACGGGTACAGGAAAACCCGGTACCGGTGTCATCAGTATTTTGGATCAGTGTGCCATCCATTTTTTTCCGATATCGCTTAAGAAAAATCAATTCCAAAGCTTTTCCTATATTTCGCAATGTTAGACACATACAGCACACGGATGCCATCCATGTGCTGTACGTGTTTTAAACGGACCCATAGACTTGTATTGGCACTTGCCATCCGTGCTGCTGGTAAATAGTGGACATGTGTGCAGCACCATAGATCATAATGGATACATGTGGCATCTGTGAAAAAAACGTCTGCTACACAGACCTGAAACACGGACATGTGAAGGGGCCTAAGATAGACAAGTGTTTCCCAAACTCCAGTACTCATGGCCCCCAGCACATCATGTTTCCAGGATTTCCTTAGTATTGCACAGGTGAGAGAACATGGCAGTTTCTGATGCCTTGATAATAATCACCTGTGTACACCCCCCAACTTCTACAGAACAGAAAGAGGGGTAAGCGATGTGTGCTGCATCAAATTTTAACCATACCCCAAGCCACACCCATTTACCATTTCTTTGTACCCTGGCAGGAGGAGATGTCAGAGGGGTAGTGGCAGAGAGGGGCATTCAGCAGACCGCCCAGGACAGCAGGGCGTAGACTCAAATCCAGGAATGTCCTGCTGTAGTCGGGGCGGTATGAACCTACGGATTTACTTCTGTGTTCATTCATTCATTCATACTTGAATCAGCCATAACTTTTTTTAATGTAAGTTTCTCCATATGAGGTTTTGCTTTTTTGTGTCTGTAAGGCCATGTTCACATGTTGCGTAAATAATAATAATAATAATTTTTTTATTTATATGTGTTGTTTTTTTCCTGTATGTTTTCTGCAAGTGTCCGCACCAAATTACACAATAATAATTTCTTGTTATTGCACTTTTGCTATTTTTTCATGTGTTTTCCCCCATATTTGTCTCATTTTGGTGCAAATTTGAAACAGCGTTTTTATTGTGTTTAGTATAGCACAGAAAAGTTTGGATTCTGCACTTATAAAACAAACTGTGTTTTTTTTAGATGCTTTTTTTACAAGCATTTTTTGTCAGACTCCCCATAGAAGCCTTTAGAGAAAAAATACATCCAACTGCAAATGTCAGCAGCGTCTTTAGATGCACAGTGAGTAGCAGTTTTCATGAAATCACATGTATTTGGCTAGGATAGTTAACACAGCAGAATTTCTGCGCAGAAAAACATTTCTGTGCTGCGACTTTTGCGGGTGCATGTGCAGAACCCACCTGGGCATAATATCTGAGGCCTGAGATTTCAGCACTGCCTATGCCAATCCGATGATGCTACACTGACTTAACGAATGGTGGTGAAGAGTAAAGGAGCCAGAGAGATGATTATAATTGTTTTTTTTATCAATTTTATTTACATTTTGACAGTCCCTTATCATTTATAAAAATAGTGATCAGCATCTAATATTTTGCTAAATCTACATAAAAGCGAATTACAAAAAATATGCACTTTGGCGACTGGAGATTTTTGCAAAATTCAAGTAGAATTCGATTCCACTCAAATTTATTTACTAATGTCTGGTTGGGAGCTATGCCTGCGCAACACTGGAGAGGCTGCGGTGCTCCTCCAAGCTTTGCTGCCTTCTTTATTGTACACAGCTCTGCTTATCTGATGTCGTGAAATAGAAGGCAATAGTGATCACACAAGCGCCAAAGCGCCTTCAAACAATGGATTGCTGGGAGTGCGGACAGTGAACCCAATAGGGAGCAATATGAATATGGCAGATATTGCCCCCAAAAAATAATAAGCAGAAATGGCTGTATTGCGGTGTGGTGCAAATTCCAAATTGTTAGAAGCTGTTATATGGCACCCATCAAAGTCTATGGAATTATATAAATATGGGCTATTATAAATTACAGAGATATTTCTATGGAGGTATCATATGGTATCAGATGGAGCACCTACACGCAAAGTCTCTGGACTAATCTACCCCTGTGCACGAGACTTTAAAGGGATTTTCAACAATGTCAAACCCAATGTGATCTTTTTACCAAGATTTTTAACCGGTTTACGATCTAGGATGAAAATGTACATTAATAAAGATAGGATAACTGAATGAGAGTGACTCTAGCACATAGCCATGCTACTATTACAACTGGAAGAATAAAGCTAGCTTAGATCCCGGCAGTTTAACCCTTTGGATAAGAAGCAGCGTCTAATAGAATAGCTGTCAGTTTTAGGGATCATGCAGACAAGCGATTAAGTCAAATGTGTGCTGTGTTTTTAATCGTATAATATACGCACAGCACACTGAGCCATGTTATTCAATAGTGCTGTTTAGATGACTGATTTTTTTCTTGATCAGACTGTCCATGATAAAAAAAAAATCGCTTCATGCACTGCATTCTTCTGAGATAAAACTCACCCATTCACATCTATGGATGCGTAAAAAAAAATGGATCCAACATGGAACATTTGAGTGGCATCCGATTTTTACAGATACATTTCTATTATAAAAGTAGGAAATGATACTTGATCCTGTACATTTTTTATGTAGTTATATGAAAATGGATCGCACACAAATGTGACACGTACGTAAAAAAAAACAGACCCACCGAAGTAAATCGGAGGAAAATTAGAAAAAAAATCATTTGAGCTTTCTGGATGAAATTCGGACGATTTCTTATATGCTCATCTGCAGCCGCCCTTACATTGACAAAGCACAATACACTGCAATAAAAATAAAATAAAAAACAGTTGCAAAATTACAAATTTTTGCTCCTCTCATCCCACAATTAATTAATGGAATAAAAAACGAACAAAAAGTCGTATGCAACCTAAAATGATACAAATAAAGATGCCAATACTACTTTCTTTATCTTATTACTTTCAACCTACCAATTCAAAAGTTTTATGATATCATACAAATAGGAGGCAAAAATAACAGGAAAATTGTACAATATTGATTTATAAAAAAGTAAAGTAACAGTGTAGCTTTAACTTCTCTGTCTGTTAGGCTATGTGCCCACGTTGCATAAATGAAGCAGAAAATTTCTGCTTCATTTCTGCAAGTCCTCTCCCGGAAAAACGCATGCGGAATTCCGCACGCGTTTATCGCGCATTTTTCGCGCCTTTAACACGCGTTTTCCACATGCGGAATTGCCTTGCGTTTTTTATGCATTGGACAAAGGCAATTCTGCTTGCGGAAACGCAAAATTAATTGACATGCTGCGGATTTTTGAACGCAGCATAAACGCTGCGGAAAAATCCGCAGCATGTGCATAGAACATGCGGAATCCCCTTGGGGACCATGGGGTGCGGATATACATGCGTTTTACAAGCGTTTCCGCTGCGGAAATTCCGCATCAAAAACGCTTGAAAAACGCTACGTGGGCACACAGCCTAAATCCCCATGGCACTGATTAAAGATATTGTGTCTGTCTCTACTTTGGTAGAACATTAAAATGTCTGACCGTCTAATGGACAATACACCGATGTGCTTGAGTTTAAATTAAAGTAAGTAAATAGTATAAATTATGCAGAGTACAGTCATGGGGTCTTAACAATGTATGCCCCCAAGTCAAGGCAAAGATTCTCCTCCTTTTTCTGCATATATTTACTACATATGGGTTTTTAATTCAGACATGTGACATAAGTTTACCAGGTTTTGCCTGTTTCACACGTCAGCTTTTTGGCACATGCGCTGGTCTTTATTTTTTTTGATAGATTACGTCCTCATTACAATAAATGTGCCTTCTCATATGTCCATTTTTACAAATTAATTGTCCCCCTAAAAAAATGGAGGTATGTTCTACTTTGATCCGTGTTTCAGATTAAACTCGCCAATGCTAGAAATGAAAGAAAAAAAGCAGATATCACACGGATGTCATCAATCAATGTGCTGTAGGTATTTCATTGTTTAATTTTTTTCCCCCAAAAATTAGATTTGCAGCAAATCCATTTTTGCAGATCTCAATAATGGAAATGGGAGGAGAGAGAGGGACCACCCACAAGAATAATACATATTGTTTCAATATAATCTGTCTTAACCGGTGAATCTGGAGATGGAATCTGGCTCTGACGTACATGTCACCAGTCCTGTGCCTGACTGTACTGTGCTGGGAACTGCTGATCTCCGATGGCCCAACGGTGTATTAAAGAAGTTGTACACTACTATTTAAAATGCCCTCAATGTATTTAAGCTGATGTATTTTGTAATTACCTTGCGTTGTCTTTATTGCCTGTGAGCAGCGCTATCACTGACCGTTCACAGGCATCACGTGACCCCCAGCTGTAGCCGTCCCTGACATCCGCTGATATCACGTTAAGTCGGCCATGACTCAGTGACGCGCTCCCCGCTGATTGATGGGCTGTGGACGAGGTTTCCCCACGCGTCACAGCCCAGCATCCACTGCGCGCTTTCCCAATGAATGCAGGAGAGGGAAAGCGTGCCATGGATGCTGGGCTGTGACGTGCAGTGAAACCCCGTCCACAGCCCATCAATCAGCTGGGAGCACGTCACTGGGTCATGGCCGGCTGCAGCCAAGGTCACATAATGCCTGTGAGCGGTCAGCGATAGCGCCGCTCGCAGGCCATAAAGACAACGCAAGGTAATTACAAAAAACATCTCTTCACAGTTTAAATACATTGTGGATCATCCGAGTACTGATCCACTCATCTCTAGTAGGAGAAGCTAAAAATATTTTTTCTATACAAGAAAAACAGTAGCAACAAGGACTGTAAAAACTGACACAAGGACCAAAATGGGTCCAGCACACTGAAAAAAAATATTCATGTCAAGTTTTCACATTGAAAAAAACAACTGATATGTGAAAAAAGCATGGGAATTGTTCTCAGATAAGCATAGCACCAGTGAAAAATAAAAAAACATTGCGATGGATCATCTTGTACGTTATCTTTGTGAAATCTTTGCCCTTCAAGGTTCATCCATTTGTGCGACGCTCCTCCTTCAACTGAATCCCCAAACAGAAAGTTCTTGCTATTATCTGCCCTGTTGCTGGTAGTGAAGCTGCAGCCCAGTCAATGAATCTGTAAAGCCCCCGTCACACTAAGCGAGATCGCTAGCGAGATCGCTGCTGAGTCAAAAGTTTCGTGACGCAACAGCGATCTCAGCAGTGATCTCGCTACGTTTGACACTTAGCAGCGGCCAGACCCCTGCTGTGAGATCGCTGGTCGTGTCGGAATGGCCTGGACCTTTTTTTGATCGTTGAGGTCCCGCTGGGTAGCATGCATCGGTGTGTTTGACACCTTACCAATGACCTCGTTGGCGACTCAAAACTGAGACACATAGGCGTGCGTTTGCGTTGCATCGTTATACAGGTCCCTACGGGTCGCCGTATCATTGCTGCGTCGTTGGGAAGATCTGACTGTTTCACATCTCACCAGCGACCACACAGCGACGCAGCAACGATCCCTGACAGGTCGTATCGTTGTCGGGATCGCTGTAGCGTCGCTAAGTGTGACGGTACCTTTAGCATGCTCACCAACATTACTTTTGCAAATTTTCATCTCCTCCCAATTATAATATTCCCTCACACAACACAGACTGTTCGAAACAGATGTGAACCTGCTGTAATCACAGGACATTATTAGATAGTAAGTTCTATCTTATCTGGTCATGCAGGAGACATCCCCGGGAAGACGAAAAGTGTTCCAGTAATTCAGGTCTCCCTCTACTCCGCCACATATTTACATGGATGGAGTGTACAACTGCAAAGAAAAGAGCAAGATCACAGGTTTAGTTGATGATCATTTCTTCTTGCTTATTTGCTATATAAGGAATTGGAGTCTAGGATCATCCTGAGCATTATGCAAGTAAGTCAGAAGTACAAGTATTCACATAAAAATAGTATTGATCACGTTTAGCTAAAGCCTGCATACACTTTAGATCGCCCTATGTTCAAACGATCATTCAGTCAGCAGCTCTTGCCCGACTCTAACCTTACACTGCTCAGCTGGCCGAGAGCTCCTGTATTCTCTATGAGAGAGCCGTTGTCAGACATCTCTGGCCGCTGCTTACCTCTTAGAAAACAAAAGGATCGGCAGCCTGAATGCAGACATGCCAGATCCTTCTATCCTCAACATCATCTGTCGAAGAGTAGTCAGGAGTCTCCATGCACATTAGACTGTTGGTCAAACCCATTGATATCGGCAGCTTTGTCGTCTTTATTCTAATGTGTTTGGGGCCTTTAGTAGTAAAACTAAAGTTATTCTTCTAGATTACACATTTGTCTTAGGCTAGGGACACAACACTGTATTTTCTCTCATCCAACAGAATGGAGCCGATAATGTTAATCATACTTTTATCAGAGTTTGATCTGAGTGTGATCATAACTTGATCTGAGGAGACGATGATGATGGGAAAAAAAATCTCCATTTTCTCCAATCTGTCAGTTTGTGAAAATCGGACTGTTTTCATATGTCATTGACTTGCATGGCTGAGTGTGACCCTAATATCAGATGCAAATCAAGCATGCTGTGATTTTTTTCTCAGATAGACCCTCCCCGAGGAAAAAATCAGACATGTGCACGGCCCCATAGAATAACATAGATCCGAGTGTGATCCGATGTGTTGTCAGATCACTGAAAATATGGTTGTCTGCACGAGCCCTAACAGTAACATTCCTAATGCTCTCACCCACATTAAATGGCTGGATAAGTGAAGCCATATATGACCTACTAATGGCCGCTGTATGTGAGGTCTTTAGATATGTCTCTAATGTAACATGTGAATTACTTCTATACATGAGTGTATTCTCTGCTGTTTAACATAAGTAATTAGCACGTAACGACTGGAATGTGCTAGATAGAAAACAAGTTACAAATAATCAGGAAATGAATGGTGTGGGATGTACAACGCCAATGGGGAGACCTAAAGTGGCTAACTATAGGTCAGATCCATGGAGAAATGCAGTGAGTGGAGCGGGGGCTTTCTGAGTTCCTAAAAGAAAAAGGGCATAGATAAAGGGCACAAAAATAATGAGAAACTATTGACCCTCAACGTAAAGATATGAGTCAGTATAAGAGGGTCTTAGGAATGAAAGAGTTGGCTAAAAGGGCCATAATAACATTAGATAAAACGGTCACTAAAAGCTGAGTTTCTTCATGATATATTCAATGGGTTGTTCTAGTTCTCTTTGTAATAGTTAGGAGATATTTAGATAAAACCACTAAAAGCTATATACCTATCCAGCTGTATAGCTCCATTTATTCCATTGTAAATAATTACCGACATGAGTGCACATTTCACATTTTTACTTTACTGTAACATTATATAAATCTATAGAGTGAAATGTGTATATAAAAATCATAATGACATAAATAAGAATATGATGTAATATTGTAATAAAAGTATAAATGGGCAGCATGGTGGCTCAGTGGGTAGCGCTGGAGCCTTGCAGCACTGGGGTCCTGGGTTCAAATCCCACCAAGGACAACATCTGCAAGGAGTTTGTATGTTCTCCCCATGTTTGTGTGGGTTTCCTCCAGGTTCTCCGGTTTCCTCCCACACTCCAAAGACATACTAATAGGGAATTTAGATTGTGAGCCCCAATGGGGACAGTGCCAATAATGTCTGTAAAGAGCTGTGGAATTAATCACACTATATAAGTGAGTAAAATAAATAAATAAATGCCCCATGGTAAAATTAATAGGATTACACAGGATTAGAACGACATCACAACTTTCATCATTTTCTGAAACCGCTCCACAGCTGTTCATAGCTTTTATCTGGTCTTCTGAAGTGCAATACCACATACATCCTGTACACAGGTGTTGTGCTGTTTCTAACAGAAAGCAGCCATATTTTTCACATTTTTTCTAATTTTGTAAATTCTAAGTAAAATAACTCTTGTTGTGTATGAAACATTATTTTGTATCATTGAGTCACTGTTATTGGTATCTAAATTATATTAATATTTATTTATTAGTGAGGGGAAACACACACAAATGTGAAAATTACAGTAAATAGACAGCAGCGTTACCACTATGGGGATCAAAAATTGGAACTTTTCTAATAAAAGTATGTCTAGCACATTTCGTTGATGTATATAACATTGAATAAGTAAAGTAGTTAAAAACATAAAGTCTAATAGTCCCATAGACTTACAGGAACACATTTATCTTTAGGGAGGACCTTTTGGCCAAATTTTTCATGTTGAACTGGACACACAATGTAATAGTGGCTGCAGAGCGGAGTAAAACATCTCCATTGCAGAGAAATTAGCAATCAAAGTATTTGACCCCTAATGAGTTACTTTAAGTCCAAATAGGTATTATCACTGCAACTGTGTACACTGTGTTCCAAATTATTATGCAAATAATATTTTCTCAGATTTTCCCAAATTACCACACCATAAGTTTGTCCCCTTTTATGCCCATAGTAGCCAGAGATGCAGATGTGTTATGTGCAGCATGAGACGGGGCATTATCATGCATGAAATGATCTCGATGGTCCAGATGGATGGAGTGGAGGATGGCTGGTTGATGGACACCCCATGCAAACACGGCTACGGCGCTAACAAGGAGGAGGTGGAGTAATGTTTTGGGCTGGAATCATGGGGAGAGAGATTGTCGGCCCTTTTAGAATCCCTGAAGGGGTAAAGATGAACTCCATAATGTATGTTGAGTTTCTCAAACAGCACTTCCTTCCATGGTTCAAGAAGAAGAACCGTGCATTCCGCAGCAAGATCATTTTCATGCATGATAATGCCCCGTCTCATGCTGCACATAACACATCTGCATCTCTGGCTGCTATGGGCATAAAAGGGGACAAACTTATGGTGTGGCCCCCATGCTCCCCTGACCTCAACCCCATTGAGAACCTCGGGAGCATCATCAAAAGGAGTGTCTATGATGGTGGGAGGCAGTTCACATCTAAGCAACAGCTCTGGGAGGGTATTCTGTCCTCATGCAAAACAATTGAAGCAGAAACCATCCAAAACCTGACAAATTCAATGGACGAGAGAGTTCAGAAGCTCCTTTCGAACAAGCGGTCCTATGTGCAAATGTAACATCACCTAGAATAAAGTTTTGAGTTGAAAACTGTTTGATTTCAGTTTGTAATAACCTGCTAATGCTTAGAATTTCAAAAATGACCATTTTTTTGTTCCTTATTAAAATGAAAAGGTTGAAAACTCTGCTGTGCATAATAATTTGGAACATGCATTTTGAGTGCAGTTTGAGTTTTTTATTTTTTTAAAAATATACTGTTATCATAGGCAGTTTGTACAAAAACCTTTCAATTGTACTCTAAGGGTATGTGCACACGATGCAGAAATACTCAGGATTTTTTCCTGAGCGTTTCTGCATCTCTCTGGCAGGAAAAAACGCATGCGGATTGTACATGCGGTTTCCTGCCAGGGACATGCGGAAATGAAGCGGTCTTCACTTTCATTTCCGCATGCGGGTTGACAAGCGCTTCCCAAGCGATTTTAGCATCACTTGGAAAGTGCTTGTCAACTTCACACTATATAAATCCATGCAGCCGGCATGGATTTATATAGTGTGTGAATGTCAAAAAATAAAAAATAAATCTATACTTTACCCTCTGATGGCCCCCGGTGTCCTGCTTCATCGGTCCCGGCTGCCGGCAGTGAAGACTTTAGGACCTTCCGACGTCAGCGTCACGTGACCCGTCACATGACTCTGACGTCAGCGAAGGTCCTTCATTCAACCGCGAAGTGCCCGGGAAGCCGGCAGGACGCAGCGCGGGCCGTCAGAAGGTGAGAATATATATATTTTTTATTTTATTCTTTTTTTTTTAATGGTACCTGGGTCTGGATGAGAGTCCTCTCATCCACACCCGGGTACCATCCGCACATTAGACCGCATGAAAAGCGCATCAACATATACAGTGATGCGGATTCCATGCGGTCTAATGCAAGTCAATGGCGACAAAAGAGCAGCGTTTCCGCAAAATTAATTGACATGCTGCGGATTTTTGACCGCAGCGTTTACGCTGCGGAAAAATCCGCATCATGGGCACAGCACATGCGGATTTCCATTGGGGAACATTGCTGCCCTTCTACCATGCGTTTTTCATGCGTTTCCGCAACTGCAAAAACGCCGCGGAAACGCATGAAAAACGCATCGTGTGAACTCAGCCTAATAGTTATTTGACTGGAAAATTACAATGACTGCAATTCATATAGGTAATTTGGGAAAATCTGAGAAAATATTATTTGCATAATAATTTGGAACACAGTGTACTTCTCCCTGTATGATGCTGACCAATCATCAGCAGGTAACAACACTCAAAGGAAAGAAGAATACGCCCCCACAATAGCTCAGTGTGTGAGATGTAATGATACAGCGCTGATCCCCTGGTCTAAACTCCTACATGAATCAGTGTGGGGGGACTGGCAGCGCAGCTGAGTTTAGCCGTATTACATTATAAACTCTTCTATCAGCTTTTCTCCTCTCATAGCGCCATCATCTCTGCTGTTCTGCCCCCAAACTTCCTATCCAGAGGTGTGCCAGTGTCACTGTCTGCTATGCTCAACTTGTAATAGCTCTGCAGTGATATCAGACCAGGCTGTTATTATGTCTCACACAGGAGTATGCAAACAGGCCCTTCAGAAAGAAGGTGACCTTATCTCTGGCACCACTTATTGGAAGTAGTAATCCTAAAAGTCCATATAGACCCCTTAATGAGCCCTGCCACATGACTTAGGAAAAAATCCAAACCAGAAACTCCAGTTGCAGACTCGTGTTTTAGGGTGTTGCCCCTCCTCAGTGCAAAGCAGAAGATCTTATTCGGCTAGATGAGAGGCCTCTAATTGGTAGTATAAGGGGGAATGTTTCTCCTTGTGGAAAGCGCCAAGCCAGCGTAATGAGATTTATAGGCTGTTAAGTGTTCCTCTGCATATTTAAATTCAAAGAGGAGTATTGCATGGCCTATAAGTTTCCGTATGCCGGCTTGACACTCTCCGCAAGGAGCAATGTTCTCATTATGCAGTAAAAAATGACCTGACAACATGATTTTTACAGGTTAGTATGAATACTGTATTAGCAAACATGCATAGGTTTTTAAAAACATTTTTTACTTTTTTAAAAAAATATTTACTTTAATTTTTATTTTCATCCTCATAGGGGACTTGAACCTTCAATCGTTTGATTGCTTGTACTCTTTACCATGGCAATCCATCAGTCATCTGCGTTGGATTGAGGGGGTCGATGCCTGGTACAGTCACCTGGGCAGAATCGCATGATTTCAATGGTGTGGTTAATGATTGACAGTGACATTTAACAGGTTAACAGCAGCAACCGGACTTCATTGGTCGCTGCTGTTGGAGGCAGATTCTGGCTGTGTAATCCAGCTAGTATTTGTCTTGTGTGGAGCAGCATCAATTCCTGAGTGCAATCCATACACCCGCATCCACTCTATTAAATCAAAGTATGTCATTGGGTGGGAAGGGGTTAAACAGGCAGTTTTGATGACATCACAAAGCACATAAACATCATAGACATCATGTGACATCACAATTGGTATAGAATGTACAAAGTGTAACACCGGAGCCATCTTGTTTCATTAGAGCCTGACAGCTTGAAAGGAACAAGTCCAGGTAGGCAACTCTTCACTTACGACCTCACTCATACATTGTATAGATGAGGGGTTAGTGGTGGAATTCAGAACTGCATCATTCACCTGAAAATCTCAGCAAAAAGCGCTGGATCATGTGTCCCTTGCTGTGATTGTTATAATGATTCTAGGATTTAAAATAAAATGTTATTGACCAGATTCTAAGGAAAGTCTGCACATTCGGGTGCTTTAATAAGCCAGAGTGAGCCCAGCCTAACAGGGGTTACCAATCTGGACAACCCCTTCCCTAAATGAGGACTTGCTGGTCGATCAACTGATCATGTATCACTGGTCTTGAAGACCCTCAGCAATCGGCTGGTTTTTCCCTCTATGACACCCATGTGCTCTAATAAAAGCATATAGAAAGGAGTGGGCCAGTTGAGACCACTCCATTTGGCTCCATTTTTGGGTAACTTTGCCATTAATGTTGTCAAAACATAGTGTTTTCATAACATGAATGTAATTGCAGCAGACTGCTACAGTTCTCCATTGTCAGCTCTCATGGTCCTGTTGGATCAGGAATGACCGGAACCAACGGTTTATCGTGATCAGGAATTGCAATATGGCGTCATGTGGTTTCCCTTAGTTCATAGAACAATAGATGATACGGATTAGAATAAAAGGGTGAAAAGGTTATAACGTGCGTCATGGCTCAATTAAAAATGAGGCCGGTGGTTATTTGCAGCCTGTGATTTTGTTTTATTAATTCAACTCTTCCCTTATGTTGGAAACGTGATACATAACACAGCAGTGGCAGTTATTATCACATCACAGGGCACATGACATCACAAAGGATATGACATCATAGATATCACATGACATCACAAAGGATATGACATCATAGATATCACATGACATCACAATTGGTACAGAATGTATACAGTTCTAATCCTGAACCATCTTGTGTCCCAGAGGCAGCAGCTTGCGGAAGACAAGTCCAGGTAGGCAGCTGTTCACTGAACACTAAGGCCCCATTCACACCTTGTGTAGATGTGGGGTGTTTGTGGTGAAGTTTAGATCTGCACCATTTACCCCTAAATAATCTCAGCAAACATCTCTGAGTGACGTGTTCTCTCTTCTGTATCAGGATAATTCCTTGAATAGGACCTATCATTTAATCCTCTTTTTTGTAATGATAGTTGCAGTGGATTTTTGAAGCTCCTAGATCAGATGAGCAGCTGTAATGAAGCACGAACAGATGACGGTGGCGGAGCAGGATGGCCGAGCAGAAACAATGGAGAACATAGTAGCTTAATGGCAGCATGAGGACCATAACTGGAACCACAGGATATCATGAGCAGAATTTAGGCAACAGCAACTGGTGTAATAGGGTTACAGACTCTGATCAGACTTTGATCACAGTGACATCAGTTTTTCTCAGATGTGGAGAGGGAAAAAAAAGGTTTCTCCACCATCCCCATTCCCCCTGAGAAAAACTGATGCTACTCTGATCAAATTCTGATCAGAATCTGTAACTCTATTATATTACTGTATTTAGTGGATTATAAGACGCACCAGACCATAAGATGCACCCCAAATTCTGGGGAGGAAAGTAGGAAAAATAGATTTTCAATAAAACAGGGGTACTAACAGGGGTACATCTTATAGTCCGAATTTACAATAGCTTACCTGTGGGGGTGGGGGCGGTGGTGGAGCGGGGTCACTGGAAGCAAGGTCCCTGCTGCAGGAAGCCAGCGGCAGAAGTGGGGCCATGCTGCAGGCCCTGGGTGGGAGGAAAGGGTGTCCCGGTGGTGTGAGGCTACTGGTCCTGGGCTGGAAGGAGGGGTGTCGGCAGTGAGGCAGAGCGGAGTACATCGCTTTAACTTCGGTGGGCTTCAGGAAGTCAACCGCTGGAGGCAGCGAATGCATAGATTGAGATCTCAATCTGCACATGCGCCGTTTACAGCAGACATATTCCTGAAGCCCACTGCCAGGAAATCAATGCACTCCACTCTGCCTCACTGCCGACACCCCTCCTTCCAGCCCAGGACCCACAGCATCGCCCCAATACTACTGCCACCGGCTACCTGCCTCCTGTGACCCTGCTCCACCACTGCCACCCCCCGGTAAGCTACATTTGGACTATAAGACGCACCCCAATTTTCCTCCCAAATTTTGTGGATGGGCAAGTGTTCAGTTTGCACCCTTAACTTTGGCCTTGTAGAGATGTTTAGAAGCCTTGTGGTGCATTACATTACCCGATGAGCAGCTTCTTCCCACAGGTAGACTCCGCTTCAGATGTTCAATGAACAATCTGTAATAAATCATTCAGTGTGCATAGGCTACCAATATTCTCGGCAGCACATGTCCTGTTTATACAGGATGTTGGGTATGCCATCAACAACAATGATTTTTTTGTGCGGCACAAAATATCATTTCACCTGACGAACGAGCGTTTTGCTCATTCACTGAATGATCAGTAGCCTGTCTAGATAGCACAATTATTGTGAACGAGCGTCCCTAGGAAACTTGTTTGCAATAATCGTGCAGTGTAAATGCACCTTTGGCAGTAGAATATCTTTTACTTATTAGATCAGCAAAGTCTCCATGGTGTTATATTGTAAACTCCTAGGAGTAGGGTGTATATTAGTCTATAAACTCTCAGGGGCAGCCTGTATATTGTATAATAGATTGTAAGCTCCTAGGACAGGGTGTACATTATTCTGTATGGTCTCAGGAGCATCCTGTATATTGTATAATAGATTGTAAGCTCCTAGGACAGGGTGTACATTATTCTGTATGCCTTCAGGAGCAGCCTGTATGTTGTATATTAGATTGTAAGCTCCTAGGACAGGGTGTACATTATTCTGTATGCTCTCAGCAGCAGTCTGTATATTGTATAATAGATTGTAAGCTCCTAGGACAGGGTGTACATTATTCTGTATGCACTCAGGAGCACCCTGTATATTGTATATTAGATTGTGAGCTCCTAGGACAGGGTGTACATTATTCTGTATGCCCTCAGGAGCAGCCTGTATATTGAATATTAGATTGTAAGCTCCTAGGACAGGGTGTACATTATTCTGTATGCTCTAAGGAGCAGCCTGCATATTGTACATTAGATTGTAAGCTCCGAGGACAGTGTGCACATTTTTCTGTATGCTCTCAGGAGCAGTCTGTATATTGTATATTAGATTGTAAGCTCCTAGGACAGGATGTGCATTATTCTGTATGCCCTCAGGAGAAGCCTGTATATTGTATATTAGATTGTAAGCTCCTAGGACAGGGTGTACATTATTCTGTATGCTCTCAGGAGCAGTCTGTATATTGTATATTAGACTGTAAGCTCCTAGGACAGGGTGTGCATTATTCTGCATGCCCTCAGGAGCAGTCTGTATATTGTATATTAGATTGTAAGCTCCTAGGACAGGACGTAGATTATTCTGTATGCCCTCAGGAGCAGCCTGTATATTGTATATTAGATTGTAAGCTCTAGGACAGGGTGTACATTATTCTGTATGCCCTCAGGAGCAGCCTGTATATTGTATATTCGATTATAAGCTCATAGGACAGGACATAGATTATTCTGTATCCCCTCAGGAGCAGCCTGTATATTGTATATTAGATTGTAAGCTCTAGGACAGGGTGTACATTATTCTGTATGCCCTCAGGAGCAGCCTGTATATTGTATATTAGATTGTAAGCTAATAGGACAGGACGTAGATTATTCTGTATGCCCTCTGGAGTAGCCTATACATTGTATATTAGATTGTAAGCTCATAGGACAGGGTGTACATTATTCTGTATGCTCACAGGAGCAGCCTGTATATTGTATATTAGATTGTAAGCTCCTAGGACAGGGTGTACATTATTCTGTATGCCCTCAGGAGAAGTCTGTATATTGTATCTTTGATTGTAAGCTCCGAGGACAGGGTGTACATTATTCTGTATTCCATCAGGAGCAGTCTGTATATTGTATATTAGATTATAAGCTCATAGAACAAGGCGTAGATTATTCTGCATGCCCTCAGGAGCAGCCTGTATATTGTATATTAGATTGTAAGCTACTAGGACAGGGTGTACATTATTCTGTATGCTCCTAGGAGCAGTCTGTATATTGTATATTAGATTGTAAGCTCCTACGACAGGGTGTGCATTATTCTGTATGCTGTCAGGAGCAGCCTGTATATTGTATATTAGATTGTTAGCTCCTAGGACAGGTTGTGCATTATTCTGTATGCTCTTAGGAGCAGTCTGTATATTGTATATTAGATTGTAAGCTCCTAGGACAGGGTGTACATTATTCTGCATGCTCTCAGGAGCAGCCTGTATATTGTATATTAGATTGTTATCTCCTAGGACAGGGTGTACTTTATTCTGTATTCTCACAGGAGCAGCCTGTATATTGTATATTAGATTGTAAGCTCCGAGGACAGGGTGTACATTATTCTGTATGCTCTCAGCAGCAGTCTGCATATTGTATATTAGATTGTAAGCTCCTAGGACAGAGTGTGCATTATTCTGTATGCCCTCAGGAGCAGCCTGTATATTGTATATTAGATTGTAAGCTCCTAGGACAGGGTGTACATTATTCTGTATGCTCACAGGAGCAGCCTGTGTATTGTATATTAGATTGTAAGCTCCTAGGACAGGGTATACGTTATTCTGTAGGCTCTAAGGAGCAGTCTGTATATTGTATATTAGACTGTAAGCTCATAGGACAGGGTGTGCATTATTCTGCATGGCCTCAGGAGCAGCCTGTATATTGTATATTAGATTGTAAGCTCCTAGGACAGGACATAGATTATTCTGTATGCCCTCAAGAGCAGCCTGTATATTGTATATTAGATTGTGAGCTCTAGAAGAGGGTGTAAATTATTCTGTATGCCTTCAGGAGCAGCCTGTATATTGTAAGCTTCTAGGACAGGATGTAGAATATTCTGTATACCCTCAGGAGCTGCCTGTATATTGTATATTAGATTGTAAGCTCTAGGACAGGGTGTACATTATTCTGCATGCTCTCAGGAGGAGCCTGTATATAGTATATTAGATTGTAAGCTCCTAAGACAGGGTGTACATTATTCTGTCTGCTCTCAGGAATAGCCTGTATATTGTATATTAGATTGTAAGCTCCGAGGACAGGGTGTACATTATTCTGTATGCCCTCAGAAGCAGCCTGTATATTGTATATTAGATTGTAAGCTCCTAGGACAGGGTGTACATTATTCTGTATGCCCTTAGGAGCAGTCTGTATATTGTATGTTAGATTGTAAGCTCCGAGGACAGGGTGTACATTATTCTGTATTCCATCAGGAGCAGTCTGTATATTGTAGATTAGATTGTAAGCTCCTAGGACAGTGCATAGATTATTCTGCATGCCCTCAGGAGCAGCCTGTATATTGTATATTAGATTGTAAGCTCCCAGGACAGGATGTGCATTATTCTGTATGCCCTCAGGAGCAGCCTGTATAATGTATATTAGATTGTAAGCTCCTAGGACAGGGTGTGCATTATTCTGTATGCTCTCAGGAGCAGTCTGTATATTGTATATTAGACTGTAAGCTCCTAGGACAGGGTGTGCATTATTCTACATGCCCTCAGGAGCAGTGTGTATATTGTATATTAGATTGTAAGCTCCTAGGACAGGGCGTAGATTATTCTGCATACCCTCAGGAGCAGCCTGTATATTGTATATTAGATTGTAAGCTCCTAGGACAGGTTGTACATTATTCTGTATGCTTCTAGGAGCAGTCTGTGTATTGTATATTAGATTGTAAGCTCCTAGGACAGGGCGTAGATTATTCTACATGCCCTCAGGAGCAGCCTGTATATTGTATATTAAATTGTAAGCTCCTAGGACAGGGTGTACATTATTCTGAATGCCCTCAGAAGCAGCCTGTATATTGTATATTAGATTGCAAGCTCCTAGGACAGGGTGTACATTATTCTGTATGCTCTCGGGAGCAGCCTGTATATTGTATATTAGATTGTAAGCTCCTAGGACAGGTTGTGCATTATTCTGTATGCTCTTAGGAGCAGTCTGTATATTGTATATTAGATTGTAAGCTCCTAGGACAGGGCGTAGATTATTCTGTATGCCCTCAAGAGCAGCCTGTATATTGTATATTAGATTGTAAGCTCCTAGGACAGGGTGTGCATTAATCTGTATGCCCTCAGGATCAGCCTGTATATTGTGTATTAGACTGTAAGCTCCTAGGACAGGGTGTACATTAATCTGTATGCCCTCAGGAGCAGCCTGTATATTGTATATTAGATTGTAAGCTCCTAGGACAGGTGTACATTATTCTTTATGCTCCCAGGAGCAGCCTGTATATTGTATATTAGATAGTAAGCTCCAAGGACAGGACGTAGATTATTCTGTATGCTCTCAGGAGCACCCTGTATATTGTATATTATATTGTAAGCTCTAGGACAGGGTGTACATTATTCAGCAAGCTCTCAGGAGCAGCCTGTATATTGTATATTAGATTGTAAGCTCATAGGACAGGGTGTACATTATTCTGTTTGCTCTCAGGAGCAGACTGTATATTGTATATTAGATTGTAAGCTCCTAGGACAGGGTGTACATTATTCTGTATGCCCTCAGGAGCAGTCTGTATATTGTATATTAGATTGTAAGCTCCTAGGACAGGGTGTGCATTATTCTGTATGCCCTCAGGAGCAGCCTGCATATTGTATATTAGATTGTAAGCTCCTAGGACAGGGTGTACATTAATTTTTATGCTCACAGGAGCAGCCTGTATATTGTATATTAGATTGTAAGCTCCTAGGACAGGGTGTACATTATTCTGTTTCCCATCAGGAGCAGTCTGTATATTGTATATTAGATTGTAAGCTCCTAGGACAGTGTGTAGATTATTCTGCATGCCCTCAGAAGCAGCCTGTATATTGTATATTAGATTGTAAGCTCCTAGGACAGGGTGTGCATTATTCTGTATGTCCTCAGGAGCAGCCTGTATATTGTATATTAGATTGTAAGCTCCTAGGACTGGGTGTGCATTATTCTGTATGCTCTCAGGAGCAATCTGTATATTGTATATTAGACTAGAAGCTCCTAGGACAGGGTGTGCATTATTCTACATGCCCTCAGGAGCAGTGCGTATATTATATATTAGATTGTAAGCTCCTAGGACAGGGCGTAGATTATTCTGCATGCCCTCAGGAGCAGCCTGTATATTGTATATTAGATTGTAAGCTCCTAGGAAAGGGTGTACATTATTCTGTATGCTCTTAGGAGAAGTCTGTATATTGTGTATTAGATTGTAAGCTCCTAGGACAGGGTGTGCATTATTCTGTATGCCCTCAGGAGCAGCCTGTATATTGTTTATTAGATTGTAAGCTCCTAGGACAGGACGTAGATTATTCTGTATGCCCTCAGGAGCAGTCTGTATATTGTATATTAAATTGTAAGCTTGTAGGACAGGGTGTACATTATTCTGTATGCCCTCAGGAGCAGCCTGTATATTGTATATTAGATTGTAAGCTTGTAGGACATGGTGTACATTTTTCTGTATGCCCTCAGGAGCAGCCTGTATATTGTATATTAAATTGTAAGCTTGTAGGACAGGGTGTACATTTTTCTGTATGCCCTCAGGAGCAGCCTGTATATTGTATATTAGATTGTAAGCTCTAGGAAAGGGTGTACATTATTCTGTATGCTCTCAGGAGCAGCCTGTATATTGTATATTAGATTGTAAGCTTGTAGGACAGGGTGTACATTTTTCTGTATGCCCTCAGGAGCAGCCTGTATATTGTATATTAGATTGTAAGCTCCTAGGACAGGGTGTACATTATTCTGTATGCTCTCAGGAGCAGCCTGTATATTGTATATTAGATTGTAAGCTCCTAGGACAGGGTGTGCATTATTCTGTCTGCCCTCAGGAGCAGTCGGTATATTGTATATTAGATTGTAAGCTCCTAGGACAGGGTGTACATTATTCTGCATGCCCTCAGGAGCAGCCTGTATATTATGTATTAGATAGTAAGCTCCTAGGACAGGGCGTGTATTATTCTGTATGCTCTCAGGAGCACCCTGTGTATTGTATATTAGATTGTAAGCTCCTAGGACAGGGTGTACATTATTCTGTATGCCCTCAGGAGCAGCCTGTATATTGTATATTAGATTGTAAGCTCCTAGGACAGGGTGTGCATTATTCTGTCTGCCCTCAGGAGCAGTCGGTATATTGTATATTAGATTGCAAGCTCCTAGGACAGGGTGTACATTATTCTGCATGCCCTCAGGAGCAGTCGGTATATTGTATATTAGATTGTAAGCTCCTAGGACAGGGTGTACATTATTCTGTATGCCCTCAGGAGCAGCCTGTATTGTATAATAGATTGTGAGCTCCTAGTACAGGGTGCGCATTATTCTGTATGCCCTCAGGAGCAGACTGTATTTTGTATATTAGATTGTAAGCTCTAGGAGAGGGTGTACATTATTCTGTATGCCCTCAGGAGCAGGCTGTATATTGTATATTAGATTGTAAGCTTCTAGGACAGGACGTAGATTATTCTGTATACCCTCAGGAGTAGCCTGTATATTTTATATTAGATTGTAAGCTCTAGGACAGGGTGTACATTATTCTGCATGCTCTCAGGAGAAGCCTGTATATTGTATATTAGATTGTAAGCTCCTAGGACAGGGTGTACATTATTCTGTATGCTCTCAGGAGTAGCCTGTATATTGTATATTAGATTGTAAACTCCGAGGACAGGGTGTACATTATTCTGTATGCCCTCAGGAGCAGCCTGTGTATTGTATATTAGATTGTAAGCTTCTAGGACAGGGTGTACATTATTCTGTATGCCCTCAGGAGCAGCCTGTATTTTGTATAATAGAATGTGAGCTCCTAGGACAGGACATAGATTATTCTGTATGCTCACAGGAGCAGCCTGTATATTGTATATTAGATTGTAAGCTCTAGGACAGGGTGTACATTATTCTGTATGCCCTCAGGAGCAGCCTGTATATTGTTTATTAGATTGTAAGCTCTAGGACAGGATATAGATTATTCTGTATGCCCTCAGGAGCAGCCTGTATATTGTATATTAGATTGTAAGCTCTAGGACAGGGTGTACATTATTCTGTATGCCCTTAGGAGCAGCCTGTATATTGTTTATTAGATTGTAAGCTCTAGGACAGGCTGTACATTATTCTGTATGCACTCAGGAGCAGTCTGTATATTGTATATTAGATTGTAAGCTCTAGGACAGGGTGTACATTATTCTGTATGCTCTCAGGAGCAGCCTGTATATTGTATATTAGATTGTAAGCTCCTAGGACAGGATATAGATTATTCTGTATGCCCTCAGGAGCAGCCTGAATATTGTATATTAGATTGTAAGCTCTAGGACAGGGTGTACATTATTCTGTATGCCCTCAGGAGCAGCCTGTATAATGTATATTAGATTGTAAGCTCCTTGGGCAGGACGTAGATTATTCTGTATGCCCTCAGGAGCAGCCTATATATTGTATATTCGATTGTAAGCTCCTAGGACACGGTGTACATTATTCTGCATGCCCTCAGGAGCAGTCTGTATATTGTATATTAGATTGTAAGCTCTAGGACCGGGTGTACATTATTCTGCATGCTCTCAGGAGCAGCCTGTATATTGTATATTAGACTGTAAGCTCCTAGGACAGGGTGTACTTTGTTCTGTATGCTCACAGGAGCAGCCTGTATATTGTATATTAGATTGTAAGCTCCGAGGACAGGGTGTACATTATTCTGTATGCTCTCAGCAGCAGTCTGCATATTGTATATTAGATTGTAAGCTCCTAGGACAGGACGTAGATTATTCTGTATGCTCTCAGGAGCAGCCTGTATATTGTATATTAGATTGTAAGCTCCTAGGACAGGGTGTACATTATTCTGTATGCTCACAGGAGCAGCCTGTATATTGTATATTAGATTGTAAGCTCCTAGGACAGGGTGTACATTATTCTATATGCCCTCAAGAGCAGCCTGTGTGTTGTATATTAGATTGTAAGCTCCTAGTACAGGTGTGCATTATTCTTTATGCTCCCAGGAGCAGCCTGTATATTGTATATTAGATAGTAAGCTCCTAGGACAGGATGTAGATTATTCTGTATGCCCTCAGGAGCAGCCTATATATTGTATATTAGATTGTAAGCTCCTAGGACAGGGTGTACATTATTCTGTATGCCCTCAGGAGCAGCCTGTATATTGTATATTAGATTGTAAGCTCCTAGGACAGGCTGTGCATTAATCTGTCTGCCCTCAGGAGCAGTCGGTATATTGTATATTAGATTGTAAGCTACTAGGACAGGGTGTACATTATGCTGTATGCCCTCAGGAGCAGTCGGTATATTGTATATTAGATTGTAAGCTCCTAGGACAGGGTGTGCATTATTCTGTATGCCCTCAGGAGCAGTCGGTATATTGTATATTAGATTGTGAGCTCCTAGGACAGGGTGTACATTATTCTGTATGCCCTCAGGAGCAGCCTGTATTGTATAATAGATTGAGAGCTCCTAGGACAGGGTGCGCATTATTCTGTATGCCCTCAGGAGCAGCCTGTATATTGTATATTAGATTGTAAGCTTCTAGTACAGGACGTAGATTATTCTGTATACCCTCAGGAGTAGCCTGTATATTTCATATTAGATTGTAAGCTCTAGGACAGGGTGTACATTATTCTGCATGCTCTCAGGAGAAGCCTGTATATTGTATATTAGATTGTAAGCTCCTAGGACAGGGTGTACATTATTCTGTATGCTCTCAGGAGTAGCCTGTATATTGTATATTAGATTGTAAACTCCGAGGACAGGGTGTACATTATTCTGTATGCCCTCAGGAGCAGCCTGTATATTGTATATTAGATTGTAAGCTCCTAGGACAGGGTGTACATTATTCTGTATGCCCTCAGGAGCAGCCTGTATTTTGTATAATAGAATGTGAGCTCCTAGGACAGGACATAGATTATTCTGTATGCTCACAGGAGCAGCCTGTATATTGTATATTAGATTGTAAGCTCTAGGACAGGGTGTACATTATTCTGTATGCCCTCAGGACCAGCCTGTATATTGTTTATTAGATTGTAAGCTCTAGGACAGGCTGTACATTATTCTGTATGCCCTCAGGAGCAGCCTGTATATTGTATATTAGATTGTAAGCTACTAGGACAGGATATAGATTATTCTGTATGCCCTCAGGAGCAGCCTGTATATTGTTAATTAGATTGTAAGCTCTAGGACAGGCTGTACATTATTCTGTATGCCCTCAGGAGCAGTCTGTATATTGTATATTAGATTGTAAGCTCTAGGACAGGGTGTACATTATTCTGTATGCTCTCAGGAGCAGCCTGTATATTGTATATTAGATTGTAAGCTCCTAGAACAGGATATAGATTATTCTGTATGCCCTCAGGAGCAGCCTGAATATTGTATATTAGATTGTAAGCTCTAGGACAGGGTGTACATTATTCTGTATGCCCTCAGGAGCAGCCTGTATATTGTATATTAGATTGTAAGTTCCTAGGACAGGACGTAGATTATTCTGTATTCCCTCATTAGCAGTCTATATATTGTATATTAGATTGTAAGCTCCTAGGACACGGTGTACATTATTCTGTATGCCCTCAGGAGTAGTCTGTATATTGTATATTAGATTGTAAGCTCTAGGACCGGGTGTACATTATTCTGCATGCTCTCAGGAGCAGCCTGTATATTGTATATTAGACTGTAAGCTCCTAGGACAGGGTGTACTTTATTCTGTATGCTCACAGGAGCAGCCTGTATATTGTATATTAGATTGTAAGCTCCGAGGACAGGGTGTACATTGTTCTGCATGCTCTCAGCAGCAGTCTGCATATTGTATATTAGATTGTAAGCTACTAGGACAGGACGTAGATTATTCTGTATGCTCTCAGGAGCAGCCTGTATATTGTATATTAGATTGTAAGCTCCTAGGACAGGGTGTACATTATTCTGTATGCTCACAGGAGCAGCCTGTATATTGTATATTAGATTGTAAGCTCCTAGGACAGGGTGTACATTATTCTGTATGCCCTCAGGAGCAGCCTGTGTGTTGTATATTAGGTTGTAAGCTCCTAGTACAGGGTGTGCATTATTCTTTATGCTCCCAGGAGCAGCCTGTATATTGTATATTAGATAGTAAGCTCCTAGGACAGGATGTAGATTATTCTGTATGCCCTCAGGAGCAGCCTATATATTGTATATTAGATTGTAAGCTCCTAGCACAGGGCGTATATTATTCTGTATGCTCTCAGGAGCAGCCTGTATATTGTATATTAGATTGTAAGCTCTAGGACAGGGTGTACATTATTCTGCAAGTTCTCAGGAGCAGCCTGTATATTGTATATTAGATTGTAAGCTACTAGGACAGGGTGTACATTATTCTGTATGCTCTCAGGAGCAGCCTGTATATTGTATATTAGATTGTAAGCTCCGAGGACAGGGTGTACATTATTCTGTATGCCATCAGGAGCAGTCTGTAAATTGTATATTAGATTGTAAGCTACTAGGACAGGGTGTACATTATTCTGTATGCTCTCAGGAGCAGCCTGTATATTGTATATTAGATTGTAAGCTCCTAGGACAGGGTGTGCATTATTCTGTATGCACTCAGGAGCAGCCTTTATATTGTATATTAGATTGTAAGCTCCTAGGACAGGGTGTGCATTATTCTGTATGCTCTCAGGAGCAGTATGTTTATTGTATATTAGACTGTAAGCTCCTAGGACAGGGTGTTCATTATTCTACATGCCCTCAGGAGCAGTGTGTATATTTTATATGAGATTGTAAGCTCCTAGGACAGGTCGTAGATTATTCTGCATGCCCTCAGGAGCAGCCTGTATATTGTATATTAAATTGTAAGCTCCTAGGACAGGGTGTACATTATTCTGTATTCCCTCAGGAGCAGCCTGTATATTGTATATTAGATTGTAAGCTCTAGGACAGGGTGTACATTATTCTGCATGCTCTCAGGAGCAGCCTGTATATCGAAAATTAGATTGTAAGCTCCGAGGACAGGGTGTACATTATTCTTTATACTCTCAGGAGCAGTCTGTATATTGTATATTAGATTGTAAGCTCCTAGGACAGGGTGTACATTATTCTGTATGCTCTGAGGAGCAGCCTGTATATTGTATGTTAGATTGTAAGCTCCTAGGACAGGGTGTAGATTATTCTGTATGCCCTCAGGAGCAGTCTTTATATTGTATATTAGATTTTAAGCTCCTAAGACAGGGTGTACATTATTCTGTATGCTCTCCGGAGCAGCCCGTATATTGTATATTAGATTGTAAGCTCCTAGGACAGGGTGTGCATTATTCTGTATGCCCTCAGGAGCAGTCTGTATATTGTATATTAGATTGTAAGCTCCTAGGACAGGGTGTACATTATGCTGTATGCCCTCAGGAGCAGCCTGTATATTGTATATTAGATTGTAAGCTCCTAGGACAGGGTGTACATTATTCTGTATACCATCAGGGGCAGCCTGTATATTGTATAATAGATTATAAGCTACTAGCACAGGGTGTACATTATTCTGTATGCTCTCAGGAGCAGCCTGTATATTGTATATTAGATTGTAAACTCCTAAGACAGGGTGTAGATTACTCTGTATGCGCTCAGGAGAAGTCTGTATATTGCATATTAGATTGTAAGCTCCTAGGACAGGGCGTTGATTATTCTGTATGCCCTCGGGAGCAGCCTGTATATCGTATATTAGATTGTAAGCTCCTAGGGCAGGACGTAGATTATTCTGTATGCCATCAGGAGCAGCCTGTATATTGTATATTAGATTGTAAGCTTCAAAGACAGGGTGTACATTATTCTGTATGCTCTCAGGAGCAGCCTTTATATTGTATATTACATTGTAAGCTCCTAGGACAGGGTGTACATTATTCTGTATGCCCTCAGGAGCAGTCTGTATATTGTATATTAGATTGTAAGCTCCTAGGATAGGGTGTACATTATTCTCCATGCTCTCAGGAGCAGCCTGTATATTGTATATTAGATTGTAAGCTCCTAGGACAGGGTGTACATATTCTGCATACTCTCAGGAGCAGCTTGTATATTGTATATTAGTTTGTAAGCTCCTAGGACAGGGTGTACATTATTCTGCATGCTCTCAGGAGCTGTCTGTATATTGTATATTAGATTGTAAGCTCCTAGGACAGGGTGTGCATTATTCTGTATTCTCTCAGGAGCAGCCTGTATATTGTATATTAGATTGTAAGCTCCTAGGACTGGGTGTGCATTATTCTGTATGCTGTCAGGAGCAGTCAGTATATTGGATATTAGACTGTAAGCTCCTAGGACAGGGTGTGCACTATTCTGCATGCCCTCAGGAGCAGCCTGTATATTGTATATTAGATTGTAAGCTCCTAGGACAGGGTGTACATTATTCTGTAAGCTCTGAGGAGCACCCTGTATATTGTATATTAGATTGTAAGCTCCTAGGACAGGGTGTGCATTATTCTGTATTCTCTCAGGATCACCCTGTATATTGTATTTTAGATTGTAGGCTCCTAGGACAGGGTGTACATTATTCTGTATGCTCTCAGGAGCAGTCTGTATATTGTATATTAGACTGTAAGCTCCTAGGACAGGGTGTGCACTATTCTGCATGCCCTCAGGAGCAGCCTGTATGTTGTATATTAGATTGTAAGCTCCTAGGACAGGGTGTACATTTTTCTGCATGCTCTCATGAGCAGCCTGTATATTGTATATTAGATTGTAAGCTCCTAGGACAGGGTGTACATTATTCTGTATGCTCTCAGGAGCAGTCTGTATATTGTATATTAGACTGTAAGCTCCTAGGACAGGGTGTGCACTATTCTGCATGCCCTCAGGAGCAGCCTGTATGTTGTATATTAGATTGTAAGCTCCTAGGACAGGGTGTACATTTTTCTGCATGCTCTCAGGAGCAGCCTGTATATTGCATATTATGTTGTAAGCTCCTAGGACAGGGTGTACATTATTCTGTATGCCCTCTGGAGCAGTCTGTATATTGTATATTAGATTGTAAGCTCCAAGGCCAGGGCTTAGATTATTCTGTATTCCCTCAGGAGCAGCCTGTATATTGTATATTAGATTGTAAGCGACTAAGACAGGGTGTACATATTCTGTAGGCTCTCAGGGGCAGCCTGTATATTGTATATTAGATTGTAAGCTCCTAGGACAGGCTGTACATTATTCTGTATGCTCTCAGGAGCAGTCTGCATATTGTATATTAGATTGTAAGCGCCTATGACAGAGTGTACATTATTCTGCATGCCCTCAGGAGCAGCCTGTATATTATATATTAGATTGTAAGCTCCTAGGACAGGGTGTACATTATTCTGCATGCCCTCAGGAGCAGCCTGTATATTGTATATTAAATTGTAAGCTCCTAGGACAGGGTGTAGATTATTCTGTATGCCCTCAGTAGCAGCCTGTATATTGTATATTGGATTGTAAGCTCCTAGGACAGGATGTACATTATTCTGTATGCTTTCAGGAGCACCCTGTATATTGTATATTAGATAGTAAGCTCCTAGGACAGGACGTAGATTATTGTGTATGCCCTCAGGAGCAGCCTGTATATTGTATATTAGATTGTAAGCTTCTAGGACAGGGTGGAGATTATTCTGTATGCCCTCAGGAGCAGACTGTATATTGTATATTAGATTGTAAGCTCCTAGGACAGGGTGTACATTATTCTGCATGCCGTGAGGAGCAGCCTGTATATTATATATTAGATTGTAAGCTGCTAGGACAGGGCGTATATTATTCTGTATGCTCTCAGGAGCACCCTGTATATTGTATATTAGATTGTTAGCTCCTAAGACAGGGTGTACATTATTCTGTATGCCCTCAGGAGCAGCCTCTATGTTGTATATTAGATTGTAAGCTCCTAGGACAGGGTGTACATTATTCTGTATACCATCAGGGGCAGCCTGTATATTGTATATTAGATTGTAAGCTCCTAGGAAAGAATGTACATTATTCTGTATGCCCTCAGGAGCAGCCTGTATATTGTATATTAGATTGTAAGCTCCTAGGACAGGGTGTACATTATTCTGTATACCATCAGGGGCAGCCTGTATATTGTATATTAGATTGTAAGCTCCTAGGACAAGGTGTACATTTTTCTGTATGCTCTCAGGAGCAGCCTGTATATTGTATATTAGATTGTAAGCTCCTAGGACAGGGTGTAGATTATTGTGCATGCCCTCAGGAGCAGTCTGTATATTGTATATTAGATTGTAAGCTCCTAGGACAGGGCGTAGATTATTCTGTATGCCCTCGGGAGCAGCCTGTATATCGTATATTAGATTGTAAGCTCCTAGGGCAGGACGTACATTATTCTGTATGCCATCAGGAGCAGCCTGAATATTGTATATTAGATTGTAAGCTTCGAGGACAGGGTGTACATTATTCTGTATGCTCTCAGAAGCAGCCTGTATATTGTATATTAGATTGTAACCTCCTAGGACAGGGTGTACATTATTCTGTATGCCCTCAGGAGCAGTCTGTATATTGTATATTTGATTGTAAGCTTCGAGGACAGGGTGTACATTATTCTGCATGCTCTCAGGATCTGTCTGTATATTGTATATTAGATTGTAAGCTCCTAGGACAAGGGTGTGCATTATTCTGTATGCTCTCAGGAGCAGTCTGTATATTGTATATTAGACTGTAAGCTCATAGGACAGGGTGTGCACTATTCTGCATGCCCTCAGGAGCAGCCTGTATATTGTATATTAGACTGTAAGCTCCTAGGACAGGATGTGCACTATTCTGCATGCCCTCAGGAGCAGCCTGTATATTGTATATTAGATTGTAAGCTCCTAGGACAGGGTGTACATTATTCTGTAAGCTTTCAGGAGCAGTCTGTATATTGTATATTAGACTGTAAGCTCCTAGGACAGGGTGTACATTATTTTGCATGCTCTCAGGAGCAGCGTGTATATTGTATATTAGATTGTAAGCTCCTAGGTCAGGGTGTACATTATTCTGTAAGCTCTGAGGAGCACCCTGTATATTGTATATTAGATTGTAAGCTCCTAGGTCAGGGTGTACATTATTCTGTAAGCTCTGAGGAGCACCCTGTATATTGTATATTAGATTGTAAGCTCCTAGGACAGGGTGTACATTATTCTGTATGCTCTCAGGAGCAGTCTGTATATTGTATATTAGACTGTAAGCTCCTAGGACAGGGTGTACATTATTCTGCATGCCCTCAGGAGCAGCCTGTATATTGTATATTAGATTGTAAGCTTATAGGACAGGGTGTACATTATTCTGTAAGCTCTGAGGAGCACCCTGTATATTGTGTATTCGATTGTAAGCTCCTAGGACAGGGTGTACATTATTCTGTATGCTCTCAGGAGCAGTCTGTATATTGTATATTAGACTGTAAGCTCCTAGGACAGGGTCTGCACTATTCTGCATGCCCTCAGGAGCAGCCGGTATATTGTATATTAGATTGTTAGCTCCTAGGACAGGGTGTGCATTATTCTGTATTCTCTCAGGAGCACCCTGTATGTTGTATATTAGATTGTAAGCTCCTAGGACAGGGTGTACATTATTCTGTATGCCTTCAGGAGCAGTCTGTATATTGTATATTAGATTGTAAGCTCCTAGGACAGGGTGTGCATTATTCTGTATGCTCTCAGGAGCAGTCTGTATATTGTATATTAGATTGTAAGCTCCTAGGACAGGGTGTACATTATTCTGTATGCTCACAGGAGCAGCCTGTATATTAGGTTGTATGCTCCGAGGACAGGGTGTACATTATTCTGTATGCTCTCAGGAGCAGTCTGTTTATTGTGTATTAGATTGTAAGCTCCTAGGACAGGGTGTGCATTATTCTGTATGCCCTCAGGAGCAGCCTGTATAATGTATATTAGATTGTAAGCACCTCGGACAGGGTGTAGATTATTCTGTAAGCCCTCAGGAGCAGCCTGTATATTGTATTTTAGATAGTAACCTCCTAGGACAGGACGTAGATTATTGTGTATGCCCTCAGGAGCAGCCTGTATATTATATATTAGATTGTAAGCTTCTAGGACAGGGTGTAGATTATTCTGTATGCCCTCAGGAGCAGTCTGTATATTGTATATTAGATTGTAAGCTCCTAGGACAGGGTGTACATTATTCTGCATGCTCTCAGGAGAAGCCTCTATATTGTATATTAGATTGTAAGCTCCTAGGACAGGGTGTACATTATTCTGCATGCCCTCAGGAGCAGCCTGTATATTGTATATTAGATTGTAAGCTCCTAGGACAGGGTGCATATTATTCTTTACGCTCTCAGGAGCAGTCTGTATATTGTATATTAGATTGTAAGCTCCTAGGAGAGGGTGTGCATTATTCTGTATGCTCTCAGGAGCAGCCTGTATATTGTATATTAGATTGTAAGCTCCTAGGACAGGGTGTACATTATTCTGTATGCTCTCAGGAGCAGTCTGTATATTGTATATTAGACTGTAAGCTCCTAGGACTGGTTGTGCATTATTCTGCATGCCCTCAGGAGCAGTCTGTACATTTTATATTAGATTGTAAGCTCCTAGGACAGGGCGTAGATTATTCTGTATTCCCTCAGGAGCAGCCTGTATATTGTATATTAGATTGTAAGCTCCTAAGACAGGGTATACATTATTCTGTATGCTCTCAGGAGCCGCCTGTATATTGTATATTAGATTGTATGCTCCTAGAACAGGGTGTACATTATTCTGTATGCCCTCAGGAGCAGCCTGTATATTCTATATTAGAGTGTAAGCTCCGAGGACAGTGTGTACATTATTCTGTATGCCCTCGGGAGCAGTCTGTATATTGTATATTACATTGTAAGCTCCTAGGACAGGGTGTACAATATTCTGTATGCCATCAGGAGCAGCCCGTATATTGTATATTAGATTGTAAGCTCCTTGGACAGGGTGTACATTATTCTGTAAGCTCTGAGGAGCACCCTGTATATTGTATATTAGATTGTAAGCTCCTAGGACAGGGTGTGCATTATTCTGTATTCTCTCAGGAGCACCCTGTAAATTGTATATTAGATTGTAAGCTCCTAGGACAGGGTGTACATTTTTCTGCATGCTCTCAGGAGCAGCCTGTATATTGTATATAAGATTGTAAGCTCCTAGGACAGGGTGTACATTATTCTGTAAGCTCTCAGGAGCAGCCTGTATATTGTATATTAGATTGTAAGCTCCTTGGACAGGGTGTACATTATTCTGTATGCCCTCAGGAGCAGCCTGTATATTATATATTAGATTGTAAGCTCCTAGGACAGGCTGTGCATTATTCTGTATGCCCTCAGGAGCAGCCTGTATATTGTATATTAGATTGTAAGCTCCTAGGACAGGGCATAGATTATTCTGTATTCCCTCAGGAGCTGCCTGTATATTGTATATTAGATTGTAAACTACTAAGACAGGGTGTACATTATTCTGTATGCTCTCAGGAGCAGCCTGTATATTGTATATTAGATTGTAATCTCCTAGGACAGGGTGTACATTATTCTGTATGCCCTCAGGAGCAGCCTGTATATTGTATATTAGATTGTAAGCTTCTAGGACAGGGTGTGCATTATTCTGTATGCTCTCAGGAGCAGTCTGTATATTGTATATTAGATTGTAAGCTCCTAGGACAGGGTGTGCATTATTCTGTATGCCCTCAGGATCTGCCTGCATATTGTATATTAGATTGTAAGCTCCTAGGACAGGGTGTACATTATTCTGTATGCTCACAGGAGCAGCCTGTATATTGTATATTAGATTGTATGCTCCGAGGACAGGGTGTACATTATTCTGTATGCTCTCAGGAGCAGTCTGTATATTGTATATTAGATTGTAAGCTCCTAGGACAGGGTGTGCATTATTCTGTATGCCCTCAGGAGCAGCCTGTATATTGTATATTAGATTGTAAGCTTCTAGGACAGGGTGTGCATTATTCTGTATGCCCTCAGGAGCAGCCTGTATATTGTATATTAGATTGTAAGCTCCTAGGACAGGATGTAGATTATTGTGTATGCCCTCAGGAGCAGCCTGTATATTATATGTTAGATTGTAGGCTTCTAGGACAGGGTGTAGATTATTCTGTATGCCCTCAGGAGCAGTCTGTATATTGTATATTAGATTGTAAGCTCCTAGGACAGGGTGTACACTATTCTGCATGCCGTCAGGAGCAGCCTGTATTTTATATATTAGATTGTAAGCTCCTAGGACAGAGCGTATATTATTCTGTATGCTCTCAGGAGCACCCTGTATATTGTATATTAGATTGTAAGCTCCTATGACAGGGTGTACATTATTCTGTATGCCCTCAGGAGCAGTCTGTATATTGTATATTAGATTGTAAGCTCCTAGGATAGGGTGTTCATTATTCTGCATGCTCTCAGGAGCAGCCTGTATATTGTATATTAGATTGTAAGCTCCTAGGACAGGGTGTACATTATTCTGCATGCTCTCCGGAGCAGCCTGTATATTGTATATTAGATTGTAAGCTTCTAGGACAGGGTGTACATTATTCTGTATGCTCTCAGGAGCAGCCTGTATATTGTATATTAGATTGTAAGTTCCGAGGACAGGGTGTACATTATTCTGTTTACTCTCAGGAGCAGCCTGTATACTGTATATTAGATTGTAAGCTCATAGGACAGGTTGTGCATTATTCTGTATGCCATCTGGAGCAGCCAGTATATTGTATATTAGATTGTAAGCTCATAGGACAGGTTGTGCATTATTCTATATGCCATCTGGAGCAGCCAGTATATTCTACATTAGATTGTAAGCTGCTAGGACAGGGTGTACATTATTCTGTATGCTCTCATGAGCAGTCTGTATATTGTATATTAGATTGTAAGCTCTTCAGACAGGGCGTAGATTATTCTGTATGCCCTCAGGAGCAGCCTGTATGTTGTATATTAGATTGTAATCTCCTAGGACAGGGTGTACATTATTCTGTATGCCCTCAGGAGCAGCCTGTATATTGTATATTAGATTGTAAGCTCCTAGGACAGGGTGTACATTATTCTGTATGCTCTCAGGAGCAGTCTGTATATTGTATATTAGACTTTAAGCTCCTAGGACAGGGTGTGCATTATTCTGCATGCCCTCAGGAGCAGCCTGTATATTGTATATTAGATTGTAAGCTTATAGGACAGGGTGTACATTATTCTGTAAGCTCTGAGGAGCACCCTGTATATTGTGTATTCGATTGTAAGCTCCTAGGACAGGGTGTACATTATTCTGTATGCTCTCAGGAGCAGTCTGTATATTGTATATTAGACTGTAAGCTCCTAGGACAGGGTCTGCACTATTCTGCATGCCCTCAGGAGCAGCCGGTATATTGTATATTAGATTGTTAGCTCCTAGGACAGGGTGTGCATTATTCTGTATTCTCTCAGGAGCACCCTGTATGTTGTATATTAGATTGTAAGCTCCTAGGACAGGGTGTACATTATTCTGTGTGCCTTCAGGAGCAGCCTGTATATTGTATATTAGATTGTAAGCTTCTAGGACAGGGTGTACATTATTCTGTATGCTCTCAGGAGCAGTCTGTATATTGTATATTAGATTGTAAGCTCCTAGGACAGGGTGTGCATTATTCTGTGTGCCTTCAGGAGCAGTCTGTATATTGTATATTAGATTGTAAGCTTCTAGGACAGGGTGTGCATTATTCTGTATGCTCACAGGAGCAGCCTGTATATTAGGTTGTATGCTCCGAGGACAGGGTGTACATTATTCTGTATGCTCTCAGGAGCAGTCTGTTTATTGTGTATTAGATTGTAAGCTCCTAGGACAGGGTGTACATTTTTCTGCATGCTCTCAGGAGCAGCCTGTATATTGTATATAAGATTGTAAGCTCCTAGGACAGGGTGTACATTATTCTGTAAGCTCTCAGGAGCAGCCTGTATATTGTATATTAGATTGTAAGCTCCTTGGACAGGGTGTACATTATTCTGTATGCCCTCAGGAGCAGCCTGTATATTATATATTAGATTGTAAGCTCCTAGGACAGGCTGTGCATTATTCTGTATGCCCTCAGGAGCTGCCTGTATATTGTATATTAGATTGTAAACTACTAAGACAGGGTGTACATTATTCTGTATGCTCTCAGGAGCAGCCTGTATATTGTATATTAGATTGTAATCTCCTAGGACAGGGTGTACATTATTCTGTATGCCCTCAGGAGCAGCCTGTATATTGTATATTAGATTGTAAGCTTCTAGGACAGGGTGTGCATTATTCTGTATGCTCTCAGGAGCAGTCTGTATATTGTATATTAGATTGTAAGCTCCTAGGACAGGGTGTGCATTATTCTGTATGCCCTCAGGATCTGCCTGCATATTGTATATTAGATTGTAAGCTCCTAGGACAGGGTGTACATTATTCTGTATGCTCACAGGAGCAGCCTGTATATTGTATATTAGATTGTATGCTCCGAGGACAGGGTGTACATTATTCTGTATGCTCTCAGGAGCAGTCTGTATATTGTATATTAGATTGTAAGCTCCTAGGACAGGGTGTGCATTATTCTGTATGCCCTCAGGAGCAGCCTGTATATTGTATATTAGATTGTAAGCTTCTAGGACAGGGTGTGCATTATTCTGTATGCCCTCAGGAGCAGCCTGTATATTGTATATTAGATTGTAAGCTCCTAGGACAGGATGTAGATTATTGTGTATGCCCTCAGGAGCAGCCTGTATATTATATGTTAGATTGTAGGCTTCTAGGACAGGGTGTAGATTATTCTGTATGCCCTCAGGAGCAGTCTGTATATTGTATATTAGATTGTAAGCTCCTAGGACAGGGTGTACACTATTCTGCATGCCGTCAGGAGCAGCCTGTATTTTATATATTAGATTGTAAGCTCCTAGGACAGAGCGTATATTATTCTGTATGCTCTCAGGAGCACCCTGTATATTGTATATTAGATTGTAAGCTCCTATGACAGGGTGTACATTATTCTGTATGCCCTCAGGAGCAGTCTGTATATTGTATATTAGATTGTAAGCTCCTAGGATAGGGTGTTCATTATTCTGCATGCTCTCAGGAGCAGCCTGTATATTGTATATTAGATTGTAAGCTCCTAGGACAGGGTGTACATTATTCTGCATGCTCTCCGGAGCAGCCTGTATATTGTATATTAGATTGTAAGCTTCTAGGACAGGGTGTACATTATTCTGTATGCTCTCAGGAGCAGCCTGTATATTGTATATTAGATTGTAAGTTCCGAGGACAGGGTGTACATTATTCTGTTTACTCTCAGGAGCAGCCTGTATACTGTATATTAGATTGTAAGCTCATAGGACAGGTTGTGCATTATTCTGTATGCCATCTGGAGCAGCCAGTATATTGTATATTAGATTGTAAGCTCATAGGACAGGTTGTGCATTATTCTGTATGCCATCTGGAGCAGCCAGTATATTCTACATTAGATTGTAAGCTGCTAGGACAGGGTGTACATTATTCTGTATGCTCTCATGAGCAGTCTGTATATTGTATATTAGATTGTAAGCTCTTCAGACAGGGCGTAGATTATTCTGTATGCCCTCAGGAGCAGCCTGTATGTTGTATATTAGATTGTAATCTCCTAGGACAGGGTGTACATTATTCTGTATGCCCTCAGGAGCAGCCTGTATATTGTATATTAGATTGTAAGCTCCTAGGACAGGGTGTACATTATTCTGTATGCTCTCAGGAGCAGTCTGTATATTGTATATTAGACTTTAAGCTCCTAGGACAGGGTGTGCATTATTCTGCATGCCCTCAGGAGCAGCCTGTATATTGTATATTAGATTGTAAGCTTATAGGACAGGGTGTACATTATTCTGTAAGCTCTGAGGAGCACCCTGTATATTGTGTATTCGATTGTAAGCTCCTAGGACAGGGTGTACATTATTCTGTATGCTCTCAGGAGCAGTCTGTATATTGTATATTAGACTGTAAGCTCCTAGGACAGGGTCTGCACTATTCTGCATGCCCTCAGGAGCAGCCGGTATATTGTATATTAGATTGTTAGCTCCTAGGACAGGGTGTGCATTATTCTGTATTCTCTCAGGAGCACCCTGTATGTTGTATATTAGATTGTAAGCTCCTAGGACAGGGTGTACATTATTCTGTGTGCCTTCAGGAGCAGCCTGTATATTGTATATTAGATTGTAAGCTTCTAGGACAGGGTGTACATTATTCTGTATGCTCTCAGGAGCAGTCTGTATATTGTATATTAGATTGTAAGCTCCTAGGACAGGGTGTGCATTATTCTGTGTGCCTTCAGGAGCAGTCTGTATATTGTATATTAGATTGTAAGCTTCTAGGACAGGGTGTGCATTATTCTGTATGCTCACAGGAGCAGCCTGTATATTAGGTTGTATGCTCCGAGGACAGGGTGTACATTATTCTGTATGCTCTCAGGAGCAGTCTGTTTATTGTGTATTAGATTGTAAGCTCCTAGGACAGGGTGTGCATTATTCTGTATGCCCTCAGGAGCAGCCTGTATAATGTATATTAGATTGTAAGCACCTCGGACAGGGTGTAGATTATTCTGTAAGCCCTCAGGAGCAGCCTGTATATTGTATTTTAGATAGTAACCTCCTAGGACAGGACGTAGATTATTGTGTATGCCCTCAGGAGCAGCCTGTATATTATATATTAGATTGTAAGCTTCTAGGACAGGGTGTAGATTATTCTGTATGCCCTCAGGAGCAGTCTGTATATTGTATATTAGATTGTAAGCTCCTAGGACAGGGTGTACATTATTCTGCATGCTCTCAGGAGAAGCCTCTATATTGTATATTAGATTGTAAGCTCCTAGGACAGGGTGTACATTATTCTGCATGCCCTCAGGAGCAGCCTGTATATTGTATATTAGATTGTAAGCTCCTAGGACAGGGTGCATATTATTCTTTACGCTCTCAGGAGCAGTCTGTATATTGTATATTAGATTGTAAGCTCCTAGGAGAGGGTGTGCATTATTCTGTATGCTCTCAGGAGCAGCCTGTATATTGTATATTAGATTGTAAGCTCCTAGGACAGGGTGTACATTATTCTGTATGCTCTCAGGAGCAGTCTGTATATTGTATATTAGACTGTAAGCTCCTAGGACTGGTTGTGCATTATTCTGCATGCCCTCAGGAGCAGTCTGTACATTTTATATTAGATTGTAAGCTCCTAGGACAGGGCGTAGATTATTCTGTATTCCCTCAGGAGCAGCCTGTATATTGTATATTAGATTGTAAGCTCCTAAGACAGGGTATACATTATTCTGTATGCTCTCAGGAGCCGCCTGTATATTGTATATTAGATTGTATGCTCCTAGAACAGGGTGTACATTATTCTGTATGCCCTCAGGAGCAGCCTGTATATTGTATATTAGAGTGTAAGCTCCGAGGACAGGGTGTACATTATTCTGTATGCCCTCGGGAGCAGTCTGTATATTGTATATTAGATTGTAACCTCCTAGGACAGGGTGTACATTATTCTGTATGCCCTCAGGAGCAGTCTGTATATTGTATATTTGATTGTAAGCTTCGAGGACAGGGTGTACATTATTCTGCATGCTCTCAGGATCTGTCTGTATATTGTATATTAGATTGTAAGCTCCTAGGACAAGGGTGTGCATTATTCTGTATGCTCTCAGGAGCAGTCTGTATATTGTATATTAGACTGTAAGCTCATAGGACAGGGTGTGCACTATTCTGCATGCCCTCAGGAGCAGCCTGTATATTGTGTATTAGACTGTAAGCTCCTAGGACAGGATGTGCACTATTCTGCATGCCCTCAGGAGCAGCCTGTATATTGTATATTAGATTGTAAGCTCCTAGGACAGGGTGTACATTATTCTGTAAGCTTTCAGGAGCAGTCTGTATATTGTATATTAGACTGTAAGCTCCTAGGACAGGGTGTACATTATTTTGCATGCTCTCAGGAGCAGCCTGTATATTGTATATTAGATTGTAAGCTCCTAGGACAGGGTATGCATTATTCTACATGCCCTCAGGAGCAGCCTGTATATTGTATATTAGATTGTAAGCTCCTAGGTCAGGGTGTACATTATTCTGTAAGCTCTGAGGAGCACCCTGTATATTGTATATTAGATTGTAAGCTCCTAGGTCAGGGTGTACATTATTCTGTAAGCTCTGAGGAGCACCCTGTATATTGTATATTAGATTGTAAGCTCCTAGGACAGGGTGTACATTATTCTGTATGCTCTCAGGAGCAGTCTGTATATTGTATATTAGACTGTAAGCTCCTAGGACAGGGTGTACATTATTCTGCATGCCCTCAGGAGCAGCCTGTATATTGTATATTAGATTGTAAGCTTATAGGACAGGGTGTACATTATTCTGTAAGCTCTGAGGAGCACCCTGTATATTGTGTATTCGATTGTAAGCTCCTAGGACAGGGTGTACATTATTCTGTATGCTCTCAGGAGCAGTCTGTATATTGTATATTAGACTGTAAGCTCCTAGGACAGGGTCTGCACTATTCTGCATGCCCTCAGGAGCAGCCGGTATATTGTATATTAGATTGTTAGCTCCTAGGACAGGGTGTGCATTATTCTGTATTCTCTCAGGAGCACCCTGTATGTTGTATATTAGATTGTAAGCTCCTAGGACAGGGTGTACATTATTCTGTATGCCTTCAGGAGCAGTCTGTATATTGTATATTAGATTGTAAGCTCCTAGGACAGGGTGTGCATTATTCTGTATGCTCTCAGGAGCAGTCTGTATATTGTATATTAGATTGTAAGCTCCTAGGACAGGGTGTACATTATTCTGTATGCTCACAGGAGCAGCCTGTATATTAGGTTGTATGCTCCGAGGACAGGGTGTACATTATTCTGTATGCTCTCAGGAGCAGTCTGTTTATTGTGTATTAGATTGTAAGCTCCTAGGACAGGGTGTGCATTATTCTGTATGCCCTCAGGAGCAGCCTGTATAATGTATATTAGATTGTAAGCACCTCGGACAGGGTGTAGATTATTCTGTAAGCCCTCAGGAGCAGCCTGTATATTGTATTTTAGATAGTAACCTCCTAGGACAGGACGTAGATTATTGTGTATGCCCTCAGGAGCAGCCTGTATATTATATATTAGATTGTAAGCTTCTAGGACAGGGTGTAGATTATTCTGTATGCCCTCAGGAGCAGTCTGTATATTGTATATTAGATTGTAAGCTCCTAGGACAGGGTGTACATTATTCTGCATGCTCTCAGGAGAAGCCTCTATATTGTATATTAGATTGTAAGCTCCTAGGACAGGGTGTACATTATTCTGCATGCCCTCAGGAGCAGCCTGTATATTGTATATTAGATTGTAAGCTCCTAGGACAGGGTGCATATTATTCTTTACGCTCTCAGGAGCAGTCTGTATATTGTATATTAGATTGTAAGCTCCTAGGAGAGGGTGTGCATTATTCTGTATGCTCTCAGGAGCAGCCTGTATATTGTATATTAGATTGTAAGCTCCTAGGACAGGGTGTACATTATTCTGTATGCTCTCAGGAGCAGTCTGTATATTGTATATTAGACTGTAAGCTCCTAGGACTGGTTGTGCATTATTCTGCATGCCCTCAGGAGCAGTCTGTACATTTTATATTAGATTGTAAGCTCCTAGGACAGGGCGTAGATTATTCTGTATTCCCTCAGGAGCAGCCTGTATATTGTATATTAGATTGTAAGCTCCTAAGACAGGGTATACATTATTCTGTATGCTCTCAGGAGCCGCCTGTATATTGTATATTAGATTGTATGCTCCTAGAACAGGGTGTACATTATTCTGTATGCCCTCAGGAGCAGCCTGTATATTGTATATTAGAGTGTAAGCTCCGAGGACAGGGTGTACATTATTCTGTATGCCCTCGGGAGCAGTCTGTATATTGTATATTAGATTGTAACCTCCTAGGACAGGGTGTACATTATTCTGTATGCCCTCAGGAGCAGTCTGTATATTGTATATTTGATTGTAAGCTTCGAGGACAGGGTGTACATTATTCTGCATGCTCTCAGGATCTGTCTGTATATTGTATATTAGATTGTAAGCTCCTAGGACAAGGGTGTGCATTATTCTGTATGCTCTCAGGAGCAGTCTGTATATTGTATATTAGACTGTAAGCTCATAGGACAGGGTGTGCACTATTCTGCATGCCCTCAGGAGCAGCCTGTATATTGTGTATTAGACTGTAAGCTCCTAGGACAGGATGTGCACTATTCTGCATGCCCTCAGGAGCAGCCTGTATATTGTATATTAGATTGTAAGCTCCTAGGACAGGGTGTACATTATTCTGTAAGCTTTCAGGAGCAGTCTGTATATTGTATATTAGACTGTAAGCTCCTAGGACAGGGTGTACATTATTTTGCATGCTCTCAGGAGCAGCCTGTATATTGTATATTAGATTGTAAGCTCCTAGGACAGGGTATGCATTATTCTACATGCCCTCAGGAGCAGCCTGTATATTGTATATTAGATTGTAAGCTCCTAGGTCAGGGTGTACATTATTCTGTAAGCTCTGAGGAGCACCCTGTATATTGTATATTAGATTGTAAGCTCCTAGGTCAGGGTGTACATTATTCTGTAAGCTCTGAGGAGCACCCTGTATATTGTATATTAGATTGTAAGCTCCTAGGACAGGGTGTACATTATTCTGTATGCTCTCAGGAGCAGTCTGTATATTGTATATTAGACTGTAAGCTCCTAGGACAGGGTGTACATTATTCTGCATGCCCTCAGGAGCAGCCTGTATATTGTATATTAGATTGTAAGCTTATAGGACAGGGTGTACATTATTCTGTAAGCTCTGAGGAGCACCCTGTATATTGTGTATTCGATTGTAAGCTCCTAGGACAGGGTGTACATTATTCTGTATGCTCTCAGGAGCAGTCTGTATATTGTATATTAGACTGTAAGCTCCTAGGACAGGGTCTGCACTATTCTGCATGCCCTCAGGAGCAGCCGGTATATTGTATATTAGATTGTTAGCTCCTAGGACAGGGTGTGCATTATTCTGTATTCTCTCAGGAGCACCCTGTATGTTGTATATTAGATTGTAAGCTCCTAGGACAGGGTGTACATTATTCTGTATGCCTTCAGGAGCAGTCTGTATATTGTATATTAGATTGTAAGCTCCTAGGACAGGGTGTGCATTATTCTGTATGCTCTCAGGAGCAGTCTGTATATTGTATATTAGATTGTAAGCTCCTAGGACAGGGTGTACATTATTCTGTATGCTCACAGGAGCAGCCTGTATATTAGGTTGTATGCTCCGAGGACAGGGTGTACATTATTCTGTATGCTCTCAGGAGCAGTCTGTTTATTGTGTATTAGATTGTAAGCTCCTAGGACAGGGTGTGCATTATTCTGTATGCCCTCAGGAGCAGCCTGTATAATGTATATTAGATTGTAAGCACCTCGGACAGGGTGTAGATTATTCTGTAAGCCCTCAGGAGCAGCCTGTATATTGTATTTTAGATAGTAACCTCCTAGGACAGGACGTAGATTATTGTGTATGCCCTCAGGAGCAGCCTGTATATTATATATTAGATTGTAAGCTTCTAGGACAGGGTGTAGATTATTCTGTATGCCCTCAGGAGCAGTCTGTATATTGTATATTAGATTGTAAGCTCCTAGGACAGGGTGTACATTATTCTGCATGCTCTCAGGAGAAGCCTCTATATTGTATATTAGATTGTAAGCTCCTAGGACAGGGTGTACATTATTCTGCATGCCCTCAGGAGCAGCCTGTATATTGTATATTAGATTGTAAGCTCCTAGGACAGGGTGCATATTATTCTTTACGCTCTCAGGAGCAGTCTGTATATTGTATATTAGATTGTAAGCTCCTAGGAGAGGGTGTGCATTATTCTGTATGCTCTCAGGAGCAGCCTGTATATTGTATATTAGATTGTAAGCTCCTAGGACAGGGTGTACATTATTCTGTATGCTCTCAGGAGCAGTCTGTATATTGTATATTAGACTGTAAGCTCCTAGGACTGGTTGTGCATTATTCTGCATGCCCTCAGGAGCAGTCTGTACATTTTATATTAGATTGTAAGCTCCTAGGACAGGGCGTAGATTATTCTGTATTCCCTCAGGAGCAGCCTGTATATTGTATATTAGATTGTAAGCTCCTAAGACAGGGTATACATTATTCTGTATGCTCTCAGGAGCCGCCTGTATATTGTATATTAGATTGTATGCTCCTAGAACAGGGTGTACATTATTCTGTATGCCCTCAGGAGCAGCCTGTATATTGTATATTAGAGTGTAAGCTCCGAGGACAGTGTGTACATTATTCTGTATGCCCTCGGGAGCAGTCTGTATATTGTATATTACATTGTAAGCTCCTAGGACAGGGTGTACAATATTCTGTATGCCATCAGGAGCAGCCCGTATATTGTATGTTAGATTGTAAGCTCCTTGGACAGGGTGTACATTATTCTGTAAGCTCTGAGGAGCACCCTGTATATTGTATATTAGATTGTAAGCTCCTAGGACAGGGTGTGCATTATTCTGTATTCTCTCAGGAGCACCCTGTAAATTGTATATTAGATTGTAAGCTCCTAGGACAGGGTGTACATTTTTCTGCATGCTCTCAGGAGCAGCCTGTATATTGTATATAAGATTGTAAGCTCCTAGGACAGGGTGTACATTATTCTGTAAGCTCTCAGGAGCAGCCTGTATATTGTATATTAGATTGTAAGCTCCTTGGACAGGGTGTACATTATTCTGTATGCCCTCAGGAGCAGCCTGTATATTATATATTAGATTGTAAGCTCCTAGGACAGGCTGTGCATTATTCTGTATGCCCTCAGGAGCAGCCTGTATATTGTATATTAGATTGTAAGCTCCTAGGACAGGGCATAGATTATTCTGTATTCCCTCAGGAGCTGCCTGTATATTGTATATTAGATTGTAAACTACTAAGACAGGGTGTACATTATTCTGTATGCTCTCAGGAGCAGCCTGTATATTGTATATTAGATTGTAATCTCCTAGGACAGGGTGTACATTATTCTGTATGCCCTCAGGAGCAGCCTGTATATTGTATATTAGATTGTAAGCTTCTAGGACAGGGTGTGCATTATTCTGTATGCTCTCAGGAGCAGTCTGTATATTGTATATTAGATTGTAAGCTCCTAGGACAGGGTGTGCATTATTCTGTATGCCCTCAGGATCTGCCTGCATATTGTATATTAGATTGTAAGCTCCTAGGACAGGGTGTACATTATTCTGTATGCTCACAGGAGCAGCCTGTATATTGTATATTAGATTGTATGCTCCGAGGACAGGGTGTACATTATTCTGTATGCTCTCAGGAGCAGTCTGTATATTGTATATTAGATTGTAAGCTCCTAGGACAGGGTGTGCATTATTCTGTATGCCCTCAGGAGCAGCCTGTATATTGTATATTAGATTGTAAGCTTCTAGGACAGGGTGTGCATTATTCTGTATGCCCTCAGGAGCAGCCTGTATATTGTATATTAGATTGTAAGCTCCTAGGACAGGATGTAGATTATTGTGTATGCCCTCAGGAGCAGCCTGTATATTATATGTTAGATTGTAGGCTTCTAGGACAGGGTGTAGATTATTCTGTATGCCCTCAGGAGCAGTCTGTATATTGTATATTAGATTGTAAGCTCCTAGGACAGGGTGTACACTATTCTGCATGCCGTCAGGAGCAGCCTGTATTTTATATATTAGATTGTAAGCTCCTAGGACAGAGCGTATATTATTCTGTATGCTCTCAGGAGCACCCTGTATATTGTATATTAGATTGTAAGCTCCTATGACAGGGTGTACATTATTCTGTATGCCCTCAGGAGCAGTCTGTATATTGTATATTAGATTGTAAGCTCCTAGGATAGGGTGTTCATTATTCTGCATGCTCTCAGGAGCAGCCTGTATATTGTATATTAGATTGTAAGCTCCTAGGACAGGGTGTACATTATTCTGCATGCTCTCCGGAGCAGCCTGTATATTGTATATTAGATTGTAAGCTTCTAGGACAGGGTGTACATTATTCTGTATGCTCTCAGGAGCAGCCTGTATATTGTATATTAGATTGTAAGTTCCGAGGACAGGGTGTACATTATTCTGTTTACTCTCAGGAGCAGCCTGTATACTGTATATTAGATTGTAAGCTCATAGGACAGGTTGTGCATTATTCTGTATGCCATCTGGAGCAGCCAGTATATTGTATATTAGATTGTAAGCTCATAGGACAGGTTGTGCATTATTCTGTATGCCATCTGGAGCAGCCAGTATATTCTACATTAGATTGTAATCTGCTAGGACAGGGTGTACATTATTCTGTATGCTCTCATGAGCAGTCTGTATATTGTATATTAGATTGTAAGCTCTTCAGACAGGGCGTAGATTATTCTGTATGCCCTCAGGAGCAGCCTGTATATTGTATATTAGATTGTAAGCTCCTAGGACAGGGTGTACATTATTCTGTATGCTCTCAGGAGCAGTCTGTATATTGTATATTAGACTTTAAGCTCCTAGGACAGGGTGTGCATTATTCTGCATGCCCTCAGGAGCAGCCTGTATATTGTATATTAGATTGTAAGCTTATAGGACAGGGTGTACATTATTCTGTAAGCTCTGAGGAGCACCCTGTATATTGTGTATTCGATTGTAAGCTCCTAGGACAGGGTGTACATTATTCTGTATGCTCTCAGGAGCAGTCTGTATATTGTATATTAGACTGTAAGCTCCTAGGACAGGGTCTGCACTATTCTGCATGCCCTCAGGAGCAGCCGGTATATTGTATATTAGATTGTTAGCTCCTAGGACAGGGTGTGCATTATTCTGTATTCTCTCAGGAGCACCCTGTATGTTGTATATTAGATTGTAAGCTCCTAGGACAGGGTGTACATTATTCTGTGTGCCTTCAGGAGCAGCCTGTATATTGTATATTAGATTGTAAGCTTCTAGGACAGGGTGTACATTATTCTGTATGCTCTCAGGAGCAGTCTGTATATTGTATATTAGATTGTAAGCTCCTAGGACAGGGTGTGCATTATTCTGTGTGCCTTCAGGAGCAGTCTGTATATTGTATATTAGATTGTAAGCTTCTAGGACAGGGTGTGCATTATTCTGTATGCTCACAGGAGCAGCCTGTATATTAGGTTGTATGCTCCGAGGACAGGGTGTACATTATTCTGTATGCTCTCAGGAGCAGTCTGTTTATTGTGTATTAGATTGTAAGCTCCTAGGACAGGGTGTGCATTATTCTGTATGCCCTCAGGAGCAGCCTGTATAATGTATATTAGATTGTAAGCACCTCGGACAGGGTGTAGATTATTCTGTAAGCCCTCAGGAGCAGCCTGTATATTGTATTTTAGATAGTAACCTCCTAGGACAGGACGTAGATTATTGTGTATGCCCTCAGGAGCAGCCTGTATATTATATATTAGATTGTAAGCTTCTAGGACAGGGTGTAGATTATTCTGTATGCCCTCAGGAGCAGTCTGTATATTGTATATTAGATTGTAAGCTCCTAGGACAGGGTGTACATTATTCTGCATGCTCTCAGGAGAAGCCTCTATATTGTATATTAGATTGTAAGCTCCTAGGACAGGGTGTACATTATTCTGCATGCCCTCAGGAGCAGCCTGTATATTGTATATTAGATTGTAAGCTCCTAGGACAGGGTGCATATTATTCTTTACGCTCTCAGGAGCAGTCTGTATATTGTATATTAGATTGTAAGCTCCTAGGAGAGGGTGTGCATTATTCTGTATGCTCTCAGGAGCAGCCTGTATATTGTATATTAGATTGTAAGCTCCTAGGACAGGGTGTACATTATTCTGTATGCTCTCAGGAGCAGTCTGTATATTGTATATTAGACTGTAAGCTCCTAGGACTGGTTGTGCATTATTCTGCATGCCCTCAGGAGCAGTCTGTACATTTTATATTAGATTGTAAGCTCCTAGGACAGGGCGTAGATTATTCTGTATTCCCTCAGGAGCAGCCTGTATATTGTATATTAGATTGTAAGCTCCTAAGACAGGGTATACATTATTCTGTATGCTCTCAGGAGCCGCCTGTATATTGTATATTAGATTGTATGCTCCTAGAACAGGGTGTACATTATTCTGTATGCCCTCAGGAGCAGCCTGTATATTGTATATTAGAGTGTAAGCTCCGAGGACAGGGTGTACATTATTCTGTATGCCCTCGGGAGCAGTCTGTATATTGTATATTAGATTGTAAGCTCCTAGGACAGGGTGTACAATATTCTGTATGCCATCAGGAGCAGCCTGTATATTGTATATTAGATTGTAAGCTCCTTGGACAGGGTGTACATTATTCTGTAAACTCTGAGGAGCACCCTGTATATTGTATATTAGATTGTAAGCTCCTAGGACAGGGTGTGCATTATTCTGTATTCTCTCAGGAGCACCCTGTAAATTGTATATTAGATTGTAAGCTCCTAGGACAGAGTGTACATTTTTCTGCATGCTCTCAGGAGCAGCCTGTATATTGTATATAAGATTGTAAGCTCCTAGGACAGGGTGTACATTATTCTGTAAGCTCTCAGGAGCAGCCTGTATATTGTATATTAGATTGTAAGCTCCTTGGACAGGGTGTACATTATTCTGTATGCCCTCAGGAGCAGCCTGTATATTATATATTAGATTGTAAGTTCCTAGGACAGGCTGTGCATTATTCTGTATGCCCTCAGGAGCAGCCTGTATATTGTATATTAGATTGTAAGCTCCTAGGACAGGGCATAGATTATTCTGTATTCCCTCAGGAGCTGCCTGTATATTGTATATTAGATTGTAAACTACTAAGACAGGGTGTACATTATTCTGTATGCTCTCAGGAGCAGCCTGTATATTGTATATTAGATTGTAATCTCCTAGGACAGGGTGTACATTATTCTGTATGCCCTCAGGAGCAGCCTGTATATTGTATATTAGATTGTAAGCTTCTAGGACAGGGTGTGCATTATTCTGTATGCTCTCAGGAGCAGTCTGTATATTGTATATTAGATTGTAAGCTCCTAGGACAGGGTGTGCATTATTCTGTATGCCCTCAGGATCTGCCTGCATATTGTATATTAGATTGTAAGCTCCTAGGACAGGGTGTACATTATTCTGTATGCTCACAGGAGCAGCCTGTATATTGTATATTAGATTGTATGCTCCGAGGACAGGGTGTACATTATTCTGTATGCTCTCAGGAGCAGTCTGTATATTGTATATTAGATTGTAAGCTCCTAGGACAGGGTGTGCATTATTCTGTATGCCCTCAGGAGCAGCCTGTATATTGTATATTAGATTGTAAGCTTCTAGGACAGGGTGTGCATTATTCTGTATGCCCTCAGGAGCAGCCTGTATATTGTATATTAGATTGTAAGCTCCTAGGACAGGATGTAGATTATTGTGTATGCCCTCAGGAGCAGCCTGTATATTATATGTTAGATTGTAGGCTTCTAGGACAGGGTGTAGATTATTCTGTATGCCCTCAGGAGCAGTCTGTATATTGTATATTAGATTGTAAGCTCCTAGGACAGGGTGTACACTATTCTGCATGCTGTCAGGAGCAGCCTGTATTTTATATATTAGATTGTAAGCTCCTAGGACAGAGCGTATATTATTCTGTATGCTCTCAGGAGCACCCTGTATATTGTATATTAGATTGTAAGCTCCTATGACAGGGTGTACATTATTCTGTATGCCCTCAGGAGCAGTCTGTATATTGTATATTAGATTGTAAGCTCCTAGGATAGGGTGCTCATTATTCTGCATGCTCTCAGGAGCAGCCTGTATATTGTATATTAGATTGTAAGCTCCTAGGACAGGGTGTACATTATTCTGCATGCTCTCCGGAGCAGCCTGTATATTGTATATTAGATTGTAAGCTTCTAGGACAGGGTGTACATTATTCTGTATGCTCTCAGGAGCAGCCTGTATATTGTATATTAGATTGTAAGTTCCGAGGACAGGGTGTACATTATTCTGTTTACTCTCAGGAGCAGCCTGTATACTGTATATTAGATTGTAAGCTCATAGGACAGGTTGTGCATTATTCTGTATGCCATCTGGAGCAGCCAGTATATTGTATATTAGATTGTAAGCTCATAGGACAGGTTGTGCATTATTCTGTATGCCATCTGGAGCAGCCAGTATATTCTACATTAGATTGTAAGCTGCTAGGACAGGGTGTACATTATTCTGTATGCTCTCATGAGCAGTCTGTATATTGTATATTAGATTGTAAGCTCTTCAGACAGGGCGTAGATTATTCTGTATGCCCTCAGGAGCAGCCTGTATGTTGTATATTAGATTGTAATCTCCTAGGACAGGGTGTACATTATTCTGTATGCCCTCAGGAGCAGCCTGTATATTGTATATTAGATTGTAAGCTCCTAGGACAGGGTGTACATTATTCTGTATGCTCTCAGGAGCAGTCTGTATATTGTATATTAGACTTTAAGCTCCTAGGACAGGGTGTGCATTATTCTGCATGCCCTCAGGAGCAGCCTGTATATTGTATATTAGATTGTAAGCTTATAGGACAGGGTGTACATTATTCTGTAAGCTCTGAGGAGCACCCTGTATATTGTGTATTCGATTGTAAGCTCCTAGGACAGGGTGTACATTATTCTGTATGCTCTCAGGAGCAGTCTGTATATTGTATATTAGACTGTAAGCTCCTAGGACAGGGTCTGCACTATTCTGCATGCCCTCAGGAGCAGCCGGTATATTGTATATTAGATTGTTAGCTCCTAGGACAGGGTGTGCATTATTCTGTATTCTCTCAGGAGCACCCTGTATGTTGTATATTAGATTGTAAGCTCCTAGGACAGGGTGTACATTATTCTGTGTGCCTTCAGGAGCAGCCTGTATATTGTATATTAGATTGTAAGCTTCTAGGACAGGGTGTACATTATTCTGTATGCTCTCAGGAGCAGTCTGTATATTGTATATTAGATTGTAAGCTCCTAGGACAGGGTGTGCATTATTCTGTGTGCCTTCAGGAGCAGTCTGTATATTGTATATTAGATTGTAAGCTTCTAGGACAGGGTGTGCATTATTCTGTATGCTCACAGGAGCAGCCTGTATATTAGGTTGTATGCTCCGAGGACAGGGTGTACATTATTCTGTATGCTCTCAGGAGCAGTCTGTTTATTGTGTATTAGATTGTAAGCTCCTAGGACAGGGTGTGCATTATTCTGTATGCCCTCAGGAGCAGCCTGTATAATGTATATTAGATTGTAAGCACCTCGGACAGGGTGTAGATTATTCTGTAAGCCCTCAGGAGCAGCCTGTATATTGTATTTTAGATAGTAACCTCCTAGGACAGGACGTAGATTATTGTGTATGCCCTCAGGAGCAGCCTGTATATTATATATTAGATTGTAAGCTTCTAGGACAGGGTGTAGATTATTCTGTATGCCCTCAGGAGCAGTCTGTATATTGTATATTAGATTGTAAGCTCCTAGGACAGGGTGTACATTATTCTGCATGCTCTCAGGAGAAGCCTCTATATTGTATATTAGATTGTAAGCTCCTAGGACAGGGTGTACATTATTCTGCATGCCCTCAGGAGCAGCCTGTATATTGTATATTAGATTGTAAGCTCCTAGGACAGGGTGCATATTATTCTTTACGCTCTCAGGAGCAGTCTGTATATTGTATATTAGATTGTAAGCTCCTAGGAGAGGGTGTGCATTATTCTGTATGCTCTCAGGAGCAGCCTGTATATTGTATATTAGATTGTAAGCTCCTAGGACAGGGTGTACATTATTCTGTATGCTCTCAGGAGCAGTCTGTATATTGTATATTAGACTGTAAGCTCCTAGGACTGGTTGTGCATTATTCTGCATGCCCTCAGGAGCAGTCTGTACATTTTATATTAGATTGTAAGCTCCTAGGACAGGGCGTAGATTATTCTGTATTCCCTCAGGAGCAGCCTGTATATTGTATATTAGATTGTAAGCTCCTAAGACAGAGTATACATTATTCTGTATGCTCTCAGGAGCCGCCTGTATATTGTATATTAGATTGTATGCTCCTAGAACAGGGTGTACATTATTCTGTATGCCCTCAGGAGCAGCCTGTATATTGTATATTAGAGTGTAAGCTCCGAGGACAGGGTGTACATTATTCTGTATGCCCTCGGGAGCAGTCTGTATATTGTATATTAGATTGTAAGCTCCTAGGACAGGGTGTACAATATTCTGTATGCCATCAGGAGCAGCCTGTATATTGTATATTAGATTGTAAGCTCCTTGGACAGGGTGTACATTATTCTGTAAACTCTGAGGAGCACCCTGTATATTGTATATTAGATTGTAAGCTCCTAGGACAGGGTGTGCATTATTCTGTATTCTCTCAGGAGCACCCTGTAAATTGTATATTAGATTGTAAGCTCCTAGGACAGGGTGTACATTTTTCTGCATGCTCTCAGGAGCAGCCTGTATATTGTATATAAGATTGTAAGCTCCTAGGACAGGGTGTACATTATTCTGTAAGCTCTCAGGAGCAGCCTGTATATTGTATATTAGATTGTAAGCTCCTTGGACAGGGTGTACATTATTCTGTATGCCCTCAGGAGCAGCCTGTATATTATATATTAGATTGTAAGCTCCTAGGACAGGCTGTGCATTATTCTGTATGCCCTCAGGAGCAGCCTGTATATTGTATATTAGATTGTAAGCTCCTAGGACAGGGCATAGATTATTCTGTATTCCCTCAGGAGCTGCCTGTATATTGTATATTAGATTGTAAACTACTAAGACAGGGTGTACATTATTCTGTATGCTCTCAGGAGCAGCCTGTATATTGTATATTAGATTGTAATCTCCTAGGACAGGGTGTACATTATTCTGTATGCCCTCAGGAGCAGCCTGTATATTGTATATTAGATTGTAAGCTTCTAGGACAGGGTGTGCATTATTCTGTATGCTCTCAGGAGCAGTCTGTATATTGTATATTAGATTGTAAGCTCCTAGGACAGGGTGTGCATTATTCTGTATGCCCTCAGGATCTGCCTGCATATTGTATATTAGATTGTAAGCTCCTAGGACAGGGTGTACATTATTCTGTATGCTCACAGGAGCAGCCTGTATATTGTATATTAGATTGTATGCTCCGAGGACAGGGTGTACATTATTCTGTATGCTCTCAGGAGCAGTCTGTATATTGTATATTAGATTGTAAGCTCCTAGGACAGGGTGTGCATTATTCTGTATGCCCTCAGGAGCAGCCTGTATATTGTATATTAGATTGTAAGCTCCTAGGACAGGGTGTGCATTATTCTGTATGCCCTCAGGAGCAGCCTGTATATTGTATATTAGATTGTAAGCTCCTAGGACAGGATGTAGATTATTGTGTATGCCCTCAGGAGCAGCCTGTATATTATATGTTAGATTGTAGGCTTCTAGGACAGGGTGTAGATTATTCTGTATGCCCTCAGGAGCAGTCTGTATATTGTATATTAGATTGTAAGCTCCTAGGACAGGGTGTACACTATTCTGCATGCCGTCAGGAGCAGCCTGTATTTTATATATTAGATTGTAAGCTCCTAGGACAGAGCGTATATTATTCTGTATGCTCTCAGGAGCACCCTGTATATTGTATATTAGATTGTAAGCTCCTATGACAGGGTGTACATTATTCTGTATGCCCTCAGGAGCAGTCTGTATATTGTATATTAGATTGTAAGCTCCTAGGATAGGGTGTTCATTATTCTGCATGCTCTCAGGAGCAGCCTGTATATTGTATATTAGATTGTAAGCTCCTAGGACAAGGTGTACATTATTCTGCATGCTCTCCGGAGCAGCCTGTATATTGTATATTAGATTGTAAGCTTCTAGGACAGGGTGTACATTATTCTGTATGCTCTCAGGAGCAGCCTGTATATTGTATATTAGATTGTAAGTTCCGAGGACAGGGTGTACATTATTCTGTTTACTCTCAGGAGCAGCCTGTATACTGTATATTAGATTGTAAGCTCATAGGACAGGTTGTGCATTATTCTGTATGCCATCTGGAGCAGCCAGTATATTGTATATTAGATTGTAAGCTCATAGGACAGGTTGTGCATTATTCTGTATGCCATCTGGAGCAGCCAGTATATTGTATATTAGATTGTAAGCTGCTAGGACAGGGTGTACATTATTCTGTATGCTCTCATGAGCAGTCTGTATATTGTATATTAGATTGTAAGCTCTTCAGACAGGGCGTAGATTATTCTGTATGCCCTCAGGAGCAGCCTGTATGTTGTATATTAGATTGTAATCTCCTAGGACAGGGTGTACATTATTCTGTATGCCCTCAGGAGCAGCCTGTATATTGTATATTAGATTGTAAGCTCCTAGGACAGGGTGTACATTATTCTGTATGCTCTCAGGAGCAGTCTGTATATTGTATATTAGACTTTAAGCTCCTAGGACAGGGTGTGCATTATTCTGCATGCCCTCAGGAGCAGTCTGTATATTGTATATTAGATTGTAAGCTCCTAGGACAGGGTGTACATTATTCTGTATGCTCTCAGGAGCAGTCTGTATATTGTATATTAGATTGTAAGCTCCTAGGACAGGGTGTGCATTTTTCTGCATGCCCTCAGAAGCAGTCTGTATTTTGTATCTTAGACTGTAAGCTCCTAGGACAGGGTGTTCATTATTCTGCATGCTCTCAGGAGCAGTCTGTATATTATATATTAGATTGTAAGCTCCTAGGACAGGGTGTACATTATTCTGCATGCTCTCAGGAGCAGCCTGTATATTGTATATTAGATTGTAAGCTCTGAGGACAGGGTGTACATTATTCTTTATGCCCTCAGGAGCAGTCTGTTTATTGTATGTTAGATTGTAAGCTCCTAGGACAGGGTGTACAATATTCTGTATGCCCTCAGGAGCAGCCTGTAAATTGTATATTAGATTGTAAGCTCCTAAAACAGGGTGTAGATTATTCTGTATGCTCTCAGGAGCAGCCTGTATGCTGTATATTAGACTGTAAGCTCCTAGTACAGGGTGTACATTATTCTGCATGCTCTCAGGAGCAGCCTGTATATTGTATATTAGATTGTAAGCTCCCAGGACAGGGTGTACATTATTCTGTATGCCCTCAGGAGCAGCCTGTATATTATATATTAGATTGTAAGCTCCTCGGACAGGGTGTACATTTTTCTGTATGCTCTCAGGAGCAGCCTGTATATTGTATATTAAATTGTAAGTTCCGAGGACAGTGTGTACATTATTCTGTATGCTCTCAGGAGCAGCCTGTATTTTGTATATTAGATTGTAAGCTCCTAGGACAGGGTGTACATTATTCTGCATGCCCTCAGGATCAGCCTGTATATTGTATATTAGGGTTTAAGCTCCTAGAATAGGGTGTATATACGTCTTTAAGCTCTGAGGAGCAGCCTGTATATTGTATATTAGATTGTAAGCTCCTAGGACAGGGTGTGCATTATTCTGTATGCTCTCAGGAGTAGTCTGTATATTGTATATTAGATTGTAAGCTCCTAGGACAGGGTGTACATTATTCTGTATGCTCTCAGGAGCAGTCTGTATATTATATTAGATTGTAAGCTCCTCTTGAGCAGGGTGTATTTATCTTTTCATATTAGATTGTAAGCTCCTCTTGAGCAGGGTGTAGTTATCTTTTCTTTCCCAGGGTCGGCTCTCTTGAGCTTATGATACATGCAGATATACAGCAATATGCAGCAGGACAGACGGGATCCAGGGAAATATCCGATCGCCACAACTGGGGTCAGGAAGGAATTTTTTTCCCCCCTGAGGCAGAACTCTCCGGGGGGTTTCTTTGCCTTCCTCTGGATCTTTGGGTCCAGTGGCTCTCAGCCAGTCCTCAATGACCACAGCCAGTTCTGTGGTCTGTATGGGGCCTGACCTGAGAGTCATTGTGATCATGGTTTAATTTCTTAAAGGGCCGGTAATATTTTTATTACAATGTTGCTTATTGCTATTCCAATAAAATATATAAAAAGAAAGAAAATAAAAGTGTCATGTGAATTGTTTTGTCTTGACTTTTTTTTCCACAGTTACAGTGATGGGAGTGATCATTACTACCCTCAATATTCCACAAGTAGAACCAGGAATTATTGGGGGCGTCATTTACAGCAGGCATACGTAAGAAAACTTGTCACTCAAAGTAGATGAAGTTAAATAATAATGATTTAATATGCAATCCAACAATAAGATTCACAAACGTTTCGGTCTACATTAGACTTTCCTCAGTGTACCTATTGTCCAATTGAAAACATATCAGTTTATCCCCCTTGGTCAGCAATGTCCACCGCTGGTTCAAACATGCCAAGTTTTCTTATCATTTGAACGGGATTGGATCCTACTTGTGCACCATCAAACAGTAGTGTTGTGGTCATCTTCACACATGTACAGACGGCAGACCATATATATCTCCACCCAATGTGGTATCAAAATGTCAACTCCTGGCCCAAGTTACATTACAAGGTTTATGGGGTCCAATCTCTGTGATGGGGGCAGGGCCCTAAAATAGTATATGTCCTACACAACAAACTACTTGATAGAAGACTGAAGACCGGGACACAGTCGCCGAATACAAGAGACACAAGGTTCTTGTAGGAAACAAGCTAAAGAAATCTGCAACAAGTGGCATACAATGGTCTGAGTTTGACCAGTGGTTTTTATCAGCGTTTATCAGTGTTTGGGCCGTGTGTCAGTTTTTACCATTAGAGTTTGATCACAGTTTCATCCATTTGTCTCTGATGAAAAAAAAAGAAACAATGAAGGTTTCTCGAGCTTCTCATATGAAACCGCATCGGATCAAAATTGGACATAGCTCTGTGGTTGTGCAGACCACTCGGTCAGCAAAAAAAACACAGACATGTGAACAGCTCCATAGACTATAATACGTATAGGTTCTGTTTGTGAAAAACACGGATAGAACTCGTATGTGAAAAACTGATTTCTGAATGAGGCCTAAGGCTTTGATCAGCAATGGCCACTATTATCAGATCATGGCCAACATTTACTAAAATTAAAATATCTTATTTTATGCATCTTATGCAGGCCTCTTATTAATCGTGGCTCAATTGGAAACATCCAATGGCCACTTGTTTACATTTGCCCAGCACCACCGTTGGTCCTTGTGACCACTACCAGAATTCTTTCCTGACTCTGCACAGCTATGTACATACTAACATGCAGATCAACAACACCTTATGCAACCGGAGGGCAATTCGAGTCCAAGTTTATTTAGACAAGGGCAGAAGGTCTTTTCTCGCCCCAACCAATCCCCTAGTCACTGTTTGATGCTTTTACCACCTTGCATCTTGTCTCCTGGCTGAATTCCACTGCGCATGTCAGCTGAAGACGTCTCTCTCACAGACAGACGAAAAGAGCATGAGAGATGCCATAGCTCCCAACCGTCCTGGATTCAGCGGGACTGTCCCGGTTTGATGTCCCAAGTCCCGCCACTTCTAATATTCACCTCTCTCCAAAGTCATCCTTCTTGGGGAGCGGTGCTGCATCTCTCTGCTCTGACATAAATTAAATAAACTATTCCCTTCTCTTGTGATCAGGATGTTGGTCACTTACTAAAAGGGGTCCAGAATGGGGAACATTTTTACTGGAAGAGGCACAGGATGGAAGACATTTATGGGAGATTGGCCTGAGGATGGGTGACATTAGTACAGAATGAGGGACAATATTACATTATGGGGGAGCAACACATATGTCTTTTATAGGATTTAGAATGCCACAAGGATTAATACATCTGATCAACATGTAGGTGAGGGCCCAGGTCCAAATTTTGCACCATGGCCCATCGGACTCTAGTTATGCCACTTCGCATAGATATGGCCCAAGCAGTGGCATACCCCCAAAATAATAAGAGTCCCCTAATATCTTGTGATCTCAGCTCCCGAGATCTCAATCTGTGCATGTGCCGGCTCCGACGGCCATTTAAGTGCGGGGACTCTGCCCATATTTTCTGCAAGCCTGGAGCCCTCCACAGCCTTGCATCACTGAACACCCCCTCCTCCCAGCCCGGGGCCCACAGCATTGACCCACTCCTGCCACCAGCGATACTGCTTTCTGGGATCCTGCTCCACTGCAGCCGTCCCCCACCCTTGTAAGCTAAAGTAAAAGCAGACTATAAGGTGCACCACCATTTTATTAAAAAAAATATTTTCCTATTTTCCTCCCCGAAATTTGGGGTGCGTCTTATGGTCTGGGGCGTCTTATAGTCCACAAAATACAGCATGTGATACATTCCCTTAAAGAAAAATTAAATAAAAATATACCTAAAAAAGTATTGGATATTTTGAGAATTTTTTTAATAGATTAGAGTAGGGCCCTGCCAAAAAAGTCTACCTTGTCGTGGTGGCAGGCTTAAAAAATCTTTTGGCCAAAACAAAAACTATTGGCTATGTATGTGATATGGTGTTTGATGGGAACTGGTAATGTGTGATTGGTGAGGACGTGGTGCAAAAGTGGAGTTTTTCCAAGAATGGGTGGTGGGACTGTGGAAGGTTCGAGGTGTGGAGGCTGAGCTGGTGTGGAACCTGGGCAGAATCTCAAAGGGGCCTGAAAATTTTGTCAGGATGGGGCCCTGAAATTCCTGGTGGCAACCCTGGGTAAGAGGGCCCACTTGCACCTCCAAAGCATATACTGTTCTTACACAAGATCCTTCTTCTGCCTGTCTGCTTCTGCAGTGGCTAAAGGCCATTGCACAGTAATATGACCATCATCTCTATATTTAACCCCTTCACCCCCAGCCTGTTTTCACCTTCCTGACCAGGCCAATTTTTTCCAAGTCTGACCAGTGTCACTTTAAGAGGTTATAACTCTGGAATGCTTCAACATATCCCAGTGATTCTGAAACTGTTTTTCAATGACACCAGGTACTTCATGTTAGTGGTAAATTTTGGTCGATATGAGTTGTGTTTATGAAAATATCGAAACTTTGCCAAAAAGTGTGAACATTTTGCAATTTTCAAACTTTAAATTTTTATTCCACACAAAATAATTAATAAATAACATTTACCACATGTCTACTTCACATCAGCATCATTTTTGAAACATAACTTGTTTAGGTAAGAAGTGTTAACATGTGTGTGTGTGTGGGCAGGTGTGTGTGTGTGTGGGCAGGTGTGTGTGTATATGTGTGTGTGTGTATATGTGTGTGTGGGCAGGTGTGTGTGTGTTTGTGGGCAGGTGTCTGTGTGGGCAGATGTGTGTGTGTGTATATGTGTGTGTGTGTATATGTGTGTGGGCAGGTGTGTTTGTGTTTGTGAGCAGGTGTGTGTGTGTGTATATGTGTGTGTGTGTTTGTGGGCAGGTGTCTGTGTGGGCAGGTGTGTGTGTGTCTGTGTGGGCAGGTGTGTGTGTATATGTGTGTGTATATGTGTTTGTGGGCAGGTGTGTGTGTGGGCAGCTGTGTGTGTGTTTGTGGGCAGGTGTCTGTGTGGGCAGGTGTGTGTGTGTGTGGGCAGGTGTGTGTGTGTGTGTCTGTGTGAGCAGGTGTGTGTATATGTGTGTGTGTAGGGCAGGTTAGAAAGTCTTGCCCTGTTGAACACTACACCTGACTTGAGGCCACCACCTCTTGGTTGTCCAATGTTCTTGCTTCTCTAGGGCTCTTCTCAGATATTCATTATACCAGCTCCCCAGAATACCAAAGCTAGGGTGGGTGACCGCGAGCCCTGGTGGTGGTCATAACTGCGGCCACCCAGGGGCAATACTCCATAACAACAATCCCCTGAGGTGGTGTAGGATGTAAGGACCTATTCACACTACATTCAGCGCTGCATTCAGGCCTTTACACAAGGCTTACAACTGAATCCCTGAAATTCAGGATTGTGCTGTCTGAAATGAGACATCTGAAAGCAGAGCAAATGGAGCCTAAAGATTCAGACTTTAGCCTCGGTTTGCCTTTGTTCAAATCAATGGCTATGTCAAGGCCCATCTGAATGCCATTTTTCAGGGATTTAGATAGAAGCCTGGAAAGAGGAGATGAATGCATTGCAAAATTCAGTGTGAATAGGCCCTTATATCTGGAGTCTTGATATTGATGCCACATGCATTTTACTTGTTTTTAACTTAAAAAAAAAATACACACACACAAATTATACAAACACACACACACACACTATACATACACACACATTATACACACTATACATACACACACACTATACATACACACACATTATACACACACACATTATACACACACACACACTATACATACACACACACTATACAAACACACACATTATACACACACACACACACACAGATGTGTGTGGGCAGGTGTGTGTGTGTGTGTGTGATGTCTGTCTGTTTGTGTGTGTGTGGGCAGATGTCATTGTGTGATGTCTGTATGTATTTTTGTGTTTCAAATGTGTTTATGCGTGTCTGTATATGTTTGTGTGTGTGTATGACTGCATGCGGCCTCCTGCTGAGTATAGTTGGCGCCGTGCGGCCTCCTGATGTCTCTGTGGGGGGCGCCGTGCGGCCTCCCGCTGTGTATAGATGGCTACGTGCGGCCCCCTGCTGTGTATAGATGGCTACGTGCACCCCCCCGCTGTGTGTAGATGGCTACATGCGGCCCCCCGCTGTGTATAGACAGCGCCGTGCGGCCCCCCGCTGTGTATAGATGGCTACGTGCGCCCCCCGCTGTGTATAGACGGCTACGTGCGGCCCCCCGCTGAGTATAGATGTCGCCGTGTGGCCTCCTGTTGTGTATAGATGGCTACGTGCGGTCTCCCGCTGAGTATAGATGGCGCTGTGTGGCCTCCTGCTGTCTCTGGGGGGAGCGCCGTGCAGCATCTATACTCAGCAGGAGGCCGCACGTAGCCATCTATACACGTATACTCACCCGGAGGCCGCACGTAGCCATCTATACGACGCCATCTATACACAGCGGGAGGCCGCACGGCGCCATCTATACACAGCGGGAGGCCGCACGGCGCCATCTATACACAGCGGGAGTCTCAGTGCTTTGCAACAGCAGTCAATAAATTCTGCTTGACTAATTCTGAGCACCATAAAGTCTGGTTCGCTTCTAACCTGCTGTCTTTATTTTCAGTTTGCTGAATTCTAACTCATTTACTGTCATTCGAGACGATGCCTTTGCTGGTCTCTTTCACCTTGAATACCTGTAAGTGCTCCACTTAATGTCATATTTTTGATTCTGTTCTTCTTCATCTTTTGGCATGTGCAATTGTATGAGCAAGTATTCATATGAATTTATGACCTACTTAAACCTTCGAGGAACTTAAATTTTATTCAATCAAATTTTTTTCCAGTTTAAAACTATGGGACATATATGTGCCTTGGTCCTCAAAGGGTTTTTAAAGGGGCTGCAAACATAAATACGAAAAAAATAATTCAATTAGTGCTTTTTGTGTTCATTTAATTTTTATTTGAAGTCCATTTTTTTATATACCTTGAAATTAAGCCCTACCCCATGGAATGAAGCCATACCTACATGACATCTGAGAGCTACATGGATCCCGCTTGTGAGGTGCCTGTCCGTCACTACTATTCAGTTTTAGGGTCCACTCACTAAGCCATATATTCTCTCATGCAAGAGAATAGGGCCAATTATGCTAATGACACTCGGCTCAAACTCTGTCAGAGATTCAACTGAGTGTGATCCGATTCTCTCGCAGCACAGATATGGAGAAGATGGAGAACTTAATTTCTCCATCTTCTCCATAGTCTCTGTGAGTGTTCATCGGACTGCACTTGGATGACATCCGAGTGCAGTCCAATGTTTTACGTGCATTGGGTGCACATGGTCCGAATATCGAATGAGATTATTTTCTCATGCCAATAATCGCAGATCTGCACTGTCCCATAGTATAACATAGGGCCGAGTCCTATCTGATAAAACATCACATAGCATTCGGCCGTGTTATACGACAGTGTGAGAGAGCCCTTAGAGTCAAGGAATATTTACATGCAGATGATGATATTACTCTCCAAGTGTATATTTTTTTAGGCGAGTTCATAGTAAATGCTTTGCCTTTTGACATGTGATCAACTAAAGAACAAGAAAGATTTAGGACCTCCCCTATACAGAAACGGAAAATAGTTTGGAGGACTTGCATGTCCTTTTTTATTTATTATGAGAAAATCATAAAAGATCCTGTTTTTTAACCATGCTGTGACTTTCTGCTGAGGGAGAGGGAGAGAGCTGCCCTATTCAGAGTCTGTAATAAGACCTGCTGACAAAAGTGTTGAAGATACAGTCTAATGTGAATTAACAATGAAAAAAAGTTAATTTCACAAATGGCTTGTATTTTTTTTAATACAAACTTTTTTGTCTTTACAGCTCCATTAAAGGGAATCTGTCATCAGGTTTTTGCCACCTAATCTGAGAGCAGCATAATGTAGGGTTAGAGGCACTGATTCCAGTAATGTGTCACTTACTGGGCTGCTTAGTGTTGTTTTGATAAAATCATTGATTTGTCAGAAGGTAATTGACTAGTAAGTTCTGTAGGACCCCACCCCCATCACTGATCAGTAGATTTCTGTGTACACTGAGCATGGGCAGAAATCTGCCAATCAGTGGTGTGGGCGGGGCTATACAGAGCGCAGCATTCAGAGAGCTGCTAGATCTGCAGCAGATAAAACAGTGATTTTCTCAAAATAACAACAAGCAGCTGAAAAAGTGACACATCGCTGGAATCAGGGTATCTGCCCCTATATTGTGCTGCTCTCAGATGGGGCAGCACAATTAATATTGTGCCAAATTAATTTCCCGTGAACTATCACATGATCTATCACAGGGGATCATGTGACATGTCACGTGATAAACAGGTGTAGGGGGGGGGGCCGCGCCTTCTAAACTGCCCGGGGCCCTTGCTGCTCTTAATCCACCCCTGCAGGGTAAAGCCAAATTTTATCAATTTATGGACGTGTAGTATGCTTAGAAGTAATCCTTAATGCAAAGGCCAGTTATGTTAGAACCGGTTTCCCAATAGTAAATTGTGTCCTTCTGTATTTCCCTCTTGGAGCTTACTCTGCACCTTTTCTGTGTTCTACCCTATCTCTCAGTTTGTGTAACCTCACCAGGAAAATGTATGTATTGTACCTCACCTGTTGCAAAGGTGCACCATCAGTTTCAGAAGTACTGGGACCCTCATCTTCCTGACTGCCAAACATTAGGGCACACTCTGGAGCACCCGCTCTGTCTGCAGCAAGCTACATGTTATTCACGACCTCTTTACCTCTCGTAATCTCTCCTTTCTGGGCATCACAGAGACATGGTTGACACCCTCCAACGTTGCCTCCACTGCTGTGCTGTGTTACGGTGGCCTCAACTTCACCCACTCTCCTCGCCCTGGTAATAGACATGGTGGAGGAGTAGGTCTTCTCCTCTCTACCAACTGCACCTTTAGCCCTATCCCACCTCTACCCCCCTTATTCTCCCTTCTTTTGAAGACCACTCTGTCCGCATCTACTCTCCCTCCAACATCCAAGTGGCTCTCATATACCAACCTCTGGGCCCGGTCACTGCCTTTATTCACCAATTCTCCACCTTGCCTCTTTACTTTCTCTCTGCTGACATTCCCACAATCATCATGGGTGATTTCAACATCCTCACTGACACTGACCAGTCAGCAGTATCCAAACTCCTGTTGCTTACTTCATCTTTTGGACTTACTCAGTGGTAATCCTCAGCCACCTACACAGACGGACACACACTAGACCTAATTTTCACCCAACTCTGCTCTCTATCTAACCTCACAACCTCCCACTTATCCATATCTGACCACCATCTACTCACATTCTCATCCCTGTCCTCCTCACCTGTCACCCATGTCCAGCAACTAGCACCCCCCGCAGAAACCTTGCACATCTATACACTTACACACTCTCTGATTCTACTACACCACTGACATCCATATCTTCACTCCACGACACAGACAGCGCCACTGCTTTCTACAATGCCACTCTTGCATCAGCTATTGATACGATTGCCCCTTTTGTACATGGCAGAGCGCGACGAGTCAATAGGCAACCCTTGCACAACAACCTCACTAAACAGCTTCGGCAATCGTCCAGGGTTGCGGAGCGGCATTGGAAGAAAACACATTCGCAAGATGACTTTACTGCATTCAAACAAGCAACACTCGCATTCATATTAGCCCTCACCTGTGCTAAAGAGGCCTACTTCACAACCCTCATATCTTCCCTATCCTACAACCTCAAACAGTTATTCAACACTTTTAACTCTCTCCTACGCCCTCCACTGACCCCTCCGACCTCTGTCATCTCTGCTGAGGAGTTTGCCACACACTTCAAAAACAAGATCGACCAAATAAAGCAAGTCTTTACTGTCCGACCACCACAACCCCGTTGTTTTCCAGATTATCGCCCCTCCCCCATAACATCCCTCTCCAACATCACTGAAGGAGACCCTACTCGTCTCCTCTCCAAATCACACCTCACCACTTGTGCACTCGACCCCATCCCATCCCACCTCCTCCCCAACCTCACCCCCACACTCATCCCTAACCCATCTCTTCAACCTATCAGTAACTTCTGGTACCTTCCCCTATGCCTTCAAACATGCCACAATCATGCCCATCCTCAAAAACCATCCCTCGACCCACCGCCTTGTCCAGCTACCGCCCCATATCGTTGCTCCCATTAGCCTCCAAACTCCTTGAGCAACACGTTCACTCTGAACTTTCCTCTCACTTCTCATCTAACTTTCTCTTCGACAACCGACAATCTGGCTTCCGCCCCCACCATTCCACCGAATCTGCCCTTACCAAAATTACTAATGACTTACTTACAGCCAAAGCTAACAGACAATTCTCTATACTCCTTCTTGACCTGTCCTCTGCCTTTGACACAGTTGATCACTGCCTCCTACTACAGATCATCTCTTCCTTTGGCGTCAAAAACCTTGCCCTATGCTGGATCTCCTCATACCTTTGCAACCGCAGATTTAGCTTCTCCCACTCCCACACTACCTCTTCATCCCGCCTCTCTCTGTTAGAGTCCCCCCCACCCTACCCTTCTCAATCTATACCCTTGGCCTGGGACAACGCATAACATCCCACGGCTTCCAGTACCATCTGTACGCTGATGACACCCAGATCTACCTCTCTGGCCCAGATGTCACCTCTCTGCTGTCCAGAATCCCAGCATGTCTATCAGCCATATCCTTCTTCTCCTCTCGTTTCCTCAAACTCAATGTGGACAAATCTGAACTCATCATTTTTCCTCCATCTCACGTATCTTCCCCACCTGATATTTCTGTCACAATAAATGACATCACACTTTTCCCCTGTACCGACAATCCTCTGCCTCGGAGTAACCCTTGACTCTGCCCTGTCCTTCAAACCACACATCCAAGCTCTCTCCACATCCAAGCCAACTCCTATTGCCCCCAGCTCAAAAATATTTCCAGACTCCGTCCTTTCCTCAACCCTCAACTGCTTGTGCATTCCATCATCATCTCCCGCCTCGACTACTGCAACATCCTCCTCTGTAGCCTACCTGCTAACACTCTCATGTGACGCTCGCAAGCCCTGCCCTGGGAAGATCTACTTGGAGCCGGGTCAGATGTTGAGGGGGATGCAGCCGTGGCCTGGACCCATTCCGTGCCCAGGGCCGTCACATTAAAAATGATGTTAGGGCTTTCCGGGTTGAGTGGTAATTGTCGACTACGCCACCTGTGGTGTCTGGTGAAGGGGCCACCAGCGCCGCTACAGTCCGCTGAGGCCCGGTGTCATGGTGGCTAAAGTTCTCGCTGCTCCCCACAGGTGGAGCAGGGCCTCAGGGCAGGCAAGACAGAATAGAGGGGGGTTATTAGTGCGGGGAAAGTACGGGCACCATGCCGCATGATATGGCGCGTAATGAACAGTCCAGAGGCCATAGGGATGAACTTCCAAGGCTTTACTCACAGTTCTTTCTCAAGCAGCGCAAGGCTTCTCCCTGCTGCTCACGGAGTCCTGCGGCCACCAGGGACGGGGGTCTGACTACCTCCGAGGAAGTCCAGTGTGAGGTAGCATCCCTACACCAGAGTGTTCCTACACTACAGACTTTACCCTTTCCCGTCTGTGCGTGTGTAGATAGGCCGGGTCTCCCTCTGAGCTCCTTTCAGGTGTAGGGCTCGGGTGGCAATTCCTCTCCATCCGAGGCCCGGCGGGATCCTCAGGGCCTAACCGGGCTTTCCCGTCCTGGACATAGAGTGCGAGGTTGGGTGTCGGGGGCCGGTACCCCTCTCGCAGCCGGAATCCCTCTGAATAAATCAGGTAGGCGAGGACAGGTGGCGTGCTCCGCTCCGTCTGCATCCTCCCCGGGACCCATTTGCTAGGGAGCCACACTCTAAAGCTCCCGGGCCTTCTTGATCCTGGTCCTTGGCCGGGTTGAGACATTCCTTGTCTGCAACCTTCCTCTCGTCCCATAGATCAGGGTACGAGGGCTGTGTCCCATACTGGTGCAGGCCCACACAGGATCTGCGCTCCCGGAGGGAAGTCACTTTACACACAGTAGTTTAGACCGCTTGACAGCCCAAGAACAAAGATCAAAGATGGCATTCTATTAAATATGAAATTTGAAGTGTAACTTACTAGTGTTCCACCACCCACACCCACTAACTGGTTCCTACCACTTTGTGTTCCCCAGTCTCCCTGTAACCAGGGGAGCAGCACTAGTGCATACTAGCTCCCTCTGGTGGAATGTGGTGTTGGATGCAAAAGGCTAGGTCACTACCATCACACCGGCCTTACCTCAGAGGAGGAACACCACACTCCACTAAAGAAGTGCAGCATTCCTGTGGCGGTCGAACCCTCAGGGGCGCCACACTCACACACCTCCAGTCCATCCTTAAAGGGAATTTGTCACCCCCCCTGGGCGATAACAGACCACTACTATGGCCATACAGGGTATGGAAAAGTTAATCTATACTTACCTGTCAGTGACAGCAGCCGTCTTAACTCAGTCACCACATGATGGAGCGCGGTGACTGGAACTAGCGGCACCTTACAAGTATGGTGGTTTACGAGAACACAGGTCTCGCAGCGCCATACATGTATGGCAGATGTCGTGAAGGGGTTAAAGAGTAACCATCATTTTAATTTTTATTTCATAAATGAATGCACACATGAAAATAAGTAACTTTGTAATATATCTTATTAGAGAAATCTGCTGCTTTCTCTGCCAGAATTGATCAGTCTTTATCAAAATTCTCCGTTCTGAGGTAAAATCTGTATTCAGTGAAGACTCACTTTCCTATTAGTGAGATAGAAGATGGCAGTTTCCACGGATGCACTTCATTATAGATGGGAGGAAGGAGGAGCTAGAGTCAGAGCTCCACCCTCCTCCTCCCCCTCTAGATAGAATCTTATTAGATTTATAACGACGGTTACACTTTTAGTTGGAGCATAATGTCCTAATACTGCCTACAGAATGATGGAGGCGCAGACAGTACTGACTCCCTTTCTCTCACAGCCTCTCATTTATCATGGGGATAAAATAATAATCGTAACTCCATTTCCTGGTTATCTTCTTAAACATTAGATTAAGACAACAATCAAGTGGCAGTATTTTGGTCAATATTTCACATCAGAATATGTACAGTGCTGGCCAAAAGTATTGGCACCCCTGCAATTCTGTCAGATAATACTCAGTTTCTTCCTGAAAATGATTGCAATCACAAATTCTTTGGTATTAGTCTCTTCATTTAATTTGTCTTCAATGAAAAAAACACAAAAAGAATTGTCCTAAAGCCAAATTGGATATAATTCCACACCAAACCTAAAAATTGGGGTGGACAAAAGTATTGGCACCCTTTCAAAAATCATGTGATGCTTCTCTAATTCGTGTAATTAACAGCACCTGTAACTTACCTGTGGCACCTAACAGGTGTTGGCAATAACTAAATCACACTTGCAGCCAGTTAACATGGATTAAAGTTGACTCAACCTCTGTCCTGTGTCCTTGTGTGTACCACATTGAGCATGGAGAAAAGAAAGAAGACCAAAGTACTGTCTGAGGACTTGAGAAACCAAATTGTGAGGAAGCATGAGCAATCTCAAGGCTACAAGTCCATCTCCAAAGACCTGAATGTTCCTGTGTCTTCCGTGCACAGTGTCATCAAGAAGTTTAAAGCCCATGGCACTGTGGCTAACCTCCCTAGATGTGGACGGAAAAGAAAAATTGACGAGAGATTTCAACGCAAGATTGTGCGGATGGTGGATAAAGAACCTCGACTAACATCCAAACAAGTTCAAGCTGCCCTGCAGTCCGAGGGTACAACAATGTCAACCCGTACTATCTGTCAGCGTCTGAATGAAAAGGGACTGTATGGTAGGATACCCCGGAAGACCCCACTTCTTACCCCAAGACATAAAAAAGCCAGGCTGGAGTTTGCCAAAACTTACCTGAGAAAGCCTAAAACGTTTTGGAAGAATGTTCTCTGGTCAGATGAGTCAAAAGTAGAGCTTTTAAGGAAAAAGCATCAACATAGAGTGTACAGGAAAAAAAAGGCATTCAAAGAAAAGAACACGGTCCCTACAGTCAAACATGGCGGAGGTTCCCTGATGTTTTGGGGTTGCTTTGCTGCCTCTGGCACTGGACTGCTTGACCGTGTGCATGGCATTATGAAGTCTGAAGACTACCAACAAATTTTGCAGCATAATGTAGGGCCCAGTGTGAGAAAGCTGGGTCTCCCTCAGAGGTCATGGGTCTTCCAGCAGGACAATGACCCAAAACACACTTCCAAAAGCACTATAAAATGGTTTTAGAGAAACACTGGAGACTTCTAAGGTGGCCAGCAATGAGTCCAGACCTGAATCCCATAGAACACCTGTGGAGAGATCTCAAAGTGGCAGTTTGGAGAAGGCACCCTTCAAATATCAGGGACCTGGAGCAGTTTGCCAAAGAAGAATGGTCTACAATTCCAGCAGAGCATTGTAAGAAACTCATTGATGGTTACCGGAAGCGGTTGTTCGCAGTTATTTTGGCTAAAGGTTGTGCAACCAAGTATTAGGCTGAGGGTGTCAATACTTTTGTCCGGCCCTTTTTTGGAGTTTTGTGTGAAATGATCAATGATTTGATTTTTGCTTCATTCTCTTTTGTGTTTTTTCCTTGCAAGCAAATTAAATGAAGAGAATAATACCAAAGAATTTGTGATTGCAATCATTTTCAGGAAGAAACTGAGTATTATCTGACTGAATTGCAGGGGTGCCAATACTTTTGGCCAGCACTGTAAGTTAAAACCAGGAATGGGTCAAAATGACAGAAGTGGTGCAAAAGTTTCTATTATACTTTTTCCCTGTTCCACTTCTAGTTTTTGCTTACAAATACTGATGTAAAATACTGAATAAATACTGATGTGTGAATATGGCCCTAGGCTTGGGCTACACAAAGATTTCCGCTAGATGCTGCTGTTGCATCGCAGTGCAATATAAGTGAATGGGGTAGCATTGCGACCTTGAGGGTACTGCGACCGTGTCAGAGTGTCAGTACCCATGGAGTGGCGCTCACTCGTATTGTGCTGTGATGTAGCAGTGACACCTAGCGAACTTTGGTCGTGTGATGGGTGTTGTGGCGAAAGTCACTGTGACGCCTTAGCCTTAGGGCTCGTGCAGACGGCTGTAGATTCTCTCATTCGAAAAAAGTTTCTCCATTTCCTCCATTCTGTGAGTGCGCGGAAATCGGACTTTACTCCGATGTCTTCCGAGTGCAGTCTGATGATTTCCACAGACTCATTGACTTGCATGGCCGATTGAGATCTGAACATCGGATCAAGCTTGGCCATGCAGCGATCTTTTCCTCGGAAAAAATCGGGCATGTGCTCGGCCCCCTAGACTAACATTGGTTTGAGAGTAATCCAGTATTTTGTCAGATCGCACTCGGAAAGCAAATTCGCTGGAGTGCACCTGCCCTTAGACTCATACTCACTAATAAGCTCGATAGAAGAGACTTACTAAGCAAATTGTCACAGATTTACTAAGGAAATTGTGAGAACAATTGCAGCAGGAAAGTGTAACTCATTTCATGTGCCTAACATTCTAGTTTAGACATTTTGCCAACATATAACAATTTTATAACACGTATAGAAGTAATTAATGAGAGTCATTGAGGTGGCTTATGTATTCAAAAATATTGATGTAAATATATCAGCAATAAGCTGGTGTAAAGAAGATGAAACTGTATTACATGCCTAGCCAGTGGCAGGCAACTTTTTTATTTTTGATAAATTTATCATTCTTTTTTCCAATTTTGGTGTCTCAAAAAATAATGCAGTTTATGGTCTCATTGATCAATATTCCAAATATTGTATACACTAAAAAGTAAATATATGTTATTTATAAGTAGTGACATTTTGCGCATTTTGAAGGCACTCACTTGAAGTGCCAGTAATATAGTTTCATTCATTAGATGATATTTCTGGTTATTATATATTTAAAAGTCCAATACTTGTAATGTGTTTAATGCTCCTATTAGGGTGGGAAACAGAACAACCCTGTAATGACATAAATAGTGAGAACTGTAAAAACTAATTTATAGATGAATGTGGTGCCAAGTTAGAACGCATTAACAAGGTAGGGCGGCAGGGTCTCTCTAGGTAAGATAATATATTGCTTTCATTAAAAAGCAATCTGCATGGACCATATCCACTAACACTGGGAACTCTGCAGCTGTCACCTTTATCAGGGGAATAAGAGCAAACCACTACATTTTAATCACTGGACTTTGTCAGGAACAAAAAACAGCCTGCTCCCCACTAATCAACAGACATGTATCCTGATAAAGAGAGTGAATTGGAAAAAGACAGTTTCGGCATGTTCCACAAGGTCTCCACTGAAATGAACAGGACAGGGCAATTTCACCACATCACGCTAATAAATGCCGTGCAATGGACCACAAAACTTGGTACATATCAACAGGGCTGCTCTATCAAACGGAAAACACTTCCAATGGAGCAAAGAGGGGATGGAAGATAATTAATTTAGTATGGAAGTTTTGAGCCCTGACTTTCCAATGGAGTTCAAAAGTTAGATACAAATGTTCAATTTTCTCTTTAAAATGAGCAAATTGCCTCTTTAGAGAAGAAGAGAACTTGAACTGTAGTGTCACCTATTGGAAGTAGCAATCCTAAAAGTCAATATATAAAAAAAGTCAATACATTGGGTAAAACTGTCACTGAAAAAGACTTGAGTGTATGGGAGAAACTCCACTTTAGTGACCAGTGTCAGGCAGCTGCTGCCAAGGTAAATACAATAATGGGATGCATTAAAAGAGGCACAGATGCTCATAACCAGAACATGAATTTTCCTCTATACAAGTCACTAGTGCGGCTACACTTAGAATACTGTGTACAATTTTGGTCTCTGGTGTATAAGACAGACATGGTTGAACAAGAACAGGTGCAGAGAAGAACAACCAAGGTAATTAAGGAAATGGGTAAACTGCAATACCATGACAGGCTATCAAACTTGGGGTTATTCAGTTTTTAAACACGAAGGCTTAGGGGCGATCTTATGACCAAGTATGAGTTTCTGAAGGGACAATACAGAGATCTTTCTAATGATGCTTTTACACCTAGGCCTGTGAGGGACAAGAGGGCCAACCTCTACGTTTAGAGGAAATAAGGTTTAATTATAATCACAGACGCAGATTCATTACTGAAAAAGCAATGCAGTTAGGCCTACCTTTATCCTTAAAAACTATAAAACTCTTTAATGAGCCTTGCCATATGACTTAGGATTAGAAATGGGCGAACTCCTGGATGTTCAGGACCGGTGGGTTCGGGCGAGCAGTTATTAAAAGTTCGAGTTCGGGTACCAGAACAGTACCTGAACCCAAACCCGAACCTAGACCCCATTCATATCAATGGGGGACCCGAACATCCCTGGTTTCCCAAGCTGTCATCTGCGTGAGGAGCGGGAAACCGGGGCTTTGATCAGCGGTAACATCGTCGGAGAGCTGCAGGATCACGCTGTCAGATGTCAGCGTGATCCAGCAGCTGTGATTGTGACCCGCGGTAAAAAGCTTACTGCGGGTCACAGGCGCCAACTGATGAGACTACTACTCACATCAGCCTAAGCCTGATGTCACTGTTAACAGCGAGAACAGGCGCCGCTGGATGGTAGAAGTTGTCTCTCATTAGTCAGCGCCTGTGCTAAAAGTAAAAAAAAAAGTTTATATTAATAAATGAATATTGAAATAAAAATAAAAAACACATTATACTCACCAACACCTAATCCCGGTGCCCTTGTCCCTTGTAAAAAAATAAAAAAACACCATATACTCACCTTAATGCCTAATCCCCGATGCCCATGTCACCTGTAAAAAAAATCAAAAATAATAAACCACCATATCCCTCACCTATCTGCCGTAATCCCGGTAATCCAGATTGTCTCATGACGATCGGATCATTTATAGAACAGTCACATCCGGAAATGTGACTGCTGTATCCGGCAGCTGGCGATACACTGAAATGAGCGTAATCGCTCCTGCAGTGTATAGCGCTGAGCTGCCATGAGAGAGTTCACATGAGTTCCCCAGCTGATGAACTCCTGTGACTTCACTTATGGCACTATCGCTGTGTGAGAAAATTCTCACTCATCGGTGGTGCACTAAGTGAGATCACCAGAGCTCATCAGCTGATGAACTCATGTGACCTCTCTCACTGCAGCTCAGCATTATACACTGACACAGGGGCGATTATACTCCTGTGTCAGTGTCAGCCTGCTGTCATGTAGAGCAGTCATATCATGTGACTGCTCTACAAATTATCCAATCGCCATGGGACACTCTGAATTATTTCATCACGTCGGCCACGTGAGGAATATGGTTGTTTTTGATTTTTGATTTTTTTTACAGGGGACAATGGCTTCAAATGGATTAGGCGTTAGGTGAGTATAAGGTTGCTTTTTTATTTTCTGTTTTTTTTACAGAGGACAATACAGCCAAGTTTTATCAATTAAAGTGGTTGTATGTGATTAGCAAAACATGACTGACTTTTCCATAAAACATCACCATAACTGTCCACAGGTTGTATATGGTATAATAGCTCAACCTTATTCACTTCAATTGAGCAAAGCTGCAATACCACGTTTAGCCTGTAGATATGTGTGGCACTGTTTCTTGAAGGATTTAGCCTTGCTTATCTAATTCTGCATAACGCCTTTAATTACTACTCATGAATACAAAATATTTGTTGGATCTGGATCAACATATGCCTTGTCATGTCGTCTAGTAGAATAAATCCATCCGTATGAGTGCATTGTTATTGTGAATTGAGATAAAGCCATTCCTCTTTTGCACCACTTTATTACAACCCTGCAATCGTGTAGGGGATGTTACAATTGTGCAGAGTTGAGCAAAATGATTTGCAGGACTCTGGCCCAAAAGTCACTTCAGTATGTCAGCCTCTACTTAGTGGGTCCAGCACAACGTCATTAATCTGATGTCATGCTGGGCCGACTAATCAGGAAAGGCGCCGGGGATGCCGGCAGGTAGGGGATATGGGCAGATATTGCCAAATAGTCAAACATTCACAGTATAATGGGATACACTATAGAGTCCTGTCACTTTCCATGAGGCAATGTCGTAGCATATCACATTTAGATCATTTTTTTATTACATTTCTAACCTGGAAGAGCTGCTCCAGTCAATATTGATGTCGTTAGATGTTGAAACAGAAAAATCTCACTAAATGCAAATAAATCCCAATGTGTCTGTAATGAGACATTTATTGACCACATATGGATAATGTTTTGATGAATATTATGTAAACGGTGTAAAAAAAATAATGTAGTAAATAACATTTTACAAAAAAATATGTGGAAAAAAATTGCAAAAAAACTTAGGCAGTAGATATGCCACTAGTCAGCGTCTGGGTCTGGATCTCATCAGAACAGTTTGGGCTTGTTTTCCCTACTTAGATCTCTTGTGAGCTTCAGATAACACAACTATGTTGACATTTGGGCACCTAAAAGGCAGATAGTCCTGCACATATTTGTGTGAGGGTAAATAGTAATGGAAAACACTCAAAGAAATTGTTAAAGCATCCAGTGACCACCTAAGTGGCATTTTACAAAGTTCTGATTAATTGAAGTTTTTATCATCTGAGGCTTGCTTTTTTCTTCAAAACAGAACTAGGATTTTGCTCCTAATGAAGCTGCTCTGTGTGCAATGTACAAGTATCATTAAGGATATTTTATTTTTTAGAATTTTATGTGTCAACCAGACTTTCAAAAGCAAATTGATGGGTGATTATGGTTAAAGAATTTCAGAAAAAACTTCATTTCTTATCTGACCTTGTCAGTGTCAAGCAACCAGCTGTCCAATCTCTTGGCATGTAATGTCATAAATAATCGATGTGGACTATAAATGGTGGGTTACATTAATCGATACAACAAAGAGGAATAACGATCTAATGGCTTACACAAGAAATCCTCTAAAATCTGAATTTTATTAGAATTAATTAAAAGAAAACATAACCCCAAATAAACAAAAGATACAAGTGAATATCATTTATCAGTAATGTTAGGTATACAAACCCTCATTAGGAAAGTATGATACTGGATGAGGTAAATATCTCAAGGGACTTAATGGAAAAGGACTCCAACTATCACACCAAATGCTCTACAAAAGCTTGGATAAGCTAGCAAATAGGTGTGCGCGAATGAAAAAAGACATCACCAGCTGTCTATGTGATATGCAACTATAGTCTGTCATGTAATATATGATAATATCAACTCTGGTCTTCTCCTTAACTAGCCGCAAAGGTTAGCAGTGCACCCTAGGGAACTAAACGCAAATGGCGCCCCCACTCAGCGATGACTGGCCTTAACTGGCCCTAGATGCAATCTTTAACAATACGTTTAATATAGAAAAATCATATCAAACTAGTATAAAGCTTGAGAAGGTTAGCACCTCATTCCATAAAGCTTCAAATAGTGCCCTCGCCCAGCGAGGTTCGGCCCACACGCCAAGCTTTTGTAAGGCATTTGGTGTGATAGTTGGTGTCCTTTCATACTTATCTGATCAGGATTTTTAGTCCTAACTTTGTTGATAAATGATATTGACTTGTATCTCTTGTTTGCCTAGAGTTATGTTTTCTTTTAATTAATACTAATAAAATTCAGATTTTAGGTTACACAAAAAATCCCCTATTAGACTATAAATGATGCTGCAAAATTATATTTATACAGTATGAGATCAAATTCACAAGTGACGGACTGCACACTGGTGCAACACATATGTAACAGTGGTCTGGCTGATTGGATTAAAGTCTGCCTGATCCTATTGTTCCCACTAAAATAAAAATAGCCAGAAGTACAGCGAATATTTCTTTAGGTACAGATCCAGCACACTGCAATTAATGAATGCATGAACTCCAATATTATTATAAATATAAAAAATTAGGGTACTTAGCGTTTTTTGATCAAAGAACGGAAAAGCCATCCAACCACCTAAATATGGATGATCCCTGTCAAATATGCCCTACGTTTTTAACGTCTACAGCAATAGTGGAGTTCATGTATTCATTAGTTGCGGTGTGCTGATGCATCGTGTACAGACGTGGTCAAAAGTGTTGGTACCCCTCGTTTAATGAAAGAAAAACCCACAATGGTCACAGAAATAACTTGAATCTGACAAAAGTAATAATAAATTAAAAATCTATGAAAATGACCAAATGAAAGTCAGACATTGATTTTCAACCCTGCTTCCACAGAATTTAAAAAAAAATTAAACTCATTTAACCACTTTTGACCACGTGTGTATGTATGTGTTTGTATGTTGACCGCATACTGTATTTGTGCACCTGTACATAAATTCAATAATAAATGTGAGGCCTTATTTTTTCTTTTTTTGTAGTACATATCGGGGGTTTTGGCCCCCTCTAGGGCTCAGTGCCCTTATCCACCCCTCTTTCCAACACAAGGTTTTAATTACAAGCTACACCTGGTTTTCTTTCACTCCCCATTCAGATGAGGTCTGCTTTGGCACATGAAGAAGTAGGGAATTAGTGATAGGGACTAGTGATTAGCGCAAGTGTTCATTACTGGAGTGTGCCTAGGGTGCTCGGGTAAGCACTGAGTATCGCGGGTGCTCGAGTGACGTGTTCGAGTCCCCATGGCTGCATGTTTCGAGGCTGTTAGACAGCCACAAAACATTTGGGGATTGCCTGACAAATACGGGCAATCCCCAAATGTTATGTGGTTCTCTAACAGCCACAAAACATGTGGCCGCAGGTACTCAAACATGTCACTCGAGTACCCGCGATACTCGGTGCATACCCGAACACCTTAGGCAAACTCGAGTAACTAGCACTTGTGCTCATCTCTAATAGGGACCGTCCTTGTTTAGATACACCATGACATGGTTGGATGGCTTTTGCACTCTTTGACCAAAAAACACTAAGTACATTATGTTTTTAATATTGGAGTTCATGTATTCATTAATCGCACTGTGCTGACGCATCGTGTATGTATACATCTGCATAGTATGTCTTGAGAAATTTCTTGTAACTCACAATGCAACTAAGAATGGCAATAGTTCCAGGAATGGTGCTCCCATAATTGGCCAACGAGCATTCAGTAACAGCCACTGTTCCGCTAGCAATAGCCACAGTTCCCTCAGTCAGCACAATATTCATTTTCACGATCATGTTTCTTTCTCCAACTAGATTTAAGTAAAAAATTCACATATAATATTTTATTGTTCCAAGAATATGCAAGAGAGGTTCTTATGGGCTAATCAATTATAATTGATAGCTTGCTTTTGCCAGGGGAGTGAAGGCTCTGAATTCGATGAGCTTGGCATGGCTTACTTCATCAAGAACTTGGAAGCTCTGGCATACTGGTTGAGAAGAATGGCTGGAGTTGTTCGGTCCTCCTAGAGGGCCAATTGCAATTATTCATTAAGAAGACTTCCTAATTAAAAAAAAAATTATACAAATTGCTTCCATGCATTGTTGTGCCCCATGTAGGTTTGTGCAGCTGCCCAGCAACAGGTCCTACTGCCAAAGGGGGTCCTTTGTATAATATTACGTGGAATTAAATTAAAATGTTTCAGACTGCAGAATGAACATCACCTTTTATACTGGTTCCATTAGCTTCTACATATACTGTGCAGATATGAAATAATGTTCCAAAAATGGCCTTTGACCAAAGCATACAGTCGTGAACTGTATGGATCAATGAACATATAGTTATAATATCACAACCCTTAGCTGTGAATGTCCAGAACTAGGTTATTACTCTTTATTTGGAGCTACTTTCTTCCCTATAAATGAATGTGATCATAAGCCAGCGTTAGTCAGTGAGTAAAAGTGTCACGTATCCTATATTTTAATTTACAACTGATTAATGGTCTTCATCAAAAGAAGCATGGAGAGGGGAACTTCTATCAGATGAGCTGGAATGTGTTTCCTCCTGCACACTGTACAGGAAAGAAGATTTGTAGCTGAGAAGGTTCCAGATCTGTAATGAATAAAAATAAGATCACTTCAGGGAGAAATGTGTTATTGACAAATTAGATTGGCTATCTATACATATTAATTATGCTAGTCAGCTTTGGTTGCTCTGACACAGCCATGCTCATAGACAATCTATTTTAATTGTCAGAGCAGATGTCAGAGCAATGTACTGCAAAGGCAGGCCAAAAAAAGGAAAAAAAACATGGCAAAATATACAATTTTATACTAGAGCTAAAATTAGTGGGCTTAGAAGCGGACAGTAGCAGCTTTGTTTGAGCTTTTATATTTTGTCATATATATTATATACATTGAACCTTCTAGCAAGAGTTTAGAGACCCAGATATTATATCCACTGTGTGCAATTTTTGATAACCAACTTGTTAAAAATAATTTGATACCAGAAGGTACAGGAGAATAACTGATCCACCAGGTAGTTGTGACCACCCTTAGGCTATGTGCCCACGTTGCATTTATGAAGCAGAAAATTTCTGCTGCATAAATGCAAGTCCTCTCCCGGAAAAACGCATGCGGAATTCCGCACGCGTTTATCGCGCTTTTTTCGCGCGTTTATCACGCGTTTTCCACATGCGGAATTGCCTTGCGTTTTTTATGCATTGGACAAAGGCAATTCCGCTTGCGGAAACGCAAAATTAAATGACATGCTGCGGATTTTTGAACGCGGCATAAACGCTGCGGAAAAATCCGCAGCATGTGCATAGAAGTTGCGGAAACCCATTGGGGACCATGGGGTGCGGGTTACCAAGCATTTTACAAGCGTTTCCGCTGCGGAAATTCCGCATCAAAAACGCTTGTAAAACGCTACGTGGGCACACAGCCTTATTCATTTTACAATGGTAAACCTTTCTTCCACTAGTTGAAAGATGGCCGATCCTCAGATGAATGCTGACCACATCTGGCCACAGATCCGCACACAGATGAGCTGCATTTAATGCATTTGGCTGCGCTTTGTGGTTTTCATACAGAATCCTTGTTAATAAGTAACATGCCACTATTTTTTTTCTGCAATATGGAACTCACAATCAGGTAAAGAGTAAAGAGTAAAGAAATCTGCATTGCAGGAACTATGGCATGGATTTCCATTGAAATAAATGTCCAGCATGGAATAAGCATTGGAATGCTTGTGAAATGTAATCCATGTGAACGTATCTTTAGGTTTTGTTGTGACTTTAATTTATAAAGAAGAGGTCCATTTACACTGAAAGATTATCGCAAACGATTAGTGATGAGCGAGCATGCTCGCCACTGCTCGGTACTCGCCCGAGCATCTCAGTACCTGCGCGATGCTCGGGCGGATGCTCGGGTCCCCTCCCTGCATGTTTGCTGCCAATCAACATTCAGGGATTGCTTGCCACTCACTGTAATGCCGCAGCCATGTTGGTTGTGGCATTAGAGCGATTGCCCAAATCGATGGGAACAGTGCTCAGTGAAACATGAAAAGCCGGCGATTCAGCAGCCGCATACAGTTATAACATCGGTACCCGACAATTTAGAACAGAAAGAATAGAGCATCACACATAGATTAGATAGATAGAAACATGTCAGTCATATATATATAATGAGTACAGTGACAGTGTTTGTTACTGTACTTGTCATTTAGTGTTAAAATAAAGGATTTATTAAAAAAAAAATTGGCGTGGGGTTCCCCGTAATTTTAGTCTCTAGATTTTATTCTGGGTGATGGCGTTTTTTTTCACTTTCACTATGGGGTTAGTAATGGGGGCGTCTTATAGACGCCTTCCCATTACTAACCTGGGCTTGATGTCAGCTGGCATTATAAGCTGACATCAACCCCAGCAATATTACCCCACTGCCACTGCTACAGGGCAGTGGGAAGAGCAAGGCTAAGTGCCAGAATTGGCATATCCTATGGATGCGCCATTTCTGGTGCGGCTGAGGGCTGGTGTTTCTAGACTGGGAGGGGGCCAATATTCATGCCACCCTTCCTGGAATATTAATATCAGCCCCCAGCTGTCTGCCTAGCCTTTGCTAGCTATTAAAATAGGGGGACCCCACGTCATTTTTTTTTGGGTCCCCCATTTTAATAGCCAGTAAAGGCTAGGTATTCACCTGGGGGCTGATATTAGTAGCCTGGGAAGCTCCGTGGGTATTAGCCCCTTCCCAGGCTTCAAACATCTGCCCCAGCCATCTGCTTAACCTCCTCTAGAGACTAAAATTACAGGGAACCAGACGCCAATTTTTTTTTTAATAAATCCTTTATTTTAACACTAAATGACAAGTACAGTAACCAACACTGTCACTGTACTCATTATATATGTGACTGACATGTTTCTATGTGTCTACTCTATGTGTGATGCTCTATTCTTTCTGTTCTAAATTGTCGGGTACCGATGTTATAACTGTATGCGGCTGCTGAATTGTTGGCTTTTTTTTAAAGAGAAGGGTGCGTGAAAATCGGTGGGCACTAGTGTGTTCCGAGTGCCCTACTATGTTTTTCATGCACCCTCCTATATATCCTGCCTGTCTGCCTATATATTCTGCCTGCCTGCCTGACATGTTTCATTGAGCACAGTTCCCATCGATTTGGGCAATTTTTGACCTTCTGCAGACCGCCGGGGGGGACCACCAGAAAAATGCTCGAGTTTCATATAGACTTATATTGGGCTCGTTGCTCGGGTCGAGCACCCAAGTATCACGAGCATTTTAGTGCTCGATCAACACTACAAACGATCAAACACTAGTGCACGCCCTCATCATCTCCCGCCTCGACTACTGCAACCTCCTGCTCTGTGGCCTCCCTTCTACCACTCTTGCACCCCTCCAATCTATCCTAAACTCTGCTGCCCTACTAATCCACCTGTCCCCCCGCTATTCCCCGGCCTCTCCTCTCTGTCAATCTCTTCACTGGCTCCCCATTGCTCAGAGAATCCAGTTCAAAACCCTAACCATGGCATACAAAGCCATTCACAACCTGTCTCCTCCATATATCTCTGACCTAGCCTCCCGTTACATACCCGCACGCAACCTCCGATCCTCACAAGATCTCCTTCTCTACTCCCCTCTTATCTCCTCCTCCCACAATCGCATACAAGATTTCTCCCGTGCTTCCCCCCTACTCTGGAACTCTCTACCCCAACACATCAGACTCTTGTCGACCGTGGAAACCTTCAAAAAGAGTCTGAAGACCCACCTCTTCCGACAAGCCTACAACCTGCAGTAACCACCGCTGCATGACCAGCTCTACCCTCACCTAATGTATCCTCACCCATCCCTTGTAGATTGTCAGCCCTCGCGGGCAGGGTCCTCGCTCCTCCTGTACCAGTCGCTGTCACATTGTGTTCAAGATTATTGTACTTGTTTTTGCTATGTATACCCCCTTTCACATGTAAAGCGCCATTGAATAAATGGCGCTATAATAATAAATAATAATAATAATAATTCCTAGGAACAGTCATTGGGCAATAATCAGGTAGTGTAAACAGACTGCACAAAAGATCATTCAGCCGATGCACCCTGAACACTCTATTAAAGCTGGTTGAGTGCGCATGTGAAACACGGACTACCTGAGTAAAATGGCTAATAAATGGCAGCCGATTAGTAAATATTAACCGATTAGCACAAAATCATCCATTCTAAATGGATCTTAAGTCACCGCTCTATGTCTGGTCCACGATATGACAGGTCCAAAGGTGACCAATGGACCCTGTCATGTTTTCAGTAGCTTTCACAGTAAGAATAACTCTACAAGCGGCACTAGTCTTGACATCAAATTTACCGTGAGCGAACTAAGGCTCTATCTGTAAAGCCAAACCTTAATTTTAAAATACTTTTTCAGCTCGACAACTTTTATATTGTGGGTCCACCACTTTTAGCTGAAAGAGACACGAGCGTCTTGACTGGTAAGTCTCCCAACTAAGAAATATTTGAAGCAACCTTCTCAAGCAAAATAAAGAAGTTGGTATGATTATTTTACAACATTAAGCGGCTCATACACATAAGACAGATCTTAGCAATCAATCCATGACTTATGTATTAATATACAAGCTTTTCCTGGCCTACACGTTATAGGATCCTCCACCATTAGCGTTTTTGGGCAACTTAAGAACTGTGCAACTGCGATGGTTTTTCACATTAAGCTGTAAAAACATTAGATACTGTAGATGAAAAATGTACATAGTAGAGGAAGCTTTAGTGCATATACAATAGCATCAGCTGTAGTTCATAGATAATACTGAATTGTAATATCAGACATGTAAGATGGGTGGGAGAATTAACACCTACTTGTTTCTGGCAAAGCGGTTAAGCAGAAATGTTTTTTTTTTTAAAAAAACAGTAGCAGATTCATAAAGTTATTAGTTATAACTCATGACGAGGCATGATAAGCCTCACTTAGGGTATATGCATATGACAACTTATTGAGGTGGGCAAACTTGCTGAGTTTTTCAAGAGTGAGATTGTTCAGGAAATGCCGGGGTCTTAATTCCTAAAACGTCTTTTCTATAGTTTTTTTTATCACTTCCAGAACGACTTTTTGATGTTTTTTCTACAGGTGATTTCTAATGTACTGTATAAAGCGTCTTCAGAGCGGAAGATGCCTGAAGAATCGCCAAGTCACTTTTTTAACAGCTCCGCATTTTTGTAAACCAGAAGTTAAAAGACACTGAAAAGACTGAACATGAGATGAACAGCAAGACATTTTAACATAGAAATAAAGTTGTTCACGGATGAATAAATCTTTACCTATCCTGAAGGAATGTGCTGCTTAAGATGGTGGAGGACATGGCTAACATCATTTAGAGCATCTGACGCGCCCCTGGGCCTGTGTCGCGCTGCGTTGCGCACGCGGGAGCTTACCCGGAGCCGGATCTCTTGAGGGTTGTAGTCTCGTGGCGGTGATCCGGTCCGTGTCCAGGGAGTCAGACTAAGTGGCGCTGTATTAGCGGTAGATGTTGGACGACTACGCCACCCGTTGAGTACAGCTGAGGAGCTGCTGCTGCAGGGCAGACCGCTGAGGCCGGTGGTAGGATTGTGCAGCGTGATAGTATAACCCCCAACGGGAGGGGTATGGCCTCAGGGCAGCCGACGTGGATGATGGGGGTAGCAGGAACCACTCGGAGACGGTACGGTGTAGTTCAGGGTCTTTACTGGTGACAAAGATAGACCCTCCCGGAGTACTGGCTAGCGATTGGGGCCTGGTCAGTCCTTGGGCAGATGGGATCTCCCCTGGCCAGGCGGAGTTGTAGGCCTCCCAAACTAACGATACTCTTCTGGCTACCTTGCTAGAGGCGGGTATAAGTAGCCCACGTCCCTGAGTGTACCGTGTGGTGCTCACCCGTATGGCCGGTGACTCGGGGCCTTCTAGTAGCTTTCGCTCCACGACGGCGGTGCTGGTCCCACGTGTGTGACCGTGCCTTCGGGTTTCTGGGCCAGAGGACCTGCAATCCCCTGCCGGTCGGTTTCTGCTGCTGGGTAGGAGTTAGTCCCCACAGCCTCGGACTCCGGGTCCGGTGATAACTTCTCAGTCAGGGCGAGCTCTGCAGCTGCCAGCCCCTGACTCCTTGTAGCACTGCTCCCACAGAGCTCCTGTTGTTTCTTCCTATGCTGCTTCTCTTCTCTACTTCTTCTCTACTCACTAACCCTGCCTCAGCCCTAGGTTTATATAGGGGAAGTTCTTCCCCTCCCAGGACTGGGCAGGAGGTGTGGCATGCATAGGATCCCTGACCAAGAGACCTCCCACCTGCTCTCAGACGTAATATCTCTATCACTGTGGCAACCAGACCCCTGGGGTGTCACATTCCCCCCTAGTGAAATTTAGTACTCTGGGACTAAACATATTTTTAGAAAAACATAACAAGGTATAAACAATAATAATACAATAAGAAAAACACATAAAGATGGTTACGGCGTGTCCGCAACCGGGTGCAGTTTTGAAGAAAACAAAGGTGTCCATTTCACCAAAACAGGGAGACGTAACCAGGTAGGGGTCTGTCCTGCCCCGAGTCCTTATCAGTCTTTTAGTCCATCCTGGGTTACGCTCCAACTAATTGTACAAGGATTCCCGGTAAATCCACCAAGGACTCCTAAAAATAACTAGAAACACATAATTATTTACAAGCAACAAGAAAAACAGGTAACCACAAATAAAACAATTTATACATTTCAAATCCTTCAACGTGCGGGTAACTGGCCTCTAGTGGCCCTAGTGGACCTACGGAGCTGACTGTCTAGCCCTGAACTACAGGGTGTAGGAGCTGTCAAGGGTAAACTGGGCAGCTGTCTACCGGCTCTTTGGCTCACTAGGGGTATGGCAGGCTCACTATAAGCAGAGGGTTGATCCTCCTGTTCTGCTTGTGTGGAGTCTTCTGCCTCCTGGACCGGCTGTTCTTCCAGCTCTACCTGTTGCTCCGTAGGTGCTTGGGATGCTGGTTGGAGGAAGGTGAGTACGGGTACCACAACTGCGCCATTGACTTGAGTCCAAGACCGAGGGAAGTCTCCGAGCACAGTACTAACCATGTCTTCCCTTTCCTCTACGGGTCGAGGGTCTTCTTGTTCCTCTTCAGGGTTCCGTAGCTGTTCGGGACACTTCTTCAGGTGATCCCGGGATACAATGGTTGTGGTTTCCCCTCCGTCTTTACTGATGGTACAGACCTTTGGGTTGTCGTGGCTTGAGGGCAGTACGATGTACGGGTCCTTCTCCCACTGGTCGTCCAACTTGTGGAGCCGCCTTTTCCTCTTCAAGACCTGCTCTCCGGGTACTAGGGGAACAGCGGGAGCATACTGGTTGTAAGTTTTCTCTTGTCTTTCCCTAGCTTGACAGAGACTTCGCTCCACGCTCTCCTGTACTTTCCGGCACTGCTGCTGCCTCTCTGTGTCCCAGTCTGCTTCTGGTGAAGTGTCCTCGGGTGTCAGGACTCCCATCTCCAGGTCAACAGGTAGCTTACCAGGCCTTGCCCTCATCAGGTAAGCCGGGGTACAGTTGGTGGAACCTACCGGGATGTGGTTGTATAGGTCCACCAGATCGGGCAGCTTCTCAGGCCACAGACTGCGTTCTTCCAGGGGCAACGTTTTCAGAAGATCCATTACCACCTGGTTCATTTTCTCACAAAGTCCATTAGTTTGCGGATGATAGGGTGTCGTCCTTATCTTCCGGCAGCCATACAGATTGCAGAATTCCTGGAAGACCTCCGCTTCAAAGGCAGGTCCCTGGTCCGTCAGCACTTGGTCCGGGTACCCGTGTGGACGGCAGAAGTGCTGCTGGAAGGCTCTAGCTGCTGTTCGAGCTGTTAAGTCCTTGACGGGGACGACAACCAAGAACCGGGAGTAGTGATCCACGATGGTTAGTGCGTAAACGTAGCCACTTCTGCTTGGGGTCAGTTTTACATGATCCAAGGCTACCAGTTCCAACGGCTGCCGGGTGACGATGGACTGCAGGGGAGTCTTCTGACTGGCACGGTCCTTCCTTCTTAGGTTGCACGGGCCACAGTCTCTGCACCACCTCTCGATGGTTCCCCTCATGCCTACCCAGTGGAACCGCCCGCGCAGCAGGAACTCCAGCTTCTTCCATCCGAAGTGTCCAGCCCCGTCGTGGTATGCCTCCATCACCATGGCTGCGTCTCTCCGTGGCACCACTACTTGCCAGATTAGTTCATGCGTCCGGGAGTTAACCATTCTGCGGCACAACTTCCCCTTGTAAAGGAACAGTCGACTTTTCTCAGCCCACAGTTGCTTGGCTTCCTCCGGAGCGTCTGGGTCAAGGCGAGCCTCTGGCCGAGTCAGCATCTCCTTCACCAGTCGGACGGCAGGGTCACTGTCTTGCGTTTCCTCCCAGTTGTAGTGAGGCAAGGGGTTAAACGTAGCGGCTTGCTTACTCCTTACCCGATGGGAATACTGGATAGTCCCATGACGGTGGAACGCGGGGAGTTCAACTTCTTCCAGTCCCTCTGGATCTTCTCCTACGTCCGGTAGGTTTGGCATCCTGGACAGGGCGTCCGCGTTGGTATTGGAGCATCCTGCCCGGTATTTGATTGTGAATTCGTAGTTGGACAGACGGGCCATCCATCTCTGCTCTAGGGCACCGAGTCTTGCCGTGTCCAGGTGTGTCAACGGGTTGTTATCCGTGTACACGGTGAACCGGGAAGAAGCGAGGTAGTGCTTAAAGCGTTCGGTGACTGCCCACACCACTGCCAGGAACTCTAGCTTAAATGAGCTGTAATTCTCAGGGTTTCTCTCGGTGGGTCGCAGTTTTCGGCTGGCGTAAGCGATTACTCGTTCTTTCCCCTGCTGGATCTGGGACAACACGGCTCCTAGCCCGATGTTACTTGCGTCGGTGTAGAGGATAAAGGGCTGGCTGTAATCAGGGTACGCCAGGATTTCATCCCCCGTGAGGGCCATCTTCAGCTGGCGGAAGGACTCTTCTTCTAACTTCTCCCATCTGAAGGGTGGCTTCTGGTTCTTGGCCTTCCGGGACTGGCCTATCAGGAGGTCCTGCATAGGAGCTGCCTTTTTGGTGAAACCGGGGATGAATCTGCGGTAATAGCCTACCAACCCGAGGAACTGCCGCACTTCCTTTACACTGGAGGGACTTGGCCATTCCTTAATTGCGGTGATCTTATCAGGGTCGGGAGCCACTCCATCAGCGCTCACCACGTGTCCCAGGTACTGCACCTTTGGTTTCAGGAGGTGACACTTGGAGGGTTTCACCTTTAGGCCGTAGCTTGCCAGAGCTTCGAACACTTCCGCCAGGTGTTTCAGGTGGTCCTCATACGTCTTGGAATATACGATGACATCGTCCAGGTACAACAAGACCATCTCGAAGTTTCTGTGGCCCAGACAGCACTCCATTAATCGTTGGAAGGTTCCTGGTGCGTTGCAGAGTCCGAACGGCATGCAGGTAAACTCGCTAAGTCCCATCGGGGTGGTGAATGCGGTCTTCTCCCGGTCCGCCTCTGCTACAGGAACCTGCCAGTACCCACTAGTGAGATCCAAGGTAGAGAAGAAGTTAGCAGATCTTAAAGCAGCCAAAGACTCCTCTATCCTTGGTAAGGGGTACGCATCCTTGTGTGTGATACGGTTGATTTTCCGGTAATCTACACACATCCTCATGGTGTTGTCTTTCTTTTTGACTAAGACTAGTGGAGCTGCCCAGGGGCTACAGCTATCCCTGATCACCCCAGCCTCCTTCATGTCTCTAAGTATCCCCTTGGCGTGTTGGTAGTGTGCAGGGGGTACGGGTCGATACCTCTCTTTTATGGGAGGATGGTCTCCCGTGGGGATGTGGTGTTCTACCCCCTTGACTCGCCCGAAGTCTAACGGGTGTTTACTAAACACTCTCTCGTACTCTTGAACCACCCGATAGACTCCCTGTTTCTGGTGTGAGGGAGTGGAGTCAGTACCCAAATGTAGTTGCTGACACCAGTCCTCCATTGTTTTCTGAGAGCCGTTACCTTCCTCCGGGGAAGATGGAGGCAAGGGTTCTACGGACTGTATGGAATCTTGATTGATGGTATACAATTTGGCTAGCGTGGCATACCGGGGCAGGTACACTTCCCTCTTCCCGATATTTATTATGCTAACGGGCACCCTCCCATGGCGTACATTGACCACCCCCTGTGCTGTCAAAATGGTGGGCCTACTGTCTGAGTAAACTGGTTCTACCATTGCCTGGTAATCTCTACCTCTCAGACCAATAGCTGCCCGGCACCAAATCATCATTTCACTTTTCGGGGGCATGGCAATAGGGAAAGGGTCACACATTCGCACGCTACCAATCTCACCACCGGAGAGTTCTAGCTGTTGCCGTCGCATCAGTGCCCGGATCTCTTTCTGGAGCACTCGCTGCTGGCCGGAGCTGGCGTTCTTGGCAACCTGCTGTAAAAGGAAAATCACCTCTGCAAGACAATTTTCAATTACATTAGTTCCTAGAATTATCTTTGGGTGACTCTCGTGTTTGTCAATGTCTACAATGATCAGTCCCTGTGCTGCTAGTTCGACTCTACCGATTTTAATGGTCACCTCTTTAAATCCAATCTGTGGCACGGGCTGACCATTGCTGGCGATGATACTCAAGTCGTCGTCAGGGTAGCGGGTGATATCCGAGTCATTCCAGTACTGCTTGAAGAGCACGTACGGGATGGTGGTGACCTGTGACCCGGTGTCCAGTAGGGCACTCATAGGAATGCCATCCAGTACCACGGGTAAGACTGGACGTCCTCCCACATATTTGTCGCGCCAGTTCGATGGGTCTGGTGATCTTTTTCCTGGGGGTTGGCCCTCTACCCCAGGTTGTGCCAGTTTAAAGGACAGTACCTTGCCATATGTCCGGGTTGATTGCAGCGGCGGCAGATGGGTCGTCCGTCCTCGTTGTATCGATCGCTGGGTCTTCCTCTGGCCGGTGGGGTCCTCCTTGGTCGACGCCACGGGATGTCCTCCGGTCCGGATGCCAGCTGGATCTTCCCTGGAGTGGAAACCTGTAAAGACTGCACAGTTCGGGTTAGCGCAGCAACGCTTTTAGCTAGCTCTTGGACCTGATGGTGCAGGTCTGGAGCCGGGTCATTGTTCAAAGCCTGCGCATCAGCTCCCACAGGCCCTGCTGACAAGGGCGCCGCCTCCTGGTGGTAAGTGGTAGTGGGGCGTCTGTGGGTCACAACGCCACCTGGTGCCGGTTCTCGAAGCACCCGGATGGCTCTGTCCTTGAACTGTGCAAATCCCAGATGAGGGTCCTGTAAGGCCATTGCCCGCAACTGGGTTCGGTGGGCATTGTAATATAAACCCTCTATAAATTGTTCAGTCAACAGCCTGTCCTCGTCTCCCACGCCGTCAGGGTCGGTCTGCTTAATGGCTCTCAGGGCCTCTTGTAGGTTCAGGGCATAGTCCCTTATACTCTCATGTGCCCGCTGTTTGCACCCGTAGAATCTAAGCTTGATCTCGGCTGAGGTGCGGGTATCAAAGGTGTCCCTCAGCCGGGTTAGTATCCCTGCGACAGTCCTCCCCCCAGGTGGCCAGGACTTTACCTCCCTTTGGGCTGCCCCGGTTAATTGGGCCACCAGGATGCTCACTTTTTGCTCCTCTGTGAGGGGGTACACCTGGAAGAGGCTATCCAGCTTTTCTCTAAAGTCATGCAGAGTATGTGACTCCCCTGAGTACTGGGGTAGCCAGGCTGCCCCCGGGATATAGGGCATGGTGAAAGGCATGACCGCAACAGCGGTGGCGCTGGCGGGGGTTGAAGCGGTGAAGCTCTCCTCCGTATCCGACATCCTTCTCCCCCCTAGTGGACCGTGGCCTACCTTGCGATGATCCTCTTCCATAGGCCGCGGCTCTGCAGTGGATCGTCAGGGTTGAGGACCTTCCGTCGCGCTCCTGTGACGTCGGCGTCTGCTGGGCTCCTTCCAGGACCTTACGCAACGTCCGGACGTGAGGCGGGGCTTCAGTTCTCGCGCGCTTTCGGAGTCCACGCCCCTCTTCTTCCCGCGCGGCGTCCTCAAGATGGCGTCCAATGGCGGGAAAACTCCACGTGTGGCGGGAAGAAGGCTGAAGATGGCGCCGGATGGCGGGAAAACTCCACCGATGGCGGGAAGGAAGCGGAAGATGGCGCCGGATGGTGGGAATCTTCACCACAGGTAAGTTTGAACAGTCTTTTTCAGGCACGCAGTACCCGGTGGTTGCGGGCACGAGATCCTGCCGACTACGCCAAAAGTTGACGCGCCCCTGGGCCTGTGTCGCGCTGCGTTGCGCACGCGGGAGCTTACCCGGAGCCGGATCTCTTGAGGGTTGTAGTCTCGTGGCGGTGATCCGGTCCGTGCCCAGGGAGTCAGACTAAGTGGCGCTGTATTAGCGGTAGATGTTGGACGACTACGCCACCCGTTGAGTACAGCTGAGGAGCTGCTGCTGCAGGGCAGACCGCTGAGGCCGGTGGTAGGATTGTGCAGCGTGATAGTATAACCCCCAACGGGAGGGGTATGGCCTCAGGGCAGCCGACGTGGATGATGGGGGTAGCAGGAACCACTCGGAGACGGTACGGTGTAGTTCAGGGTCTTTACTGGTGACAAAGATAGACCCTCCCGGAGTACTGGCTAGCGATTGGGGCCTGGTCAGTCCTTGAGCAGATGGGATCTCCCCTGGCCAGGCGGAGTTGTAGGCCTCCCAAACTAACGATACTCTTCTGGCTACCTTGCTAGAGGCGGGTATAAGTAGCCCACGTCCCTGAGTGTACCGTGTGGTGCTCACCCGTATGGCCGGTGACTCGAGGCCTTCTAGTAGCTTTCGCTCCACGACGGCGGTGCTGGTCCCATGCGTGTGACCGTGCCTTCGGGTTTCTGGGCCAGAGGACCTGCAATCCCCTGCCGGTCGGTTTCTGCTGCTGGGTAGGAGTTAGTCCCCACAGCCTCGGACTCCGGGTCCGGTGATAACTTCTCAGTCAGGGCGAGCTCTGCAGCTGCCAGCCCCTGACTCCTTGTAGCACTGCTCCCACAGAGCTCCTGTTGTTTCTTCCTATGCTGCTTCTCTTCTCTACTTCTTCTCTACTCACTAACCCTGCCTCAGCCCTAGGTTTATATAGGGGAAGTTCTTCCCCTCCCAGGACTGGGCAGGAGGTGTGGCATGCATAGGATCCCTGACCAAGAGACCTCCCACCTGCTCTCAGACGTAATATCTCTATCACTGTGACAACCAGACCCCTGGGGGGTCTAATGCCACAAATTATAGCTATGGCTGACTGGGCCCCCAAAGTCCACAGGCCACTATGTCTGCCACAGCAGTAGTTACACCAGTGGTAACATTTAAGTGTCCAGCATTACTTAGTGAGAATTAAAACCACAAAGCTCATCATGCCTCTCATGAATTGTAATTACAAAGCATAAGAATAGGCTCCTGTTTAATAAACCGCGTACAGATTATACAAGTAAAAGTTTGCTCACACTTGTGGATAAATCGGACGAGTGCAATCCGATAAAAAATCATATTGCACTTAGACCAATGTTATTCAATGAGGCAGTGCAAATCTGCTTGTTTTTTCACAACTGTATTCAGCATGAGGAAAAAAACGCAGTATGCTGCTAATTCACTCCGAAATCGGTACAGTGCAAGAAAAAAATTGCATGCCATACCGACCATCAGTGTGACATCCGATTTTTACAGATACATTACAATTCTGTAGCATAGGAAACTGTAAATGGTCCTGTAAAAGATTAATAGCTGCTGAGTAAAAAAACGGATTGTGTACGGACAGAACAAAGACAGCACACGGATGGCAAAGTGAGAAAAAATTGTCCCACTCTCCTGGATGAGAATGGGGCCGATTTATATGCAAGTGTGAGCGAACTCTAAGGCTAGGATCACACAAGCATATAAAAAAATTGATCCGATTTTCATCTAGAAAAGTGGCACGAATTTTTCTCACTTGTCATCCTTGTGCTGCCTGTGTGTTGTCTGTATGCAATCCATTTTTTTGTTTTTTTAATCAGCTGTTATTAATTATTTACAAGACCATTTACAGTTTCTTATGTTACAGAATGGCAATTTATCCAGATGCCACTCTGATGGTCCATATGGTGAAATCTCAACATGCTGCAATTTTTTTTCCACGTTGAATACAGCTGAGAAAAAAAACATAGATCTGCACTGCCTCATAGAATAACATTGGTCCTAGTGCAATCCCTTTTTATATCTGATTACACTCGTCTAACAATCGCGATCTTAGAGGGTGTGACCGCGACCAGACCCTTGCAGGAAGGGGGGCCCACCAATACCAGCACCTACTTCAGCTGGATGTAAGTCCAAGGATGCACATTCAGCTGAAGTGTATCCATGCACTGCAATACATGCCGCCAGCCAATCTAAGGCCGGCAGCTGACCTTTGTGTGCCAGGCATTGGCATTGCATCGCAGTGATGTCATGCATCGCCATAGCAGGCATGCCAATGTCAGCTGCCAGCTTCTGGACGGCCTATAGAAGAGGACACTGCACATCATGGGATCAAAGGAAGGTAAGAAGAATGTTTTGGTTTTTTTTTTTGCACAGGCAGAATGAGGGACATATATGCTAGAAAGTGGCCCAGAATGGGGGACATAGGTAGGTATATATCTGACCGCTTCTTCACTGTATCTTTTGCCGGCTCTTACTCCTCTAATCTTCTCCTTACTGTTGTGTTTTCTCAAGGCTCAGTCCTAGGCCCCCTCCTTTTCTTCTTATATACTGCCTGTATTGGGACAAACGTGTTTGCTTGTGGAGCTGGGCGTCTACCTGTAATGGCTGCCATAGGGTACTACACATCCACCTCCTATTGATTTGAATAGGAGGCGGATGTGCTGTACCCTGTGGCAGCCACTACAAATAGATGGCCAGCTCCGCAAGTAAGCACTTCCGGCCGGCGACCGCCGCCAACACCGATAACAACTGATCGACGGGGGAGCAGAGTGTCGGACCCTGGCCGATCAGACATTGATGACCTATCCTAAGTATAGGCCATCAATTTAAAAGTAGTGAACAACCTCTTTAATACAAAATACCAGGAATTGTCTCTAACATCATGTCCTCACTCTATCTGAAACTAAATCTCTCCAAAACTAAACTTCTCATGGTTCCTCTCTCTAATAACCGACTTATACCCGATATAACTGATCTAAAACTAACATCCTAATCTGAACCTCCATCTCCAAGATTTCTGTCTTGCTGCACGAGTTTTCTGGAATGCACTACCACAGACAATCCGACTAATACCTAGCCCTCATGTTTTTAAATGTGCTTTAAAAACACACTTCTTTAGACAGGCCTACCACCTCAATTCACCAGCCTAACTCTCCCCTGTTACATCTTCCTAAATTTTGCTCAGAACCTGGTCCCTCCTATTCATCTGTGTCCACTTTCTTTTTGCACCTCATAGCACTTGGCAACTGTACCTAGACAGATACTGGCTGGTGACTGGATCCTGGTCCTACTTATTATAATGATGACTGGACCATACATGACAAGCACTTTTTATCTATTGTGTCCCACTATTTCCTTATAGAGTGTAAGCTTGCTAGCAGAGCCCTTATTCCTGTAGCTATGTGTTACTTTGTGATGTCTTTATTGTTTGTGCATGTCCCCGCTTAATTGTAAAATACTGTGGAATATGTTTGTGCTTTATAAATAAAATTATTATTATTAGGATGGAGGACATATATACCAGGAAAGGACCCAGGATGGGGACATATATACCAGGAAAGGACCCAGGATGGGGACATATATACCAGGATGGGAGACATATATACCAGAAAGGGACCATGTATGGGGGACTACATACCAGGATGGGAGACATATGTACCAGAATGAGGGACATATATACCAGGAAGGAGACCTGGATGGGGAACATGTGTACCAGGATGGGGGACTTATATACAGTGGGGAAAAAAATATTTAGTCAGCCACCAATTGTACAAGTTCTCCCACTTAAAAAGATGAGAGAGGCCTGTAATTGACATCATAGGTAGACCTCAACTATGAGAGACAAAATGAGAAAACAAATCCTGAAAATCATAAAAAGACAAAAAGAAAAGAGATGCGCTGGAAACCACTCATAAAATACCAAGAGAGTGATTCCTACCTGTCTTAGAGAAAATGGTAGGCCAAATGAAGATATACGCGTGTAGCTTCCAGGGGTCCTTTGAAGAAGTCACAACTGCAACTAGAGGTGATGGACAAATGCCGGAGTCTGTAGAACAAGCTGTGAGTGTTGCAGAAAATGGGTTCAAACAGCGTATTAACGCCGGAGATAGAGGGCTGTAGAGACTATCAGAGACTCGGGCTTTCAGGTCTCTGAGAGTCTCTGCAGCTCTCTATCTCCGGCAGCACATCTCTTTTCTTTTTATCTTTTTATCATTTCATTATTATTTGCACCAGGGCATACGGTGCTTTGAGATTGCGACTTTTTGCCTATCTGATCTTACTATAGCAACAGCGCTACTGCAGTTTTTTACAAATCCTGAAAATCACATTGATTTGGAAAGAAATTTTTTTCAACATTTGGTGGAAAATAAGTATTTGGTCAATTACAAAAGTTCATCTCAATACTTTGTTATATATCCTTTGTTGGCATTGACAGAGGTCAAACGTTTTCTGTAAGTCTTCACAAGGTTGGCACACACTGTTGCTGGTATGTTGGCCCATTCCTCCATGCAGATCTCCTCTAGAGCAGTGATGTTTTGGGGCTGTCGCTGGGCAACACGGACTTTCAACTCCCTCCAAAGGTTTTCTACAGGGTTTAGATCTGGAGACTGGCTAGGCCACTCCAGGACCTTGAAATGCTTCTTACAAAGCCACTCCTTCGTTGCCCTGGCGGTGTGCTTGGGATCATTGTGAGGCTGAAAGACCCAGTCACATTTCATCTTCAATGCCCTTGCTGATGGAAGGAGGTTTGCACTCAAAATCTCACGATACATGGCCCCATTCATTCTGTTATGTACACGGATCAGTCGTCCTGGCCCCTTGGCAGAGAAACAGCCCCAAAGCATGATGTTGCCATCCCCATGCTTCACAGTAGGTATGGTGTTCTTTGGATGCAACTCAGCATTCTTTCTCCTTCAAACACGACGAGTTGTGTTTCTACAAAACAGTTCTATTTTGGTTTCATCTGACCATATGACATTCTCCCAATACTCTTCTGGATCATCCAAATGCTCTCTAGCAAACTTCAGATGGGCCCGGACTTGTAATGGCTCAAGCAGGGGGACGTGTCTGGCACTGCAGGATCTGAGTCCCTGGCGGCATAGTGTGTTACTGATGGTAGCCTGTGTAACGTTGGTCCCAGCTCTCTGCAGGTCATTCATTAGGTCCCCCCGTGTGGTTCTGGGATTTTTGCTCACCGTTCATTAGATCATTTTGAACCCACGGGGTGAGATCTTGTGTGGAGCCCCAGATCGAGAGAGATTATCAGTGGTCTTGTATGTCTTCCATTTTCTAATTATTGCTCCCACAGTTGATTTCTTCACACCAAGCTGCTTGCCTATTGCAGATTCAGTCTTCCCAGCCTGGTGCAGGGCTACAATTTTGTTTCTGATGTCCTTTGACAGCTCTTTGGTCTTCACCATAGTGGAGTTTGGAGTGTGACTGTTTGAGGTTGTGGACAGGTGTCTTTTATATTGATAACAAGTTCAAACAGGTTCCAGTACTACAGGTAATGAGTGGAGGACAGAGGAGCCTCTTAAAGAAGAAGTTACAGGTCTGTAAGAGCCAGAAATCTTGCTTGTTTGTAATTGACCAAATACTTATTTTCCACCAAAATTTGAAAAAAAATTCTTTCCAAAACAGACAATGTGATTTTCAGGATTTGTTTTCTCATTTTGTCTCTCATAGTTGAGGTCTTCCTATGATGTCAATTACAGGCCTCTCTCATCTTTTTAAGGTGGGAGAACTTGCACAATTGGTGGCTGACTAAATACTTTTTTCCCCACTGTACCAGAAAGGGGCCCAGGAGGGAGGATATATATACCAGGAAGGGGCCCAGGATGGAGGCCATATACCAGTAAGAGGTCTAGGATGGGGGACATGTAGACCAGGATGGAGAACATGTGTACCAGGACAGGGTTTGTATATCAGAAATGGGCCCAGAAGGAAGGACATATATACCACTGAAGGGGCCCAGGATGGAGGACAAATATACCGGTAAGGGGCTCAGGATTTGGGACATGTATACCAGGAGGAGGCACATATGCTGTATACCAGGAAGGGGCCCAAGATTGGGGACGTATATACCAGGAAGGGGGTGAGGATGGGGCACATATATAACAGGAAGGGGGAAATACATACCAGGATGGGGGACATATATACCTAGAAGAGGCCAAGGATGAGGGACATATATACCTGCAAGGTGCCCAGGATGGGTGAAATATATACCAGTAAGGGTCCTAGGATGGGGAACATGTTTACCAGCATGGGGGACATATATACCAGAAAAGGGGGGCATATAAACCAGGTAGGGGCCCAGGATGGAGAACATGTATACCAGGAAGGGGGGAGGATACTGCACATATATAACAAGAAGGGGCACATAGATACCAGGATGGGGGTGTGACAGAGTCACTGGTGAAGTATGTGATGTGAGGGGAGATATGTTTCACTGCGGCTACAAGCCTCAGTGAACTGAACCTAGAAGTTTCTTTAGCATGTTGGGTGCTGAAGAGTTTAAACAGCCATCGTGGATCTGGCTCTTTGTGAGTAGGTGAGAGACAGGCGGGACGCCTACTCACCATATCTCCACCTCAAGGGTGTGGCTGGAAGAAGTTAAATACTCAGTCACTGTTTTTTTTCTCTGGTCTGGTCTGGAGGAGGAAGTCTCCAGACTGTAAGTAGAAGTGAGAGAGCTCCACAGCAGAAGGACTTTGCTGGACTGTTTGTGATACCGAGAGAGGGCGAAACCCGCTCACCTATGAACTGTGCTATACTTTATCTTTTTGTTTTCCCATTATCCCAGAGAGGACTTGTTTATTTTTGTGGAACCCTGATGAGGTTTATGCCATATACAGTGCATTGTGAAAGTATTTGGCCCATATTGAACTTTTCTACCTTTTGCCACATTTCTGGCTTCAAACATAAAGATATAAAATTCTAATTTTTTTGGGAAGAATCAACAACAAGTGGGACACAATCGTGAAGTGGAACGAAATTTATTGGATATTTTAAACTTTTTTAACAAATTCAAAACTGAAAAGTGGGGCGTGCAATATTATTCGGCCCCCTTGAGTTAATACTTTGTAGCGCCACCTTTTGCTGCGATTACAGCTGCAAGTCGCTTGGGGTATGTCTCTATCAGTTTTGCACATCGAGAGGCTGAAATTCTTGCCCAATTGTTCCTTGCAAAACAGCTCGAGCTCATTGAGGTTGGATGGAGGGCGTTTTTGAACAACAGTTTTCTATCTATCAGTTTTATATCTTTATGTTTGAAGCCAGAAATGTGGTAAAAGGTAGAAAAGTTCAAGGGGGCTAAATACTTTCACAATGCACTGTAATAAACCCGCAGGAAGTTAACCTGAGACGTGTTTCTTGTTTCTTCCTCTGTGAGAGCCGAGCAAGTCGCATTACCACTGTTGGTGTGAGAGTGCTGGCAAGATTCTAGGAACATGTGTACCTGCCAGAGAGAAAGGTGGATGTCCAGGGTGAAGGCCGTCAGCCAGCCAGAGATGTCCGGCAGCATGGAGGAGCTTATCATGCATTTAGTCCAGAGCCAACAGCAGCAACACCAGCAGCACCTGCAGGAATTACAGCAGCACTGGGAGCTACAGCAGCAGCAGATCCTGCAACAGCATCGAGCTCAGCAGGAAACAAAAAAACTCTTGTTACAACAGATCTAGTTGCAGCAGAAAGCGCAGCAACAGCACCAGCTGGAGCAGCAGATACAGCTTCTGGCGGACGCCATCCTGGGCAGACCGACCACCCCACTCCAAGGGCCGACTGATGACTCACATGTCAGGAAGGCGGTAAGACGGGCCATGCAGAAGATGACCCTGAGGGATGATGTAGAAGCCTTTCTGACAGTCTTTGAGAGGGTGGCTGATTGGGAGAGACTTCCACCAGAACATATTTGTCGGACGAACCCCAAAAGGCATATTATGACTTGGCTCCACCAAGGATGCCAAGGAATATGCCAAAGTAAAGACAGAGATCTTAGCACGCCTAGGTGTGAATATGGCGGTGAGAGCCCAACGAGTCCACCACTGGGCGTATGCCGGCGACAAACCCCCTCACTCACAGATGTTTGACTTACTGCATCTGATTCAGAAGTGGTTGCAGCCAGAGACTTCCACTCCTGCCCAGATGGTTGAGCAGGTGTGATTGACAGATTCATACACTCCCTTCCCAGGTCAGTACAGACTTGGGTTGTCCAGGGTGATCCTCAGAACGCGAACCACCTCATCGACCTAGTAGAAAGGTACCAGGTGGTTGAGAAATCCTTTGGGAAACCAGATATAGTCACTTCCCCGTACTGGGCTACCCAAAAGGGGGCAGATTCACCACAGAAGGGGTTTAGAGCCTCCACTGGGGCGTGTCCCAACTCCACTGAGGGTGCCGCAAAGACTGGTGTTAAGGAAGTTGTCTGTTGGTGGTGTCACAATCCTGGACACGTAGCCATCCGGTGTCATATGTCCCCTGAGCCAATGGACTGCAGCCTAGGCAGACGTGGTTCCTATTACCCTTATCCGGCCTGCAGTGTGGACTGTCAACCCAGCGAGGGGCCGCAGGCGTATGCCGTGTCCATTAATGGAGTAAAGGTGCTTGGACTGTTAGACTCTGGGATCCTGGTGACCCTAATCAGAGCTACCCTTCCCAATTAGTTGGTCCCTGCCAAAACCATAGGCGTTTGGTGCATACATGGGGACGCCAAGGACTACTGTGTGGCTAGAGTGACAGTGGGAACAGACTGTGGTGCCCAATCCCACGAGGTCAGGGTGGTCAAATACCTGATACATCCCGTCATATTGGGGTGCAATTTCTCGCTGTTTTGGGACTTGTGGGAAAAGCAAACCGTACTGCTCGCGTGGACAAAAGTCAGATCCCTAGGGAAAAACCCTCATCGAAATCTCAAGTGGATGAGTTCCCACTGTGTGTCCTTGCTGGCGACAAGGACGAGACGGTGAGCGAGGAGGCCGACCTCCCTGAGTTAGAAGTGTCCAGAGAGAACTTTGGGACTACTCAAGGTCGGGACCTGACCTTAAAGGGGGTATTTGACCAGGTTACGGTGTGTAACGGGGTTGTTCAAGAGCCGGGGGCCGACACCAGATTCCCCCACTTTGCAGTTCAGGGGGAGTTATTGTATCCGGTGACCAAGCTCAGGGGTGATGAGATAGTGGAACAGCTGTTAGTTCCAAGGCCATACTGATGGAGGGTATTAGATATGGCTCATTTACATGTCCTGGGGGTATACCTGGAGGTTGAGAAAACTCAGGAGAGAATACTGAGGAGGTTTTATTGGCCAGGATGTTAACGGTAGATCCTAAACTATTATATTTCCTGCCCCACCTGACAGATAACCGCTCCCTCTTCCCACTTCCATAGTCATCTAATTCCCCTACCGGTGATAGAAATCCCCTTTGAGAGGATTGCCATGGACCTAGTGGAGCCCATCGTTAAATCAGCATGGAGCCACCAATACATTCTGGTTGTCATGGACTATGTAACCCAGTACCCAGAGGTGATACCACTAAGGAACTCATCGAGTAGGAGCATAGTCCAGGAACTTGTCCATATATTTGCCAGGACCGGTCTGCCGAAGGACATACTAACTGATCAAGGAACCCTATTCATGAGCAAGGTAATGAAGGACCTGTGTAAGGTCCTCCAGATTGCCCAGCTGCGAACCTCCGTTTGCCATCTGCAGACAGACGGCCTAGTGGAGCACTTTATTAAAACCTTAAAAGCGATGCTCAAAAAAGTCGCAGAGAAGGATGGTCGTGACTGGGACTACCTGCTACCCTTCCTGCTCTTCTTGGTAAGGGAGTTTCCGCAAGCCTCTACTTGTTTCACCCAATTTGAGCTACTGTATGGATGACATCCGCAAGGGCTCCTGGATATTACCAAGGAAACCTAGGAAGCCGAAATTACGCCCCACTGGAGCATAACAGAACATATCGCCCAGATGCTGGACAGAACGGCGAAAGTGATGCCTATCGTGAAGGCGCATCTCCTCCAGGCATAGGAGGCCCAGGCAAGGGTCAATAACTGATCAGCGAGGCTGAGGCAGTTCTAGCCTGGGGACTGTGTTCTTGTGCTAATCCTCACAGTCGAGAGCAGGTTTCAGGCCAAGAGGCAAGCCCCTATGAGGTGGTGGAGAAACTCAGTGAAGTTAATTATAAAGTCCACAGCCAAGCCACAGAAAGCCGCACCAGATATATCATGTAAACTTACTCAAGCTGTGGCGAGATCAGGAACCAGTGGGAGCTCCTTGTCTAGAAGCCGGTCCCGAAGCCAAGGTAGAAGATGTCACGATAGCGGAGACTCTATTGCCGGCTCAGAAGCAACAGTGTCGAGAACTGCTGCAACAAAATCATGACCTGTTCTCAGAGTTGCCGGGGCATACGCAGGTGGTAGAGCATGACGTGCTAACAGAGCCACATATAAGAGTGAACCTGAAGCCCTACAGGATTACTGAAGCACGCCGGGAGGTGATCTCAACGAAGATGAAAAGGACATTAGAACTCGGTGTGATAGAGGAGTCAAAGAATGGATGGTCCAGTCCCATCGTCCTCGTGCCAAAACCCAATGGGGAGTGGAGGTTTTGCAATGACTACTGCCAGCTGAATGAGGTGTCCAAATGTGACACATACCCGATACGCCGCGTCGACAAACTCATCGAGAGGTTTGGACCTGCGAGATATATTACCACCCTTGACCTGACGAAGGGCTACTGGCAGATCCTTATGTCCCAGAGGGCCAAGGAGAAGATGGCTTTCTCGACACCTCATGGGTGTTTCCAATAAACTCGGATGCCTTTCGGACTGCAGTGGGCCCCAGCCACCTTCCAGAGGGCTATAGATCGGATCCTCGCCGCACATAAGAAGTATGCCACATCCTTCCTTAACGACATTGTGGTCTTTTGCCCAGACTAGGCTAGTCATCTACCAAAGGTACAGGCAATTCTGGATACTCTGAGGAAGGTGGGATTTACTATAAATCCAAAAAATGTGCCATTGCGAAGGAGGAAGCCAAGTACTTAGGCTATGTCATTGGGAGAATTAAACCTCAAGTCAACAAAGTCGAGGCAATCCAGAAATGGCCGCAACCGCTCTCCAAGTAGCAGGTGAGAGCGTTTCTTTGAATTGTGGGATACTACAGGCAGTTTATCCCAAATTTTGTCATACCACTTACGGATTTCCTTAAAGGCACCAGACGGATAAAATGGAGACAGCATTCCAACAGCTGAAGCTGGCACTGTGTAAGCAGCCGGTCCTGGCTGCACCAGACTTCAATAAAGAATTCGTGATCCAGACAGACGCTTCAGAAATTGGGGTAGAGAGATAAATCTCAGGAGATAAATGGGGAAAAACATCCCATACTGTATCTGAGCCGGAAGCTCTCATCCTGCGAGAAAAACTATGCAATAGTGGAAAAAGAATGCTTAGCCATAAAATGGGCCAATGATACACTGAGCTATTACCTACTAAGCTAGAAGTTTAAACTAGTGTTGGACCATGCCCCTTTGAGATGGTTGAGGGAAAAGAAGGGTAAGAATGACCGGCTGACTAGGTGGTTCTTAGGCCTCCAGGACTTTTGTTTTCACGTGGAGCATAGGCCCGGCAAGTTATACAGTAATGCTGATGCCCTCTCTAGAATTCCCTGTCTGGTGTCTGAAGGTGCCCAAACCCCCAGCTTTGGGCAGAGGGGGGGAATATGTGACAGAGTCACTGGTGAAGTATGTGAAAGGAGATATGTTTCACTGCGGCTACAAGCCTCAGTGAACTGAACCTAGAAGTTTCTTTGGCATGTTAGGTGCTGAAGAGTTTAAACAGCCATCGTGGATCTGGCTCTTTGTGAGTAGGTGAGAGACAGGCGGGACGCCTACTCACCATATCTCCACCTCAAGGGTGTGGCTGGGAGAAGTTAAATACTCAGTCACTGTTTTTTTTCTCTGGTCTGGAGGAGGAAGTCTCCAGACTGTGAGTAGAAACCAGAGAGCTCCACAGAAGGACTTTGCTGGACTGTTTGTGATACCGAGAGCGGGCGAAACCCTCTCACCTATGAACTGTGCTATACTTTATCTTTTTGCTTTCCCGTTATCCTGGAGAGGACTTGTTTATTTTTTGTGGAACTCTGACGGGGTTTATGCCCTATAATAAATGTGCAGGAAGTTAACCTGAGACATGGTTCCTGTGTCTTCCTCTGTGAGAGCCGAGCAAGTCGCTTAACAACAGTGACATATATGCCTGGAAGACGCCAAGGATGGGGGACATATATACCTGCAAGGAGCCAAGGATGGGGGACATATATACCTGAAAGGGGCCCAAGATGGGGACCATTACAACAAAATGAAGTGGGGGAGGGCAAACTCATATGTTTTTATAGGATTTAGGAAGCTAAAAGGGCCCATACATCTGACCAACATGCGGGGAGGGGGGCCCAAGTCCAAATTTTGCACCGGAGCCCATTTGACTTTAGTTACGTCACTGCACTCGTCCCAGTTATATGCTTGTGTGAGCGGGCCCTAAGGGGACAATATAGAAGCACAAACAAAGATTGCAGACACTGATCAGATACATGGGAGAATTATAAAAAAGAACAATGGCCAGGCACAGTGAAGGGCTGTTAGTGCACAGATCCTTTAAAAGACTGAACATTGAACCAGACTCCCATTGATCTAATATTGATGGATTATCCTATTTATAGACCATTACATTTAAAAGCTTAATCTGTAGGTCTGGTTAGATTAACCCTTTAAGTGAAACTACTGACCACAGTTAATTTTCAGAAATGTAAATTCATTATTTTATCTTGATGTGCTAATACAGTTATTATGGAAACAGTCACAGTGCTGAAAAATGTCCTATCAATTTTGAAGAGACTATGGAGAATTGAAAGTGCTCTACGAGTCCTCCTTGAGATGCCATATTAGACAAAATAAAATAAGACAGTATGACATAAATTGCAGCCACAAGGCTGACCTTTCCTTGTGGGTTTTTATTGCCTAAATTAATATAGTAGTTGCCAAATCCCAAAAAGTAATTTTCAACAATTTTCTCTGCCAGGAAAAATGTGTGTAATCCATCACTAGGAAAACTACTTCCCAGAATGCTGCAAATGGTTGAATTGTCTTTTTGTTTTCAGCCTTATTTTCCAGGAGGGGATGTAAGTACTTGATGTTGATTGCTTGATTGGATGCAGTGGGACCCTTTAAAAATAGTAAAAGCAAAATAAACAATCCTGTACAAATCAAATATGTGCGGACATCAATCACACGTTTAGAACAATGCCCAATGTATTTACACAGAATACCGCCATTAAAACTTGCTAAAATTAATTGCTGCCATTGCACAGAATAGCCATTTGTGACAATCCTTTAGGAGTAGAAAGAAATATTAGGGATATGGGCAATGCCTATAGGGACCTTAGAGGCATCTGCTTTTTCTAATATTCTTTACAGTTGTGCAGGTCAGATCATAATGCCATTTTAATTCACTCAGCTAGTTAATCTATATTACCCAACATGCAGCATCTGAGGCAAAATAATCATGTACATTTTAATATTGCCAAACTGTTTATTGACCATTACTGCCTTCTATATTAATTGAATTCTATTTTTGTGAAGTTGAGAATTATGGTATAGTCCCTTTTTACTGACATTTGAACAAATTTTCAATGTTATGCTGGTCCTACACCTGAGATGCTCGATAGCTTCATTTTGTGACTTCCCCATAGAGAAGAACGTTTAGCTCAGCAAACAAAAACAAAAGCATTGGATACGTGAATTTCAACTGCTTTTTTCCTCTGACATCATAAGCGCTCGTTCAGACGTCAGTTTTTCAGTTACAAGTTCTGTGTTTTTCACAGATTAAACTCATACCCATTATAATCTTTGGAGCTGTTCCCATGTCCACATCTTTTCGCAGACTGAGTGTCCGCCCAGAATCACAGAGAAATGGCCGATTTTGATCCAAGTCTGGGATCAATCTCACTAATGCAAGTTTATGGGTCCGTGAAAAAATCGGACATCACTCGGGTGCCATCTGTGTGCTGTCTATGCTTCAAGGACTGTTGAGAAACTTGAGAAACCTCCATAACTTTAGTTTTCATCCAAGATGAACTGATGAAACTGACCAGACTCTGATAGTAAGGCCAGGGTCACACGCGCGTATATTTTCTCCTCCAAGAGAATCAGATTGAGTAAGGTAATGACACTGAGAAGTGAGGAGAAGACGGAGAACAAAATTTCTCCATCTTCTCCGTTGTGTGAGTCTGAGTGCAGTCGAGATGTTTTCCACGCACCCATAGACTTGTGGATCCACTCGCAGCATGCTGCAATTTTTTTCTCATGCCGAATTGATATAAGGAGAAAAACACTGATCAGCACTGGCCCATAGAATAATATTGGTGCAAGTGCTATCCGATAAAAAATAGGATCTTACTCATTCAATGTATACGCTCGCGTGAGCAAGCTCTGATAGAAACACATTCACCACTTCTGTATTTATCACCCACTCCTGGTTTTGGCTGACAAATAATGATGTCAAATACTGACCAAAATACTACCATGTGAATGTGGCCTCAGAGAAAGTTGAGAAACCCCATACACATGAGACCGTTGACTGGTCCTGTTGAAAGGTTTGGCCAACTTTTATCTAATGTGTATTGGTGCCTTTAGGGTACAGCACATGGGAAACTCTCTTCAACAGTCCCCAAGGGCGCCCTATCCAAGGGTTACTTTATGTTCCTCTGATTCTCATTAAGCTTCTGTATTATCACCTACAAGCAATGCTTCACGTCCTTCCTAATACATACTTCTGTTTATCATGTATTCCTAAATATTATGACTTTTCCTGGTTAGTTGATTTTTTCTGTTTCAAGAAATGCAACAAACATGTTTATGATTCAGTTTTTCTGTCACCCCCTTCTTTCGTCACTAGAGTTAATAGGTTCTCCAATACTTTTAGGTCACATTCAGGGATCAGTTTTTCACGGATAGAACTTGTAGCTGTTAGTCTTTGGGGCTGTTCACATGCCTATGTATTTTTGTGGACCAAGTGGATTGCACAAAATCACGGAGATATGTCCGATTTTAATCCATGTCAGGAATGCAAGACTATAGGTCAATAAAAAAAATAGGACAGCTCTTGGATACCATCCATGTGCTGTTTTTCATGAACTGTTTAATAGGAGAAGCTTGAGAAACCTACATCATTTTTTTTCATAGGAGAAAAAACTGATATAACTCTGATGATCAAAACTGACACTAACCAAAGTCTGATGAAACACTGATCAAAAATACTTGTAAGACTGGAACTGATTTATTCATATGAGAAAAATCACTGATGTCTGAATGAACCCTCATATGATGCCCAATGCCACTTATTGGGAGCTGATTTGCAGTAACTTTCAGCAGTCAATAGTGACAAAGCTATGCTGTCCCCTCTCCGCACACTGTTTACATCCACCTGAAGGTGATAACAGCTGATCGTGGTAGTGTCGAGTGTCGGACCCCTACCAATCTTAAAATATACAAATGATAATAATAAAATAATAATAATATTGATAATAAAATAAAATTCATGATTCCTGCAAACACAACTAGCTGTATATGGATATACAGTGGGGAACAAAACAAAGAAAGCAAATCCTGAAAATAACTGTTATGATCTGCAACATGTGTAGCACCCCAAGGGCTCGGTTGCTACAGAGGTATTGCATCTCACTTAGAGGTGTGATATCTCACTTCCAGGTAAGGATGGAGTGTGGATCAGTACTCTGACAGCTGCATGCACTACACCACATTTCCGGGGGGCAGGGCGACCGATATGCCCCTAAGTTGGGCACGACAGTCCCTGTCCCTGGCTGGAGTGGGGGGAGGGAACACCTAGGAAGGGGGAACCCTGTAGTGCAGGGGCAGAGAGGAAGCAGTTCCTGGATGCACAGAGAGACAGATATAAAAGGTGGGGGCCATCTTAGAGCAGCAGCCAGTCAGAGGAGGAAAAGAGCAGGAGCAGGGCTCTGTGGAGCTCTGCTCCAGGAGGCGGGCCTAGCCTGAGAGGCCCAAGACAGAGAGAAGACAGGGAGCAGGGCTGCTGCATGGGCTCTGCTCCACAGGCAGGCTCTGTCAGGAGGCCTGGGCCTGAAGGAAGAGGGAAGAAGGAAGGGGAGCGGAGGAGGCTCCAGGAACACAGAGGAAAGAAGGGACCCCAGGGGTGTGGACCGGCTGGTAGCCACCGCACGCCCGCATCTACTGGCGTAGAGGGGTCAGGTCAAGGGGGGGAGACCGGTCCCCGAAACTAGTGGAGGCGGGAACTACCCTCAGCTAGAAACCGGAGACTGCAACATTTCAAGTGGCGCAGCCCCTCGCTACACCCGCTAGGAAGGCACCATATAGGGTCCAGGGAAATGGAATGCACGTTTGCCCGCCAAGGCCCGAGGCAGCTGGACAGAAGCGTGGTCACTGGTGGGGTACGACAGGCCAGAGGAAGGACACATAAAGAGGGTCCTGTGAAACACTCCGGAGATACCTGGGAGTTGGCCGAGCCCCTCACCTGGTGAGCACAGTGCGACGTGGGCAGCCGTTACATGCAGAAATGGTCTGGATAATAAGAACTGTGAGTAAAGACCCTGGACTGCATCACTGACTCTGTGTCGTTACTGCTACTCCTGCACCATCACCCCCATCCTCCGCATATACTGCCCTGAGGCTACACTCCTCCCGTGGGGAGTTGTACTACACTCTGCTGTACCCACAACACCAGCCTCAGTGGTCTGCCCTGCAGCGGCGGTTCATCCTGACCGCAATCCACGGGTGGTGTAGTCGGACAATTTATAAATAATAACAACACCATAAATAGACTGCCATTTGGTTTGACCACCCTGAGCCACGGACCGGGTCGCCGCCACGGAGATTACAACCCTCAGTATCCCACAAAAGGCCCGGTTCTGGGTTCCCCACACGGCCCAGGGGGCGCGTCACATGTACTAAGGAAAGACAGGGGAAAGCTGTCCCTACAGTAAGACTAAGCTGAATCCCTACAATGTAGCGGGCTGCCTGTTCCTAGTAACAGACCCGCCTTAGTCCTCGGCTAGTCTGAATGAAGACCTATAGAATTAAGGGAGGGGTCCCTAAAAGAACTAAGGACTGGGACAAAAATGGGACACCTCCTAAACAGAGAAGTTGTTGCAGAACACAAAAAGACAAACTGACAAAAATGTACTAGAGGTCCCAGAGGACCAAGCGAACTTCACAGAGAAAGGCACCGAAGCACCAGGCCAGAGAAACAGTCAAACACTGAAGTCCAGCACAGCCACAAGGGCGGAGCTGGAATATAAAGGCAGATGGTCACGTGACCGCAAAACACAAGATGGAAAAAACAAACAGGAGGGTTCTAACAGTACCCCCACTTTTATGAGGATCCTCCGGATCCTCCAGGCCCAGGCCTATCCGGAAACCTCCTGTGGAAAGCTTTAACAAGCCTAGGAGCAGAGACATCATCCGTCCTTACTCAGGAGTTGTCTTCGGGACCGAAATCCTTCCAGGAGACAAGATACTGTAATCTCCCTCTATGCCATCTAGAATTCAAGATACGAGAAATTTCATATTCGCCGTCTTCCACAACAGGAGGGACTGTGACAGTGGCGTCCCTATCAGATACATCAGCCTTTTTCAACAAGGAAACATGAAACACAGGATTAATCTTCCAGGAAGTAGGGACATCCAACCTAACAGCAGACGGGTTAACAACCTGAAGCACTTTAAATGGACCCACAAACTTAGGACCCAGTTTTTTAGAGGGAATCCTCAACCGCAGGTTCTTCGAGGACAACCAAACCATGTCACCCACAGTAAACAAAACCTCCTTACGTTTCCTGTCAAAATACTTCTTGGACTTCTTGTTAGCCTCTTGAAGGTTGCAACGTACATTAGTCCAAACTCTCTCCAAATCACCGGAAAAATTCTCCGCCTCCGGCACCGCCGACCCCAATTTGGAGAACAAACCAAAAGACGGATGTCTCCCAGTACAACAAAAAAAAGGAGAACACCCAGCAGAGGAGGATGTATGATTGTTAAGAGAAAATTCTGTGAGAGGCAGAAACTCAGACCATTCCTCTTGATTGTCCGCCACAAAACAACGCAAAAACTGTTCAACATCCTGGTTCTTTCTTTCAGTCTGTCCATTAGACTGAGGATGATAACCAGATGAAAATGACAAATGGACTCCCAACCTGTCACAAAAAGCACGCCAAAAGCGAGCCACAAACTGAGGTCCTCTATCAGAAACAATATCCGTGGGAACGCCATGGAGCTTGACAATCTCCTTAACAAATGCCTTAGCGAGTGTCTTGGCGCAGGGCAACTTAATGAATGGAACCAAATGACACATCTTACTAAAACGGTCCACGACCAACCAGATGACAGAAAAACCCTCGGACACAGGAAGATCAGTAATAAAATCCATTGTGAGATGCGTCCAAGGCGCACTAGGAACCTCCAGAGGGCAAAGCAACCCCGCAGCAGGAGTATGTGAAGCCTTTGACCTAGCACACACAGTACACTGACGCACCCACTTGATGACTGCCTTCTGCCATCCAGGCTACCAAAAACTGCAACTGATATGTCTCTTAGTCTCCGAAATTCCTGGATGACCTGCCAACCGAGACTCATGAGACTCCACAAACAAATCTCTCCTAAAGGCTCTAGGCACGAACAACCTCCCATGAGGAGTGTTAGATGGAGCATCATCTTGAGCTTTCAGAATCCCATTCTCCAAAACGGAGTCCAATGCCGCCACCACAACTCCTTTCTGTAAAATGCTCTCCTCCTCCTCGGCACTGACCGTAGGAGAGAAGCTGCGAGATAAAGCATCGGCTTTAATATTCTTAGTACCAGGGATATAGGTAACAGAAAAATGAAACCGAGAATAAAAAAGTGCCCACCTAGCTTGACGGGCATTCAAGCGCTTGGCAGCATCCAGATAGATCAAATTCTTATGATCTGTGAAAACCTGAATAGGAAATCTAGCGCCTTCCTAAAAATGACGCCAATGTTCAAACGCAAGTTTAATAGCCAGCAACTCCTGATTTCCAACATCATAATTCAGTTCGGTTTCCAAATTTTTTTTCGAAAAGAAGTCACAAGGATGTACTCCACCCTTGTTCTCCTGAGACAAAACTGCTCCGACCCCCACCGATGAAGCATCGACCTCGACCAAAAAAGGCTTGGTCTCATCAGGCTGCATAAGGATAGGGGCAGAACTGAACCTCTCTTTGAGATACTCAAACGCTTCAATGGCCTCAGTAGTCCACTGGGCCGTATTCGCACCTTTCCTGGTGAGATCGGTTAGAGGTTTAACAATTACAGAAAAATTCTTAATGAATTTCCTGTAATAATTGGCAAAACCCAAAAATCTCTGTATAGATTTCAAACCAATAGGCCTAGGCCATTCCTGCACAGCTTGAACCTTCACAGGGTCCATCTCAAAGCCCTCGCTGGAGACAATGTAGCCCAAAAAAACTAATTTTCTGCACAGCGAACTCACATTTCTCCAGCTTAGCAAAGAGTGAATTATCACTCAATAACTGTAAAACTTCACGTACACTCTGCCAATGGGACTCTAGATCTGGTGGGTAAATCAAAATGTCATCCAAATACACAACCACATTCTTACCAATCAAAGGTCTCAGGATGTCATTAATAAGGTTCTGAAAAAATGCAGGTGCATTGGTAAGACCAAAAGTCATCACCAGATTCTCAAAATGACCTACCGGAGTATTAAAAGCAGTTTTCCATTCATCACCCTCCTTCACTCGTAACAAATTGTATGCCCCCGGAGATCAATTTTGGAGAACCACTTGGCCCTTACTAACTGGTTAAACAAGTCAGGAATTAATGGCAATGGGTAGGAATTGCGTAAGGTAATCTTATTAATTTCACGAAAATCCAGACATGGACGTAAACTGCCGTCCTTTTTTTTAACAAACAAAAATCCAACTGCCACAGGCGACTTAGAAGGTCTAATGTGACCAGCAGCCAGGCTAGTCTGTATGTACTCCTCCAAGGCCTTTCTTTCAGGGATAGTCAGATTAAACAAGCGACTCTTGGGAAGAGTAGCTCCCGGAACAAACTCCATGGCGCAATCATAATCCCTATGAGGAGGTAAAACTTGCGACTCCTCCTCCGAAAAAACCTTCCAAAAATCTTGAATAGGTACCGGTAATTCCCCTTTTTCCACAGCCGCAATGCGACCATTACAACATTTATCTTAGCTCTTCGGACTCCAAGACTTAATCACATTAGTAGAGCAGTTCAATAAAGGATTGTGCAGTTTTAACCAAGGCAATCCTAGAACAACTTGAGAGGGTAAATTATCTAAAACAACCAAGTCCAAAATTTCTTGGTGAACTCCATTGATAGTGAGGGGAAATGCAGCAGTCTTGTGAGTAATACATTTCAAAGGAGTGTTATCAATTGCAATCACAGAAATAGATGATGACAAAGGTTTGGATTTCAATTTAAGGTTTTCCAAAAACCTTTTATCAATCACATTAAGTGTTGAACCACAATCCACAAATACCTGAAATTCAATCAAATCTCCCTGCAAAGTAGTAGTCCCAGAAAGAAATACTCCTGCAGAGCGTAAACAAGCTATACGGGCGTAACTGACCTTTTTTTTTCTTTACTTAAACGACGCTCACAATACTTAATCAAATGCTCAGCTTTACCACAAAAAAGACACAATCCCTCGGTAAACCTCCGGTCTCTTTCCTGAGAGCGGAGTGACATCGCCCCAACCTCCATCGGTTCACCGCCATCAGAGCAGATTTTCTGGGGACTAGGAACTGACATTACAGGAGTCTTTACCTCATTGAGCCTGCACCTCAGTCTCCTGTCTATACGAACAGCTAACTGCATAGCATCCTGCAGAGTCTGAGGTGCAGGGAATGCAATTAGCAAATCCTTAACCCTTTCACTCAGACCAGCAAGAAATAAACATCTCAGCGCAGGATCATTCCACTTAACTTCTGAAGCCCATCTCCTGAAGTGTGTGCAATAATTTTCAACATCATCTGACCCCTGATTCAAACGCTTGAGTTCTAATTCAGCAGATGAGATTCGATCAGGATCATCATATAATAGCCCCATAGCAGGAAAAAATTCTTCAACAGACCTTAAACACGGATCATTAGGTTGGAGAGAAAAGGCCCACCCCTGTGGTTCATTGCGCAAAAGTGACATAATAAAACCAATGCGCTGTGATTCATTCCCAGAGGACCTTGGTCTCAAATGAAAATATAACAAACAAGCATTTTTAAAGGAAAAAAAATCTTGCTGTTTACCATAAAAAACATCAGGCAGTCCTACCTTGGGTTCGACAAAATACGCTCCAGAACAGCTACTCACGTGTTGCTGAAGCTCGGCCACCTCCAGAGACAATCCCTGCAGGGGTTGAGCCAAATCCTGGATGGAAACCATACTGATCCCCAAATTTCTTTCCTTTTGGTTTTTTGGGGTGGACTTACTGTTATGATCTGCAACATGTACTAAGGAAAGATAGGGGAAAGCTGTCCCTACAGTAAGACTAAGCTGAATCCCTACGATGTAGCGGGCTGCCTGTTCCTAATGAACAGACCCGCCTTAGTCCTCGGCTAGTCTGAATGAAGACCTATAGAATTAAGGGAGGGGTCCCTAAAAGAACTAAGGACTGGGACAAAAATGGGACACTTCCTAAACAGAGAAGTTGTTGCAGAACACAAAAAGACAAACTGACAAAAATGTACTAGAGGTCCCAGAGGACCAAGCGAACTTCACAGAGAAAGGCACCGAAGCACCAGGCCAGAGAAACAGTCAAACACTGAAGTCCAGCACAGCCACAAGGCCGGAGCTAAAATATAAAGGCAGATGGTCACGTGACCGCAAAACACAAGATGGAAAAAACCGGAGGGCTCTAACAATCACATTGTCTGATTTGGAAAGAATTTTTTTTTAAATTTTGGTGGAAAATAAGTATTTGTTCAATTACAAACAAGCAAGATTTCTGTCTCTCACAGACCTGTAACTTCTTCTTTAAGAGGCTCCTCTATCCTCCACTCATTACCTGTAGTACTGGAACCTGTTTGAACTTGTTATCAGTATAAAAGACACCTGTCCACAACCTCAGTCACACTCCAAACTCCACTATGGTGAAGACCAAAGAGCTATCGAAGGACATCAGAAACAAAATTGTAGCTCTGCACCAGGCTGGGAAGATTGGATCAGCAATAGGCAAGCAGCTTGGTGTGAAGAAATCAACTGTGGGAGCAATAATTAGAAAATGGAAGACATACAAGACCACTGATAATCTCTCTCGATCTGGGGCTCCATACAAGATCTCATCCCGTCGGTTCAAAATGATCTCAAGAACGGTGAGCAAAAATACCAGAACCACACGGCGGGACCTAGTGATTCAGCTGCAGAGAGCTGGGACCAACATTACACAAGCTACCATCAGTAACACACTACGCCGCCAGGGATTCAGACCCTGCAGTGCCAGACGTATCCCCCTGCTTAAGCCGTTACATGTCCGGGCCCATCTGAAGTTTGCTAGAGAGCATTTGGATGATCCAGAAGAGTATTGGGAGAATGCCATATGGTCAGATGAAACCAAAGTAGAACTGTTTGGTAGAAACACAACTCATCGTGTTTGGAGGAGAAAGAATGCTGAGTTGCATCCAAAGAACACCATACCTACTGTGAAGCATGGGGGTGGCAACATCATGCTTTGGGGCTTTTTCTTTGCCAAGGGACCAGGACGACTGATCCATGTACATGAAAGAATGAATGGGGCCATGTATCGTGAGATTTTGAGTGCAAACCTCCTGCCATCAGCAAGGGCATTGAAGATGAAACGTGGCTGGGTCTTTCAGCATGACAATGATCGCAAGCACACCACCAGGGCAACGAAGGAGTGGCTTCGTAAGAAGCATTTCAAGGTCCTGGAGTGGCCTAGCCAGTCTCCAGATCTAAACCCTGTAGAAAACCTTTGGAGGGAGTTGAAAGTCCGTGTTGCCCAGCGACAGCCCCAAAACATCACTGCTCTAGAGGAGATCTGCATGGAGGAATGGGTCAACATACCAGCAACAGTGTGTGCCAACCTTGTGAAGACTTATAGAAAACGTTTGATTGCCAACAAAAGATATATAACAAAGTATTGAGATGAACTTTTGTAATTGACCAAATACTTATTTTCCATCAAAATTTGAAAACATTTCTTTACAAATCAAACAATGTGATTTTCAGGATTTGTTTTCTCATTTTGTCTCTCATAGTTGAGGTCCACCTATGGTGTCAATTACAGGACTCTCTCTTCTCTTTAAGTGGGAGAACTTGCACAATTGGTGGCAGACTAAATACTTTTTTCCCCCACTGTACTGTATACAGCTCTCACTGAACTCTAGTCACTTTTAATTTTGGGCACATTTTATAATAATGGTTAAAGGTCAATAAAACTCAAAACCACTCCTACTAGGCCAGCATGAATGTGACCCAATAACATTAATTTACCCCATATGCCTAATAAAGGTGTTTTTGCACCTATTTTATTTATTTTCATTTCATCAGTTTGCTGTAACTAAAGAATAATAAAATCAGATATACAGTCACCTTACCCTGCTCCAGTGTTGACTTTCTGCTGCTGCTCACACTAATTATTTATAGTCTGCAGCAGTGATGTCATAACTGCAGCGTATGTGACTGCTGCATCCAATCACTAGCCTCAGCAGCTCATGCCATCTACATTAGCAGATCCGTTGAGCTCTTTGACTGGCTGCAGCGGTCATGAGCGCTGTAGTGGAGTTTGGCCAATAGATGTATCTTTATGGTGGACTTCAGCCGTTAGATGTATGTGTTAGAATTTATGTTGTTTTACTTTTCGGCCATCTTTTTGTGGTTTGCTGGCTTCTAGTCTTTTCCTCTAGTGCTGGGTGTCTTGGTCACGCGATCTCCTCACTCTTTATTACTCAGCACCTGTCTCCCATTCCTCGCTGGACATCAGTGTTGTTATGCTTGTGCTCTGGCTAAGTTGCCTTGTTAGTTCTTTGTGCTTAGGACAATTGACACTGGGGAACCTATGCAGGTGGGGGCAATGTCATCCCATTCCAAGGAGAGGGACAGGAGGTTCTCTGAGGGACTTTGCTTGTATTGCGGTAAGGCTGATCATTTTTTAAAGCAATGCGAGGTTCGCTTAAGGAAAGAAAAAAAAATGGTCAGTAGAAATAACACTCCCATTCGCATTGCGTTTTTACGTTCTGCTGGGGTGTTTTTTCCTTGTAATACCACCTGTCAGGGTCGTTCGATTGAGTTTCAGGTAATGGTGGATTGTGGTTCTGCACTTAATTTGATTGATCAACAATTTCTTGAAAAGTATAAGTTCAGTTCTGAACCTTTGTCGTCTCCTTTTCCTGTTGTGGCGATTGATAATACTCCCCTGGAGCATGGGAGCATTCTTCGAAAGGTCACAGGGTTTCCGCTTACTATGAATATGGAACATCAGGAGCAGATTGACTTATTTGTACTTGCTAAATTGCCTTCCCCGGTCGTCCTGGGGTTGCCCTGGTTAAAAGTTCATAGTCCTTTGCTGGACTGGTCGTCTAGTTCCATAAGATCCTGGGGTCAGGGGTGTTATGGTAAGTGTTATAATGTTCACATTGCGGCTGTTGTGAAGGGGGAGTTACCTGAACCCATTCAGGATTTTTGAAGGGTTTCTTCAGAGGTGGAGTCGAAAGCTTTACCACCTCATAGAGATTACGATTGCGCTATTGAGTTCGTCCCTGATGCTAAGCTCCCAAAGAGTCAGTTGTTTAATTTGACAATTCCCGAGAGGGAGGCTTTGAAAGAATACCTTCAGTCTAGTTTAGCTGCAGGTCACATAAGACCCTCTAAATCTCCTGTGGCGGTTGGGGTCTTTTTTGTCAAAAAGAAGGATGGGGGTCTTAGGCCATGTCTGGATTTTTGGGAGATTGATAAGATCACTGTGCGTAATCCTTACCTGTTACCACTTATTCCGGATTTGTTTAACCAATTGACCGGAGCTAAATGGTTTTTATAAGATTGACCTTCGTGGGGCATATAATTTGCTGCGGGTGAAAGACAGTGATGAATGGAAGACAGCTTTTAACACCCCAGAAGGTCATTTTGAGTGTTTGGTGATGCCTTTTGGGCTTACTAACGCTCCTGCATTTTTTCAAAATTTCATCAATGACATTCTGAGACCCTTGATCGGTAGGAGTGTTATTGTTTATCTGGATGATATTTTGATTTATTCATCGGATCTTGAGTCTCATTGGCAGAGAGTCCACGAAGTTCTTCAGATACTGAGAGATAACACACTCTTTGCTAAATTGGAGAAGTGTCAGTTTGCTGTCCAGAAAATTAGTTTTTTGGGGTACTTTGTCTCTTGTGATGGTTTTGAGATGGACCCGGTGAAAGTTCAGGCTGTGCTGGAGTGGCCGAGGCCTGAGGGTTTGAAGTCCGTACAGAGGTTTTTGGGGTTTGCCAATTATTACAGGAAATTCATAAAGAATTTCTCTGTCATCGCTAAACCCATTACTGATCACACCAGGAAGGGTGCTAATACAGTCCAATGGTCCACTGAGGCTATTGAAGCTTTTGAGTATCTCAAGGAGAGGTTCAGCTCTGCTCCTGTTCTTATCCAGACGGATGAGACCAAGCCATTTTTCGTTGAGGTGGATGACTTATCTATAGGCGTAGGGGCAGTTCTGTCCCAGGAGGGAGAGGATGGGGTGCATCCCTGTGCTTTCTTTTCTGAGACAGAGCTCAACTATGATGTTGGGAATCATGAGTTGTTGGTTATTAAACTCGCGTTCGAGCATTGGCGACATGTTTTGGAGGGGGCTCGACATCCTATACAGGTTTTCACTGATCATAAGTATTTGATTTATCTGGACGCAGCTAAACGTTTGAATGCTCGTCAGGCTAGGTGGGCACTGTTTTTTGCCCGGGGACAAAGAATGTTAAGGCTGACGCTTTGTCTCGTAGTTTCTTTCCAGCGGTGAATGCTGAGAGGGAGGAGTGTATTTTGCAGAGAGGGGTGGTGGTGGCCACATTGGATTCTGAGTTGGAGAATAGAATCCTAGGAGCTCAGAGTACGGCACCAACTAACACTCCGTGTGGTAAATTGTTTGTGCCTAGAGCCTTGAGGAGAGCGTTGTTTGTTGAATGTCATGAGTCTCGGTTGGCGGGTCACCCAGGGATTTCGAAAACTAGGAAGTCTATCGGTCGGAGTTTCTGGTGGCCAGGGCGGGAAAGAGAAGTAATCAAGTGACGAGATGGGATGGCTTTTACATTATTTTGATCAAAATGATGTTAACTAAGTAACCTATATTATTTTCATGCACTATTGCGATTTATTTATTGCAGGGTATTTGTGTATTGTGTTTCTGTCTTTGTTTGTTTTTGTTTAATGGCCATGTGTGAACATGGTCTTACATGCTGCATGCACACCAATTTACTTTTCAGTTCATTTCTTCAGGTTTTTAAGATATATTTTTATGTTGGAGTTTGGTCGATATATGTATGTTTATGGAGGAGTTTGGCCGATAGTTGAAGATTTATGGTGGAGTTCAGTCAATAGATGTATGTTTATGGTGGAGTTCGGCCAATAGATGTATGTTTAAGGTGTAGTTCGGCAGATAGACGTATGTTTATGGTGGAGTTCGGCCACTAGATGTATGTTTAAGGTGTAGTTCGGCAGATAGATGTATGTTTATGGTGGAGTTCGGCCAATAGATGTATGTTTAAGGTGTAGTTCGGCAGATAGATGTATGTTTATGTTGGGGTTCGGCCGATAGATGTATGTTTATGGTGGAGTTCCGACAATAGATGTATGCATATGGTGGAGTTCCGACAATAGATGTATGCATATGGTGGAGTTCAGCCAATAGATGTATGTTTATGGTGAACTTCGTCTGATAGAAGTATGTTTATGGTGCAGTTCAGCTAATAGATGTATGTGACGCGCCCCCTGGGACATATTCCTTTTTGAGGGGAATACCCGGCACCGGATCAGATGGGGGGGTTTGTAGTCTCCGAGCGGCTGTGACCCGGCCCGTGCCCAGGGCGTCAAGCTCAGTGTTATGTGGCAGTCCTACAGATGTTATTAAGAGTTCTTTTGTGTCGACTACGCCACCCGTTGTGATGCGGTCACTGGGGCCGCCGCTGCAGCAGGTTCCGCTGAGGCTGATGGTGGATGCGCAGCTTGGTGGGATAACCCCCAACGGGAGGGGTATAGCCTCAGAGGGGACAGGCGCAGAGGATGGGGGTTGTGGTGGTGTAGTGCAGACGGCAGTGAAGACAGAGTCGGGTTGTGCAGTTAAGGGTGTTTACTTACTGCAGATGTTGTACTGGTCACTCCAGCTGCTAGTGACCACCCGAGTCGTGCTGCGTCCACCAGGTCCTGGATCCAGCCAACCCCCAAACAAGTCCGGAGCGTGGCCCTGAGCTCTCTTTCTGTCCCGTTCTCTGGCCGTCCCCACCAGTAATCCACCTAGGTCCAGCTCCCTCGGGCCTTCTGTTGGGACACCCTTGGCCCTGGGTTCCCTGACCCTTCATGTGGTGTGCCTTCGGGGTGGATGTGATGGGTGACCGTGGCAGACGCTGCCCACGGTCTCCGGTCTCTGGCTGGGGAATGTTTTTACCCCCACCAGCTTGGGTTCCGGTACCCTGATGCCGACTCTTCACCCGGTGCTTTTAGTTGGGATCTCAGAGTCCTTCTCTTCTGTGCTCTGGGTCTCTCTCTTTTCTCCTCTCTCACTCTGGGTCTTTGTCTTTCTTCTCTCCTCTGCTCCTGACTTGTTCTCTGCAGCTGACTGACTCTCTGCATCTGATCCTCTGCATCTGACCCTGATCTTAGTTGGTGCCCACCTTATATACACCCTCTATGTGTGAGCTCAGGTGACCAGCACCCAATGAGCTCCTAACTTTACCCAGGCTGCTCCCCCTATCTGCCCCTACACTACTTGGGATGTACCACCCCCCTCCCACTCCAGCCAGGAACAGACTCGGTCGTACCTGCACATTTCTAAGTGGGAGTACCGTCGGCCTGTTCCTCGGAAATGGGATGTGTGTAGTGCATGCAGCCTACCGAGCTCAGTTCCACACTCCATCCTTGCCCGGGAGTGGAATATCACACCTCTGGGTTGAGGTGCAATACCCCTGTAGCAGCCGAATCCTCAGGGTGCTACATATGTTTATGGTGGAGTTCGACCGATAGATGTATGTTTATGTTGGAGTTCGGCTGATAGATGTATGTTTATGTTGGACTTCAGCCAATTGTGTTTGACCACTTTTACACACATCTAATTAATTGCCTTTTTACAAACCACAATTTTTTCCTGCCATTATTGGAAATATATGTGCATCTATGTCCACCTATGAAAGCCTGTCCATTTAATTAAGCTGATCCCATTTCATAGTTTATTTTAATGCTTTAGTGCTATAATACAATGCTTTAGTGCATTATATAAAATATCCTAAGTTTGATATTTGCATGCTCTTTTATAGCATCTCAAGAACAGACAATGTAGATATTAATAAATGTTTAGCTTATGGTATGAGGCTTTTCTGATTTTTCTTTGAAAGCAAGACTCTAATTGCAACATTACTCTTTAATATTAGTGATCAAATGCCTTTTCAGTGATCAATACTGCAGCTTCTCTTATGTCTGATATATTTCAATGTAGCGAGCTATAGAGTATCTATATCATTATATATTTCCTCAGTTTCCTCTGGGAAGGAACCTTTGATTCACTTAGACTTCTAAAATGTCCTTCAAAACCAAGCTGCGTTCACTAAAGGCAATACAATTTAGAGAGACAAATTAGACTAAACTTTTTATCTCCGCAGTTTTGCACATGCACTGATTAAACTAGTATTTCTTCCAAAGATTGCTAGGGAAGATAAATGAACCGCAGCAGCAATTAGAGTAAAGAAAAAGTAAAGATTGTCTGACATGATTTAAGTTTACTGCTAAGGTACTTTGTCATTTTGTCTCTATAATCTCTATCAGAATTGACTAAAACAGTAAGCATAAATCATTAGACTAATTTATTTCATCACATTGTGGTCTGGGAGAAGAAGAATTCATTTTTTTCTGAAGACCCAGGGGAAAGATGAAGCTGTGCTGAACTTTATTTTTTTTTTCAAAGGGATCAATAATTAGTTTTCTTATCTCTTCAAAACCATATTTTCATTGAGGTAAGCAGGAATCCCGTAGCGTACATGTAAACACCAATCAGAAACTATAGATGTTTGAGATTTAGGATAAAAGAGAAAAGTAAATATATTGGAAGCTTTAGCTCTCCGTCCAGTAAATACATGTAGTACAATAAAAATTAAAGGTAATTTCTCAGTAAGATCAATCCTGCCAAACTGAACATACAGGCATGTACGTCTTTGAAATGAAAATTCATCAACACCTTTATGTTTTCCATCTGTTGTCGCATTCCCAAGTAATTATTCTTTTAATTCATATGCTAATGAGGCATTAAGTGCTCTGGGTGTGACACAGAGCACTTAGGGAGCCACTGCCTTCCAATCTTATTTCCCTGATCAGCACCAACCTCTTTAGCTTGCTTGCTAGGACAAGGTCTGATTTCCCTGCCTGGCTCCTGACATCACACAGGCCGAGAGCTATCAATTAAAGGGAATCTATAAGTGGGATCAACCCTCCTAATCCGTCTATATGGGCATGCAGGTCCTAAAAAGCTGAATAAAATGATAATTTGATATCTGAGATCTGTTGCCTTAGTCCAAAGAAATCAACATATTTCTTACAGTGGTGGCCAAAAGTATTGGCACCCCCTGCAATTCTGTCAGATAATACTCAGTTTCTTCCTGAAAATGATTGCAATCACAAATTCTTTGGTATTATTATCTTCATTTAATTTGTCTCATTACAAACATTAGCAGCATCACTTGTCCTCACATACTACTTTCAGCTGTGCTGCAGAGCTGTGCCTGATTATAACCAACACAGTACAGCAGAGTTGAAATGTGTCTCATTACAAACAGAAGAAACATATTTTCAGTTGTCTTCTCATAGTCTTGTCGGCTCTGCTGTTCTGCCCTTCCCCCACACTGGCTGCCTGTGAGATGGAAGCTGAAGCACTGTCAAAGAACTGCAGCTGCAAATGTTTTTGTAATGAGACAAAGTTCACTTCTGCAAAGCTGTATGATTATGAGAGCAAATTGTCGCAAGCCCTGATGAGAAGTGACGAGCCGGCAAGAGAGCGCAATTTCAGCTCACATTGTAAAGAGATAACCGATGAGCAGGAAAAGCAGACAGCTTTTTCTGATCGCAGGGTTATCTGCTTACAATGTGCACTAACAGTATGCTCTCTTGGCGGCTCGTCACTTCTCATCAGAGACAGTGAGGGAGCGCACTCACCATGCATTAAATAGAATATTGCACAGTGACAAGATCCTACTGAGCATATGCTGAAGCTGACAACCAACGCATGCTCAATAGAGCAGGGACTAACCCAGCCCCTGAAATGGACGTCACTGATGACGCTTCATATCAGGGTTGGGACAGAGGCAGCGGCAGTGACTGCAGCTCCTGCCCCCTGAAGACATTCTCAAATGAAAAGACATCAAACAGAAAGTTGGTAAAAAAAAACAATATAGAAATTAGATAGCCTAGAGAGGGAATTTATTTATTTATTCTCCTCACTTATATAGCACCATTAATTCCACAGCCCTTTACTAACATTATCGGCACTGTCTCCATTGGGGCTCACAATCTAAATTCCCTTCCCTATCAGTATGTCTTTGGAGTGTGGGAGCAAACCGGAGAACCCGTTGGAAACCCACACAAACACAGGGAGAACATACCGACTCCTTGCAGATATTGTCCTTGGAATGGTAAAGGATTTTTAATTAAACTATGTTAGAAAAGAGAATATTACATTAAATAGACATTTTGGAGTAAGTCAGTGTTAGTTTCAGACCACCCATTTAACGCCTAATTTACATATAAATTTAAATGCTAATTTCTTAGGAATGCAGTTAAGGATAGAAGATATAAAGGGAAAGTAAGAAAGGAGGAAAGTTGAGAGAGAGAATGAAGGAACAAAGAAAAGAAGGTTAGGCAAGGTTAGTATTATATGGTGGCCATTTAAAATACATCTATGTAATGCAACAAAATCTATGATAACAAATAGCTCCATATTCTGTCTCATTGACCGGGTCCTGAATGAAACACTCTTATTTTCCCTCTTAGGGGATATGGACAGGAGTTGAAACGACTCCTTTAAGGACTCGCTCACACGAGCATATAAGATTGTCGAGTGCTATCAGATGTTTTATCGCATAGCACTTGGACCAATGTTATACTATGGGCAGTTCAGATCTGCGATTATTTTCTCATGCTGCAAGTGCATCCAATAATTTGACCATGCACACCCATACAAGTCTATGGGTGAATATGAAACTTTGCACTGCACTCGGATGTCATCTGAGTGCAGTCCCATTTACACGGACTCGGACAATGGAGAAGATGGAGAAATTAAGTTCTCCGTCATCTCCACACCTGTGTTGCGATTTTTTTCATGTGAAATAATCCCAAGCACAGTAAGATGACACTGGGATCAAACTCTTACAGAGTGTGAGCCGAGTGTCATTACCATAATCGCCCCGATTCTCTTGCACAAGAGAACATACGGCCGTGTGACCGCAGCCTAAAAAGAAGACTGCAGTCTAATGATGAAATCCCAGGACAGCCTAGAGAAATTTTAATCATTTTAGAAAGCTCCTAATTCTAGCTGTAACATTTTTGATCCAATTCTAGTATGTTAAAGGGATTGCTTTCATGCTAAGCATTTTATCCCTATGTGCATTAAAACACTGACATTTGTGACTGTTAGGTTAAACTAACACAAGCGTGTAAAAAAAAAAACAGACAATTTTTCATCCATATTGTTATTCGTATGGAATCCATATGGCGTCCATTTTTAAACATCAGCAGTTCATAACATTTACAAGATCAAATACAGTTTCCTATGTTAAAGAATCTCAATGTACCCCTAAAAATCGGATGCTGTATTGTTGATCTATATGATATCTGATTTTTTTTTATCACCCATAGTCTTACATAGACAAGTCTCATCAGAGATACTGAAGAAATTAATGCCTGCTGCGTTTTTGTTTTTTTTCATGCGGACATTTGGTCCGTGTGAGAAAACTGAACACAGTTCCATTTCTACATTCTGGATAGCAAGGTACTAATAGTTTTTTTTTATCCAAGTTGATCACATTCTGTCAGATACAATTTTTGTTTCTGTGTTATTGTATCAATATGTATGATGGATCATAGTAAATCATCCTAGTGTTTGTCTTTTGGCACTGCGTGTATATTTCTAGCCGTGAAGCCACTTAAGGAATACTATATTTACTCATTTGCCATATATTTCATATACCAGTATTTTTGGTTTTCTTTAAAGGTGGAGAACCAAGCATATGAACAGAGAAACATTAGTTTTTGTACAATTGAAGTTAAACTGATGAATTAGGTGTTACGTATTGAACAGGAGTTGGAGCAAATCACCATGGGAGTAATTTGACTCCTTTGAAGACCCCACTAACTTAATTGGTGCTAGTCTGGGGTCTGAAAGAAACATTTAAGTCTGCAGCAGCGGGGCACCATACTGCTTGAGAATGGAGGAGACAAGTACTCCATCTGACAAGGAAAGTCATATATAGATTTTTGTGTCTATTGTTTTCACGTAACTGTGTGTGCACTTTACCTAGTCAATCAAATATAATTGACACCACTGGGTTCTGTTGTTTTGTGGATGACAGGACTGAAAGGAAAATGAAAAAAATGTGCAAGTATATCTTTTCACCGAAATGTTATGTATGTCTTATCTGTTAGTTATGCAATGTTTTTGCCCAACTGAATCATTTCAGATGATTAAAATTTAGTTAAATATACTGTTTACTTCCCTGGTGTAAAGAGGATGCAATGTGTACTTTTATTGTTCAATATTTATGACACATTTTTTACATATATGTTTATCTAATTACATTTAGTTTTTAAATGGAATTTTTTGCAATTCTTATGGAAACACCGTATTAAATAAAATTAAAGTTTCAATTCAAGGTTCAGACAGACATGTTCCCCTGTTCATGGCAAGGCACATTTTTTATTCTTTTTGGCTGCGTGCCCACTATGCATTTTTAAAGCATTTTTGCTGCGGAATTTCTGTAGCGAAAATGCTTAAAAAAATGCTTGGTAATACGTGCCCCATGGCCCCCAATGATAATCTGCATGTGCTGCGCACATGCTGCGGAAATTTCCGCTGCGGATTATCATTGCGGAAAAATCCGCAGCATGTCCATTATTTTTGTGGAAACGTGGCATAATTGCCGCCATTGACTTGCATTGAATGGCTTAATATCCACATGACTACATGTGCACATGCAGATATTAAGCGATTCAATGTGCGGATGGTACCCGGGTCTGGAGAAGAGGAGACTCATATCCAGACCCGGGTACCATAGAACCTGTTAAAAAAAAGAATTTAAAATAAAAAATATACATTATACTCACCTTCTGATGGCCTGCGGTCTTCTCTCCGGTGCGTCCTGGCTCCCCGGTGGCTCACGATGGTGTAAAAGGACCTTCCATGACGTCACTTAGTCATGTGACAGGTCACGCGACCGCTGACGTCGGCAGTCGCATGACCTGTCACATGACTAAATGACGTCAAGGAAGGTCCTTTTACACCACCGCGAGCCGCCCAAGACACCGGACGCACCGGAGAGAAGACCGGGGTCCATCATAAGGTGAGTATCATGGTTTTTTTTTATTTTTTACCATTTTTATTATTTTTTTAATTATTAACTTGGTCACACAACATAAATCCATGCCGGTTACATGGATTTATATAGTGTGACCAAGTTGTCAAGCACTTTCCAAGTGATGCTAAAATCACTTGGAAAAGCGCTTGATAACCCGCATGTCAAAATGCATGTGAAGAACGCTTGAGAAACGCTTCTACCTGGCAGGAAAAACGCTTGTAAAATCCACATACGTTTTTCCTGCCAGGGAGAAGCGGAAAAAATCAGCAACATTTCTGCATCGTGGGCACATAGCCTTTCAGTACTTAACATTTTAGGAGCTCTAGAGTCTTTTTTCTTTTTAAATTCTTAATAAAATGGTGGAAATGAAAAGGAAAGAAAAGAAAATAGCTGCCTGTTTTTAGGGGTTTTTAAAAAAAATGTATTAGCACATTAATCATGTTTTGAATTTCATGCTCTTTTCTGTTATGACTAATTTTCTATATGGAATAAATAATTTTTTTTAGCTTGCTGGGGTGGAACGGGAGACTATGATTTAGGCTGTGTTTTTTTTATTTTCTTAAACTTATTGAATTTTCTTGTTTTATCTTAATATATTTTCTTAGGCCTCAGTCAGACATCCGTGTTGCACATACCTGTTCCATATGTTGTTGTTTTTTTCACTCATACAACACATACCAAATATAATCAATGGTGCTATTTACATGTACATTTTTTCCAAAAGCACGGATCACATCGGCGAATACAAATATATGGGTTTATGAAAAACGCGTACAGCATACGGATATATATACAGTGGGGAAAATAAGTATTTGATACACTGCCGATTTTGCAGGTTTTCCCACCTACAAAGAATGGAGAGGGCTGTAATTTTTATCGGAGGTACACTTCATCTGTGAGAGACAGAATCTTAAAAAAAATCCAGGAATTCACATTGTATGATTTTTACATAATTAATTTTCATTTTATTGCATGAAATAAGTATTTGATGCAATAGAAAACAGAACTTAATATTCGGTACAGGAACCTTTGTTTGCAATTACAGAGGTCAGACGTTCCCTGTAGTTCTTGACCAAGTTTGCACACACTGCAGCAGGGATTTTGGCCCAATCATCTATACAGATCTTCTCCAGATCTTTCAGGTTTCGATGCTGTCACTGGGCAACATTGAGTTTCAGCTCCCTCCAAAAATGTTCTATTGGGTCAGATCTGGAGACTGGCTAAGCTACTCCAGGACCATGCAATGCTTCTTACAGAGCTACTCCTTAGATGCCCTGGCTGTGTATTTTGGATCACCGTCATGCTGGAAGATCCAGCCACGACCCATCTTCAATGCTCTTGTGGAGGGAAGGAGATTGTTGGCCAAAATCTCACAATACATGACCCCAACCATCCTCCCTTCAATATGGTGCAGTCATCCTATCCCCTTTGCAGTATTGCCACTCTTTGAGTATGATTACTGAGCTAGTTATGAATCCACCTAACCGCAGCCTTGCCATTCCCATACTTGGTCATTTTTTCAATAAGGATAGTATGAGATACTTTATCAAATGCTTTGCTGAAGTCGAGATATACTATATCTGCCGCATTTCCCTGATCCACCCAGTAAGTGATTCCATCTTAGAAGTAAATTAGATTAGTCTGACATGACTTGTTAGCTACAAACCCATGCTGTCTTTGGTTATTTACTGTATTCTTATCCAAGTTCTTACAGTGTCTTGCGAAAAGTATTCGCTCCCTTGGCTTTTTACTTATTTTGTTACATCAGAACGGGTTTAAATATTTTTGTAATCTGATTTATGTGTGATGCCTCAGCACTAAATAGTCTAAATTGGTAATGTGAAGTGAGAAAAATATAGGCATGAATTACATTTCTGGGATCAAATAACTAAAAGTTGCCATGTGCATATGTATTCACCCTTTTGCTATGAAGCCCCTAAAAAATTCTGGTGCAAGCAATTACCTTCATAAGTCACATGCTTAGTGAAAGGAAGTCCACCTGTGTGCAATCTAAGTGTCACATAGCCTATCAGTATATACACACATTTTCTAAAAGGTCAAAGAGGCTGCAACACCGTTAAGCAAAAAGCACCATTAAAACAAGCAACACCATGAAGACCAAGGAGATCTCCAAACAAGTCAGGGACAAAGGTGTTGAAAAGTACAAGTCAGGGTTGGGTTATAAAACACACAGCTCATCACCCCAAGAACACAATCCCCACAGTGAAACACAGGAGGTGGCAGCATCATGCTGCGAGGTGTTTTTCGGCAGCAGGGACAGGGAAAATGGTCTGAGTCGAGGGGAAGATGGATGTTGTGAAATAGAGGGATATTCTTGAGCAAAACCTGTTTCATTCTGTCAGTGATTTAAGACTGGGACGGGGGTTCACCTTCCAACAAGACAATGACCTGACATACTGCTAAAGCAACACTCGAGTGGTTTAAGGGGAAACGTGTAAAGCTTTGGAGTGGCCTAGTCGAAGCCCAGGCCATAATCCTATTGAGAATCTGTGGTCATACTTGAAGACTGCTGTTCACCAGAGCAAACCATCTAACTTGAAGGAACTGGAGCAATTTTGCCTTGAGGAATGGGCAAAAATCCCAGTGGCAAGATGTGGAAAGCTCATAGAGATTTACTCACACATACATACATACATACATTTACACACATACAAGTACTTACATTACATACATACATTTTCACAGAGGAAACAGGAGAAAATGGACCCCCAAGATTTGTTGTGCAATTTCTCCTGACTATGCTGATACCCCAACACTACTGTTTGGGCAGGTTATAGGAAGTTTCGCCCCCCCAATTTGCCCCCAGCAGTTCGCCCCCAGCAGTTCACCCCAGGTACATTTCGCCGCCGCACATTTCGCCTCTATCATTTTGCCCCCAGGAAGATTCGCCCCCGCACGTTTTGCCCCCGGACCGGGGCGAACTGGGGGCGATATGTGCGGGGGTGAAATGTGCTGGGGCAAAACATCCTGGGGGCCAAATGCTGGGGACGAAATGTGCGGGGGTGAAATGTACCCGGGGGCAAACTGCTGGGGGCGAAACATCCAATTCCCGTTTGGCACATGGCAGGGCTCAGAAGGGAAGGAGCACCGTTTTACTTTTTGAACATAAAAATAGCTGGAATCAAGAGCGGATGCCAGGTCGCATTTGGAGAGCCCCTGATGTGCCTAAACAGTGGAAACCCTCCACAAGTGATGCCATTTTGGAACCAAGACCCCTCAAGGAATTTATCTAGATGTGTGGTGAGCACCTTAAATCCACAGGTGTCCCAGAGATGAATGTGCTTTGGTCCAACATGTGCATATCAACCCAAGGACAAAAGCAAAAGACCTTGTGAAGATGATGGAGGAAGCTAGTAAGATTGTGTCAATATCCACAGTGAAACGAGTACTGTATCAATATGGGCTGAATTGCCACTCTGCCAGGAAGAAGCCAATACTCCAAAAGAAACATAAAAAGCCAGATTAATGTTTGCAAATGCACACAGGAACAAAGACCTTAATCTTTGGATACATGTCCTGTGGTCTGATGAAACTAAAATTTAACTTTTTGGGCATAATGACCATTGTTACGTTTGGAGGAAAAAGGGGGAAGCTTGGAAGCCTAAAAACACCATCCCAACTGTGGAACACGGGGGTGGCAGCATCATGTTGTGGGGTTGTTTTGCTGCAGGTGGGACTGTTGCACTTCACAAAGTAGATGGCATCATGAGAAAAGAAGATTATGTGGCAATACTGAAGCATCATCTCAAGACATCAGCCAGGAAGTTAAAGCTTGGGCGGAAATGGGTCTTCCGAATGAACAATGACCCGAAGCATACTGCCAAAATGGTAACAAAGTTGCTTAAGGATAACAAAGTCAATTATTATTAATATTATTTATTATTATAGAGCCATTTATTCCATTGTGCTTTACATGTGAAAGGGATATACATAGCACAAACAATTACAATAAATTTTGAACAATACAAGTTGGCGAGTGGTACAGGAGGAGCGAGGACCCTGCCCGCGAGCGCTCACAATCTACAGGGGATGGGTGAGGATACAGTAGGTCGGGGTAGAGCTGGTCGTGCAGCAGTATGGTGGAGCGAGGGTTACTGCAGGTTGCAGGCTTGTTGGAAGAGTTGGGTCTTCAGGTTCCTTTTGAAGGTTTCCACGGTAGGTGAGAGTCTGATGTTTTGGGGTAGAGAGTTCCAGAATAGGGGGGATGCACGGGAGAAATCTTGTATGTGATTGTGGGAAGAGGAGATAAGAGGGGAGTAGAGAAGGAGATCTTGTGAGGATCGGAGGTTGCGTGTAGGTAAGTATCAGGAGACTAGGTCACAGATATATGGAGGAGACAGGTTGTGGATGGCTTTGTATGCCATGGTTAGGGTTTTGAACTGGAGTCTCTGGGCAATGTGGAGCCAGTGAAGGGATTGACAGAGGAGAGGCCGGGGAATAACGAGGGAACAGGTGGATTAGTCGGGCAGCACAGTTTAGGATAGATTGGAGGGCTGCTAGAGTGGTAGAAGGGAGGCCACAGAGCAGGAGGTTGCAGTAGTCGAGGCGGGAGATGATGAGGACGTGCACTAGTGTTTTTGCGGATTCATGGTTGAAGAATGTGCGGATCCAGGAGATATTTTTGAGTTGGAGTCGGCAGGAAGTGGAAAGGGCTTGGAAATGTGGTTTGAAGGAGAGATTAGAGTCCAGGGTTACCCCGAGGCAGCGAGCTTGCGGGACTGGGGAGTGTGGGCAACCATTGACTTTGATGGATAGGTCAGTTGGAGGGGTTGAGTGAGACGGTGGAAAGAGGATGAATTCAGTTTTATCCATGTTAAGTTTTAGAAATCTGTCAGAGAAGAAGGATGAAATAGCAGACAGACATTGTGGGATTCTGGTTAGTAGGGAGGAGATATTGGATCCAGAGACGTAGCTCTGTGTGTCATCAGCATAGAGGTGATACTGAAAGCCATGGGACTCTATGAGCTGTCCCAGGCCGAAGGTGTGGATGGAGAAGAGCAGGGGTCCTAGGACTGAATCTTGGGGGACACCAACAGATAGGGGGTGAGATGAGGAGGCGGTGTGTGAGTCAATGTTTTGGAGTGGCCATCACAAAGCCCTGATCTCAATCCTGTTGAAAATTTATGGGCAAAGCTGAAAAGGCAGGTGCGAGCAAGGCAATCTCCAAACCTGGATCAGTTACACCAGTTTTGTCAGGAGGAATGGGCCCAAATTTCGACCAACTATTGTAACAAGCTTGTGGAAGGATATCCCAAACGTTTGACCCAAGTCATTCAGTTTAAGGGCAATGGTATCAATTACTAATGAAATGTATGCAAACTTTTGACTTTGCAGTAAATAATAAAAATGCCTTAAAACATTCTCTCTCTCTCATTATTCTGGCATTTGGCAAATATTAAACATTATGGTAATCCTAATTGACCTAAAACGGGAAAGGTTTATTCTGATTTCATGTCACATATTGAGAAAAACAGGCATATGTGTCTTTTTATATAGTATATGTAAACTTCTGGTTTCAACTGTATAAGTAGCATGCAGCTTTATGGTGAAATGACCATAAAGCAGAACTGCTTGGATGTTTCAAGTTATATATTAAGCAGACCCACAAATGTAGATCTATTCTAAGCCCCAAAAAATTCTACATTTCATATTTTCTTTTCCATTTTATACATAGACTAGATGGTGGCCCAATTCTAACGCATCGTGTATTCTAGAATATGTATGCGGCCGACCGGGCGCAATCAGCAGAACGTTGTTTAAATTTGGCGCCAAAATCGCTGATTGGTCGCGGCCAGCAACCGCAACCAATCAGCAAAACGGTGTTTAAATTTGGCGGCAATATCGGTGATTAGTCGCGGGTGGCGGCCGCGACCAATTAGCGAACTGTGTTAGTGAGGACCGGAGAGCTTGTTTAAATTTGGCGATAAAATCGCTGATTAGTCGCGACCGCGACCAATCAGCAAAACGGTGTTTAAATTTGGCGCCAATACCGCTGATTGGTCGCGGCCGGCGGTCGCGACAAATCAGCAGAGTGGGGTTTAAATTTGGCGACAATAATGCTGATTGGTTGCGGCCGGCGACCGCGACCAATCAGCAGAGCGGTGTTTAAATTTGGCGCCAATGTCGCTGATTGGTCGCGACCAATCAGCAGAGAGGGGTTTAAATTTGGCACCAATCTCGCTGATTGGTCGCGGCTGGCGGCCGCGACCAATCTCAGAGCGTTGTTTAAATTTGGCGCCAAAATCGCTGACTCGTCACGGCCGGCCGGCGGCCGCGACCAATCAGCAGAGCGTTGTTTAAATTTGGTGCCAAAATTGCTGATTGGTCGCGGCCGCGACCAATCAGCGAATCGTATTAGTGAGGACCGGGGAGCGGCGTTGCCTGTGCGGGTACTTCCGCTGTGGGAAGCCGGGAGATGAGCGGCTGCTCGCAGCAGAAGTCTCCCGACCGGCTGCGCCGCTCCCCGGTCCTCCGTTCACACTTGCCGACGGTAGCCGCATGGAGGTCAGCGCCGCCGCCGGTCGGGGTCCTTTTGGTGCAAGCAGCCGGGAGATGAGAGCCTCACGCCGCCTCATCTCCCGGCAGCATCGCCGCTGACCTCCGTCCTGCAGATGAGCCGCTAACGGCCGCCATCTTTTTCTCAAATCCCGCGTCGCTGATTGGCCGCGGCCGGACCAATCAGCGACGCGGGATTTCCTGGACAGACAGACAGAAAGACAGACAGACAGACGGGATAAGACGATTATATACAGTGCTGGCCAAAAGTATTGGCACCCCTGCAATTCTGTCAGATAAAACTCAGTTTCTTCCTGAAAATGATTGCAATCACAAATTCTTTGGTATTATTATCTTCATTTAATTTGCTTGCAAGGAAAAAACACAGAAGAGAATGAAGCAAAAATCAAATCATGGATCATTTCACACAAAACTCCAAAAATGGTCCAGACAAAAGTATTGGCACCCTCAGCCTAATACTTGGTTGCACAACCTTTAGCCAAAATAACTGTGAACAACCGCTTCCGGTAACCATCAATGAGTTTCTTACAATGCTCTGCTGGAATTGTAGACCATTCTTCTTTGGCAAACTGCTCCAGGTCCCTGATATTTGAAGGGTGCCTTCTCCAAACTGCCATTTTGAGATCTCTCCACAGGTGTTCTATGGGATTCAGGTCTGGACTCATTGCTGGCCACCTTAGAAGTCTCCAGTGCTTTCTCTCAAACCATTTTATAGTGCTTTTGGAAGTGTGTTTTGGGTCATTGTCCTGCTGGAAGACCCATGACCTCTGAGGGAGACCCAGCTTTCTCACACTGGGCCCTACATTATGCTGCAAAATTTGTTGGTAGTCTTCAGACTTCATAATGCCATGCACACGGTCAAGCAGTCCAGTGCCAGAGGCAGCAAAGCAACCCCAAAACATCAGGGAACCTCCGCCATGTTTGACTGTAGGGACCGTGTTCTTTTCTTTGAATGCCTCTTTTTTTCCTGTACACTCTATGTTGATGCTTTTGCCAAAAAGCTCTACTTTTGTCTCATCTGACCAGAGAACATTCTTCCAAAACGTTTTAGGCTTTCTCAGGTAAGTTTTGGCAAACTCCAGCCTGGCTTTTTTATGTCTCGGGGTAAGAAGTGGGGTCTTCCTGGGTATCCTACCATACAGTCCCTTTTCATTCAGACGCCGAAGGATAGTACGGGTTGACACTGTTGTACCCTCGGACTGCAGGGCAGCTTGAACTTGTTTGGATGTTAGTCGAGGTTCTTTATCCACCATCCGCACAATCTTGCGTTGAAATCTCTCGTCAATTTTTCTTTTCCGTCCACATCTAGGGAGGTTAGCCACAGTTCCATGGGCTTTAAACTTCTTGATGACACTGCGCACGGAAGACACAGGAACATTCAGGTCTTTGGAGATGGACTTGTAGCCTTGAGATTGCTCATGCTTCCTCACAATTTGGTTTCTCAAGTCCTCAGACAGTTCTTTGGTCTTCTTTCTTTTCTCCATGCTCAATGTGGTACACACAAGGACACAGGACAGAGGTTGAGTCAACTTTAATCCATGTTAACTGGCTGCAAGTGTGATTTAGTTATTGCCAACACCTGTTAGGTGCCACAGGTAAGTTACAGGTGCTGTTAATTACACCAATTAGAGAAGCATCACATGATTTTTCAAAGGGTGGCAATACTTTTGTCCACCCCCTTTTTTAGGTTTGGTGTGGAATTATATCCAATTTGGCTTTAGGACAATTCTTTTTGTGTTTTTTTCATTGAAGACAAATTAAATGAAGAGAATAATACCAAAGAATTTGTGATTGCAATCATTTTCAGGAAGAAACTGAGTATTATCTGACAGAATTGCAGGGGTGCCAATACTTTTGGCCAGCACTGTATATAGATGCTTTGATACGATACTGAAAAATAAGAATAAGGTAGCACAATTTTCAGATTCCATTTTTATTTTCAAGATTATAGTACTGACTTTAACAAGCTTAAGTTTACTCCTAAAACTTTCCTACATTTGTTTGTGATCAATAGGAGCTTGAGTAGTCCCCACAAGAAAACCTGTAAAGATTGACCATTTAAACTTCAGCCTCAGCAGGGATTCGCTTAGACAAGAGTATCATTCCAGTGTGTGTTCTTTCCTCAAACTACTTTGCAATAAATATCTGCCCATTATGTCAGGTCAGGCATGCCTTGTGTCGTCATGGTTCAGTAGTCATGACCGTCCTTCCAAACATGGCCAGAAGCCTCGATGGACCATATATACAACTGTCAAGTTCTTGAGCTGTCAATGTTACCAGCGTTTCTTTTTCTATCATCCCTACAAGGTCTCTGCCCTGTATACTTGCGGGCGGCCTTTGATGATGGTTTGTATTACTATAGTTTCAAAGAATTCCACAAGGTTCAATTTAGAAAAGTCAATACTATGAGGAACAAACCTTTTTATTCTTTTTACGCGAGTCTGATTGAAGTTGTCAGTTCCTTATTCTCAGATAATTTTCCCAATGAAGTGGGTTTGTGTCATCTGTCACTAGTTTTACAGAACACCACCCTAGACAAAATCTGGTGTTATCTCTGCAGTTACACTCACCACATATTAGCACATTAATAATGCTATTAAACTCAGCTATGGGCAACATATGTCTAATCAGTGGCATAGTTCAGCGGCATCAGTCGAAAAATCCTTTAGATATAAATCTGATTTACACTGCAAAAACAATGTGAATTCACCCAATATAATGCTTTGTTTGCATAGGTTTTTATTTCATAATCTATTCATGCTAATCCATGCCAACTGATACACTGTCTCAGATACATTTCAGGTGTGGTTAAATGATGTCAACATGTGCATATTAGGGTTAATACAAATGTTATGCATCACAAAAAGACACAAAAAATAAATAAAAAAACTATAGAAAAAAATAGTGCCATACTAAATTAAAGGGAATCTGTCACCCCCTGGGCAATATCAGACCTCTACTATGGCCATACAGGTGATAGAAAAGTAAATCTATACTTACCTGTATGGCCCATAGTAGAAGTCTGATTGCAAAGAAATCTGGTTTTATAAAGTCTATTTTCCAGAGACTTGGCGTAACGTGGGACGCCAAGCAAACCCCTCCTGTTTGCTTACTATTTCCCTAAATCGGCGCCTCTGTGCTAAATTACCATATTTCCCCCCCTCCCCTGCACGTCACAGGGCCCTGTGACAGGCCCTGTGACTTTGCCCTGCTCTGCCTCCCCTCCTGCACATGCGCAAAACACCACTCCCATGGAGCACGCTTTGTTTCCCTCCAGCCCCGTTTGGCTGCGTATTGCGCTGCAGCCTTGTATTGCGCAAGCGACGGTGAGTCACTGAGACTACTCCATGGCTCCGCTGGCAGTACGCAGCCAGACAGGGCCGGAGGGAAACAAAGTGTGCTCCATGGAAGCGGTGCTTTGCGCATGTGCGGGAAAGGAGGCAGAGCAGGGCACGTCACAGGGCCTGTCACAGGGCCCTGTAAAGTGCAAGGGAGGGGGGGAATATGGTAATTTAGCACAGAGGCGGCGATTTAGGGAAATAGTAAGCAGATAGGAGGGGTTTGCTTTGCATCCCCAGTTACGCCAAGCCTCTGGAAAACATACTTTATAAAACCAGATTTCTCTGCAATCAGACCTCTGCTATGGGCCATATAGGTAAGTATAGATTTACTTTTCTATCATCTGTATGCCCATAGTAGAGGTCTGATATCGCCCAGGGGGGTAAAACATTCCCTTTAAATAATTACTTTGTGCAAAAACAAACAAACAAGGATAACATATTTGTAACCAATTAAATCTAAATGCCTCTTGTCAAATGAGAGTACTCAACAGTCTATTAGTATCAAAACATCAGTCACCTGTGCCATTTATTATGTTATATTCTATATGGGCTGCTCTTTTCCAGAGCATTATTTTCTAATGACAGCTTTGACCTATTCTGTTTTGTTTCTTGACCACACTCTATGAATTAATCATTCTGCTCTTACCATTCTCAACCTCTGTTTTTAGTTCCCTGCTTGCTTCTGACTATGATGCGGTTCCCCAACTAGTAGACTAGTGGTAACGTTTCTCCTTGTGGAGAGTGACATGTTAAGCATGTCAAGGTGAGGAGACTTTTAAGCCACAATGCTCCTCTGGGAAATATGCAAATTGTCTCTTCAGAGAGGAAGAGAACAAGAACTCTAGTGCCACCTATAGGAAGTAGCAATCCTAAAAGTCAACATTGACTCTCCAAAGAGCCTTGTCACATGACTTAGGATAATAACCAAAACCAAAATCTCAATTTGCAGACACTGTGTTTTAGGGTACTGCCCCTCGTCAGTGCAAAGTGTGAGATATGGTTTAGCCGGATGAGAGGCGTCTGAATAGTATCCAAGGGGTAACGTTTCTCCTTGCAGAGAGTGACATGTTAAGCATGTCAAGGTGAGGAGACTTTTAAGCCGCAATGAAACACAGTGTCTGCAAATTGAGATTTTGGTTTTGGCTATTATCCTAAGTCATGTGACAAGGCTCACATTGGAGAGTCAATATTGACTTTTAGGATTGCTATTTTTTTATAGGTGGTACTAAAAATATCATCTTCATCTCCATCTTCTCCATTCTGTCAATCCGTGGAAATTGGACTTCACTCAGATGTCACCCGAGTGAAGTCCGATGGTTTCCACAGACTGATTGACTTGCATGGCTGAGTGTGATCTGAATTTCAGATCAAACTCGGGCGTGCAGCAATTTTTTCCTCGAACCGGCGTGGTCGCTGGAAAAAATCTGATATGTGCACGGCCCCATAGAATAATATCGGTCAGAGTGAGATTCAATGTTCTGCTGGATCGCACCGAAAACATGGCCATTTGCATGAGCCCTCAGACACCATCAAGAATATGATGCTAAGCCCACAGACTGACATAACTCTTATAACTGGCATATGCCTCTGTGTGCCTTCACCATAAATGTTAGCCTAGTCGGGGACTGGAGTAACCTTTCTGCCATAAAATATGCCACATCTTGTCATGAATTTCTTTGGTAGACTTTACCGTGCCCTTGTCCCACTATAGCTCTGCCCCTACCTCCACCCACTTTGGCACCCACTACCTCCTACTCCACCCACTTTGTAACATTTCCTGGTGTTTTTCACCAGAATTATGGCAAAAACATGAATCTGGCACTATGAGTCCTTTCAGGAGGTTCATTATTCAGTTTTGGCAGGACATCTGAGTATCTCAGGAACCTTTTGATTAGTATTAGTTTTGTGGCTTTTATATCACAGATGTCCCAATGCCCAATAGTAAAACTTAAATTTTGGTAGATCATTTTAGTAACCAGTGCACTTCAGTACTCTGGAGTACCTTTAATGAATCAGAGACATTGTCTTTGATAACCGTGAAGGGATTTTTGTTCTACGTTGTAGAATAGCAGTAGATGTGTTCCTTTCGTAATGGACAAACTAATAGACAAAATTAGACATTGTAGCAGTATGTATCCTATTATGTGTCTGAACATTAGACTAAAGTGGCATCCTTCATTCCTCTAGCTAACTTCCTTCTGAACAATCATATTCTTGTAGGCATCATAACAATTAGTGAAGGTGCCAGGGACTGCTGAGGAGAGAAAAAGGTTAATGGGGATAATTATATTGGAATGTGTGGCTAGCGAAGCCAGTTGGCTGCAAGGGATAATGGAGGGCCATGAAAGGGGGCATATATAGGGCAGGGGCGGGAAGTGTTCCCTCTCTTCCTACGTCTGTCCTGAAGGAAAATACCCCCCCTTCCTCCCCTTTTTTGGTTATGTTCATGTTTCACTTGGATTGTCTTGGAAATTGTCGCAGCTTGCGGATAATTTTGACCCTTGAGTATACATGCTCACTGTATCTACAGTGACAGGCATGTTGTGTTTCGGATAAAAGGGAAATACGGGTCAAAAATGTTTGGTTGTTTACAATAATAATTAATAAAGCTGCGACCATTTTTTTCACCCAACACCAAATTGTCTTGTTCTGTTTTTGGAATTAAGTAATCATCTAGGTTATGCTTATAAAGCAGTCTTATCCTAAGTAGACATTCAGTAAACCCTTAAACCCCCAAGTCAGTTTTCACTTTCATGGCCAGGCCAAATTTTACAGTTCTGACCAGTGTCACTTTTTGTGGTTATAACTCTGGAATGCTTCAATAAAGCACAGTGATTCTGAGAATGTTTTCTCGTGGTATATTGTACTTCATAATAGCTGTAAAATTTGTTTGATATGACTTGCATTTATTGTGAAAATATTAGAAATTTTGCGAAAATTTTGAAAATTTAGCAATTTTCTAACTTTTAATTCTTATGCCCTTAAGCCAGAGAGTTACGTCACACAAAATAGTTGATAAATAACATTTACCTCACGTCTACTTTGCATCTGCATCATTTTCTAAATATAATTTTTTTTTGCTAGAAAGTTAGAAGGGCTAAAAGTTGACCAGCAATTTCTCATTTTTCCATCAAAATTTACAAAACTATTTTTTAGAGACCACATCATATTTGAAGTGACATTTGGGGGGAAAATACCCAAAAGTGACACCATTCTAAAAATGTCACCCCACAAAGTCCTCAAAACCACATTCAAGAAGTTTATTAACCCTTCAGGTGCTTTACAGGAATTAGTGCAATGTAGAAGGAAAAAATGAACATTTTACTTTTTTTCATGAAAATTTAACTTTAACCCCCCAATTTTTTTTCACAAGGGTAGCAGGAGAAAATGGACCGCAAAATTTGCTGTACAATTTTTCCTGAGTATGTCGATACCCCATATGTGGGGGGTAAACTATTGTTTGGGTGCATGGCAGGGCTCGGAAAGGGAAGGAGCACCATTTGACTTTTTGAAACCAAAACTGGCTGGAATTAAGAGTTTGGAGAGCCCCTGTTGTGCCTAAACAGTGGAAAATCCCCACAAGTGACACCATTTTGGAAACTAGACCGCTCTAGATGTGTGGTGAGCACCTTGAACCCCAAGTGCTTCACAGAAGCTTATAATGTACAGCTGTGAAAATCACCTTTTTCCCACAAAAATGTTCTTTTAGCTCCAAGGATAACAGGAGAAAATGAACCTCAAAATTGGTTGTGCGATTTCTCCTGAGTACGCCAACACCCACATATGTGGGGGAAAACTACTGTTTGGACTCATGGCAGGGCTCGGAAGGGAAGTAGCACCCAGATGCTTCACAGAAGTTAATAACGTTGAGACGAAAAAATGAAAAATCATATATATATATATTGTTTTAGCCCCAAATTTTGCATTTTCACAAGGGTAACAGGAGAAAATTCACCATACAATTTGTTGTACAATTTCTCCTGAGTACAACAATACCCCATATGTGGAGGAAAACTACTCTTTTGGAGCACGGCAGAACTCGGAAGTAAAGGAGCGCCATTTGACTTTTTGAAACCAAAATTGTCTGGAATCATTAGCGAAGGCCATGTCGCTTTTGAGGAGCCCCTAATGTGCCTAAACAGTGGGAAAAAAAACAAGTGACCCCATTTTGGAAACTACACCCCTCAAGAAACTTATCTATATGTGTGGTGAACACTTTGAACCCCCAGGTGCTTCACAGAATTTTATAAAGTTGAGCTGTGAAAATAAAAAAACAATTTTTTTCCCACAAAAATGTTCTTTTAGCCCCAATTTTTTTATTTCCGCAAGGGTAATGGGAGAAAATGGACCCTAACATTTGTTGTGCAATTTCTCCTGAGTACACCAATACCCAACATATGGTCAAAAACTACTTTTGAGGCACAGTGCAAAGCTCAGAAGGGGAGAAGTACCAAATTGGAGTTCACATTTTGCTGGAATCGTTTGAAGTTGCCATGTTACATTGGTAGAGCCTCTGAGGTGCCAGAACAGTAGAAACTCCCCCATAAGTGACATCATTTTACAAACTAACACCTCTCAATGAATTCATCTAGAGGTGCAGTGAGCATGTTGACACTACATGCGACTCACAGAAATTTATACTAGTGGGCGATAAAGAAAGAATAATTACATTTTTACTGCTGAACTGTTGTTTTATCACCAAATTCTTAATTTTTAAAAGGGCTAATAGGAAAAAATTGAACTCTCAGTTTGTTGTACAATGTCTTCTGATTATGCCAATAGTCTAAATGTAATCGGGAACTACTTTTGAGGCACAGTGCAAAGCTCAGAAGGGAAGTAGCGCCATATCATTGTGCAGATTTTACTGTTATGGTTTGCCATGACCCACTGGTACAGCCCCTAAGGTGCCAGAACAGCAGAACCCCCACATAAATGACCCCATTTTACAATCAACACCTCTCAGTGAATTCATCTAAGGGTGCAGTGTTCATATTGACACCACGGGTGTGTCACTGAATTTTACACCATTGGGCAGTGAAGAAAAAATAATTACATTTTTACCACAAAAATTTTGTGTTTTTTGCCCAGATTCTACATTTTCACAAGAGGAAATCAGTAAGAATGGCACCAAAATTTGTCACACAATTTCTGCTGAATGTGGAAACAACCCATATGTGGCTGTACAATACTACTTAGCCACACGGCGAGACTCGGGCGGGGCGGAGGGCCAATTGCCTCGTGTAGCACAGATATTCATAGAATAGTTTGCAGATTCCATATACAGAACCCCTAAGTGTTAGAAGAGCAGAATACCCCCCTCAAGTGACCCCATTTTGGAAATTATACCACTTTGGGAATTTACAGGTGTAGTGATGATTTGACTCCATAGGTGTTTTCCAGAAACAAGCAGCTGTGGATGTTGTTGAGAGAAAATTGAAAATCTGCTATTATAGTGCCCATTACATTGTAGTGCCTGCTTCTGGAGACGTAGACCCAAAAATATGGTGGGCTCTCATCGCTACGGAAATTCAAAACATGTGGACGCTAAATGTGGTTTAGGTACACTATGGGGGTCAGAGAGGAGAGGGGCATTTAGATTTGGGACTGCAGAATTCCCTGGATTTCTTTTGTGGGGCAAGGAGCCATAGCGCTTTCCAGAGCCTTTGTACTACTAGTAACGTGGAAGCCCCCTATATTTCCATTGACAGGTGACTTGAGTGGGGACTTGCTTTTTTTGGATTGAGTTGAAGCTATTATTGGGAACATTTTGCATAACATTTGGGATCACATTTATCCTGTGCTCTACGCTGAGCAGTTACATAGGGGTTTCCATCTAAATCTCTACGTGATTCATATAAAACCCCCAAGGGATCCAATCACTATAATGAGGCAGCAGAGTTACTATGGACGCCGTCTGGCCTCTGTTCAGAGGTATCCGCCAGATCATAGGCCAGACTGCATCCACAGTGTCCCCATCTGCCTCATTATAGGGAATCTTCGACCGGGGGTTCCATCTGAATCACATATTTCAGAGATTTACAACAAAACCTGGTGTAAGTGCTCAGCATAGAGCACAGGATAAATGTGAGCTGAGCTATACTGCGATCTTTGGGAGACAGAAAGAACAAATCAATAGTAGGATAGGACTTGGTTTCATATATTTTTACGCCGTTCCTCGTGCAGTGTAAGTGATTAGACAACTTCATTATTCGAGTGTGGTGCGATTACAGCGGTTTAGCTGCTATAACACACTAAAAGACGCTTTTATTTGCAAAACATTTTTTGCAAAGCCATATTTTGAGAGCAATAATTTTTCCATATTTCTGTTGATAGAGTCATGTAAGGGTTGTTTTTAGCGGGATGAGCTGACGTTTTTATTGGTTTAATTTTCGGGCACGTGACATTTTTTCCAATTTTTGGGAGGCAAAATGAACAATAATCAGCAATTCCGGAATTGTTTTTATGAGGGTTTTTTTATGCCGTTCCGCGTGTGGTAAAATTGATCAGGCAGCTTTATTTTTCAGGTAAGTACAATTGCAGCGATACCACATTTATATAATTTTTTTATGTTTTGGTACTTTTACACAATAAAAACTATTTTATAGAAAAAAATAATTATTTTTGCATTGCTGTATTCTGAGAGCTATAACTTTTTTATTTTTCTGTTGATGGAGCTGTGTAGCAGCTTGTTTTTTGCAGGAAAAGATGATGTTTTCAGCTATACCATTTTTAGTTATATTCGTCTTTCTTATTACGTTGTATTCCACTTTTTGTTTAGCGACATGATGACAAAGCATAGTTTTTTGCCTCTTTTTTTTAAGGTGTTCACTGGGTTAACTAGTGTGACAGTTTTATAGATCAGGTCGTTACGGATACAGCGGTACCAAATATGTGAACTTTTTTTCTTTATTTTTATTTTTTTCAAAAAATACTTATTTATGGGTACAATATATATACAATGCATTGTGAAATTATTTGGCCCCCTTGAACTTTTCTATCTTTTGCCTCATGTCTGGCTTCAAACATAAAGATATAAAATTCTAATTTTTTTGGGAAGAATCCACAACAAGTGGGACACAATCGTGAAGTGGAACAAAATTTACTGGATATTTTAAACTTTTTTAACAAAAAAGTTTACTGTGGGTCAACAGCTGTGACCGGGGTCTGACCTGGAGTAGCACCTGGTCCCTCTGCTCGGTTCCTCCCTGGTTCACGGAATCGACTGAGCCGCCGTGCGACCTTGGTCGGACCAAGTTGATACTTTGTCACGCCCTCCAAGCACTCCTCGGTTCATGGTCCAGTGGGATCACCAACCACGCTCAAGCCAGTCAGTCCGGGTGTGTGCGTAACATAAGGTACCTGAATATAAATGTATACTTGTTGATAATTACCATGTCTCATCAGTATTGCGGGGTCTGTATGGTTCACGTCTGATAATGACTGATAACAACAACTCCCAGCATCTACTTACAATCGTTAAAGACATACTGGGAATTGTAGGTTCATGATATACAAATGTATATGGCCCTGACTTAACATTACAACTGATTGCTGTACTAAGCTTGGTGATGTTATCATGTACTTATAGTGGTTCTGGTGATGTATTCATGTACTGATGATGGTACTGGTGTTGTATTTTACTGAAAATGGTTCTTGTGATGTATTCATATACTACTAATGGTTTTGGTGATGTATTCATGTACTGATGGAGGTTCTGGTGACACATTAATGTACTGATAGTGGTTACGGTGATGTATTCATGTACTGATGGTTGTTCTGGTGATGCATTTATCTACTGATGGTGGTTCTGGTGCCATATTCATGTACTGATGGTGGTTCTACTGATCTATTTATATACTGATGTTGGTTCTGGTGTTGTATTTATGTACTATTGATGGCTGTGGTGTTCTACTTATGTACTGATGATGATTTTGGCTAAAACCTGCATTCTCCTAGGCTAAAGCCTGCATTTATGGGTAGGTAGGATCCTACTGCAACTAAAACCACCAGAGTTTTCTGATTTGGAAGTGTCAGTCAGTGTTTTTGCTATTTGTATATTGGCTCTTTGACTGAGCACTCTACCCTCTAGCTTATGGCGGTTTTAATTGCAGCAGGATCCTACCTACCCATGAATGCAGGCTTTATCCTAGGAGAGTGTTCACATTAAATAGGTTCCCAGCAAACCGGAGATCGCCGTGTCGTTGGCTTCTGGGCATGCATGAATTTGAAGTGACAGTCAGTCTTTTTGCCACTATCCGTATATGAATATGTCACCAGAATCGCTATCCATACAGGAACATGGCACCAGAACCACCATCAGTTTTGTTGCAAACTGTATTTGTCGCATGACAGACGGAAAAGGCATCAGACCTATCCCTTTATCTGTACTGGGGTCTGTTTAGTTTCCATTAGGATATCCACCAAATGCTGGACACCTTAATTGAAAGATGCTCAAACAATGCATGATTCAATATCTAACTTTGAAAACTCACTCCCAGTTGAGCCTAGCCCCTAAAATATACTACGTTTTTGTACTTTTGCTGGTATTTTTGGGTAAAAAAAGTAACAATTCTAGGGGAAGTGGCCATCAGTGTGGAAGGAGGGGGCATTAGGGGACCTGTTACCTTAGTTTCTCACCCATTCCTTTATTTGGGGGCTGAGGGTTCATTGGGGGGGCACCATTGGCTTCATCTGCCTAGGGCACCAAAATACCTTGTCCTTGCCCTGGAGGGGAGTATCTCTTATTTTTATTGTACATTGGAAAATATAACATTAAAGAAGGGGTTGTCATAGTGGACAACCCTTTTCAAATGTCTAATGAACTAAAATAAATAAACAAATCCAGAATTTATAACATTTTTTGTTAATCTTAAGTTATTGCTCTTAAAATAAAATGAAAGAAAAGCATGTTTTTTTAACCTGTATTTATTGTGTAAAAGTAATAAAACTTAAAAGAAGTATTGCATTATTAATGCTGCTTGTTAAGTGTAGCCAAATATTAAGTGTAAATGGCAAATTGCTGCTTTTTTAAATTTCTACAAGAAAAAGTTAATAAAATCTAATTAACAAGTTGTGTGTGCTCCAAAATGATGTCAGTGAAAAATTCAATAAAATAGTTATGGTTTTCAGAAAACGGAGAAAAAAAAATTCACTGTTCCTTAAATGCTCAAAATATACTGGTCTGTAAATGATTATTACAGATCTGTTGGGCTCTATCCTTGACCATGCTTGGATTAACCCTTTTGTACTGCACATTCTCAGCTCACTGTTTTTCTTCGACCCATCACCCATCCTAAACCTGACTACATTCCTACTGGAAACCTTGGATATTAGACCTGGTATCTGTATCTCTTGACTCTAAGGCTATGTGCCCACGATGCAGAAATGAAGCAGAAAATTTCTGCAGCGTTTCTGCATCTCCCTGGCAGAAAAAACGCATGCAGATTGTACATGCGTTTTTCCTGCAGAATACACGCGTATTCACATGCATATTCACATGCGTTTATGCATGCGTTTACGCATGAGGACTACAAGCACTTTCCAGGTGATAGCATCACTTGCAAAGTGCTTGACAACTAGGTCACACTATATAAATCCATGCAAACAGCATGGATTTATATAGTGTGACCGTAAAAAATAAAGCTATACTTACCGATCCCCCGCCGCGTGTGCTGCCGCGTGTGTTGTCGCGCTCCTTCCGGGTTGCCGGCATATCGCGAGACAGCCTGCGGTCACATGACCGCGGCGTCATCTTAGGTCCTGGAAGGAGAAGCGCTGCAGGGGCCACCGGACAGGTGAATATAAACTTTATTATTTTATTCTTTTTTTCACAGGTACAATGGTACCCAGGTCTGGATGAGAGTCTCCTCTCCTCCAGACTTGGGTACCATACGCACATTGAAACGCATATTATCCGCGTGTACAAATGTACAGACACAGATATTATGCGTCTCAATGCAAGTCAATAGCGGCAATTCCGCTGCGCTTCTGCAAAATTAATGAACATGCTGCGGATTTATGAGCACTGCAGAAACGCTGCAGAAAAATCCGCAGCATGTGCATTGACATTGCGGAATGTCATTGGGGACCATGGGGTGCGGATTACCATGCGTTTTTGATGCGTTTCCGCAGCGGAAATTGCGCAGCGGAAACGCATGAAAAACGCATCGTGGGCACGCAGCCTTATGACTACATCTCAAGTGCACAAATGAAGAGGTCCATGAACACAACACTGCTCTGTACATGGGTCTTGCACAGTGGCACACAGAATCTCTCTTGGCCCGTATGGTTCTTCATGTGCCACCAGATGGGCTTCCATTTACATTGCCCCCTGATAAAATTCGAAGCCCAGTATGGGCTATTAGCAGTCTATGGTTGTAGTATTTTGGATCTTTACAAACTTTACAACACAGATCCATAAAGTAGTTTACACATTTCCCATATATCAGATTTCAAGAGACTGTCAACCTGCTTCCATTAGATTCTTGCTTAAACAGTATGTCACAAAATTTGTCATCATTGTAAAATAAATATGACTTAAAGGGGTTTTCTCACAGTAGGGGAGCCATGCTGATAAAAGAAGAAACAAAGCTATACTCTCATAGCAGACATGTACCTGTGGACCCAGAAAGGTGGAGCAAAGGCTCGATTTGTTATTTTAATAATTTCTGGGTCTATGGAGCAATAAAATCTAAGCCAGACAATCCCCTTGATGTATGCAGGAAAACTAATAAATGCTCCTTATAATAAAATTGTAATTATATTTACCCTTAAATTTGGTACTAGAAATCTAGAAATGTAAAAAAAATTCTGGTAAAAATAAATCACCTAAAAACTATTTTCGAGGACACCTATAAAAATGGCCATTATCATAAAACACTACTGACCCAAATGTACTGTTGTGCTACAGCTTTGATGTGGAAAGGTAATCATTATTAGCACAATGTATTGTGTTCCTTATGACTTGTCTGTTATCAGTTGATGAATTAAGTCTTCAGATAACATTTTCTTAAATAAAAAAAAAGTAATTGTGCATCAGAAATAAAATGACTTGCTTTGCCTTCAGAATAACAACCTTTCTTTATATTGTCATTTAGAATTCATAGAGGTATTTTGTCTTCTAATGAGAAAAATGTTTTGTTACAGAAGCTTTCCCGGTAGATCATTGATGTTACAGATATTCATCTGCAGGTAAGTCAAAGAGTTGTGTGATGTTCTGGTATTGATTGTTGTTTCTCTCCATCCCACGGGTGCAGAAACTGGAAAGAAATGTTTTGATAGGGAGAAGTGTGACCTTTTCTAAGGAGGCATTTTAATGCTGAGTGATGTTAAAAAGTCAAAGCTAGAGAGGTAAAATGTTCTCATTATATCAGAGAGAAAACCACAGTGCAAAATAAACAGCCTAAATGTGCGTTGCAGTGAAAATACTATTTCTTTCATAATTGTCCAAAAATTACTGTCTTAACAGCAATGACAAGAAGAAGAAAAAGGATTTTGAAGTCTGGAACAATGACTTATGCAAAGCAATTGAATAAAAGTAGACAACTTGCATTGAAACAAGGTGGGGATATGTTTCTTTAAAGTTTGCAGGTTGAGGGTTGCCTTTTTTTCTTAATTGTGTTATCCAAGCCAAGAAAAAGAATATTAAAATAGTTCAAAAAAGTCTAAAATAAGAAAAGCAAATCCAGAATAAAAAACTTAATAATTCTTCACCCCTTTGCTTTAACGGTCCCCTGCCTATCTCCTCTCCCTGCTCCTTCAGTGATGTCACTGATATAAATATGTGACTGCTGCAGCCAATCACTGGCAGTAGCAGGGACCTTTTGTGTATATGGTATACAGCAGTAAATTCAGTAATAAGGGGTAAAGCAGCAGTCTGAGCATGTGATAAGACAGGGAGTGGAAATAAGACTACAGAAGTCCATACACATAAGATAGCTGTCTGTCAAACTATCCTTCAGCTAACTGCTATCTGTCCTTCCTCCTCTGTACACAGAAACATTTGATTATGTTCCTGTGTTCTCTACAAGAGAGACTTATCTTCCTGTTGAACAAAAGGATAGGACGATTGAATTCCAACCTGCACCCCTCCTCCAATCACCGATATTTGTGTTCACCAACATAATCTGTTGGACAGTCAGGAGGCCACAATACACATTGGATGGTTGGTGATCCCACTGAAATTGGCGGGTTTGGCTGACTTTTACCTAATGTGTATAGGGGCTTTAACAAAGTCTTCCTGCAGACAATGTGTGTCCCAATGAAGGAAATTTGATACCAATAATTAATTAACATACAACTATGACAGATATATTATGAAATACATTTTGATGGATCCCATACATTTATTATTTTTATGAAATAATAGCACAAAAGAAGCAACTAAAAGTGAATAAAATGGAGCCTAGCAATAGTGTGAACAGAACCTGAAGCATTATAGATTTTGATATTATTTGCCATGAAAGAATACCTAGTGTTTCCCGGCTTAGGGATAACATCACCTTTTATGAATGTTGTCTGAAAGAAGAAACATTTTTCAAAGAAACGATTCACTGTTCACTAGAAAGGATACTATCAGATTACAAACAGTCACATTTTTTAAGTCTGAATAGTGGGTATAAGGTATTAATGTCATAAATCTAACTACCTGAACTAATGCATTTACACTGGCGATAAGATCAGCATATACTTATTCAGCCGACTGCCAAGCTGATTACAGATGTTTTCTCTTCGCAATATCAGCAGGGACACATAAGATACCAATGTTACTAGACAAGAAATCGCTGTTATCCAGTACTGGAAGTTCACTACATGAAGAACTTTAAAACAAGCCATTATTAGCAAAATCAATAATATGCAAGAAATATAAATGCTCAGATATACAGGATCTTACAAGACATGTTAAGCATGAATTCCCATCAGCACAAAAACTAACCTGACATAAGTTCAAACAATGCAACTACTTTATCCCTTTATGATCTTCATTTACATTTTTAAGTTTTGTAATTATTACAACTAATAGTAACATACTGTGTACAGAACCTCAACTCTTTCTTACTGCAAACAGTTACTTACTAATCAGTTCCTTAAGGCCCCGTCACACTAAGTGACGCTACAGCGATCCCGACAACGATACGACCTGGCAGGGATCGTTGCTGCGTCGCTATGTGGTCGCTGGTGAGATGTCAAACAGTCAGATCATCCCAACGTCGCAGCAACGATGCGGCGACCCGTAACGATCTGTATAACGATGCACGCCTATGTGTTTCTGTGTCTGAGTCGTCAACAAGGTCGTTGGTAAGGTGTCAAACACACCGATACATGCTACCCAGCAGGACCTCAACGATCAAAAAAATGTCCAGACCATTCCGACACGACCAGCGATCTCACAGCAGGGGCCTGGTCGCTGCTAAGTGTCAAACGTAGCGAGATCGCTGCTGAGGTCGCTGTTGCGTCACAAAACTTGTGACTCAGCAGCAATCTCGCTAGCGATCTCGCTTAGTGTGATGGGGCCTTAAGTTAGCCACACTTAAAATAACCATACAATAGTAAATCAGAAGTTAGAACAACAGCCGAAAGTATCAACAAAGCGCCAGTACGCTTCATAAAATGCGACCACCAGATTTACCATCAGTTGCTGAGGAGATGAAGGCAAACCCAGTGTCGGACTGGGGTGCCAAGGACCCACCAGTAACCAACTTCAGGGCCCCACTTTTCACCTACATACAAATGTGATATTATCCTCAATCACAAATTTATATAACAAAAAATGTATATAAAAAACCCAAAAAATAATGAACTGGGTAGATTGTTAAATGAATAAGATGCTGCCTTTGTCTGTACATAGTGATTATATTGTGTCAAGTACTGCTCATATAAGAGGGTGCTGGCCCACTCCTGCATAGGGGCCCACCGGACGATTCTCCTGCTCTCCTGTGTGCCAGTCCAAGCCTGGGCAAACCCTGTATGGCTTATATTCCTTATTCCTTTGTAAAATCAGATTTCTCTGCAATCAGACCTCTGCTATTCGCCATACAGGTAAGTATAGATTTACTTTTCTATACCCTGTATGCCCGTAGTAGAGGTCTGATATCGCCCGGGGGGGTGACACATTCCCTTTAAAGCTAATCCATTAGTAGTAGTTCAGTGGAATGAATGACCTAAAGAAAATGGAGCGGATTTTGAAAACTGTCTAATAGTTGGCATGTTACTGTGGTTAGCTCTTATGAAACTTGACGTGAACTATTTGCTCTTGACAGTAGAGGGAGTCCTACCGGCCAGACCCCTACGCATGAAAGTCAACGGCTGGAAGAATGTTTCTAATGATTTCTACTGTGAAATATTTTTTTTTTTTATGTTTTTTTCTACGATTGGAATGACCTATGTCTATTCAGTATAAATATGCATGTGATTATACAGTCTCTTGCTGTTCCACAAGCACGTCTTATCATTTTTTATATTTGTACGGAGTGGTTAATGGTTTGCTGTGATTGATCAGTGTGGGCGCTGTATTATATTCAGAACTGCTATTTAAACCTTCAAGTGTGTTTGTATTCAGGCTGCAAAGCTGTTCAACAATTTGTTTCACAACCGAAAGCTGACAGAACAAATCCAAAACATCCATGTGTACATGTTTACATGGGAAGCGATTGGCATCAGCAGTGCATCTGAAGGTGTGCTTCAAGTCCCTCATGCTTTTTGTAACATTTTCAGATTCTTGGCTGTCTTCCACATGACAGTGAATCCAAGTTTGCTTTCCTCATGGGAGATCTTTATTCACACACAAGTCAAAAACCCTTGACAAAAGGCAACCAGGGGAAATCGTTGACCTTTCAGCCGCCTGTCTAACATCAGTGCAAGTATTGCTTCCTGATAAAATCAGAATCTCAACTGTAAAAGATTTTTTTTTGCGGAGATTTGACTAGGTCCTCATTTTACTTTAGCTATCATGCTGTCCTTCAAATAGACAACACGTGAAAATAAATTGTTCATTCATCATTTCAGACTTCAAGCAATGTTTTAGTGAGAATTGATAACAGCTAGGTATCGACGTATCAAGGTCCACTGTGAATCACTATTAGGAGCTCATACTTTATTGACTTTATTCTAATGTGATGTGACTGTGGGGAGATCTCTGGGTCAATTTCAGTATTTTGTTTGCAGAAAACACCACTGGTAATACATAAAAAAAAAAAAAGATAATAGAAATAAAAATAAGAAATATCATTTTTATTATTTAAATTATTATAGCATTGTTGTTACATTTTCTATCAGTTTGAAGTCAGCAGCTATCTTTTTGATAAAAATAGTTAATTTTATTTTAAAATGCTTGAATAATTTCAACTCTATTTTACAGAACCAGTGGATTTGCTTTTTCTATGGAAACGTAAGAACTGTAAATTAGTCAGAAAAAAAAGACCTAATACAAATGCATATTAATATATTGTATAATATACATCTAGAACACATAGTACACAAGAATACAAATGATACATAAATAGAAAATTATGATTTTAACCTTGTAGAGTTATGAATACAGTTGTGATACTTGAAATAATGGGGTGAGGGGAGTGGGGGTTACAAAACTGCTAAATGAAAAAGGCATTTAAAGGTTTGACATGTAATTAGAACTATATGTTTTTGAATAAAAAACAAACATTTTTTTCCAGAAACAATGCGTTTTTTATGCAGAGTCATATTATACAATTATACATTTTAAACTGTACCTCTCCTTCTTCAAGAGCCATTTTTTCAGTTAATATAGCAAATTAGAGTTTTATTCTTTCCACACAAGTTGTAGATTTGGGTGACATCATTCTGTTTAAAATATAATGTATCGCAAAATAGTAAAAAAAATTCTAAGAGGGTGAAATGAGCAAAAAAAGGGAATTCCATCAGGTCTTCGTCTTTGTTTTTACAAGATTCACTCTGCAACAAGAATAAATGACCCTGTCACTTGATTTTGAAGATTAGAACAATCGTAATGATAACTAATATATACAGTATATATATATATATATATCTATATATATATATATATAGATATATATATATACACACACAGTGGATATAAAAAAGTCTACATACCCCTGTTAAAATGCCGCATTTTATCACATAAAAAATCATTCCAGATTTTTTTGGGTGCAAAAAAATAACTAACATAATGTGGTTGCATTAATATGCACACTTTTAAACTTATGCTTTCTTGAAGTACCCTTTAAATTTATGACTGCATTCAATCTTTTTGGGTAGGAATCTATAATATTGAGAGGGTTTCTGCTGTGTACAGCTTCCTCTTTAGGGCAACCTACAGATTTTAAATTAACATAGTAACATAGTAACATAGTTTTTAAGGTTGAAGGAAGACTAAGTCCATCTAGTTCAACCCATAGCCTAACATGTTGATCCAGAGGAAGGCAAAAAAAAACCCATGTGGCAAACACTAAGCTCCACATTGGGGAAACAAAATTCCTTCCCGGCTCCATACGACAATCAGACTAGTTCCCTGGATCAACGCCCTATCAAGGAATCTAGTATATATAACCTGTAATATTATACTTTTCAAGAAAGGCATCCATGCCCTTCTTAAATTTTAATAGTGAATCACTCATTGCAACATCATGCGGCAGAGAGTTCCATAGTCTCACAGCTCTTACAGTAAAGAATCCGTGTCTGTGATTATGATTAAACCTTCTTTCCTCCAGACGTAGAAGATGCCCCCTTGTCCCCGTCTCTGGCCTCTGAGTAAAAAGATCAGTAGACAGGTCTTTGTACTGTCCCCTCATATACTTGTACATAGTAATAAGATCACCCCTAAGCCTTCTTTTTTCCACAGTAAATAACCCCAAGTGTAATAACCTGTCTTGGTATTGCAGACCTCCCAGTCCTCTAATAACCTTGGTCGCTCTTCTCTGCACCCTCTCTAGTTCAGCTATGTCTTTCTTATACACCGGAGACCAGAACTGTACACAGTATTCTAAGTGTGGTCGCACTAATGACTTGTATAGAGGTAAAATTATGTTCTCCTTGTGAGCATCTATGCCTCTTTTAGTGCATCCCATTATTTTATTTGCCTTTGTTGCAGCTGCCTGACACTGGCCACTAAACGTGAACTTGTCGTCCACCCATACACCCTGGTCTTTTTCAGTTACAGTTTTGCCCAGTGTTTTACAATTAAGCATATAATTATACATTTTATTTCCTCTGCCCAAGTGCATCACCTTACATTTATCCCCATTAAAGCTCATTTGCCATTTATCAGCCCAAGCTTCTAGTTTACATAGAAATATAAATATGTAATATAAAATTGTCCTCCTCTGTATTGATTACCCTGCAGAGTTTAGTGTCATCTGCAAATATTGAAATATTACTCTGTATGCCCCCTACAAGGTCATTAATAAATATGTTAAAAAGAAGGGGGCCCAATACTGACCCCTGTGGTACCCCACTGTTAACTGAGACCCAGTCTGCGTGTTTTCCATTAATAACCACCCTTTGTTTCCTATCACTGAGCCAATTCTTAACCCACATACATATATTTTCCCCTATCCCCATTGTTCTCATTTTATGTATCAACCTTTTGTGTGGAACCATATCAAAAGCTTTTGAAAAGTCCATATACACAACATCCACTGCATTTTCTTGGTCCAGTCCAGAACTTGCCTCCTCATAAAAACTGATCAGATTAGTTTGACAGGAACGGTCCCTCGTAAACACATGTTGATATTGGGTCATGAGGTTATTCCTCTTCAGATACTCTAGTATAGCATCTTTTAGGAAACCCTGCAGGATTTTACCCACAGTAGAGGTTAAGCTTACTGGCCTATAATTTCTAAGTTCGGTTTTTGTCCCCTTTTTGAATATTGGCACCACATTTGCTATACGCCAGTCGTGTGGTACAGACCCTGTTATTATGGAATCTTTAAAGATTAAAAATAATGGTCTATCTATGACGTTACTTAATTCCTGCAGTACAGGTGTATCCCATCCGGGCCCGGGGATTTGTCAACTTTAGTGATTTTTAGACACCGCCGTACTTCCTGCTGGGTTAAGCAAGTGACATTTAATGGAGAATTTTTGTTATCACTAATCATGTTTTCTGTCATGCGATTTTCTTGTGTAAATACGGTTGAAAAAAAATCATTTAGCACATTGGCTTTTTCCTCATCCTCATCCACCATTTTACCCAGACTATTTTTAAGGGGGCCAACACTATCATTTTTTCGTTTTTTACTATTTATGTAGGTAAAGAATATTTTGGGGTTATTTTTACTTTCTCTGGCAATGATTCTCTCTGCCTCAATCTTTGCTGCCTTGATTTGGTTTTTACAGAATTTATTTCATTTTCTATATTTATTGAATGCCTCACTACCTACTTGCTTTAGTTCTCTAAATGCTTTATTTTTGTCACTTATTGCGCCCCTTACAGCTCTATTTAGCCATAGTGGTTTCCTCCTATTTCTAGCATGTTTATTCCAATAGGGTATATATTGTGCACAGGTCCTATTCAGGATGCTAATAAATGTCTCCCATTTGCTTTGTGTAGCTTTATGTCTCAGGATATCGTCCCAGTTTATTGCACTAAGATCATCTCTCAACCGTTGGAAATTTGCCTTCCTGAAGTTTAGTGTCCTTGTAACCCCTCCACTACACATCTTATTAAAGGGTACATGAAAACATATTATTTTGTGATCACTATTACCCAAGTGACCCCCAACTCGTATATTTGATGTGCGGTCTGGCCTATTGGTTAATATTAGGTCTAGCGGTGCCCCCCTTCTTGTTGGGTCCTGAACCAGTTGTGAAAGGTAATTGTCTCTCATAGCTGTCAAAAACCTATTACCTTTGCTTGAACTACAGGTTTCTGTCCCCCAATGTATTTCAGGGTAGTTGAAGACCCACATAATAATGACTTCTTGAGTCGCTGCTTCATCTATTTTCTTTACGAGGATATTCTCCGCTGCTTCCATTATTTTTGGAGACTTATAACAAACCCCTATCAGTAATTTATTATTTTTTCCCCCTCCCCTTATCTCCACCCACAGGGACTCTACATTTTCATTAGATTCACATATATCCTCCCGCAAGATGGGTTTTAAGGATGATTTTACATATAAACACACACACCCCCGTCGCTTGTTTGTACGGTCATTTCTGAACAGACTATAGCCCTGTAAATTAACTGCCCAGTCATGGCACTCATCCAGCCACGTCTCAGATATCCCTACCATGTCATAATTATTTTCCAATAAAATTAATTCTAATTCCTCCATTTTGTTGGTGAGGCTTCTGGCATTAGTGTACATGCATTTTATGTATCTCTCTATACCTCTATTCCTTCTTACTTTATTGACTGTTCTAACCCCACCCCCAATTTCTTTATTTGTGCCCAGGTCACTATCTGCACTATCTTCCCCACCTATAAAATGAATACCCTCCCCCCCAATCCCTAATTTAAACACTCCTCCAACCTTCTAGCCATTTTCTCCCCCAGCACAGCTGCACCCTCCCCATTGAGGTGCAGCCGGTCCCTAGCATTGAGTCTGTAGCCAACTGAGAAGGCGGCCCAGTTCTCCAGGAACCCAAATCCCTCCTTATTACACCAGTTCTTGAGCCACTTATTTACCTCCCTAATCTCCCGTTGTCTCTCTGGCGTGGCACGTGGTACCGGTAGTATTTCAGAGAATACCGCCTTGGAGGTCCTTGCTTTCAGCTTGCAACCTAATTCCCTGAAATCATCTTTAAGGACCTTCCACCTACCTCTAACTTTGTCATTTGTGCCAATGTGCGCCATGACCGCTGGGTCCTCACCAGCCCCTCCCAGTAATCTGTCAACCCAATCAGCGATGTGCCGGACTCGAGCACCAGGTAGGCAGCACACTGTTCGACGATCCCTGTCTTTGTGACAGGTTGCTCTACCTGTTCCCCTAATAATTGAGTCCCCCACTACCAGCACCTGCCTGGCCTGCCCTGCTCTCCTATTTCCCTCCTTACTGGAGCTGACACTCCTCCGGCTTTCAGGGGACATGGCTTGCTGCAGCAGTGCTACCCCTGTACTGTCACCCCCCTCATCTGCCAACTTTGCAAACTTATTGGGGTGTGCCAGATCAGGACTAGCCTCCCTGGTACTCTTCCCTCTACCTCCCCTTCTAACTGTCACCCAACTAGCAGCCTCACTGTCCTGCAGCTCCCTACTACCACCCTCCCCCACATCTACCCCAGTGAGCAGCTGTTCAGTGAGCAGTAGACTCCTTTCCATATTGTCAATGGATCTCAGTGTTGCCAGCTGCTCATTTAGATCCAGTACCTGGGCTTCCAAACGCACAACGTGCACACATCTCGCGCAGCAGTAAGCAACCCTGACCGGATGTTCAAGGAATGCTTACATGTGGAAAGATGTACACTGGATAGCACTGCCAATAATGGAGCTCATTTCCTAATGGGGATTGCACTAGACAGAATGTTAAGTAAAAAGAAATGTAAAGAATTAATAAAATACAGACAGCAATTCAATCCAAATTCCTCCCTTCCAAACTCCCTGAATCCAAAGTCACTGAAAAACACACTTACTTTCGTTTGCACTTATGCTCCGGTCAAACTCAGCTCGTTCACACTCGCTAAGTAAGAAGATTTACAGCTTAATGCACTTCCAAATTGGATTCAGGTCTGGGCTCTGACTGGGCCATTCCAAAACTTTGATCTTCTTCTGGCGAAGCCATTCTTTTGCTGATATGGAGGTATGCTTAGGATAGTTGTTGTGCAGAAATGTGAAATTCCTTTTCATCTTCAGTAGTGATAAGAGAGCACTAAAATGCTTGGGTGCTTGATGCTCAGGTCGAGCACATTGGAATACTCGGGTGCTCGACCCGAGCAATGAGCCCAATGTAAATCTATGGGAAACTCGAGCATTTTTCAGGTGGCTCCCCCCGGCGGTCTGCAGAGGGCCTAAAAATTGCTCAAATCGATGGGAACAGTGCTCAAATGACATGGGGAAAGCATGGGGAAGACCCCTGGAAGCATTTCTGACTCCCAGGTCACTTCTGTCAACAACACTGTCAGAGGTATTAAGCCACTTTTACGGACTCACAATAAAACATACCAAAACGAAACCAAAATAGAATTTCCTGGGAAATATGTTAAGGAACATCCTTTCCAGGATAATGACTTGTATATAAAGCAAAATAAATCACCAAAAACAAAAATGCTCCTCCACACCTTGAGCTATGTTCACACTTAGCGTTTTTGATCCATTTTTTCACTTTTGCATTGCTTTCAACCGTAACAAATGCATTTACCAGGAAATGTAATTTTAACATTTTGCAACCTTATCTGGCCATGTGGTGTGTAACATATCATCAGACTCATTGTGTTTCATTTATGATGGAGGAACTCTGAAAGTCACAAAGCCTATTTTTATAGGGCCATCAGGCAGCCTTTACTATTCTTAAAGGGCCAGCAGTCGGCCCTCACTATTCTTAGAGAGCCATCAACCGGCTATGTTTTATTGTTCCCATTACTAAAGAGTGGGTCTCCTATACTGTTATTGCGTATGCAGTGAGTGGCAGGGCTGCCCAAAATTTGGACGCACGCCAATACTACTTTGAAAATTTGGATGCCCCCCAATATCCCTTTGAAGAGACTTAGAGGAGGGCCTCCTGAAAACAATGTTCCCATTATTAGGAAGTGGGTCTCCCATTGTGTTTGCCTATGCAGTGAATGCAAGGGTTGCCAAAAATTTGGAGGCACTTCAATGCCCCTTGGAAGAGACGTAGAGGGCCTCATGAAAAAATGTTCCCATTATCCCATTATTAGGAAGTGGGTCTCCGATTGTGTTTGCCTATGCAGTGAATGCAAGGGTTGCCAAAAATTTGGAGGCACTCCAATGCCCTTTGGAAGAGATGTGGAGGTCCTAGGGCCTCCTGAAAACAATGTTCCCATTATTGAGAAGTGGGTCTCCCATTGTGTTTGCCTATGCAGTGAATGCAAAGGCTGTCAAAAATTGTGAGGCACTCCAATGCCCCTTTGGGAGAGACGTGGAGGAGGACCTCATAAAAAATTTTTCCCATTATTAGGAAGTTGGTCTCCCATTGTGTTTGCCTATGCAGTGAATGCAAGGGTTGCCAAAAATTTGGAGGCACTCCAATGCCCCTTGAAAGAGACGTAGAGGGCCTCATGAAAAAATGTTCCCATTATTAGGAAGTGGGTCTCCCATAGTGTTGACCTATGCAGTGAATGCAAGGGTTGCCAAAAATTTGGAGGCACTTCAATGCCCCTTGGAAGAGACATGGAGGTCAGAGGGCCTCCTCAAAACAATGTTCCCATTATTAGGAAGTGGGTCTCATATAGTGCTGGCCTATGCAGTGAATGCAAGGGTTGCCAAAAATTTGGAGGCACTCCAATGCCCCTTGGAAGAGACGTGGAGGTCAGAGGGCCTTCTGAAAACAATGTTCCCATTATTAGGAAGTGGGTCCCCCATTGTGTTTGCCTATGCAGTGAATGCAAGGGCTGCCAAAAATTGGGAGGCACTCCAGTGCCCCTTGGAAGAGACGTGGAGGAGGGCCTCATAAAAAAATCTTCCCATTAGAAAGGAGCGGGCCTCCTATACTTGTAATGCCCATGCACTAAGTGTATGGGCTGACAAACATTTACCCCTGGGGGGTATACATGAACATACTGTATAAAACATTTTTTTTACGGGCATTATAAACACCCTTTAAAAAAATTATGTGGGTGTTGCATCACAGACCACGGTCACCCTGGTGATATGGTGGTGGAGGATGAGGAGAAGGAGGAGGACAAGAGCAAATAGCCAAAATCAGGAAGTGCATACCCATGTGTGGGTGTGAAAAGGTGCATGGGAATACACCTCCCAAGAAAAGACACTGGATTTGAGTTTATGCTATGCTGCTATCCTTCGGTGGTGTTGAGAACTCTGGCCCAATCCAGCCCTTGTTCATTTTAATAAGAGTCAGCCTGTCAGCATTTTCAGTTGACAGGCGGATGCGCTTATCAGTTATAATTCCACCAGCGGCACTAAAAACCCGCTCTGATAAAACGCTGGCGGCAAGGCAGGCCAGGACCTCCAAGGCATAGAGAGCCAGTTCATTCCACGTATCCAGCTTGGATACCCAATAATTATAAGGCACAGAGGAATCACGGAGGATGTTGGTACGGTCGGCAAACTTTGCACTCCTTGTGCAAAGTACCCTCAGCATCTTCCCAAACTTTGCACTCCTTGTGAGAGTACCCCACGCCTCAGGGCTTGTGCGATGGGAGGGGCTGAGAAAATTCTCCCAGAACTTTGACAGTGTTCCCCTGCCTCTGCTGGATTGAAGTTGTGTCTCTCTCGCCTGTACTCCTTGGTTGTCCAACGAAGTGTGTCCTCTGCCACCTGCGTTTTAAGATGGGAATTTTTTTAATAGTTCCGCAACAAGTGCCTTCTGGTACAGCCCCATTTTTGTAGACCTGTCCGCCTCAGGAATAAGAGATATAAAGTTCTCCTTGTAGCGTGGATCTAGAAGTGTCACCAACCAGTAATAACTGTCACCCAAAATTTTGAGAACGCAAGGGTCATGGGAAAGGCAGCGTAACATAAACTCAGCCATGCGTGCCAGACTACTAACAGGCAAGACTTCTGTGTCCTCACCAAAAGGATGACTGACCATGCTCTCCTCCTCCTTCCTCTGTCCTCTGGCCATCCACGCTGAACAGACGGTATGACAGCTGTGCTGATAGTACCGTCTATAGCACATGAAACTAGCTCCTGTTCTTCCTCCTCCTCTTCCTCATTGTCACCCAATCCACGTTGGGATTTGATGAGGCTGGGCTGTGTGTAATCACCCTGTATGGTTCCTTGCTCCATCTCATCATGCTCCGCCTGCAATGCATCCTCTTTGATTGTGAGCAGAGAGAGTTTCAGAAGACAGAGAAGTGGGATGGTGATGCTAATTATGGCATCATCGCCACTCACCATCTTGGTGGAGTCCTCAAAGTTTTGGAGGATGGTACATCTGTCTAACATCCATGTCCACTCCTGAGGTCTTATGTGTGGAGTCTGAACTGAATACCGACGGCCTTGTTGATGCTAGTACTCAACAACTGCCCTCTTCTGCTCACAAATCCTTCCCAACATCTGCAGTGTAGAGTTCCAACGCGTGAGGACATCACACACCAGTCTGTGAGCCGGAAGTCGCAAATGCTGCTGAAACATGGCAAGGGCGGCGGAAGCTGTAGGTGACTTTCTGAAATGGTCACACAGGCGGCGTACTTTAACAAGCAGATCCGGCATCTCCGGGTAGGATTTGAGAAACCACTGAACCACAAGGTTAAGCACATGGGCCAGGCATGGTACGTGTGTGAGCTCGCCTCACCTCAGAGCCACCACCAGGTTCCGGCCATTGTCACACATGACCATGCCTGGCTGTAGGTTCAGCGGTGTGAGCCACAGATCTGCCTGCTCTTTCAGAGCTGTACACAACTCTTCAGCATTGTGTAATGTGTGCTTGTGTAATGCGGGTACGGCACACCGGGAGAAATAGTGGCAGCTGGGGACCGAGTACCGAGGGACAGCCCCCGCCATCAGGTTGCGGAATGCTTACGTTTCCACGAGCCTAAAAGGCAACATTTCGAGTGCAAGCAGTCGTGAAATGTGAGAATTTAGTAGTGTGGCCTGTGGGGCGTTGGCTGCATATTTGCGTTTGCATTCCAAGGACTAGGGTATGGACAATTGAACGCTGCGCTGGGACAAGGACGTGGACGTGCTTCCTGATGCTGCTACTTGAGAGTGTGCAACGACAGGTGCAGGGCAGGAGGCATGTTCGCATGCACCATGGATAGGGGATTGGCTTGCATGTACAACAGCGGAAGAAGCAATGGTGCCACCCGCAGACACTGTTCCTGGACCATGGGGTTCGGCCCACAAAGTCGGGTGCTTTGCTGCCATGAGACTGAGACTTGACCGTGTGGAAGACAGGCTGGTGGTGGTGGCTAAGTGACTGGAAGCATTATCCGCTATCCAACCAACAACCTTTCGACACTGCTCTGGGTTCAATAGTGGTGTGCTGCGGTCCCCTAGGAATTGGGACAGGAAGGTCAGGCGAGAAGATGTGGGTGTTTGTTGTGGCACAATTTCAGCTTGCCCACGGCCTTGTTCTTGGCCTCTGCATGCACCATCACCATCAAGTTCAGTTCCCCGTCCCTTGCCACGTGCCTTGCTCATTTTAAATGTAGTACAATATCTTCCACGCTCACTACAAATGACTGAATTTGGAGCGAACTTATATGTGATCTGTGTGACGGAGAAAACACAGTTTTAAATACCTGGCCTGTAGTTAACTATTTTGAACAGCAAACTGGTGTCAATTGCTTCACTGACACACTGGAACAAATTTTTAATGGAGGCCAGAAACGGCAGTATTTTCTGAAAACGTATATGTGATCCGTGTGACGGAGAAAACACAGTTTTAAATAACTGGATTTTTTGCGCTGTAATATGGAAAGGACTTGGCTGTATTCCGCAGTGCCAACAAGCAAATGGCGCAGAAAAACGGTGTTCTCTTAATTGCTTTTTAAGCAAATAATGAGGATTAAGATCCAAAAAAAGTATTCCTGGCCCCTGGGACCTGGGCCTTTGTCTAGAAATATCTAACAGCAGCAGATCACTGAACTGGAATGGAGCCTCTTGTGCTATATGCACTGCAGTCTGCTATATACACTGCCTGCCTGATATCTCTGCAGATGGATTAGTCCTCAGAAGGACTGTTTGTTAAGATGGATATGTGTAATGTATGGTTTTTCTCCCTACACTACCTAATACCCAAGCAAATCTCTCCCTAGCTCAGCCGCACCTCTCCCTACTCTGCCTGATTCTGGAGTGACTGTGACGAGCACGGCGGCGCCAGGTCTGATATACACCTGATGACACTGTTCGGCCAGCAAAGACTGTAATGCCACAGCCACCATGGCTGAGGCATTACAATGAGTGGTAGGCAATCCCTGCATGTTTATTGGCGCTCTACAGAATGCCAAACACGCAGGGAGGGGATCCAAGCATCCGCCCAAGCATCTTGCAAGTACTCGGCGAGCTCCGAGCATCTCAAGTATTGAGATCCTCGGGCAAGTACCGAGTACTTACGAGTATGCTCGCTCATCACTAATCTTCAGCTTTTTAGTAGAGGTCTGAAGGTTTTGATGCCAAGATTGGAACTGTTCATAAGTCTCTCCACCTTGATTAAAGTCCTAGTACCTGCTGTCTAAAAGACAGCCCCTAAACATAATGCTAACTCCATCATATCTCACAGTGGGTATGGTGTTCATTTGGTGAAGCACAGCATTGGCTTAGTGTGAAACTTTATAGTCAAAAGGTTCAACCTTGGTTTCATAAAACCATTTCACATTTCCCCATGTTTTTGGTAGACTTGATCTAGGTTTTGACAAAACATAGCTAGGCTTGCATGTATTTTTTTGTAAGAAAAGGCTTCCATCTTGCACCTCTACCCCACAGGCCAGATATTTGAAGCATAAGGGAGATTATTGTCACATGACATAAACAACCAATTTTTGCCAGAAATTCCTCTAGCTTCTTTAATGCCGCTATAGACCTTTTGGAAGCCTCCTGGACCAATTGTCTTCTTGTCTTTTCATCGATTTTCAGAGAAACATCCCGCTCTAGGTGATGACACTGTTGTGCCAAATGATAATTAGTATAATTTTCATATATTGGTTAAAACACAGTCATAAGCTGAAACAACTGTGTATGAGGTTTAAGACTAAGTGTGAAATAGCCAAATTTTGTGACAAAGGTGAAGTTGAGAAAGACAGTTTCATATCACAGGTCATATACCATGGCAAGAGTGAGCAAAGCAACAAGATTCCTAATTAGAAAGAATCCACAAATGAAGAGTGCAGTATCTTTGGGACATTGTCAGCACACTTACACAGGGAAGACTGACAATCATTGATTGACACTGCCTACTGGAATCCAGTGTCCAGAATGAGCATAGTGTTAAAGGGATCTTGACACCTGATTCATGCTGCCCATACCATGGGCAGCATGAATCATATCTTGCTGCACGATTACAATGCATTTTAGTGAAAATATGGTTAGAAGGTTGGGCTGTGGATTACAGCCGGAGTTGAGACTAGTATGGATCTGCTCCTAGCCGGCTTTTTCTTATGGCACTCTAGATGATTGATAGCATAGCAAGAGACCTGTCAATAACCTTAAGTAGCAGCGCTAGGAAACGCCATATCGTATATAGAAAATGTACCTCACTGTAATCATGCAGTCAGGCTCCGAATTCATGCTGCCCGCTGTTTGGGCAGCATGAGTCAGGTGACAGGTTGTCTTTAAAAGAATTAAGTTACCATGACTCTGTTCTCACAACACTATGTAATATATCCTCAGCTGAAACTGAAACTCAGCCCTGGCATTTGAGAGCACATTGGCCCACCGGGTGCGTGGTGAATGTGGAATATTTCCGTACACTTGTGGGTTATGGCTGATTTTGGTATATGTCACATTTTTTTAAATAAAAATTGCCATAAACTGCACTTTATCATCGACAGACAAAACTGAATGTAGAGTATAACTTTCCCTTCAGGAAAATGTTAATTTCTTTCAACTGGAGGGACGGACATATTTGTAATATAGAGCTCCATGATCCCAAAAACTCTATGTTTGATAGTACCAGAAAAGTGAATGAGATGTCTGAAATCTCATGTACACATTGCTTATATTTTCCTTGCAGATTGGAAGCAGTTTCATGTCTGCAGAGTGTATTCTTTCAGCATTTTTTCAGCGTTTTTCACCCATTCTAAATAACGGGAAAAATCTCATAAAAAACACAGAAATATCAAGGCGATTTTCATGCCAAGTGTAACGTTTTTGGTGCAGGAATAAACGCATTATTTCATTACCAGTGAACATTGCAGACTATGGACTGTTATCTTTCCAAGATACTGACTTATACAATTATCTTGAACAGGAAAAAGGTGCATTTACACTGGCTGACTGCAGCCATTAAAAAAGCTTTCCACCACTTCGTCATGTAAATGTTTCTCATCATCTTCTCTCAATGTTCTGCTGAGTAAAGCAGATGACAATCTATTCAGAACATGACCACAATTTAGCGCAAATCACATTCCTGCAGTGACGTGGCAACCACTCCAACCGGCAAGCAGGACCGAATCCTAACATTGTATATACTGCACACTGTCAGGTATTCCGTAAGCTGTACTGCTTGCTGGAAGTTTCCATTGGGGTGAAAAAACCCTTTAGCAGCTGTGGTCACACAGGATAAATTCACCTTAAGGAGAACCTGTCAGAAAGTAAAGCATTACAGTTCGCACTGATCCCAGGCGCCGGCTGCTGAAGGCAAACCTCATCATTGTCTTTTGGTCGTGCTGAGATCAGCGTGAGCAAAACACTATGCTTGGAGTTGTATTCAGCACCCGTGTACATGTTGTGTAAAATGAAGAATTAAATAAAAAAAATGGCGTGGGCTCCTGCGTCATTTTCATAACCAGCAGAGGGAAAGCCGACCACTGGGGGCTAATATTACTAGCCAGGGAAGGGGCCATTATCCCAAAATTTTCCCTGGCTATTAATAATAGACCACAGCTGTGTTTGTTTAGCATTTACTGACTAGATTACAGTGGGACCTCAGAAAAAAATTGACGTAAGGTCCCCATATAAAATCTACCAAGCAAAGGCTAAACAGGCAGCTATGGGCTGATATTAATAGCCAGGGAAGGGGCCATGGATCCTGGCCCCCTCTGAGGCTAATAATATCAGCCCTCTGATTTTGTATTGGTAGCTAACATGAAACCCAGGGGTTAGTAATGGAAAGGCATCTATAAGACACCCCCATTACTAACCTCATATTTAAAGTTTGCAAATAAAGACACAGCATGTAAAAAATCCTTTATTTGAAATAAAAGTCCAGACCTTGTTTTACACATTTATTTAAAAATAAAAAACACAGTTATACTAATCTAATGCCTAATTCCTGGAGCCAATTTCCCCTGTAAAAAAAAATAAAATAAAACAGCTAATTTATACTCACCTAACACCTAATCCCTGAAGCCAATGTCCCCTGTAAAAAAAACAAAAATAAAAAACAACGATATCCCTCACCTGTCCAAAGTGGAAAGAATCCATAGTGTCCCACGCTGTAATCCATCTGTGCGACATGTGTTCTTCAGCATGAACACTGGCATGATCCAAGCGCTCATGCTGAAGAGCAGGGGAGAATGACTTGCTGCAGCGAGAGTGGGCCAATGAAACTGTGGTGACCTGAGTGAGTTCACCGCGCTGAGCTCACTGAGTTCACCGCAGTTCACTCAGTTTACGGTGAACTGCGATGATCTTATTGAGGTCGCCGCAGTTCATGTGCCCGCTCTCGCTGCATCGAGTCATTCTCCTCTGCTCTTCAGCATTTGCGCTTGCATCATGCCAGTGTTCAAGCTGATGAGCAAATGTAGCACAGATGGATTAAGGCATGGGCACTATGGATTCTTTCAACTTCAGACAGTTGAGGTATATTGTTTTTTTTTTCATTTTATTCTTAATTTTTCACTTGTTGTAGAAAGCGGGCGCTGGCTACAACTTTCAACATTGTTCCCTGCTCGCGATGATCTCAGCGCAAGCAGGGAGCAATGATGAGAGATGTCTCCAGCAGCCGGCGCCGGGTATCAACGTAAACTGTACTGCTGAATCCCAGGTGCCGGTACATGTCACTCTGATGACACACGGATGTAATCCGTGTGTCATCAGTGTCCACGTGTGCAGCACGCATTTTGTTCGTGACATACCTGCGGGTTTTTCACACAGACAGAAGGTCTGTGTGAAAAATCTGATATGTGCACACACCCATTGAATATAATGGGTGTGTGTATGTGCTTATTTGCAGCCCTTTAAAAATGGGCCACATACGGACATACAAACTGGAAGTGTGAAGGGGGCCTAATACTGATTACATTGTTATCTTTGGTGAAGAAATCCATTTTGTTGTTTCTCTTTAATCACCATGTGAAGTTTTCTGCTAATGGTATTTCAGTGCACAGGGGCCGGACTGATCAGTTTTCCATAGACTTCATTGTTAAAAAAAAAGGATCCAGTTGAAACCAGTTTTTTTTAGCTGGACAAAACAATTGTTAACTTTTTTAACATATTTCTGCTGGATCCGTTCTCAAGGATGATTACTGGACATATGAATATAGCCTTACTTCAGGGGGTCTTGCTTTTTCTGTCCTTGGGCCATCGTCTTATCTCCTTACTGTTTTGACTAGCTGAGCTCATTCTAGAGGTCATAGCACTCTATCTTTTTTTAAAGAATGGTTATAATACGTCTATGAATAGAAGTGCAAGCCATTCTTCCATTTCTTTTTTGCTTATATTTTACGTTATATAGAGTTCCTCAGTATATTTATGTCATTCCCTATTACCTTTTTCATCTCTCCTTACAACTATGTCTTGTATCTTAGCTAAGACATGGTAGTAAGTAGCACATTAAACACTTTTATAATGGGTAGTGTATAATCACTGCATATTTCAGGCTATATTGTGCTTCTGAGGACTAATTAGTGCCTTCCTCAGGTAAAACCTGGTTGTGAATTGTATAATATGGCGCTAGCAGGGTAATGGAAAGGGTAATGGAACATTTGTTACACGTGGATGAAAGTCAATTCTGACAGCCAAATAGGAAAGGGTTCTATACAGTTAGAACAGTCAGACCGTGGAATGCCCTAACACAAATGGCAGACACTATAGCAGCATTTAAAAAAGGTATGGATACTATTTTAACAAAACATGACATTGAAAGTCATAAATAATCTAGCAATAGAAAATGTATAACTTTGAAGATAGTTTGAACTTTATGGTCCTAGGTCTTTTTTCAACCTATATAACAATGTAACTATGTAGAATGTACATTAGGAAAATTCTTGAAATGCAATTCCCTATAATATTATTTTAAAAGTAATTTCCTCTTAATTTTTTTCTTTGTAAAGTGCTAGTTATAAACCCAATCTATGCATCTAAAAAGTGCAAAACATTCCTGGAAAAACTTGCATGTTTAATCTGTAATTTGTGTTTTTTATGGTGTCTAATGGAAGCCATAATGATAAGGCGCCTGCTTGATAACAAGTGCAGTTATTTGAAATGCAATGTAATGAAAATGAATTACCAATGAAGAAAGGGTTAATACTTGGGCCCTGCATCAGTAATAGCCCCTGTAGTAACCATGACAACTGTTATGAGGTTATAAACAAGTGTCATAAAGAAGATTCCATAAAAGAAGCGTGCGCTGCCACAATCAGCGCCATTACTGATGCGCCTGAGGACCTTGAGCTTGAACACCCCACGTAATGTGCCAACCTTGGTGTAATTTGCAGGTTCTAGCAGGGAAAGGGGTTGTCTGCTTTAGACACCCCCAGGTCATGTGAAGGTAACTGAGGGGGGTCCTCAGCACAGGATCCTCTTCTGTTACCCTCTACATAGAGCAGCTCTCCTTTGGGAGTTAATGGATGGAGCTATGACTTTAATGGGTGATGAATTGGGAGGGGGAGGAGGAAGGGGGAAGGGGTATTTATCCTATTAAGGTTGATCCATAACGAATAATCTTTTTAAGCAAGTGTCCAACTTCTTCAGAGGCAGACCTGGATCTGTAAGGGAGAAATGATATATCCACCTGGGCAATTAGATCAACAAAATTCATTCTAGCTGTCATTGTGGTGACAGATATTGCAGCAGAATCTCTCCCATATTCAGTTTATTATATTTATAATGTATATTTATAATATATATTTCTGGTTCTCTGGAAATCTGTTAAAATGTACAAATTGTAAAATTCTGCAGTTATATCCATTATATATCGACACTAACTCTCTAAGCCCAAGGGAAGGGCAATCCTCCAGCCATGGTTCCCAAGAGGTTTCCTCTACAGGAGGTTTTCCTCTCCTGAGTGTTGGATGGTGACTCTTTGTGAGTCGGGGATTGTGCTCTTTTTGGTGTCGTGTAAATTTAAATAAAGTTGAGAACGTTTGACATCTAATTGCAATGCTTTGTGTATTTATTTTCTGTGCTTCTGTCTGATTCATTTTGTTTGAGAGTCGGGGTCCATCACACATTACTAAGTCACACGTCTGGACATCTGCCGTCTGGACACCCCCCACCATTGATTGGCTGCTTTCTGCTTATGTACATAGAAAGCAGGCCAATTAGTGGTGTGGGCAGGGTTATACAGAGCTCAGCATTCAGAGAACAGCTTGATCTGCAGCAGATAAAACGGGGATTTTATTGAAACGGCAGCAAGCAAGCCCAGTAAGTGATACATCACTGAAATCAGGGTCTCTGCCCCTACATCACGCTGCTCTCAGATGGAGTAGCAAAAACCTGCTGACAGATTCCCTTTAATGCTCAAAAAGGACTAATCATCATTTTGGATATTTTCCATTTGCATTTAATCCATGGCAAAAATTATATAATCATGACCAGAGAATGTTTACCCAGCTACCTCAAATAACTGAAATTAAAATACATTTTATTTTATTACAAATCAAGTAGAGGAAACAAATTGATGAAATCTCTTTGAAATGTGCATTTTTAAAATAATTACTGTCCCTTGTCTAACAATGGAAATCAGCCTGAAGTTAAAGGGCTCAGGTAGATGTAGCAGCATCTACTGGAAGCCTAAAGCTCACTCCTGGATGAAGAAGACTCTAACCCCATCTGCAACCTGGAGGACTGGTATCTCTTTATATACTCTGTGTAGGGGGGTGTCGTCTAGATTTTATGTATTATGGGAAACTGGAGATTATATAGTTATGTAAAGATTGTGGCAGTAGGGGCTCCATTGTCTCTGGATCAGAAGGCCGCCAACACATGGAACTGCTAACAAGTTCAACTTTTAACTCTACATCCTCAGGACATGGATTTAGTTGCAAACTATAGAAAACGCTGGCCCCCTGACTCCCGACTTATATTGTCACAGACTTTTTAATAAAGTTTTTCCAGCTCCATGTACTTCCAGGCTTTATTTTGTTCATCCAACTTAAGTCCACAATAGGAAAACTCATGCATTGGTTACCATGATGAAGACCATAGGGGGCGCTCTGCCATAGCATAGTCCTAACTCCTACCACCAGGCGCTTTCTTTCTCAGACCTATCTTCAAGATGCAGTGTGCAGTGATGCCTGGGTGCAAAAATGACTGCACGACCCAATCAAGTGGAGATGTAACTGAGCGTGTTGTCTGCTATAGGGACTGTAAAACACTTTGGGGTTTGGTTATGAATCTTATTTCATTTTGGGGTGTGATGCACTGCTTATGTTGGAGGTGCCACCTTTAAAAAAGGAAGGACATATATTAATATTATAGTAGCGGGGCTACCTTCTGTTTTCCATTAGGTCTATGATTAAAAACTGACCAGCTGAATCCTTCTAAGCTCTATGTAGAAACAGGAGGTCAATTTTCTCTGCACAAGTAATGTGGCGCTGCAAAACCCAATGGCGAGTGGAGGATGAGCAGCTGGGTCAGGAGATGAAGATGGGAATGATTTCGGCAGGGACAAGAGACTTCCTGTTTCGACATAGATCAGAGAAAAGAGAATAATTAACTGGGTAGAAAGACAAAATGAGCAATTGTAAGTACACACTGCTATATAATATGATGATTGCAATATATTAAGAGTATAAAAACTTTGATGGGAATGCTTCTTTAAGTACCGTGATTGACAGACCACTATTTCTAATATTCAAGGATTCTATTATAACAGGGTCTGAATCATCGTGACAGTGGCAACTAGCATGCCTCTTCAGTGCCGTCCTACTCACCGCTGTCAACACGCGGCTTCTCTTTGTGTCAGGTCACCTTGCTGAGTTTTGCATATTGCAGCACTGCTGCATATGAGTCTGTTTCCATATGGCTTTAGGGGGTATGGCCGGTCTCTGCAGGAATTTAACCTTGTTGTGCCCTGCAGAGATTAGGTTTCTTGGCCTAGTCCGTGCAGCAATTACAGTGGGATCTTTCCTTCCCATATATATGTAGGCTTCAGCCTAAGAGAGGATTCGCATTAGATAGGTTCCCAGCAGAGAGAATCGCCTTACCGTGGCTGCCGAGTACACATGAATTGGCCAATTTATGCCCTAAGTATTCTCAATTTTTCCTGTTTTCTAGAGCAGTAATGCAATTCAAATTTCATTTTTGTATACTATAGCGCTACAGAGTGCTACTTTATTTTGTTAGTTATATATGGAGATGGCTACTCTTAGTAACTACCTGTATACACGTGTTTTTTTTTTGGAAGTGACTGTCAGTCTTTTGATATTTCTATCCCGTGCAAGCAGGCTTTATATTAGGCAGCTCCGCCCACTACTCTTGACCCAAACATTGGTTCCTGTTCAGTTTGTTCTGCTAGTGTCCTGTTAGTTCATGTGTGTTTTGTTTCTCCCATTGTTGGCTCGTATCCCCGTCCTGTCTGACCTCTCTGCTCCTGATCTTGGCTATGTATCCTGAACATGCTGCCTGCCCTGACCTCAGATCGTCTGATCTCGTCCTTGTCTTCACCATCCTGTACCTGGTACCCACGCCTCTGACCCTCCGATCTGCTGCTGCAGTCCCGGGGACTGCCTTGGAGTGGTACTTGGTGTCTACTTGCAGTCCAGACTATCCTCACCACCAGAGGCTCTAGTGAAGACTCAGAAGACACCTAGTCACGCCCCTTCAGGGTAAGCCCGGCCCATGGCCCAGTGGGTCCACATCCACCACCGTTCACCCACCAGCGCTACAGCCACATAGCAAATGTGGTACCAATATTGAAATGTGGGGACAACATCTGAGCCTGGAATTTATAGGCTGGTAAATATAACCTCTACTGTGGGCAACATCTTTGCGGGTTTTCTAAGAGATGCTATCCTGGAGTATCTCAATAAGAATAACCTAAATTCCCAATATCAACTTATGTTTATGAGGGATCTGTCCTGCAAACTAATCTGATCAGATTCTATGAGGCGGCAAGTTCTAGATTGGACCAGGGAAACACAGTGGATGTTGTCTATCTGGACTTTTCAAAGGCATTTGATACAGTGCCACACAAAAGGTTGGTACATAAAATGAGAGCAATAGAATCAGGGGAAAATATGTGTAACTGGGTTAACAACTGGCTCAGTGATAGGAAACAGAAACTAGTTATTAATGGAACACACTCAGATTGGGTCACAGTTAATAGTGGAGTGCCACAGGGATCAGTAATGGCAGGGGTGAACATATCGCCTGTGCAGCTGAATCGGGGCCCAGATTTGAAGGGTTCCTGCGACAACGGCGCACATCCATCTGAAATATAATGCAATGCAGGAAACCTGCCGGCTCGCTATGCTGCCATATACGCTGCTGGCCAATCAGAGCCTGGCAGCTGGCGTCAATATGCCCCTGACTGGGGGAACATGGTAGTGACGTCATGCGCCATGGCTCACATGCCGAAGATCATGTGTAGCAAGATGAAAGCAGCAGATCAGAGGCAGGAGCTGCTGGACAGAACAGAAGACAAGGGTTTCACCTAATGCATCTTCCTGCACACTGGGAAAAAGTCCTTCTCACCAGCTGGAAAGGGGGAGGGTTCCTGCACTAACATGCTGCTGCTCTTCAATGAGTGGAAGCTACGTACCTCAGCCTGTTCCTGCAAGGCTGGCTGTAGGTAATGAGGAGTATCTCAATAAGAATAACCTAAATTCCCAATTTCAACATATGTTTATGAGGGATCTGTCCTGCAAACTAATCTGATCAGATTCTATGGAGAGGTAAGTTCTAGATTGGACCAGGGAAACACAGTAGATGTTGTATATCTGGACTTTTCAAAGGCATTTGATACAGTGCCACACAAAAGATTGGTGCATAAAATGAGAGCAATAGAACCAGGGGAAAATATATGTAACTTGGTTAACAATTGGCTCAGTGATAGGAAACAGAAACTAGTTATTAATGGAACACACTCAGATTGGGTCATAGTTAATAGTGGAGTGCCAAAGGGATCAGTAATGGCAGGGGCGAACATATCACCTTTGCAGCTGAACCGGGGCCCAGAGTTGGAGGGATCCGGCGACAATGGCGCACATCCATCTGAAATGCATTGCAACGCAGGGAACCTGCTGGCTCACTACGCTGCTATATACGCTGCATGCCAATCAGAGGCTGGCAGCTGACGTCGGCGTGCCCCTGACTGCGGGAACATGGTAGTGACGTCATTCGCCATGGCGTGCATGCCGAAGATCATGTGTAGCAAGATGGGAGTAGTAGATCAGAGGCAGGAACTGCTGGACAGAGCAGTGGACAAGTGTTTCTAACATTTCTTCCCGTACACCGGGAAAAAGTCCTTCTCACCAGGTTGAATGGGGGAGGGTTCCTGCACTAACGTGCAGCTGCTCTTCTGTGAGTGGAAGCTACGTACCTCAACCTGCTCCTGCAAGTCTGGCCGAAGGTAATGATCATCCTGACTGGCTGAGGCGTCATCTCCTCTTTCATCCTTCATGTGCATAACTTGAATGTGAAGAAAAGGAGGTCACATGGGACTCGTGGGAGAAGGGGTGCGGCGGTGATCCCTGCGCAGTGGAAGATACCAGGAGACACCTAGTGACAGAGCGGCCCAGTGCAGTTAAAAGCCCATCTGGCAAATGTCAGAATTACGAGATGGCCAGTCTTGCCCTGAATATATCAATCTGCTCCTCTGGCTTCATAACATGATGACAGTAGATTGGACAGAATTCTCATGATGACAAGTTCCCTTTTAACCCCTTAAGGACGGAACCAATTATGTCCTTAATGATCAAGCCAAATTTTACAATTCTGACCAGTGTCACTTTATGAAATAATAACTCTGGAACGCTTCAACGGATCCCACTGAATCTGAGATTGTTTTGTCATGACATATTGTACTTCGTGGAGAGCAAAAAGAGGACAAGGGCTACAAGAAAGGCACCAAGCATCTTAAATGTGGAAAATATATATCAAATACCAATATACGAGAAAAAGGTATACATTTTATTAGATTCACCAGACACCATAAGTAAAAACATGATTAAAAAAGACAAAAATCCCCTAGAAAAAACACATGTATATCATAATAAATACAATTTATATAACATCATAAATATGGGTGGAAACATACAAATAGACCCAGTAGGTCTGAATTATCACAAAGCGGGTGAATCTAATAAAATGTATACCTTTTTCTCGCATATTGGTATTTGATATATATTTTCCACATTTAAGATGCTTGGTGCCTTTCTTGTACCCCTTGTTCTCTTTTTGCTCTCCACTTTAGTTTTATGGGGACTTTGGCACCACATCTTATGATTTATATGTGGTACCAGGTCAGTCTCTTGCATATCATATTGTACTTCGTGATAGTGGTAAAATTTGTTCGATATCACTTGCGTTTACTTGTGAAAAAAATGGAAATTTGGCAAAAATGTAGAAAATGTTGCAATTTTTAACCTTTGAATTCTTATGCCCTTAAATCAGAGAGATATGTCAAACAAAATAGTTAAGAAATAACATTTTGCACATGTCTACTTTACATCAGCACAATTTTTGAAACAAATTTTTTTTTTTGTTAGGAAGTTATAAGGGTTAAATTTAACCAGCAATTTCTTATTTTTCCAACAAAATTTACAAAACCATTTTTTTAGGGACCACATCAGATTTGAAGTGACTTTGAGGGGTCTATATGACAGAAAATACCCAAAAGTGACACCATTACAAAAACTGCACCCCTCAATGTGCTCAAAATCACATTCAAGAAGTTTATTAACCCTTCACGTGCTTCACAGAAACTGAAGCAACGTGGAAGGAAAAGATGAACATTTAACTTTTTTTCACAAAATGTTTACTTCAGACCCAATTTTTTATTTTCACAAGGGTAACAGGAGAAAATGGACCCCAAAATTTGTTGTGCAAATTCTCCTGAGTATACTGATACCCCATATGTAGGGTAAAACTACTGTTTGGGCGCACGACAGGGTTTGGAAGGCCACAGTTTGACTTTTTGAATGCAAAAATGGGTGGTATCGAGAGCAGACGCCATGTTGCGTTTGGGGATCCCCTGATGTGTCTAAACAGTGGAAACACCCCACAAGTGACCCCATTTTGGAAACTAGACCCCTCAGGGAATTTATCTAGATGTGTGGGGAGACCATTAAACTGCCAGGTGCTTCACAGAAGCTTATAACGTAGAGCTGTGAAATTAATGTGTTGTGCAATTGCTCCTGAGTATGTACATATCCCATATGTAGGGGAAAACTTTTGTTTGGAGTGGTGTTTGGAAAGCAGACTTTGATGGAATGGTCTGTGGGTGTCATGTCGCGTTTGGAGAGCCCCTGATGTGCCTAAACAGTGGAAAACCCAGACAAGTTACCCCATTTTGGAAACTACATCCCTCAAGGATTTTATCAAGGTGTATAGTGAGCATTTTGAACCCACGGGTACTACACAGAATTTGATAATATTAGATCATCATATTGAAAATTTTCATTTTTTTTCACGAAAATGTAGATTTAGCCCCCAATTTGTAATTTTTACAATGGATAATAGGAGAAAACGCACCCCATAATTTGTTATGATATTTTTCCCGAACGCAATGATGCCCCATATGTATTCAGAAATTAATATTAGGCCACACGTCAGGGCTGAGAAGGAAGGAGCACTATTTGGCTTTTGGAGCATAGATTTTGATAGAATTTTGTGGGCGACATTTGCGGAGCCCCAAAGGTGCCAGACTGGCAGAAAAACCCCAAAAGTGAGCCCATTGTAGAAATTACACATCTCAATGAATTCATCTATGACTGAAGGGACTATTATGTAATATCCACTCAAGGCTTTATTCTGGAGCCCATACATTGTGCCCCCATAAAGTGTAATGCCCCCATATATTGTAGTGCCCCCATACATTTCTCCTGGTGACACACCCCATAAATTGTTAAGTGCTCTCCCCGCTATAATAATGCCAAACATGTGGCCGCTTACTGCGGTTTAGGCACAGTGGGGCATTTTGGATTTGGGAGCCCAGAAATCACTGGATTGTATTTGAGGGGGATAGAGCCATGTCGCTTTGTCTTTGTTCTACCTGTAATGTGGGACCACCCTATAGTTCCAGTGACAGATGATGGACATGAGAGGGGGCTGGTTTTGTGTGGGACAAATTAGGGGTTTTATTGGTAACATTTTGGGGTACAAAATTTTTGATTGCTTCTAGAATAAGACTGGATCGCCAGTATATGATGAGCACTTACTTCGGAGTTTCCATGTATATCCGTCAAAAATGCGATTCAGACGAAACCCCCAATGGAACCACCAGCAACAAAAGGGGCAGATGGAGACACTTTGGAGTCCATTTGACGTCTGCTCCGGTGGTCTCCATCTTTTTAGGTGTGCACAGACCTGTGGTCGTGCACACTTGTGTGCTTAAAAAAAGCCTAAAATGATGGTACGTCGCCGGAACAGAGACCAGTCCAAAGGGACTCCATCAGGCTCATAAGTGAGTGACTCCATCTGGGTTTTTTGTCGGAATTGCAGTTTTGGTGAATTTACATGGAAACCCCAACGTAGGCGCTCAGCGGAGAGTGCAGGATAAAAGTGAGCTGAGCCTTATTCCGATTTTTTTTTGGACGCAGATTGAAGAAATAGACAGCAGTACCAGAATAGTTCTTATTTTTATATTTGAGCGGTTCACTGTGTGATATAAGTGATAAGGCGGATTTATTCTTCGGGTCGGTGCGATTACAGAAATACCAGATTTATATTGTTTTTTTTTAGGCTTTGCTGCTATCACACAGTAAAAATGCTTTTTTTTATAAAAAGTAGGTATTTTCGTCGCCATATTCTGAGAGCTGTAACTTTTTTATTTTTTGGTGAACAGAGCTGTATGATGGCTTATTTTTTGCGGGACGAGTTGCAGATTTTTTTGGTACCATTTTGGGGCACATAGTAATTTTTGATCGCTTTTTATTCAGATTTTTCAGACACAGAATTAACAAAACCCAGTAATTCAGTTATTGTTTTTATTTTTTGCGCCTTTCACCATGCGGTAAAAGTGATAAGACCAATTTGTTCGTTGGATCGATACGATTACAGCGATAGCAGATTTATATATGTTTTTATTATTTGCTATTTTTACACACTAAAAACAGTATTTTACAAAAAAGAATGAGCCATAATATGGCTTAATTTTTCCGGAACGGTTTGGCGTTTTTATTTATAATCTTTTTTTTTATGTACGACTTTTTGATCGCTTTTTATTCATTTTTTTGTGAGTCAGTATGATGAAAAAGCGTCATTTTTGGCCTTTTTTTTACGGCTTTCGCCAAATGGAATAAATAACGTGACAGTTTTATAGAGCGGGTCATTCGGGACGCGGCGATACCAATTATGTGTACGTTTTTTCATTTATTTTTGTTTTATCACAAACACTGTGTTTTGAGAGGTGAAACGGATTTTAATGATTTGTGTGCACTTTTTTGTGTGTTTTTTTTTACTTTTTTACATATTTTATTTAACTTTTTTTACTTTTTCACTAAGTCCCACTGTGGGACATGTGTAATTTTTATTCTGATCACTGATCTCATACACTGCAGTACTCCTGTACTGCAGTGCATGAGACCTGTTTCACTGACTCTGCCTGTGAGATCCAGCTTATCACTGGATCTCACAGGCCACCGTACCCTGGGATCATCACATGGTACCATGGGTACCATCAGGACCCGCGATTCTCAATGCGGGGGTCCGATAGTTACTAAGGGGGTTTAAATAGCGCTGTCACGATTGACAGCGGTATTTAAGGGGTTAATCAGCCCCGATCGGTATCGAAACCAGCCGGGGCCAATACTGCAGGGTGTCAACTGTCATATACAGCTGACACCCGTGGGAATCGCCGCCGCTGGGTGGCGCTATTCACTTATGCCTCTGTGGCACCCCAGGGGTCTGGTTTTCCACAGTAACAGCAATGTTATGTCTGAGAGCAGGTGGGAGGTCTCTTGGTCAGGGATCCTATGCATGCCACACCTCCTGCCCAGTCCTGGGAGGGGAAGAACTTCCCCTATATAAACCTAGGGCTGAGGCAGGGTGAGTGAGTAGAGAAGAAGCAGAGAAAAGAAGCAAATATAGGAAGAAACAACAGGAGCTCTGTGGGAGCAGTGTTACAAGGAGTCAGGGGCTGGCAGCTGCAGAGCTCGCCCTGACTGAGAAGTTATCACCGGACCCGGAGTCCGAGGCTGTGGGGACTAACTCCTATCCAGCAGCAGAAACCGACCGGCAGGGGATTGCAGGTCCTCTGGCCCAGAAACCCGAAGGCCCCGAGTCACCGGCCATACGGGTGAGCACCACACGGTACATTCAGGGACGTGGGCTACTTATACCCGCCTCTAGCAAGGTAGCCAGAAGAGTATCGTTAGTTTGGGAGGCCTACAACTCCGCCTGGCCAGGGGAGATCCCATCTGCTCAAGGACTGACCAGGCCCCAATCGCTAGCCAGTACTCCGGGAGGGTCTATCTTTGTCACCAGTAAAGACCCTGAACTACACAGTACCGTCTCCGAGTGGTTCCTGCTACCCCCATCATCCACGTCGGCTGCCCTGAGGCCATACCCCTCCCGTTGGGGGTTATACTATCACGCTGCACTATCCTACCACCGGCCTCAGCGGTCTGCCCTGCAGCAGCAGCTCCCTGGCTGCACTCAACGGGTGGCGTAGTCGTCCAACATCTACCGCTAAAACAGCGCCACTTAGTCTGACTCCCTGGGCACGGACCGGATCACCGCCACGAGACTACAACCCTCAACAGATCCGGCTCCGGGTAAGTTCCCGCGTGCGCAACGCAGCGCGACACAGGCCCAGGGGCGCGTCAACTTTTGGCGTAGTCGGCAGGATCTCGTGCCCGCAACCACCGGGTACTGCGTGCCTGAAAAAGACTGTGAAAACTTACCCGTGGTGAAGATTCCCGCCATCCGGCGCCATCTTCCGCTTTCTTCCCGCCATCGGTGGAGTTTTCCCGCCATCCGGCGCCATCTTCGGTCTTCTTCCCGCCATCCGTGGAGTTTTCCCGCCATTGGACGCCATCTTGAGGACGCCGCGCGGGAAGAAGAGGGGCGTGGACTCCGAAAACGCGCGAGAACTGAAGCCCCGCCTCACGTCCGGACGTTTCGTAAGGTCCTGGAAGGAGCCCAGCAGACGCCGACGTTACAGGAGCGCGACGGAAGGTCCTCAACCCTGACGATCCACTGCGGAGCCGCGGCCTACGGAAGAGGATCATCGCAAAGTAGGCCACGGTCCACTAGGGGGGAGAAGGATGTCGGATACGGAGGAGAGCTTCACCGCTCCAACCCCCGCCAGCGCCACCGCTGTTGCGGTCATGCCTTTCACCATGCCCTATATCCCGGGGGCAGCCTGGCTACCCCAGTACTCAGGGGAGTCACATACCCTGCAGGACTTTAGAGAAAAACTGGATAGCCTCTTCCAGGTGTACCCCCTCACAGAAGAGCAAAAAGTAAGCATCCTGGTGGCCCAATTAACCGGGGCAGCCCAAAGGGAGGTAAAGTCCTGGCCACCTGGGGGGAGGACTGTCGCAGGGATACTAACCCGGCTGAGGGACACCTTTGATACCCGCACCTCAGCCGAGATCAAGCTTAGATTCTACGGGTGCAAACAGCGGGCACATGAGAGTATAAGGGACTATGCCCTGAACCTACAAGAGGCCCTGAGAGCCATTAAGCAGACCGACCCTGACGGCGTGGGAGACGAGGACAGGCTGTTAACTGAACAATTTATAGAGGGTTTATATTGCAATGCTCACCGAACCCAGTTGCGGGCAATGGCCTTACAGGACCCTCATCTGGGATTTGCACAGTTCAAGGACAGAGCCATCCGGGTGCTCCGAGAACCAGCACCAGGTGGCGTTGTGACCCACAGACGCCCCACTACCACCTACCACCAGGAGGCGGCGCCCTTGTCGGCAGGGCCTGTGGGAGCTGATGCGCAGGCTTTGAACAATGACTCGGCTCCAGACCTGCACCATCAGGTCCAAGAGCTAGCTAAAAGCGTTGCTGCGCTAACCCGAACTGTGCAGTCTTTACAGGTTTCCACTCCAGGGAAGATCCAGCTGGCATCCGGACCGGAGGACATCCCGTGGCGTCGACCAAGGAGGACCCCACCGGCCAGAGGAAGACCCAGCGACCGATACAACGAGGACGGACGACCCATCTGCCGCCGCTGTAATCAACCCGGACATATGGCAAGGTACTGTCCTTTAAACTGGCACAACCTAGGGTAGAGGGCCAACCCCTAGGAAAAAGATCATCAGGCCCATCAAACTGGCGCGACAAATATGTGGGAGGACGTCCAGTCTTGCCTGTGGTACTGGATGGCATTCCTATGAGTGCCCTACTGGACACCGGGTCACAGGTCACCACCATCCCGTACGTGCTCTTCAAGCAGTACTGGAATGACTCGGATATTACCCGCTACCCTGACGACGACTTGAGTATCATCGCCAGCAATGGTCAGCCCGTGCCACAGATCGGATTTAAAGAGGTGACCATTAAAATTGGTAGAGTTGAACTGGCAGCACAGGGACTGATCATTGTAGACATTGACAAACACGAGAGTCACCCAAAGATAACTCTAGGAACTAATGTAATTGAAAATTGTGTTGCAGAGGTGATTTTCCTTTTACAGCAGGTTGCCAAGAACGCCAGCTCCGGCGAGCAGCGAGTGCTCCAAAAAGAGATCCGGGCACTGATGCGACGGCAACAGGTGGAACTCTCCGGCGGTGAGATTGGTAGCGTGAGAATGTGTGACCCTTTCCCTATTGCCATGCCCCCAAAAAGTGAAATGATGATTTGGTGCCGGGCAGCTATTGGTCTGAGAGGTAGAGATTACCAGGCAATGGTAGAACCAGTTTACTCAGACAGTAGGCCCACCATCTTGACAGCACGGGGGGTGGTTAATGTACGCCATGGGAGGGTGCCCGTTCGCATAATTAATATCGGGAAGAGGGAAGTGTACCTGCCCCGGTATGCCACGCTAGCCAAATTATATACCATTAACCAAAATGCTATACAATCTGTGGAACCCTTGCCTCCATCTCACCCGGAGGAAGGTAACGGCTCTAAGAAAACAATGGAGGACTGGTGTCAGCAACTACATTTGGGTACTGACTCCACTCCCTCACACCAGAAACAGGGAGTCTATCGGGTGGTTCAAGAGTACGAGAGAGTGTTTAGTAAACACCCGTTAGACTTCGGGCGAGTCAAGGGGGTAGAACACCACATCCCCACGGGAGACCATCCTCCCATAAAAGAGAGGTATCGACCCGTACCCCCTGCACACTACCAACACGCCAAGGGGATGCTTAGAGACATGAAGGAGGCTGGGGTGATCAGGGATAGCTGTAGCCCCTGGGCAGCTCCACTAGTCTTAGTCAAAAAGAAAGACAACACCATGAGGATGTGTGTAGATTACCGGAAAATCAACCGTATCACACACAAGGATGCGTACCCCTTACCAAGGATAGAGGAGTCTTTGGCTGCTTTAAGATCTGCTAACTTCTTCTCTACCTTGGATCTCACTAGTGGGTACTGGCAGGTTCCTGTAGCAGAGGCGGACCGGGAGAAGACCGCATTCACCACCCCGATGGGACTTAGCTAGTTTACCTGCATGCCGTTCGGACTCTGCAACGCACCAGGAACCTTCCAACGATTAATGGAGTGCTGTCTGGGCCATAGAAACTTCGAGACGGTCCTGTTGTACCTGGACGATGTCATCGTATATTCTAAGACTTATGAGGACCACCTGAAACACCTGGCGGAAGTGTTCGAAGCTCTGGCAAGCTACGGCCTAAAGGTGAAACCCTCCAAGTGTCACCTCCTGAAACCAAAGGTGCAGTACCTGGGACACGTGGTGAGCGCTGACGGAGTGGCTCCCGACCCTGATAAGATCACCGCAATTAAGGAATGGCCAAGTCCCTCCAGTGTAAAGGAAGTGCGGCAGTTCCTCGGGTTGGTAGGCTACTACCGCAGGTTCATCCCCGGTTTCACCAAAAAGGCAGCTCCTATGCAGGACCTCCTGATAGGCCAGTCCCGGAAGGCCAAGAACCAGAAGCCGCCCTTCAGATGGGAGAAGTTGGAAGAGGAGTCCTTCCGCCAGCTGAAGATGGCCCTCACGGGGGATGAAATCCTGGCGTACCCGGATTACAGCCAGCCCTTTATCCTCTACACCGACGCAAGTAACATCGGGCTAGGAGCCGTGCTGTCCCAGATCCAGCAGGGGAAAGAACGAGTAATCGCTTACGCCAGCCGAAAACTGCGACCCACCGAGAGAAACCCTGAGAATTACAGCTCATTTAAGCTAGAGTTCCTGGCAGTGGTGTGGGCAGTCACCGAACGCTTTAAGCACTACCTCGCTTCTTCCCGGTTCGTCGTGTACACGGATAACAACCCGTTGACACACCTGGACACAGCAAGACTCGGTGCCCTAGAGCAGAGATGGATGGCCCGTCTGTCCAACTACGAGTTCACAATCAAATACCGGGCAGGACGCTCCAATACCAACGCGGACGCCCTGTCCAGGATGCCAAACCTACCGGACGTAGGAGAAGATCCAGAGGGACTGGAAGAAGTCGAACTCCCTGCGTTCCACCGGCATGGGACTATCCAGTATTCCCACCGGGTAAGGAGTAAGCAAGCCGCTACGTTTAACCCCTTGCCTCACTACAACTGGGAGGAAACGCAAGACAGTGACCCTGCCGTCCGACTGGTGAAGGAGATGCTGACTCGGCCAGAGGCTCGCCTTGACCCAGACGCTCCGGAGGAAGCCAAGCAACTGTGGGCTGAGAAGAGTCGACTGTTCCTTTATAAGGGGAAGTTGTGCCGCAGAATGGTTAACTCCCGGACGCATGAACTAATCTGGCAAGTAGTGGTGCCACGAAGAGACGCAGCCATGGTGATGGAGGCATACCACGATGGGGCTGGACACTTCGGATGGAAGAAGCTGGAGTTCCTGTTGCGCGAGCGGTTCCACTGGGTAGGCATGAGGGGAACCATCGAGAGGTGGTGCAGAGACTGTGGCCCGTGCAACCTAAGAAGGAAGGACCGTGCCAGCCAGAAGACTCCCCTGCAGTCCATCGTCACCCGGCAGCCGTTGGAACTGGTAGCCTTGGATCATGTAAAACTGACCCCAAGCAGAAGTGGCTACGTCTACGCACTAACCATCGTGGATCACTACTCCCGGTTCTTGGTTGTCGTCCCCGTCAAGGACTTAACAGCTCGAACAGCAGCGAGAGCCTTCCAGCAGCATTTCTGCCGTCCACACGGGTACCCGGACCAAGTGTTGACAGACCAGGGACCTGCCTTTGAAGCGGAGGTCTTCCAAGAATTCTGCACTCTGTATGGCTGCCGGAAGATAAGGACGACACCCTATCATCCGCAAACTAATGGACTTTGTGAGAAAATGAACCAGGTGGTAATGGATCTTCTGAAAACGTTGCCCCTGGAAGAACGCAGTCTGTGGCCTGAGAAGCTGCCCGATCTGGTGGACCTATACAACCACATCCCGGTAGGTTCCACCAACTGTACCCCGGCTTACCTAATGAGGGCGAGACCTGGTAAGTTACCTGTTGACCTGGAAATGGGAGTCCTGACACCTGAGGACACTTCACCAGAAGCAGACTGGGACACAGAGAGGCAGCAGCAGTACCGGAGAGTACAGGAGAGCGTGGAGCGAAGTCTCTGTCAGGCTAGGGAAAGACAAGAGAAAACTTACAACCAGTATGCTCCCGCTGTTCCCCTGGTACCCGGAGAGCAGGTCTTGAAGAGAAAAAGACGGCTCCACAAGTTGGACGACCAGTGGGAGAAGGACCCGTACACCGTACTGCCCTCAAGCCACGACAACCCAAAGGTCTGTACCATCAGTAAAGACGGAGGGGAAACCACAACCATTGTATCCCGGGATCACCTGAAGAAGTGTCCCGAACAGCTACGGAACCCTGAAGAGGAACAAGAAGACCCTCGACCCGTAGAGGAAAGGGAAGACATGGTTAGTACTGTGCTCGGAGACTTCCCTCGGTCTTGGACTCAAGTCAATGGCGCAGTTGTGGTACCCGTACTCACCTTCCTCCAACCAGCATCCCAAGCACCTACGGAGCAACAGGTAGAGCTGGAAGAACAGCCGGTCCAGGAGGCAGAAGACTCCACACAAGCAGAACAGGAGGATCAACCCTCTGCTTATAGTGAGCCTGCCGTACCCCTAGTGAGCCAAAGAACCGGTAGACAGCTGCCCAGTTTACCCTTGACAGCTCCTACACCCTGTAGTTCAGGGCTAGACAGTCAGCTCCGTAGGTCCACTAGGGCCACTAGAGGCCAGTTACCCGCACGTTGGAGGATTTGAAATGTATAAATTGTTTTATTTGTGGTTACCTGTTTTTCTTGTTGCTTGTAAATAATTATGTGTTTCTAGTTGTTTTTAGGAGTCCTTGGTGGATTTACCGGGAATCCTTGTACAATTGGTTGGAGCGTAACCTAGGAATGGACTAAAGACTGTTAAGGACTCGGGGCAGGACAGACCCCTACCTGGTTACGTCTCCCTGTTTTGGTGAAATGGACACCTTGCTTTCTTCAAAGACTGCACCCGGTTACGGACATGCCGTGACCACCTTTATGTGTTTCTTTATTGTTATTGTTATATCTTGTTATGTTTTTCTAAAATATGTTTAGTCCCGGAGTACTAAATTTCACTAGGGGGGAATGTGGCACCCCAGGGGTCTGGTTTTCCACAGTAACAGCAATGTTATGTCTGAGAGCAGGTGGGAGGTCTCTTGGTCAGGGATCCTATGCATGCCACACCTCCTGCCCAGTCCTGGGAGGGGAAGAACTTCCCCTATATAAACCTAGGGCTGAGGCAGGGTGAGTGAGTAGAGAAGAAGCAGAGAAAAGAAGCAAATATAGGAAGAAACAACAGGAGCTCTGTGGGAGCAGTGTTACAAGGAGTCAGGGGCTGGCAGCTGCAGAGCTCGCCCTGACTGAGAAGTTATCACCGGACCCGGAGTCCGAGGCTGTGGGGACTAACTCCTATCCAGCAGCAGAAACCGACCGGCAGGGGATTGCAGGTCCTCTGGCCCAGAAACCCGAAGGCCCCGAGTCACCGGCCATACGGGTGAGCACCACACGGTACACTCAGGGACGTGGGCTACTTATACCCGCCTCTAGCAAGGTAGCCAGAAGAGTATCGTTAGTTTGGGAGGCCTACAACTCCGCCTGGCCAGGGGAGATCCCATCTGCTCAAGGACTGACCAGGCCCCAATCGCTAGCCAGTACTCCGGGAGGGTCTATCTTTGTCACCAGTAAAGACCCTGAACTACACAGTACCGTCTCCGAGTGGTTCCTGCTACCCCCATCATCCACGTCGGCTGCCTTGAGGCCATACCCCTCCCGTTGGGGGTTATACTATCACGCTGCACTATCCTACCACCGGCCTCAGCGGTCTGCCCTGCAGCAGCAGCTCCCTGGCTGCACTCAACGGGTGGCGTAGTCGTCCAACATCTACCGCTAAAACAGCGCCACTTAGTCTGACTCCCTGGGCACGGACCGGATCACCGCCACGAGACTACAACCCTCAACAGATCCGGCTCCGGGTAAGCTCCCGCGTGCGCAACGCAGCGCGACACAGGCCCAGGGGCGCGTCACCTCAGCGACACATTTTCAAGGCACTGAGGCATAAGTACCCTTAATGACAGCCGTAAAAATGCGTTACGGCGGTCGTTAAGGGGTTCATTACTGCACTACATGTACCTATTTCCCCTACTCATCTACAACAGCATTTTGTGTGTAGGTATATGTATATCTAAAGTTTATTATGATACACATGCATCACTTTGCTTTCATACTAACAATTTGCATATGGCCCAGAACATCAAAGCAAAGATATTGCAAGCTGTACAATAAAGTTAAATGACGATATAAAATGGAATTATGGGTAATAAACCTATGTCTCCTTCTTCTTTACAGGATGGGGGTCTTCAGCTGCAAAGTGTCTTGTACTGAATACAGGGCATAACTACATTTATTATGTACGTACAACCAGAGTGAATGCATTTAATGATCACATCTGTCTCACATGGCATGTTACATTAAACTGCCAAATAAAATATATCAAGTCTTTAAAAGATATGGTGGCTATGTAAATGATTAGTAGATGTCAATATTTCAGGAAAGACCCATAATGATTGTATCAGCATTAATATTATGCAAATTGTGGTTTGAGATGTCATAAAAAGTGTTGAAAACTATAATCTTAATGGCTAAAATACCCTAAATGTTATATATTTTCAAAGCACCAACAAAAAAAAAAATATATAGACAATACAGTATGTATGGCCTTCATGTAACACAAACACAGGATGCAGAATTTCCTGATACTAGAGGAGCTATAAGCATGTTACTAGCTGGTATAACAGGGCTAGTGTCCAGTGTGTCCATGTGACATTTCAGCTTACATGAGCCTAATATCTAATATATATCTAGGGTGTAATATACATTAATGAAACACATAATGGAAACATCAGCATCGAATAAACTCATTTTGTTTATCAAGTTGTTTTCATTCATTGTTTTAGGCTGAACGATCATCTTTCATTGTCAGTCAACACTCATCTCTTGTCACTTATCATTTACCTTTTTTTTTTTTCTTCCGACCCTGGAAACTGCTCACTTCACTCAAATGCCACTTGGCATACGATATGAGTATTCGCTCTTTGGCCGCTGACATATGATGATATTTTAGACTGATAATAATGATCTTAACAAAAAGGAAGGAAAATATCACTGCGATATCAAACATAGGCTGCATTCTTGTCTTGCCTTAAACCCCCTAAAAGTGATCATAATTGTGTTTTTTTTATATGTACAGTATTTTTTGCAATATATTTTTTACTAGTTTTCAAAAATATTAAAGGGTTTTTGTTGTTACGGGTCTGGGAGGTGGAACCTCTGAGCAACTATACAAAGGGGCAGTCCTTGTAAGGAAGCGGGTGGCTCCCAGGGAAGGCGGGCAGGTAGTCATGGCAAGTGACAGGGACAGTCTCTGGGTAGAAGGGCAGGAGGTCACGGCAAGTGACAGGGACAGTCTCTGGGTAGAAGGGCAGGAGGTCACGGCAAGTGACGGGGACAGTCTCTGGGTGGAAGGGCAGGAGGTCACGGCAAGTGACAGGGACAGTCTCTGGGTAGAAGGGCAGGAGGTCACGGCAAGTGACGGGGACAGTCTCTGGGTGGAAGGGCAGGAGGTCACGGCAAGTGACGGGGACAGTCTCTTGACAGGCAGGTGGTCACGGCAAGTCACAGCAGGGAAAGAGTCTCTAGATAGGCCAGCAGGCAGGTAGCAGGTGAGCGCTGCCAGGTGAGCGGGCAAAAGTCTCTGGACAGGCAGGTGGTCACAGCAAGTGACGGCAGAGCCTCCAGGTAGGCTAGCGGGCAGGTAGCAGGTGAACGCTCCCAGGTGAGCGGGCGAGAGTCTCTGGACAGGCAGGTGGTCACGGCAAGTGACGGCAGAGCCTCCAGGTAGGCTAGCAGGCAGGTAGCAGGTGAGCGCTCCCAGGTGAGCGGGCGAGAGTCTCTGGACAGGCAGGTGGTCACGGCAAGTGACGGCAGAGCCTCCAGGTAGGCTAGCAGGCAGGTAGCAGGTGAGCGCTCCCAGGTGAGCGGGCGAGAGTCTCTGGACAGGCAGGTGGTCATGGCAAGTGACGGCAGAGCCTCCAGGTAGGCTAGCAGGTAGGTAGCAGGTGAGCGCTCCCAGGTGAGCGGGCGGGCAGATCCATAGACAGACTGACAGGTGATGGAAGGCAGACTGTCGGACCGCAGGAATGCAAGCAGATAGACAGGAAACAGGTAGGTATCAAGCAGAGATCCGGCAGGTAACTGTCAGGTATCTGGTAATGGGACCTGTGGGCTGAAGCAGAGTTGAAAGGCTTTGCAACAACATTGCTCGGGCACCTCCATTTTGGAGGAGGTGCCTTAAATATGGGAGGTCCAACGGCAATTGGCCGGGGACTCCTTAGGACGGCGCGCGCGGTCCCTTTATGAGAGGGGGAGAGCGCGCGCGCCCTAAGCACACTGCCGGGGAAGGAGCGCGTGCCGGAAGCAGCGGGGAGAGAAGCGCTGGAGGACGCCGCGCCAGAAGCGGGGAGGTGAGAGGGACGGCGTCTCTGCCTACCAAGGGGCAGAGACGCCGATGCTACAGTACCCCCCCCCCCTTAGGCCCCCTCTTTTTTAGGCCAGAAATAAATTTTTCAAGGAGAAGCGGGGCGTTGATGTTCTCCCTGGGTTCCCAAGTTCTCTCCTCAGGACCAAACCCCTTCCAATCTACCAGAAAAAAGGTCTTTCCTCTTACCCTCTTGGTTGCCAGAATACTCTCTACCTCAAAGACGTCCTCAGCGGAAACCGGAGCAGGGGGAGTACCTGGATTGTTGGAAAAAGAGTTAAATACAACGGGTTTGAGGAGAGATACGTGGAAGGAGTTGGGAATCCGTAAGGTGGCCGGGAGTTTTAATTTGTAGGCCACTGGATTAATTTGCCTGAGGATTTCGAATGGGCCGATGAACCGAGGACCTAACTTGTAGGATGGTATCTTGAGCCGTACATGTTTGGAGGAGAGCCAAACCTTGTCTCCCGGACGGAAATGAGGCGGATCCAGATGTCTCTTATCAGCATATCTCTTCATCCACTCGGAGGACTGAAGAAGTGCGGACCTAGTACTCTCCCAAATGGTAGAAAACTCGCTGACAAGAGACGGCGCGGCAGGGTTGTCCACAGAGGCGGAGACGGGAAACGGAATCCGGGGGTGCTGGCCAAAGACAATAAAGAACAGGGATTTGGAAGAGGATTCGCTCTCGTGGTTATTGTAAGAGAATTCGGCCCAAGGGAGGAGGTCCACCCAATCAGAATGGTGGGCATTAACAAAGTGCCGGAGATAGCTGGTAAGGATCTGATTGATCCGCTCCACTTGACCATTGGACTGAGGGTGGTAAGCGGAGAAGTCCAGGGTGACGTCCAACAGTTTACATGTGGCTCTCCAGAAACGTGAGGTGACACGATGTGGAGGGGTAGGCCATGGAGACGGAAGATATGCCGGATAAAGTCCTTAGCCAGCTCAGGTGCAGACGGAAGACCAGGCAGGGGAATGAAGTGGGCCATTTTAGAAAAGCGGTCCGCGACCACCCAAATGACAGTACATCCGGCAGAGACAGGAAGATCGGTAATGAAGTCCATAGCGATGTGTTGCCACTGGGCAACAGGTATGGGAAGCGGCAGGAGATGACCAGCTGGTAAGTGTCTGGGAACTTTGTTGCGGCCACAAGATGAACAGGCAGAGACGAAGTCTACCACATCCTTACGCAGGGTAGACCACCAGTAATGCCGGGAAATGAGTAGGAAGGTCTTTTTTTGGCCGACATGGCCAGCTAGTTTAGAAGAATGACCCCAGCGAAGAACCTTCTCACGGTCAGGAGGTGCCACAAACGTCTTGCCGGGTGGAAGACGAGTCAAATCCAAGGGGGCCACATTCATCACCTTGGAGGGGTCGATAATGTGCATAGGCTCCTCCTCTTGGTCGGAGGACAGGAAGGATCGGGACAAGGCATCAGCTTTGACATTCTTGTCCGCCGGGCGGAAATGAAGGATGAAATCGAAGCGGGCAAAAAACAAAGACCACCGGGCCTGACGTGGATTAAGTCTCTGGGCATTTTGGAGATATGCCAGGTTTTTGTGATCCGTGTGGATGATCACCAGGTATAGAGCCCCTTCAAGCAGGTAACGCCACTCCTCCAGCGCCAATTTAACGGCTAACAGTTCTCGGTCTCCTATGGAGTAATTGCGCTCGGAGGAGGAGAAGATTTTAGAGAAAAAACCGCAGGTTACCATTCTCCCGGATGAAGACTTTTGGGTGAGCACCGCTCCGGCTCCAGAGGAGGAAGCATCAACCTCCAGGTAGAACTGTTTGTTGCAGTCCGGACGGTGCAGCACAGGGGCAGAGGAGAAGGCTTGCTTCAGGGAAAGGAAGGCCTCCTCAGCTTCGGGTGGCCATACCTTGGGATTTGCTCCCTTACGGGTGAGCGCAGATATGGGCGCAGTCCGAGACGAGAAGTGAGGAATGAAGAGACGATAGTAATTAGCGAAGCCCAGGAATCGCTGTATCGCCTTCAAGCCCTCCGGACGGGGCCACTTTAGGACAGCAGAGAGCTTCTCGGGATCCATTCGCAAGCCTGTCTGGGAGATAACATAGCCCAGGAATGGAAGAGAGGTCTGCTCAAAAAGGCACTTCTCGTATTTAGCATAGAGGTGGTTCTGCCTGAGCCTAAGCAGGACCTGACAAACATCCCTCCGGTGTGTGGGAAGATCCGGAGAGAAGACCAAGATGTCGTCCAGGTATACCACCACGCAGGAGTAAAGGAGGTCACGGAAGATGTCGTTGACCAGTTCTTGAAAGACAGCGGGAGCATTGCAGAGACCGAATGGCATCACACGTTACTCATAGTGTCCGTCCCGGGTATTAAATGCCGTTTTCCACTCGTCTCCCTGACGGATACGGACCAGGTTATACGCACCACGTAGATCCAGCTTGGAAAAGATCCTGGTGCCTTTAAGGCGATCAAATAACTCAGAGATGAGCGGAAGGGGGTATTTATTTTTAACCGTGATCTAATTGAGTCCTCTATAGTCAATACAGGGGCGTAGCGAGCCATCTTTTTTTTTGACAAAGAAGAATCCGGCTCCAGCCGGGGAAGTAGACTTCCGGATGAATCCCCTGGCCAGATTCTCCTCTATGTACTCAGACATGGCCCGGGTTTCAGCCGCAGACAACGGATAAATACGCCCACGGGGTGGAGTGGCGCCAGGTACCAGGTCGATCGGGCAATCATATGGCCTATGAGGTGGCAATGTCTCTGCTTCCTTTTTACCTAAGATGTCAGCATAGGGCCAGTAAGGAGCCGGAAGACCGGGTAAATTAGCTGGGGTAGGTGTAGGACGAACCGGATGAACCGGAACCAGGCAAGTCTTATGGCAGGCCGGCCCCCACCGGAGTACTTCACCGGAATGCCAGTTCAACACGGGTTCATGTGACTGGAGCCAAGGTAGTCCTAGCAATAGGGAGTGGGAGAGTCCGGGCAACACATGGAAGGAGATTACCTCAGAGTGCAGCATTCCCACCTGCAGGGTTATGGGTTCCGTGACGAGCAGGATGGTCACCGGAAGGAGTCTTCCATCCACGGAGGCGACTGACAAAGGTTCAGCCAGAGACTTGGTGGGAATACGGTATTTCTCAACCAGGGACTGGGAGATGAGGTTTCCAGCGGATCCAGAATCCAGGTGGGCGAGTTCAAAATGACGGTTCTCTCCCCAGGAGATGGATACAGACAAAGTCAGGGTTGGAGAGGACTTATTTTTGTCTAGGGCGACCTCTCAGAGCGGTCCTAGACACTGGAGTTTCCCGGCCTCTCCGAGCAGGAACGAATCAGGTGCTCCTTACTGCCACAATAGAAGCAGCTCCCCTCGGCTCGGCGTGACTCTTGGCGAGACTTGACCATCTTGGTCTGGTCGATCTGCATGGACTCGGGTGAGTGCGCCCGGGGAGTGACAGAAGAGGAGACAGGTTTCTGGAAAGTAGGAGCTAGGCGGGGAAACCTTCTCTCACGGGTGGTGCGTTCTTGAAACCGGATGTCAATCCGGGTAGCCAGCGACACCAGGTCATCCAGGGTGGTAGGAATGTCCCGACCGGCAAGCTCATCTTTAATCCGACCGGAAAGACCCTCCCAGAAGACGGACACCAGGGCCTCATTATCCCAGGCAAGCTCAGAAGCGAGGGTGCGGAACCGTATGGCATATTGGCCCACGGTGAGACTCCCTTGGCGGAGACGTAGCAAAGAGGAGGCAGATGAGGTCTTTCGTCCCGGTTCATCGAAGACTCTCCGGAAAGCAGTGAGGAAAGACGACAGGTCAGACACCAGGGGGTCCCCTCTCTCCCACAGGGGGTTAAGCCATGCCAGTGCCTCCCCAGTGAGATGGGACATGATGAATGCCACTTTGGCCCAGTCGGAGATAAACTGGTGAACCAAGAGTTCAAAGTGCAGGGTGCACTGGTTTATGAAGCCCCGAGCTTGAGCGGGGTCGCCTCCGAAGCGAGGGGGTGCAGAAAGCCGGGGTCCGGGGCAGGATGCCATGGTATTGGTGGGCAGCGGCGCTGCCGGGGTCGGGGTGCGAGTCGTGACACTAGCGGTGGTTGCTGGTGGAGCAGACAGTGTGTCCAGGCGGGAGTTGACATTCCGCAGGTGGTTCAGGATGGACTCCTGCTGGGATCTCTGACGGGAGACTTCATGGTATAGGTCAGAGAGCGAGGGAGCTTGGGTGCCACTGGGTTCCATGGCCCGAGCAAACTGTTACGGGTCTGGGAGGTGGAACCACCTCTGAGCAACTATACAAAGGGGCAGTCCTTGTAAGGAAGCGGGTGGCTCCCAGGGAAGGCGGGCAGGTAGTCACGGCAAGTGACGGGGACAGTCTCTGGGTAGAAGGGCAGGAGGTCACGGCAAGTGACGGTGACAGTCTCTGGGTAGAAGGGCAGGAGGTCACGGCAAGTGACGGGGACAGTCTCTGGGTGGAAGGGCAGGAGGTCACGGCAAGTGACGGGGACAGTCTCTTAACAGGCATATGGTCACGGCAAGTGACAGCAGGATAAGAGTCTCTAGACAGGCAGGTGGTCACGGCAAGTGACAGCAGGGAAAGAGTCTCTAGATAGGCCAGCAGGCAGGTAGCAGGTGAGCGCTCCCAGGTGAGCGGGCGAGAGTCTCTGGACAGGCAGGTGGTCACGGCAAGTGACGGCAGAGCCTCCAGGTAGGCTAACGGGCAGGTAGCAGGTGAGCGCTCCCAGGTGAGCGGGCGAGAGTCTCTGGACAGGCAGGTGGTCACGGCAAGTGACGGCAGTGCCTCCAGGTAGGCTAGCAGGCAGGTAGCAGGTGAGCGCTCCCAGGTGAGCGGGCGGGCAGATCCATAGACAGACTGACAGGTGATGGAAGGCAGACTGTCGGACCGCAGGAATGCAAGCAGATAGACAGGAAACAGGTAGGTATCAAGCAGAGATCCGGCAGGTAACTGGCAGGTATCTGGTAACGGGACCTGAGGGCTGAAGCAGAGTTGAAAGGCTTTGCAACAACATTGCTCGGGCACCTCCATTTTGGAGGAGGTGCCTTAAATATGGGAGGTCCAACGGCAATTGGCCGGGGACTCCTTAGGACGGCGCTCGCGGTCCCTTTAAGAGAGGGGGAGAGCGCGCGCGCCCTAAGCACACTGCCGGGGAAGAAGCGCATGCCGGAAGCAGCGGGGAGACAAGCGCTGGAGGACGCCACGCCAGAAGAGGGGAGGTGAGAGGGATGGCGTCTCTGCCTAGCAAGGGGCAGAGACGCCGATGCTACATTTGTATTCTGTTATATTCTGTCCATCCAATTACATCCAGGAACATTAATAATTGAAAAAGTAAAAAGTAATTTAATCATTATTTTTAACATTCATTAATCTTTCCAATATAAAAGCTTTATCAATTTACATTTCTGTTCACATAAGCATTGTGGCTTACTTTAATAACAGAATATACAACATCGTACCAAATCCTTTGTATGATGGATCCCAATTGCACGTGACAGAACTTGATCCCTGTATGCATGTAGTGTTATTATTGCTCTGACATCTAATGGAAATGCCATTTGGACAGCACCAACCACAACCTCCCAGACACTATTCAGAGAGATGTAACATCTTCCTTCACCACTGTGACATGTAACATTACTTGAAGAAAGTGTCTTCTAAAAACTGGCAGTAGCTTTGGGAGTTGATTTTGAGTTCATCTTCAACCCAAAAAGTTCCAACTTGCTCATCTTTAATAATACCACCTATTTAGCTGGCTAGCAATGGTTAGACCATTGGCAGTTGTAGCCTTGCTCAGTGGAATGTTGCTCATACTCTGTGTTCTGATTTCCTGATCTTTGTTGCTGGACTTTGGATTTGCCTTTTGACTACTTGTTTGTATTGCGCTTTTGCTTTCGACGTACTATGACCTTTGTTACCTGGCCCCGGACTTTGCCTCTGACTATCCGTTTGTCTTATCTCTTCGTCCTTGACGTATCCTGCTAGCTTTTGACTGCGGACTCCTTGACTTTCCCGCCTCACGACTTGCCTGTGAGAAGTGACTCAGTGTCACACTTCAGATATTTCTTGGCACAGTCTTGATTTTCTCTGTGTTGTATGTTGTTCAGTTGTGGTCAGGTTTCAGCCTTCCTTCCCTTGGCCATGTCTCTGGACACTGAACACCTTGTACTTCTGGGCACTCCAAGGAGGTTGCATTTCTAGAATATGACAGCACTGGGTATAATTGACTCATAGTTGCTGCACGTTTGATTTTTCTCAGATCTTTGGGTTATTGTGTGCCTTTTTCCCTCTATACGTTTTATTGTGACCCTGTTAACTATTTGCAAAAAAAACTTTTTGATGGTTCTGTGATAACGCCCCAATATCTTAGAAATTTTTGAAGTGCTGCATCCCTCTGTAAGATTCGTAGCGATTTTTTACTTTTCAGAGTCATTTAAATCTCTTTTTTTTACCATTTTGTCTGAGAAAAACAAGCTACCTAATAATTCTACACACCTTGATAAAGGATGTTGTATCCTTAGGCCTCACCCCCTCACATATACCGTACACATCACCTGATATGCGTCATCCAATTGCATTCAAGTTTATACAGCTTGGACTTGGAAAATATGCATGAAAAGTATAATATGGTCAAAATAATCACTTGCCTAATAATTGTGCACACTATGTATTCAATCATAGAATAATAGAGGTTCAATACAAATACAACTTGAAAACTTAGGTGCGGAAAACTCTTTCATTTTCTTTGTATCTGGTTTTCTATAGGACAAAATATGAAAGACAGTAAAGTGCATCAGAATTCTGGAGCTATTTGCACCAAAACACATATATGTGTGTGTATATATTTATATTGTGACAGGTTAGGAGATTAGTTTATGGGATCATCATCTCCTGGGTCAGACAGGCACTTTCAGGCACTTCACACATAGTCTACACCAGGCAAGTTTGATGGACCTGGCAGCAACCAGTATATAATTTAGCAAAAACAAAATACAAATGATAGAAAAGAAAATTAAAGGCCGACAGGCTGCTCACTATACATGAAAATCCTGACTCAAGAAAACTGGGCCAAGTGCACAGCATCAAAAACAAGCAATTGCTTTACTCACACAGCAGATTTCTCAGGAGTACGGAGAGACATTAATTTTGGACTTTTTGCCCGTTTATACCATATCTGAGCATTACAGGTGATTAGCCACAATTATCCTGAAAACCTGGAGTGGCTAAATGGGGCAAGGAAAATACAAAGTTCCCTGCTACCAAACTGCCTGACTGCTCTATTTACACTGTATAAGACAGAAAATAGGGAAAATGTAAACTTTATCAAACACTTTTGCCCTGGATCTGTTAGAATATAAATGTCTTATATGCCTTGCAATACATTTATTATGTTTTTAGACACCTTTTGCAGCTTGCTTGACAAAGGGGCATTGTTTAAAAGGGGGGGTGTTTGGTTTCTTTTTTTTCAGTCTGTTGGATTCTTATATCTAACAAAGTAACAATAAAAACTGTACTCACCCTCCAGTCCCATGCCAGCTCCACAGTCTTTGCCGATATGGCTACAGCAGTTACATTACTTTGACATCACATCACTGATCTCTTAGTTATTTAAGTACAGGGAGCCAAAAGAGTTAAATAAAAAATACCAGGTCAACCCCTTTCATGAAAAATTGGCGTGGCACCAAAATTTTGGTGCACTTTTCTGGAGTTAAGTAAGTGAACTAATAGATGGAATAAACATATATTAGACATTAGACTAGTCTAGTGATGCACCAAATGTATCATCCAGCATGAGCCACTACGTTTAGTCTACGTTTATGCTGTCAGCCGCAGGTTATTAGAACTTGAATAGCTGAATTTATGTGTACTGCTGTCGTACATTGCAGATAATTACCATGGATAGCAGCATATTTTATTTGAATACTTTTTTTTTTAATATGCTGCCATTGTCATATATTACATAAAATATACTTCTTGTCATTGAAACCATTGTTTCCACTTTGGCCTGTATGACTTATTTCTTGGCAGGCTATGGTTAGCCGAGTCCGATTTATATCTAAATGAAAATGTGAAATATATATAAGTGGTTTTGTAAATGTTGCTTGCAGTGTAGCTTAGCCAGGCAATTTTGTGACAGGATATCCATCCTCTCCTAAAAGGTTCTGTTCGTTTTCTCCGAACGTAGATCTTAAATCTGGCACTAAGGAAGATGAACTATGTGAACCATATTTAGAGGAAAGAGAGAGGGTTCCCAGCAGAAAAGCACGTCCTCGAGAGACCAAGTTGACAGGCCAATGCTGTCGCGCGGTATTGATCCAATAGATGAACATGCTCCAGTAACAAATCCAGTAGAGAGCTTGCTGCTTGTGCAAAGACCTTTTCAAATCCCCCTATAATCACTAACTGCAAAGCAGTAAATTAAAGCGATCTCAAATATTGAAAGCTGTAGCAGCCGGGGTGAACAGGCGCAGAGCGGTGACTTATTGTATTGTTAACGTAACATGTTTGCTGGGGTGACAAATACTCTTTAAAAGAAAGTAAGTACCATTTAAATATCTGAACCAGTGTTCTCTCTCCATCTTTTTATTACCCAGCCTTTATTAAAACACCCCACAGGAAACATAATGTCACAATACATGTCATTTACTTCTACAAATTGCTAAAAATTCTCTAAAAGGAAAATAGTTTTCACAGCAGGTTTTTCCTTTTGTCTCCATGTATGGTGCACGTCTGTATTATTAGATGTGGATTCTGATCCGGAGGGACAGGTTTTTGTCTAATGACAATCAATGTGTGAGGTCTAGCACTTTCCAGACACTGTAAATTATATGGCAAGTGATAGACTAAGGGAACTCATAAGGGATTCACAATAACAAGCCTGTCCTGTAATTTATTGAAATATGAAGATGTTCTTACTAAGTATAATATATTTATTTGTTGGAAATATGAAACTAAATATCAATGACCAAAAAGGGATCTGGGAGACATAAATGCCTGGCTGGATACAACTGTTAACTGAGTCGTCTGAAGGAAAAAAAAATTGAAACAATCTATAGATGTGACATCATGTCTGTGCATTTCACTTTTTCTAAGGTAAACTAGCATAGACCGTGTGACATCATCGGTTTATTCTCTGTGGAGTGCATTCATTATCATGATTTTCTTCAAGATAATTAGCAAGTGCATTCTTCCTATTAATTTTAATAGTTAAATTTGTTGAATACAGCCAGCTTACATGTCATGTACTGAGACATTTATTTGCTGTTATCAGTCCTAAATGGATTTTCCTATTTTATAGACTTGTGATAACAAACAACTTTCCAATTTACTGGTAATGAAAAGTCATTCCCCCACAGCTGATAAGTATCTTTTAATTTTTTTATTCATTTTTCACAACCTAGGTTACAAGGTTGCTGCAGTCTAGTAGCAGTGGCCAAACTCTTTCCACTAGAGCTTGTAAGTGCTGCTGTGAAGTTGGCCAGATTGCTGGAGCGCATAGTTAGCTCCCGTCCAGGTTCAGTGCCATGGCACCAGAGAGTGTACAGCTTGGGCCAGTGACACAGTGATGCCATGGGTCTGAACTGTCAATGAAGCAGGAGTGCACCCTGCCCCAACAAGAAGGAAGCTGGAAGACTGGGAAGCATTGTGCTCCTACCAAAGATAATAGGACAACACCTTTAAAGCTAAAGGAACACAATGGTTTTGGCTACTGTTGAGTGCGTATGCGAGTGAGGTATGTGTCCAAAAGTGGTCTTGGGCTGGATGGATGTCATTTCATTCATCCACCATAGCAAGCCATTGCAAATATACCAATAGTGTATATAAATAACATAGGGTACTTAGTAAACACCGTTTTTGATATAAAAAAGTGTAAAAGCCATCCCACCAGCGTCAAGGTGTACCCAAATTTGGGATGTCCCTAACCTCTAATATTAAAACCCTACCATGCGTCAAAGTGACGTCAGTGTGAATAAGGGCCGAGCAGGACCGGGTCCCAAACATGAGCACACAGCAAAATGAGAAGCTATATAAAGGTAATGTCTAGCTTAAAGAAAGGGAGGCCGCACCCTTACCTGCACTGAACACAGAAACCTGAAGCTAAGCCAAAAGAAATGAACTGGAGTATAACTTGGTATGCATGTAAAATAGGAGCATGTTCACATATACGCCATTAAACAAAACCTAAGATAGAAACAAAATGAGCATATACCCTGCTGTAAGTAAATAAGTAAAAGCCATAGTGCATATAAATAGGGTACTTACTAAACACCGATGATGATAAAAAAAAGCGTAAAAGCCATCCCACCAGTGTCAAGGTGTACCCAAATAAACATATACTATACAGTGTTTGCAGTGTCAAAGGAAGGTACAGTCCAAATTCATTGGATATTTCTATGATGATGCACTGCTCAAGTATCCTGACCGCTGTAAGCAACAGAAGGCCACAGAGGTAACATGACAGGAAAATAGTAACGTCACTTCCGGTGCTGACACAGAGCTGCATTGGATGCACAGGGGTGACAGCAGGTGAGTGGAGTAAATGTTGCTATTTTCACATAATCCAATATTGCATTTAAGAAAAAAGTGTTATGCGCTAATGTGTCCAAGGTGATATATAAAAGACTGGATTAAAGGAGACTCTTTTGTCCGCAAAGGAGCCCGTAGCTAGTGACGTCACGATAGCACAGGGTGGCAGTTTTTCTTTTCATTTGAGTGCTCCATACAGTGTGACCGACCGGCTGGAACGCTGAGCATTGAGAGCACCAGCGATCTTGGAACGAATAGCCTGCACTAAGACAATGGATGGGCAGAGCCATTCCCTGACAACATTCCCAGTCCGAATCTACAGAAGGGAAACCTGCTTACACACAGGGTCTACATGTACAGATCTGATCATTGTCTTTTATATTTTACCTCGCACATATTAGCGAGGTAAAATATTATTTAATATTTATAATATTAAAGGGGTGGCTTTAAAACATACAATTGTAGCATATTGCGAAGATATGCCAATGTTGGCTAATCGGCTTCTTCCAGAATCAGCATAGAGTCAATGGCATACCATATGTAGTACAAAAAAGCAGGACTGAGCTAACTGGGGATAAAGGGGCACAGGGCATTCCTACCTAGCGCTACGGTACTACAGCAGTCCAACTCTGGCCAGTCAGACTAGTATTGCATATCTTAGCTACTATCTATGCCATAAATGTCTGTTGTGATGCAAAACCTTTAACAATGAAACCTAATTTCTCTAATTATTTTCATATTAAGATAATTGAAAAATGTGATGTACATTACCCTTTACATGTTTTTCCATTACAAAACAAGAAAACAGAACACTTTAAATAATAAAGGATGAATTCTCTTTCTCGCTAGAGATATTATATTGGGAATGTCTTTATACTGTTGTCAGTAATGAATGGTGCCTTAAAACCCAACAATTATTAACCTGAACTCTACCATTTTTTAATGGATGCCCGTAGTTGTTCTGTTTTTGTGACAGATTGCCATCTTTGTTTTTGATGGACTTTAGCCTTTCAATGGCAAGTGAGATCATGCACATCAAGATCATTATTACTTTCTCAAGTGAAATTATGTGCTTCTGGTGCAATATTAAGTGCTTATTGATTTGACGTAATGATAATAAATAAAGTTATCATGGCCTCTAAAAGCTGAAGGAAAAAACAACAAAGAGAACATTTCCATCTGTTACTATTACCACACCGTAGAGTACAGAAGACGTATGATTCCACTTATCAATATAAAAGTACCATAATATGTCATCTTTCCAAAATTCGCAACAATTGACAGAATTAAAGTGACTTACTCTCTATCATCTCTACATTTCATGCCTACCCAAGGACTTTACAGGGGTTGGTCACTTTATCTTTCTTTTGATAAATGTGTTTGAATCATGATTTTGTGGCACTTACTAATGTATAAGTATTACAGGCAGAGATTAGCAAATGGATCCAATAAGAAACAAATTTGTGTCGAATTTTTGGGAATTTTTTGACCTGGAGAAAGTAAACAATTTGCATTTTGATTTGTGTGAATCACCAAAAATGCCATCTGCAGTTTTACACAATGCAAAAATTTGCATTAGCTAGAGAAGAATCATATGACCTTGGAGTATGGCCTGTCATGCTTCCTTATAATGCCTTGTCGCTATTACATCCTATGCAAAGCCAATTTGGAAGGACTATCATAGCCTATATAAAAGCAGAGGCAAGGAATACAGCAGCTATACTGGAGTGAATCTGGATTGTGAAAGGACTTCACAACTCACAGCTTAGCAATAGAGATAGGGAGAGAAAGCCCTGAAAATGTAGACAAAATCTTCAGTTAGTGTGTTGTACAACAGTAGTAGTGAAAATTAAGTTTTTGGGGAAGAAAAGAGAATAATATAGAAATTACAAAGAGAGAAGGAGATAGAGAGAGATCCTTCAACTGTTGTGCCCCCACCACCAGAAATGTTACTACTTTTCAGGGACTAAAGCACATTTCTGTTTTAATTTACGCCACGTTTTGTGAATTATCATGACTTAGTCAGGTGTGCTTGGTCACATCCTGTCCCACACCAGCCCAGCCCATTTATCTAAAACTTAGTAGACCTGGCCAGGGATGGTGAAAAAATGCCAAAAGCCACAACATTTTTCCAAAAAAAAGAAGAGAAAGTGGCAATGGCTATGGTCAGAGTAATTGAAAAGGAAAAAAAAACATCCTATGGTATCTGGCATTTAGAATGTGGAAGCTGCAAGCAGCAACACCACCACTAGCACCAGTCATGTGGGCAGTGGTACTACCAAACGCAGTTCCCAATTGGCCTCCTTTGCCTCTGGCAAGAGTCTCAGAGGGGAGAAAGCAGAGAACATTATAGAATATATGGCACTTCAATCAACTTAATCACAGCAGGATAATGTTATTGTTACGTCTGACAGTGTGTCACGCACAGTGTAGGGAAGACAAAGTGCAATACGAAGGGATGAGGGGAAGGGAGCCCAGACACTAGGGAAAGGGGAAGTGGAGAACCCTAGGCTGATCTAAAATCACCCTGTCTCCCCTACCATCCGTATATTGATTCCTCACCAATTGCCGAACAGGAAACCTAAGCTCTGCATATCCCTAGAGCTGGGCCCTGGATAGGGAAGGGGGGGTAAGCACTGGTCAATCCCCACTATAAACTCAAGAAAACAGGGGAGTCAAACACAGGGTGTTTAAAAACCTAGGCCAGGGTGTCAATCAGAGCAGGAGGGAGGTAGCCACTGGGTCCTAAAGTAAGACAGATTTAAGATGACGTCTGCAATGCCAAACAAAGTGATCTTCTGCAGCGAGCTGCAGAGTGACTGTCTGTTAAATCTGACATAACCGTGACACAGTGACACTGTTCGACAGGCAATCTCTGCATGTGTCACAGCTGTCTAACACGGCGACAGTAAAAGAAATGCCAAGCACGCATTTCATTACAGACACAGAAATGGCTGAAGGAAAGCTTCAGAGTGTCACACAGCCTGCGGACTGATAAGTGTTCCTGAGGAGGATATGCACAGCGATTAAATGTGCTACATGCTGAGTTGCTGGAGAGCCAAGCCCACATACATCCCTTGTAGCGTGAGTCAGAGGTATGGTATGTCAGTTAGCGACTAGCCAGGCAAGTCTTTGTTGTTATTGGTTTATTTACTGTTTGTTACCTTTTGGCTGAAAATAAAGCCCCACTTTTTTTTTATATGGACTTTATATGTCTGCCTACGTCACTGCCACTGTGCCCTACAATGCCCTAGTGCATTACACAGCCAATGTCACAAAGGAAAATGCACAAACAGGATGCAGCTGACCCCCTTACTAAAGCAGATAACACAGGTGCAAAATACTGACATCAATCCATGAAGGGGGTGATTGCCTACTATTAGAATTGCACACAGATGAAGCTTGCAATAGGGCTTAAGGCACACAAATGTATAGCACAGTGCCCAGCCAACAGCCTATTACACGCCCTTGGCTGGTAAATACCATAGCTTTTTTGCTATGTTTATAATTTAATTATTTTGGGAATTTTTAAATAGCACTTCCATATACTGTAAATATCTGAATAACAACCTTGATGGCCCCCTCAATGGACTATACCATAAATTGCTTTGAAAAGTTGCAACATTTTTGCACAACTTGGAACTGCGCAAAAAAATTTGAAACTTTTGCCATTTTCATGCCAGTTTCATCCAGCTCTGCCTAAATGGTTCGACCTGGGGCAGGGCGGGAGCATGACACCATGGCTTATATCATTCATGATGAGATCTGACGTTTCTTATGCCAGAAAACTTACTTCAATCACTGACAAGAGTAAGATTTGTGGCAAGGCATACAAAGGCACATGCCACTTGTCAGATGCTTCTGATTCATTAAGAGGTGTGCCCCTCTTAAAGAATCAGGGCTGTCTGACTCCAACATGTTCCCTCATCAAAAATGGCGTGAACATGGTTGGTTTTGATGAATTGAGGCTATAGAGTATTGCCTCTGCAGCACACTGCAAAAATAATATACTAAGTAGCAGTGCCACTAAATGTGTCATCATACAGAACTGGAATAATCTCAAAATGCAATGACCAGAAAACAACTCTAATAATACATAGCCATCTCAGGCACCTTCTTCAGCAGGGGTAATCACACATCACTTAAGTGGTTTCAGTAGTTGCCATGTGTCTGTTCTCATATGATTTGTATACTTACAGTGACTTCCTAATTCTCTCAATGTTTTTTTTGAAAAACTACAGACCCTGCTTCATTGAGTAAAGCATGAAGAGAAGCTAGTTGTAAGTAAGAAAAACGCAAATCCGTGGTCATATGATGACCGCTGGACCCAGTAAGTAGAACTGAATCCTGACAGCAAGTATAATACACACTGTTAGGATTTGACGTGCTATAGTGCTTAATTTTATAATTAATGCTCCTAACGTAAAAACAGATGTAATAACCCTTAACTTGTCAGACAGCACAACATATTATTAACATAGCCATCTATCAAGTTATGGATTGCTACATGTGTACAGGATCAGAATCAATTACAGTACAGGAATACATCACCAGAGCCACCAAAATTACAAGAATACAGACTTTTTCCAGGAAGTCCGTTTTTGCTGTTCGGGTTCGGTGCCGAATAAAGTTTGTTGAAAGGCTGCAGCGCAGCCAATCAACAAACTTTTAGGCTGTGGGCACTTCCGGAGCCATCACAGCCATGACCGCGAGTAACCTATGAAGCGTCGTTCTCAGACACTCCATAGGTTGCAGGAGAGAATTGCTGGACTTTGTGGGAACCACAATGGATTAACTCTGAGCTGCTGGGATTATTTTTTAATAATAAATAGGTAAATTAAGTAATGTGTGGGGAATCTTTATTCAAATAAATGTTTTGTTTCCTGTGTGTGGGTCTTTTAATTTTTAAATACGGGGTTAGTAATGGGGGTGTCTGATAGATGCCTGGGCTTGATGCCACCTGACATTACACAGTTGACATTAACCCCAAAAATGATTACCCTAATTGCCACCGCACCAGGGCAATCAGGAAGAGCCGAGGCTAAGCGCCAAAATTGGCCTAACCAATGGATGTGCCATTTCTGGGGTGGCCGAAGGCTTGTCTTATTAGGCTGTGAAGGGGCCAATATCCATGGACCTTCCCAGCCTATTAATATTAGCCCCAGCTGCCTGACTTGCCTTAGCAAAAATGGGCTGGACAAAATTGTTGGCACCCTTAACTTAATATTTGGTTGCACACCCTCTGGAATAAATAACTGCAATCAACTGCTTCTTATAACCATCAACAAGCTTCTTACACCTCTCAACTGGAATTTTTGACCACTCTTCTTTTGCAAACTGCCTCATGTCTCTCATATTTGAAGAGTGCCTTATCCCAACAGCAATTTTAAGATCGCTCCAAAGGTGTTCAATGGGCTTTAGATCCGGACCCATTGCTGGCCACTTAAGAACTTTCCAGAGCTTTGTTTGCATCCTTTTCTGGGTGCTATTTGAAGTATGTTTGGGATCATTGTCCTGCTGGACCCATGACCTAGGACGCAAACCCAACTTTTTGACAGTGGGCACTATATTGTGACCCAAAATTCTTTGGTAATCTTCAGATTTCATGATGTCTTGCACACAGTCAGGGCAGCAAATCAACCTGAAAACATCTTTGAACCTCCACCATATTTGACTGTAAGTACTGTGTTATTTTCTTTGTAGGCCTCATTCCATTTTCAGTAAACAGTAGAATGATGTGCTTTACCAAAAAGCTCTACCTTGGTCTCATCTGTCCACAAGACACTTTCTTAGAAGGATTTTGACTTACTCACATACATTTTGGCAAACTGCAGTTTAGCTTTTTTATGTCTCTGTGTCAGCAGTGGGGTCCTCATGGGTCTCCTGCCATAACGTTTAATTTCATTCAAATGTCGATGGATAGTTCGCGCTGACACTGATGCACCTTGAGCCTGCAGGATAGCTTGAATTTCTTTGGAACTTGATTGGGACAGCTTATCCACCATCCGAACTATCCTGCATTGCAACCTTTCATCAATTTTTCTCTGCTGTCCACGCCCAGGAAGATTAGCTACAGTGCCATGGGTTGTAAACTTCTTGATAATGTTGCACACCCTGGACAAAGGAACATCAAGATCTCTGGAGATTGTTGATATTTTTTAACAATTTTGGTTTTCAAGTCCTCAGACAGTAGCCTTCCCCTATTTCTGTTCTTCATGCTTAGTGAGGCATACACAGACACACAATGCAAAGATTGAGATCTCCCCTTTTTATCTGGTTTCAGGTGTGATTTTTATATTGTCCACACCTGTTACTTGCTACAGGTGAGTTTGAACGAGCATCACATGCTTTAAACAAGCAAAGTTGTTTACCCACAATTTTGGAAAGGTGCCAACAATTTTGTCCAGCCCATTTTTGGGGTTTTGTGTGAAATTCTGTCCATTTTGCCTTTTGTTGTTTGTTTTTTATGTTGTTCCAATACACACAAAGGGAATAAATATGTATATAACAAAACATGTGTAAGACCACGGCCCCACTATCAGTATTTGGTCAGTATTCGGTCAGTATTTTTTCTCAGGAGTGGGAGCCAAAACCAGATGAGGAACAATCAGAGAAAAGGTATAATAGAAACACGTGCACCAATTCTGCATTTTTCACCTACTCTTTGGCTCCCACTCCTGAGAAAAAATACTGACCGAATACTGACCATATAATGATAGTGGGGCCGTGGTCTAACTACAATTATTTTCTGGGAGAAATACTTCATTTTCTGGAACAATGTCAAGGGTGCCAACACTTTCAGCCATGACTGTGTAAGGTGCCCCAGCGAGGTAGTCGTGGGCGAGCTGTAGCCCCCTCTCACTCTGGCACCCTACAGACAATTCCTGTCCTCCCTCTGATGTGTGGCTGTGTATGTGGTGCTCTCCACTTACTTCAAACCATCCGATCGCGGCTGTCTCTAGGCATTTCTCTTCTGGGACCAGGGCAGCAATAAATTCAGAGGACACGAGGTTCTTAACCAGAACTTGAACTTTACTTGGGGAAGAAGAATATGTACAATATTTACAGGCAGATATAATGGATAAGGCCCGACAGGTTATTATCTCTCTCACAGGCGCTGGCAACATCTTCAGTCCTGGTTCCCTCTTTAAGTGAAGCATCTCTGTGACTCTAATCTCTAGCCCAAGAGACTCATCTGCAATACGAACAGTGACCTGGATCCGATCTCTCCCCCACGTCTTAGCCTGGAGTCCTATTTATCTTCCTCTGCTTCCTGCAGACTAGAAGTGCCCCGGGTCCTCACTACCTCTGATGAGTTTCTCCGGCCGGCTAACAGGACTCTTGCGTAGGGAGACTTTAACACTGGTGATCCCACTGTCTGAGGGTATGGAGCTCCCGTCTACCCTAGCAGCCACTATATGGTCAGGCTGCCCGCACAGTTCACTGTCCTATGTCTTACTCCTGAATCACTTCCTGATCCTGGAAACTAAACAGAGATTTTCCTAATGTGCCCACCCACAGTGAGCTGTCATCACACAGCATTGACCCATCACTGTCTGTAACACTGCTAGCAGACTCAACCTGACATCTGCACCCAGGACAGTGGCATCTTGTGGCTGCTTACAAGTACTGCAGCCCACAAGGAACTATGTCAGGAACAAGCTCTATATAACTCAAGGCTTGATTAGGGCACTAAGTTCCCCCTCTACTCTACTGACTGGACCACTAAAGCTAACCCCTTTAGCTTGGTCTACCAACAGTTCAGAGAGGTCTAACTACGGGAACACTTTCTTTAACTACTTCAGTGCCAAAGGAAGGCTACGTCCTTCCCCACTATTACAACTGTATAAATAGTTTGGGGGGGTTGAAATCTGACACACTCCCTTTAAGTAGGAGATGTTCCCAAACTACCAATTCAGACAGCTCTTTCAATAATTCTCTGTGTACAGTTCTTATTGTCTTCACATTATTAGAATTAGAATTAAAGCAATTGAAAAACTGCTGTGTTATACTACACTTCCTAAATGTTGCCGTTTTCATGGATGAAAACAGTAGCAAAGATTTTTAATTTGCAGTTATGGTCTTCTAATTGTCGTGTTGTTGTCTGTGATTTACAGAAACTAAGCTGAAAAAGAGAACGGACAGCACCTCCAAAAAGATACGTTGATCTAATGCTTCTCGGCAAAAATATATAAAACTGAACATGAGGTTCTTAGTTTAACATTCTGATCAGACTGTATGAAGCCCACTGCCACGTCACGGCAAACCTCGTAGTGGGTCCTAATGTTTCCTACCTGAACGGGAGCGGAGCCGTGCGCCAACCACCACCGCTGCGACAATGCACCAGCAGGGGGGGGCGGTCGGGTGCCTCACAGCACCCATGCTGCAAGACCGAGTCCCCATGACTCCAGGCCGCACCGCCCCACAAGCACAAAACCACAGCAACAATGGCCGACACACTGCAACAACACCACATAAAATGAGCACTGTGACTCACCTTCCTCAAGCTCTTAAGTGAGAGCAAAAATAGGCTAGACCCTCTTTGCAGTCTCCTGCTAATTAAAATCACCTGTCCCAAATGGGAGGAGTCCTGGTCCAAGAAAGGGGAAAGAATATGCAATGCATTTTATGTGGTGTTGGTGCAGTGTGTCTGCCATTGTTGCTGTGGTTTTGTGCTTGTGGGGCGGCGCGGCCTGGAGTGATGGGGACTCGGTCTTGCAGCATGGGTGCTGTGAGGCACCAGGCCGCCCGCCTGGCTGGTGTATTGTCGCGGTGGCGGTGGTTAGCGCACGGCTCCGCTCCCGTTCAGGTAGGAAATGTTAGGACCCACTACGAGGTTTGCCGTGACGTGGCAGTGGGCTTCATACAGTCTGATCAGAATGTTAAACTAAGAACCTCATGCTCAGTTATATAAATTTTTGCCGAGAGGCATTAGATCAAATGTATGATTTTTGGAGGTGCGGTCCATGCTCCTTTTTTTTTGCATTGCATATTCTTTCCCCTTTCTTGGACCAGCACTCCTCCCATTTGGCACAGGTGATTTTAATTAGCAGGAGACTGCTAAGAGGGTCTAGCCTATTTTTGCTTGAGGAAGGTGAGTTACAATGCTCCTTTCTTGTGGTGTTGGTGCAGTGTGTCGGCCATTGTTGCTGTGGTTTTGTGCTTGTGGGGCGACGTGGCCTGGAGTCATGGGGACTCGGTCTTGCAGCATGGATGCTGTGAGGCACCAGGCCGCCCGCCCGGCTGGTGCATTGTCGCTGTGGCGGTGGTTGGCGCACGGCTCCGCTCCCGTTCAGGCAGGAAACGTTAGGACCCACTACGAGGTTTGCCGTGACGTGGCAGTGGGCTTCATACAGTTTGATCAGAATGTTAAACTAAGAACCTCATGTTCAGTTATATATATTTTTGCCGAGAGGCATTAGATCAAATGTATGATTTTTGGAGGTGCGGTCCATGCTCCTTTTTTTTTTATTTACAGAAACTGACTGTATTGAAATCTGAGTATAGAATTGCATGTACTGCAAAAACAAATTTCTACCCTGGAAACTGTGGAATAAGTGATACTGGACTTACATTTGTTCAAAATGATCTTCTGAGATGTCATAGATTATCTATATAGACACAAAACCTTAGTCCATACAGTAAAATCAAAATGACTTTTCAAATCATAGGAATCCACAGGCTGTTCTTTTCTATATACATCATTAGCAAGATTATATAATACTATCAGATGTCAATTATACTTCATATATTAATAACATGGTGCGGAATTCAGAAAATGTAACATAAAGGTACAAAAAAAAGAGATATTCTGTTTTCTAAATGAACTGTATTAGAACGAATGCTACATAAATCCAGCAGAGGGCAGGTAATCTCCATGTAAAACATTAGTAGATCAGTCTGGATTAAATTAAAAAGTAATTTTAGAATAAATATAAATAAATATATATATATATATACTGTATATATATATATATATATATATATATATATATATATAATTTTTAAGCAGCCACTCCCTCCAAACCCCCAATTTTGTACAAAGTTATTTCTTAAGCATTCCTCACATGTATTAAAGCTGTCAAAAAGTCGCAAATCATGCACACGAGAGTGATTCAAACATATCACCGAGTACGCTGAGGATACTCGGTACTCGCCAAAGCATACTCGCCGAAAGGGTTAACCGAACATACTCGCTCATCACTAATTACATCTTGCTACCGGTCACCAGACCAAGTAGCCAGTTAGTGGCCGCAGCAGTCAGGTTACTTGTGGTGTTGACCTCATCATCAACACCAGGGGTTTTTGGCGCAAATTACGCCAGAATTATGGCATAATTAGCTTGATAAATACTGTGTATTGTCCCTTTGTTTTTTCTCATAGATTCCATGTGGCTTTTCACACATGTTCTCCCATATAATCAAATAAACGTCCCAAAAAGCAGTAATCAAATGCAAGACCAAAAATAGAGATGTGCAAGGACTAAATGAATAAAAAGTGATCAAGAAATCTTTATTAACTAATTTGATAAAAAAGGGGAACAAATATCTAGCATAGCAAACATAGACAAGAATGGTGGGTGAGCCAAATGGAGAAAAATTACACCAAGGATAAAAGCAATACAAGAGGACATGTAAGCAGAAGAATTACATAACCCTTAATGTTTGTCACAAAATAAGTAGACACTGAATAGGGACTGTTCCAAAAATATAAGTGACATAAAAATCATAAGGCGCAATCAAAGGATAAATTCATAGTTAACCGCTTCACCCCGAAGCCTGTTTTCACCTTCCTGACCAGGCCAATCTTTTCAATTCTGACCAGTGTCATTTTATGAGGTAATAACTCTGGAATGCATCAACGGATCCCACTGATTCTGAGACTATTTTCTCATGACATATTGTACCTCATGATAGTGGTAAAATTTGTTTGATATTTTTTGCGTTTATTTGTGAAAATATTGGAAATTTGGCAAAAATTTAGCAATTTTCATTTTTATGCCCTTAAACCAGAGAGTTATGTCCCACAAAATAGTTAATAAATACTGTAACATTTCCCATATGTCTAATTTACATCAGAACAATTTTTGGAACATAATTTTTTTTTTATTAGGAAGTTATAAGGGTTAAAAGTTGACCATCAATTTCTCATTTTTCCAACAAAATTTACAAAACCTTTTTTTTAAGGGACCACATCACATTTGAAGTGACTTTGAGGGATCTAGTCTATATGACAGAAAATACCCAAAAGGGACACGATTCTAAAAACTGAACCCCTCAAGGTGCTCAAAACCACATTCAAGAAGTTTATTAACCCTTCAGGTGCTTCACAGGAACTGAAGCAATGTGGAAGGAAAAAATAAACATTTAACTTTTTTTCACAAATATTTTACTTTAGACCCAATTTTTTTATTTTTACAAGGGTAACAGGAGAAAATGGACCCCAAAATTTGTTGTGCAATTTCTCCTGAGTATGCTGATACATTATATGTGGGGGGAAACCACTGTTTGGGCGCACAGCAGGGCTCAGAAGGGAAGGAGCACCATTTGACGTTTTGAACATAAAATTCGTTGGGATCGAGAAGTTTGAAGAGCTTGCACATGGATAACAGGAGAAAATTGACCCCAAAAATTGTTGTGCAATTTCTCCTGAGTATGCTAATACCCCATATGTGGGGGAAAACTACTATTTGGGCGCATGGCATGGCTCGGAAAGGAAGAAGTGACGGTTTGGAGAGCAGACTTTGATGGAATGGTCTGTGCGAGCCATGTTGTGTTTGAGAGTCCCTGATGTGCCTAAACAGTGGAAACGCCTCACTTGTGACCTTGTTTTGGAAACTACACCCCCCAAGGAATTTATCTAGATGTGTGGTGAGCAGCTTGAACCCCCAGGTGCTTCACAGAAATTTATAATGTTGAGCCGTGAAAATAAAAAAATAAAAAAATTTTCCACAAAAATGTTTTTTAACCCCAATTTTTTTAATTTTCACAAGAGTCACAGAAGAAAATGGACCTTAAAAATTGTTTTGCACTTTCCCCTCAGTTCGCCAATACCCCATATGTGGTGGAAAACTGCTGTTTGAGTGCACGGCAGGGCATCGTAAGGGAAGGAGTGACGGTTTGGAGCGCAGACATTGATGGAATGGTCTGCGCACGCCATGTCGTGTTTGAGAGCCCCTGATGTGCCTAAACAGTGGAAATCCTCAAGTGACTCCATTTTGGAAACTACACCTCTCAAGAAATTTATCTAGAGGCATAGTTTTATAGTAATGATTATAATGCTTTTGGTTTTACTGGTGTATGAATTTATAATGTGGTGGTATGTGTAAGTTGTGCGGAGTACATCAGATTATAAAAGTGTGTTGTATCAACAGGGTAAAAACTAATTATATTAATTTATGGCCGTGTGGTACGCATTGAAGCAATCCTTAATGCAAAGACCAGGTTTTTCAGGGCAGGTTTCACAATGGTAAATTGACAGCACCACGGAGAGAGGGGATCCGCCCTTCAAGGACAGGAAACCTACAGATAAAAGGGCGGTGCCTCTCTCCCGCATCAGTTGGTTTCCTGTCCTTGACGGGACCCTAAAGTCCGAGGAGGCATACCTGCAGGGTGCCAGAAGATGGACGTCGTGGGATGCCAAGCCCGGCCAGTCCGATCCAGGCAGCGGGGGTCCCCCTACCTCGGCTGGTGCGGTGTCCTGATGCGCCACCGCTGACGTCAGTGGGCCTTTAGGGTGTGCAGAGGGGGGTCTGGACGAAGAGGAGGCCGCCTGGACTGTGCTGGACCTCCCTGGTTGCGGAGGTGAGAGCGCACGCGGCCCGGCAGCATGCATTTAAGCTTCCGGGTTCGCTGCTTGTGAGCGTGCGGGCGCCCCCGGATGACAAGGCGCCGCAATGCATGACTGGGTAGCCAGTCTGCGCAGGCGTGGGGGTCCTCCCCCGCACACACGCACGCGGGCGCCCCCGGATGACGCGGCGCCGCAATGCATGACTGGATAACCAGTCTGCGCAGGCGCGGGCATCCCCCCACAGGACGGGGGAGGAAGGGGGGGGCCGGGTCACTACAGGCACTATGGGAGGGACTCCCAGTGCCTTAAAACACAGCGGAGGACGCCAGTATTTGCTCTTCTGGGCTCTGGCACGCTGTGTGAAATATATATATATTATAATAATGAGTGACCAGGAGCTACCTGAGGAGCACCAGCTACATCCTCAGTTGCCACCACCACCGCCAACCCAACGGAAAAAGGGGCCGGAAGAGACGGGGCGCCAGGACCGGAGTGGAAGCGGGCGCTCTGGCAGATCGTCGCAACGCAGCAAGGACTCCAACTCGGCATCTTCCAGGAGGACTCCGGCTACAAAGATGGCTCCACCTTCTGAACTGGTACCTGCTCTTCCGTCTGGTTGGTAATTGAGCTTCGTGAAAGTCCACTTTGTATCAAGGGGCCCTTGCTCTCTCTCTTTTGTCTCCTATAGGGAAAAAAGAGTAAAGAGAAAACAAAAGATAGGACTTGTGCACTATGCACTGAGGCCCTGCCCACTACTTGGGAAAAGAGACTCTGCAGCTCCTGCATTGAGCAGACTATATGCGAGGGAACCCCGAGATTTGCATCTGAACTTAGAGACCTAATTAAGTCGCAAGTCGAAAACATTATTAAATCTTTTCAGGGCAAAAGATTAAAGAAAACTAAAAACATATCCCCCGAGTCCACGTCTAGTAGTTCTGAGGATGGCGGAGATTCGGACACTTCCACCTCTTCCTCCTCCTCTTCCTTGTCTACAGATAGAGGAGGTCGGAGCTGTTTTCCCATTGAGGAAACAGATAGCCTCATCAAGGCAGTCAGGTCTACCATGGGATTAACAGATCCCCGGCCCAAAAAATCCATACAAGAGGAGATCTTTTCCACTCAACAAACATGTTCATTCGCTGATTAAGAAAGAGTGGAAAAGACCAGAGAGGAAGGGCTTCCTTTCCCCTAAACGAAAGTACCCGTTTGAGGACCCTGTATGTTCCTTTTGGGAGAAAGCACCGAAACTGGATGTCGCCATAGCCAAAGCCTCAAAAAAATACTCCCTTCCATTTGAGGACATGGGCGTCTTAAAAGACCCCATGGATAAAAAGGCAGACACCTTCTTAAAGGGTTCCTGGGAAGCCGCGGGGGGGGGGTTAAAATCTGCGGTAGCTGCCACGTGTACGGCCAGATCACTAATGGTCTGGTTGGATAAGCTGGAATCACAACTGAGGCAGAAGACATCCAGAGACACAATCCTTGAAGCCATCCCGATAATGAAAGGGGCAGCGGCCTTCCTGGCAGACAACTCGGCGGACTCCGTCAGGTTAAGTGCTAGAGCGGCAGGGCTTGCTAACGCGGCTAGACGAGCCCTCTGGCTCAAATGTTGGCCCGGGGACATACAAACTAAATCTAGATTGTGCTCCATCCCCTGTGAGGGCAAGTTTCTATTTGGGCCTGCCCTTGATGACATCCTGGATAAAGCAGGGGATAATAAGAAATGGTTTCCTGTCCTGTCTAATACGGCTTACAGGAAACCTCTTCGGAGTACAAGGTTTATGCGTAGGAAACCCCCTAAAGAGCAGGATAGGTGGGAAGAAAGGAGAAGGAAGACCAAGGGATTCCTATTTAACAAGCCCTCCAGTGATAACAGAAAGCCCCCCCAATGAAGATTTGCCCCGGGTGGGGGGAAGGCTATCAAGTTTTCTCCCGGCCTGGGAGCTAATATCCAACAGCTCATGGATTCTGACCCTAATACAATCGGGCCTGAAACTCCAGTTCCTCAAAGTCCCTCAGAGGAACTTTATTATAACCCCCGAAAGGTCTTCAAAAGAGGAGCAACTAGCCTTGGAGCAGGAAATCCGGGGACTGGCAGGGAAGGCAGTCCTCCAGGAGGTCCCGGGGGGGGAGGAAGGCATGGGCTTCTATTCTCCTCTATTCCTGAGAAAAAAAAGAGATGGGACATACAGGACAATTGTGAATTTGAAAAAGCTGAACAAGCTGTTGAAGGTGGAAGCCTTCAAAATGAAAACAATAAAATCTTCAATAAAAATGCTGTTTCCCGTTGTTTCATGGCCGTCCTGGACGTAAAAGACTCTTATTATCACGTCCCAATACACAAAGACTCCCGGAAGTTCCTCAGGGTAGCTGTTCCTGTAGGTGGAGCAGTCAAGCACTACCAATATACAGCCCTCCCATTCGGCATCGCCGTAGCCCCAAGGGCCTTCACCAAAGTGGTTGCAGAGGTGATGGCTCATCTAAGGGAGCAGAACACCCTGGTCGTCCCATACCTAGATGACTTCCTGACAATAGGCAGCTCCTTCCTAGACTGCAAATCCCATCTGAAGAAGGTCATGGATTCCTTGACTCGCTTAGGGTGGTTTTTGAATCTGGAAAAGTCCAAGACAGAACCGTGCCAGATACAGGAGTACCTAGGCGTCATACTGGATTCAAAAATTCAGGAGTGTCGTCTCCCCTCAGGGAAAATTCAAAAAATCTTAAACCTAATATCGCGGGCAAAATACATACCAGGACCCTTCAGTGGGAAATCCTAGAGGCAGAAAAAACACTAAAAGGGCATTTAGAAGGGCTGTTAACGCTATCTGTAAAAACCACACTTTCCCTAGAGTGGTGGGGGAACATACACTATCTGGCCCAGGGGATTCCTTGGACAATCCCGACACCGCAAGTCCTGACCACAGATGCAAGCCCCGGGGGCTGGGGGACCCACCTCAACAACCTGGTAGCTCAGGGGGTCTGGACAGAACGTCTAAAACTATTGTCCTCAAACATGAAGGAGCTCCTAGCAATAGAGCAGGCACTCCGGGAGTTCATGCACACACTACAGGGACATCACGTGAGGGTCTTCTCAGACAACCGAGTAGTAGTGGCATACCTGAACCACCAGGGGGGTACACGGTCCCATTCCCTAATTCAGACGACAGAGGTCATCTTTCGCTTAGCCGAGGAGAACTTGCAATCCCTATCCGCTCTACACATAAAAGGGGTAGAAAATCGTACCGCAGACTTTCTGAGTCGGACTCAGTTGAAGCAGGGCGAGTGGGAATTAAGTCAGGCAGTTTTTCCAGCTGTTCTGAGGAAAATCAGAGAAGAGGAAGCGAGGGTAATCCTGATAGCCCCCTTTTGGCCAAAGAGAGTGTGGTTTTCATGGCTGAGGAGGTTGTCAATCTCCGATCCATGGGTTCTCCCAGGCCTTCTTTCTCAGGGTCCGGTCCTCCATCCTCAGGTGTCAAGCTTACACTTGACAGCCTGGAATTTGAGAGGGCTCTTCTGAAAGACAAAGGTTTCTCCCCAAATTTTATCACCACACTACTTCAAAGTAGAAAACCAGTCACCACCAAACTGTATGGGAAAACCTGGAAGAAATTCCTTTCAGTCTCAGGTTCCAGGTTGGGTGGGGAGGTTCCATTGACAGCCATCCTGGAATTTTTACAGAGGGGTTTGGAGCAGGGCCTGGCCACAAGTACCTTAAAAGTTCAAGTTGCGGCCCTGGGAGCGCTCTATAATTTTGACCTAGCCAGGGATAGATGGGTATCTAGGTTTATTAAGGCATCAGCTAGATCCAGTCCTATCCCATCCCGAAATATTACACCCTGGGATTTAAACTTGGTCCTTTCAGCTCTAACGGAGGCACCTTTTGAACCCTTGTCAGAAGCATCCCTAAAAACTCTGTCTCTAAAAACAGCACTCTTGGTAGCTCTTACATCCTCACGTAGGGTTAGTGATATTCAGGCCCTATCGGCAGGGCCCCCCTTCACACAAATCTTGGAGGATAGGGTTATTCTGAAAACTGACCCTGCCTATCTACCAAAAGTGGCGTCAAGATTTCACAGGTCCCAGGAAATCACCCTCCCTTCTTTCTGCCCTAACCCTAGGAACACGAAAGAGAAGGTCTTGTATACACTAGACGTCAGAAGGTGCCTAATCCAGTATCTAGAGGCAACACAAGAGTGTAGGCAGGATAGTTCTCTCTTTGTCTGCTTTCAGGGGAAGAAAGCTTCTAAGGGCACGCTGGCCAGATGGATAAGGGAGGCCATCACATTATCTTACTCCTCACGTGGAGAAGCTGCCCCGGAGAAACTGAAGGCCCACTCAATGAGAGCGGTGGCAGCCTCCTGGGCGGAGAAGGCCGGTGTTACGTTAAAGCAGATATGTAGAGCGGCAACCTGGTCTTCCCCCTCTACCTTCTTTAATCACTACCGGCTAGACTTAACCTCTTCTTCAGACCTTACTTTCGGGAGAAGGGTTCTGGAAGCTGTGGTCCCCCCCTAATGAGTCACTTCTCTGCAATTCTCTCCGTGGTGCCGTCATGGGGGAAGGAGAAAGACGTAGTTACTTAATGGTAACGGGATTTCTCAGAGCCCATGACGGCACCCGTACATTCCCTCCCTTCACGTGTGGGTGCGCACACTTATTAGTTAATTATTGTAGCCACGTGGTGTGTCTGACGAGGTCTTAAATTGTAAAATTTTGTGTTACTAACCTGGTGGTCCTCTCATGCTCTGTAAACAACTGATGCGGGAGAAAGGCACCACCCTTTTATCTCTAGGTTTCCTGTCCTTGAAGGGCGGATCCGCTCTCTCCGTGGTGCCGTCATGGGCTCTGAGAAATCCCGTTACCGGTAAGTAACTACGTCTTTTGTGATCTTTTTTTTTCGCTGTTTGGGGAACCTCTCCTGGAAAATGTTTGCCTGGGATGATACGGGCGCCATCAGTTTCAGAAGTACTGGGACCCTCACCTTCCTGAGTGCTAATCATTAGGGCCTTGACAACTACCTCTTAAAATTGAAGAAAGGTCCCCGTATTGCCTGCATCGAAACAGCATAAAAGCATTGCATTGCATTGCTGTCAGTACATTGTGCACGGCCAATCTAGCTTTGGGACTTGTGTTATACCTCAGATAGTGACAAGGGAGCTGTTGTCACAGTGTATGGTGGTCAAGATAAGGACATCCCTCTTGTCCTTATACTTGACCACCAGCATGTTGTCGCTGCATTGGGCTCTACTTTCACCCTTTCTCAGCAGTTTCCCAATTAGCGGCTTAGGGAGGCATCTCTGATTTTTTCGCATGCAACTGTACCTCTGACAGAGAGAGTCTTGAAGAGTGGGATGCTGGTGTAAAAGTTATCTACGTAGAGGTGATAACCCTTATCCAGCAGTGGGTGCAGCAATTCCCACACAATTTTCCCACTCACCCCCAGGACAATGGGGCATTCAGGGGGGTCAATCTGAGTGTCCGTCCCTTCATAGACCCTAAATCTGCTGGTGTGCCCTGAGGTACTCTTGCACAGCTTATACAGCTTAATTCCGTACCTGGCCCTCTTACTGGGCAGGTATTGTTGGAATTTTAGCCTCCCTTTGAAATGAACCAGAAATGCCTTTGGGGTTTGTACGCCTCAACAAATTTTCTGCTGAAGTGTTCCATTACTGGTCGAATTTTATATAGACGATCAAAGTTAGGATCGTCTCGGGGAGGACACTGCACATTATCACTATAATGCAAAAATTTTTGGATTGCTTCAAATCGCATCCTTGTCATGGCCATACAGAATATCGGTGTGCTGTAGAGTATATCAGTACTCCAGTATTGCCAAAGCTGTGGTTTTCTGATTTTGTCCATATACCACAAAGTTCCAAAAAAAACATTACGTTTTGGGAAACATGAGTATTAAACCATAATCTGTTTATTAATAATTGATTAAAAAATAATTAAACGTATGCATTTGAATAAAGTACATCCATGAAGGCGTGGAGATTTTTAGACAAGTATACAGGGGTTAATAAATCACCAGAAAAACCTAATATAGAAAACATTTCCCTTTGGTGCCTAAAGTACAGTACAGACCAAAAGTTTGGACACACCTCATTTAAAGATTTTTCTGTATTTTCATGACTATGAAAATTGTACATTCACACTGAAGGCATCAAAACTATGAATTAACACATGTGGAATTATATACTTAACAAAAAAGTGTGAAACAACTGAAAATATGTCTTATATTCTAGGTTCTCCAAAGTAGCCACCTTTTGCTTTGATGACTGCTTTGCAGATTCTTGGCATTCTCTTGATGAGCTTCAAGTAGTAGTCACCGGAAATGGTTTACACTTCACAGGTGTGCCCTGTCAGGTTTAATAAGTGGGATTTCTTGCCTTATAAATGGGGTTGGGACCATCAGTTGTGTTGTGCAGAAGTCTGGTGGATACACAGCTGATAGTCCTACTGAATAGACTGTTAGGCTATGTGCCCACGATGCAGAAATGAAGCAGAAAATTTCTGCAGCATTTCTGCATCTCCCTGGCAGAAAAAAACGCATGCAGATTGTGCATGCGTTTTTCCTGCAGAATACATGCGGATCCACATGCGGGTTCACATGCGTTTCCGCATGCAGATTGACAAGCACTTTCCAGGCGATAGCATCACTTGGAAAGTGCTTGACAACTAGGTCACACTGTATAAATCCATGCAAACAGCATGGATTTATACAGTGTGAACCGTAAAAATGAAAACAAATAAAGCTATACTCACCCCCGAGGCCCCGGCGTGGCTGCAGCGCTGCTTCCTGGCTGGTTCCCGGCTGCCGGCATATCGCGAGACAGAGCGGTGAAGGGCCTGCGGTCACATGACCGCAGGTCCTCAAGCGATGCCGGCATTCAGAGAGAAGCCGCCGGACAGGTGAGTATAAACTTTATTTGTTATTTTATTGTTTTTTTACAGGTACAATGGTACCCAGGTCTGGATGAGAGTCTCCTCTCCTCCAGAACTGGGTACCATCCGCACATAGAGACGCATAGAAGCCGCTTGTAAAAATGTACAGTCGCGGTTTCTGTGCGTCTCAATGCAAGTCAATGGCCGGAGTTCCGCTGCACTTCCGCAAAATTAAATGACATGCTGCGGATTTTTGTATGCAGCATAAACGCTGCGGAAAAATCCGCAGCATGTGCATAGAACATGCGGAATCCCCTTGGGGACCATGGGGTGCGGATTACCTAGCATTTTACAAGCGTTTCCGCTGCGGAAATTCTGCAGCATAAACGCTTGAAAAACGCTACGTGGGCACGCAGCCTTAGAATTTGCATTATGGCAATAAAAAAGCAGCTAAGTAAAAAAAAATGAGTTGCCATCATTACTTTAAGAAATGAAGGTCAGTCAGTGCGAAAAATTGGGAAAACTTTGAAAGTGTCCCCAAGTGCAGTTGCAAAAACCATCAAGCGCTACAAAGAAACTGGCTCACATGAGGACCGCCCCAGGAAAGGAAGACCAAGCGTCACCTCTGCTTCTGAGGATAAGTTTATCCGAGTCACCAGCCTCAGAAATCGCAGGTTAACAGCAGCTCAGATTAGAGACCAGGTCAATGCCACACAGAGTTCTAGCAGCAGACACATCTCTTTAACAACTGTTAAGAGGAGACTTTGTGCAGCAGGCCTTCATGGTAAAATAGCTGCTAGGAAACCACTGCTGAGGACAGGCAACAAGCAGAAGAGAATTGTTTGGGCTAAAGAACACAAGGAATGGACATTAGACCAGTGGAAATCTGTGCTTTGGTCTGATGAGTCCAAATTTGAGATCTTTGGTTCCAACCACCGTGTCTTTGTGCGACGCAGAAAAGGTGAACAGATGGACTCTACATGCCTGGTTCCCACCGTGAAGCGTGGAGGAGGAGGTGTGATGGTGTGGGGGTGCTTTGCTGGTGACACTGTTGGGGATTTATTCAAAATTGAAGGCATACTGAACCAGCATGGCTACCACAGCATCTTGCAGCGGCATGCTATTCCATCCGGTTTGCGTTTAGTTGGACCATCATTTATTTTTCAACAGGACAATGACCCCAAACACACCTCCAGGCTGTGTAAGGGCTATTTGACCAAGAAGGAGAGTGATGGGGTGCTACGCCAGATGACCTGGCCTCCACAGTCACCAGACCTGAACCCAATCTAAATGGTTTGGGGTGAGCTGGACCGCAGAGTGAAGGCAAAAGGGCCAACAAGTGCTAAGCATCTCTGGGAACTCCTTCAAGATTGTTGGAAGACTATTTCCGGTGACTACCTCTTGAAGCTCATCAAGAGAATGCCGAGAGTGTGCAAAGCAGTCATCAAAGCAAAAGGTGGCTACTTTGAAGAACCTAGAATATAAGACATATTTTCAGTTGTTTCACACTTTTTTGTTAAGTATATAATGCCACATGTGTTATTTCATAGTTTTGATGCCTTCAGTGTGAATGTACAATTTTCATAGTCATGAAAATACAAAAAAATCTTTAAATGAGGTGTGTCCAAACTTTTGGTCTGTACAGTATATATATACACTATGTGGGGTGAGCGGTAGCGGTGGAGGAGCGGGGCACAGGAGGCAGCAGCTGCCTTCTTAAGCCTACACTGTCCCCGCTGCTAAAGAAAATTAGCGGCACACAATGTATCCGCAGCGCGGCTCCTGCTGCTGCCGGGTGATCGCGTGTGCCTGCTGTTAAAGGGCATGAATATTCACCCTCTCTCCACGCACATTGATGTGGGGAGGGGGTGAATATTCATGCCCTTTAATAGCGGGCACACGCGATCGCCCAGCAGCAGTAGGAGTCGCGCTGCGGATACACTGTGTGCCGGCTATTAAGGAGCATGAAGTCACTGCTCCCTGCGCACATAGTTCCGGCGTTGGGAGCAGTGACTTCCGGCAGCTGATTTCTCCTTTTGAGCCGCGCATGGCAGTGACGCTATGCGCAGCTCACATGGCGAGATCAGTGTGGGCAGACAGGACACAGCGCTGGAGGAGAGAGAAAAAAGGTGAGTAGGAATGTTTATTTTTTTTATGTGCAGCGTGATGGGGATTAGGGGGACCATGCATATCAGGATAAGGATGAGGTGGTCATACATACCAGGATAAGGATGAGGGAGATCATACATACCAGTATATGGATGAGGGAGATCATACATACCAGTATACGGATGAGGGGGCCATGCATAACAGGATAAAGATGAGGGGGTTCATACATACCAGTATATGGATGAGGGGGCCATACATACCAGGATAAGGATGAGGGGGCCATGTATACCAGGATAAGGATGAGGGGCCATGTATACCAGGATAAGGATAAGGGATGTCATGCATACCAGGATAGGGATGAGGGTTGCCATGCACACCAGGATAGGGATTAGGGGTGCGATGAATACCAGGATATGGATGAAGGGTGCCATGCATACCAGGATAGAGATGAGGGTTACCATGCATACCAGGATGGAGATTACTGTGCCATGCATACCAGGATAGGGATAAGGGGTGCCATGCATACCAGGATAGGGATATAGGGATGAGGGGTGCCATGCATACCAGGATAGGGATGAGGGGGCCTTGCATACCAGGATAGGGATGAGGGGTGCCATGCATACTAGGATAGGGATGAGGGGTGCCATGCATACCAGGATAAGGATGAGGGGTGCCATGCTTATCAGGATGGAGGGGTGCCATGCATATCAGGATGGAGGGGTGCCATGCATACCAGGATGGGGATGGGGGTCACGTATAATAGGAAGGGGGGGCATATATACCAAGATTGGGGATATTATCAGAATTGGGAGACATTACCCCTATACCAGTGTCAGCAGCAGACCCCCTCCCCCTTAACAGTGCATTGTGATCACATTTTTTGCTTAATTTTTTTTTCTATTTTCCTCCTCTAAAACCTAGGTGCGTCTTATGGTCCGGTGCGTCTTATAGTCCGAAAAATACGGTATTTATTGTAAAGAGAAAAAAAAGAGAAAAAAGTAGAGAATAAAAGGAAAAAGGAAAAATATAGACGAAACACTTAAAAGAAAAAATGAAAACAAAAATCAGTAGATGCAAAAAAAAAAGTTTTTATTAAAAAAATTTGTGATGTTCACTACACTAATGCCCTACCTATAAAGTTATTCAGTGCTAACTATTCTTTTTTTTGCAAAACAAAAACGGATGTCACTAACATTGCGACGTATGCTCCCCTAATGCACTAGCTAAGAAATTACCCAGCGATAACAATTCTTTTTTTTTTGCAAAAGAAAAATGCTACCTCCCTATCTATGAAACTACTCTGTACTATTTTTTTTTCTAAAAGAAAATCGGACGTCACTAATACTGCGAAGTCCGCTACTCTAATACGATACCTACCTATAAAGCTACATTGTACAAACTACTATCATTTTTTTTCTCTGGAACAGGGATTGGGGAACTGCTGCTGCTGTGATCACAGACCAGTCACACAGCACAGAAGCACAGATCACAAGTGACACAGCACAGGAGACAGATCGCAGAAGGATCGCACAGGCCACAAATTATATTATTTCTCTCAGGTAATGATATGCAACCACTCTACCTGCCAACTCTGAGGTAAAGTTAGAGTGCAGAGTGGTGATCGCCATTTTAGATTAACCCCTTTGGCGCTGATTGGTCAGTAACTATTGTTCAGCCAATCAGCGCCAATGGGGTTAATCAGGAGAGGTGATGTCACGATCACCCCATCCATTGTGACTGCTGTGATTTGTGCGGTCTCAGACAGCACCAATCGCAACATGTCAAATGTTTTTTTTAAAACTTTATTGTGACATCGCTGTGATTGGCTGGTCAGAATTGATCAGTCAATCACAGCAATTCCCAACGCGGCGTGGGGGGGCGGCACAGCCTCCTGTGGGGATGTGCAGGGATGGTTTGCTGTCAGAGACAGCAGTCATCTTAATTTGGTCACCGTGTGATGCAGTAAAGTGACCAGAAATACCGGCGCCGTATATTTACTTCGCTTTGCGGGAATGCAGCTCTTGCAGCGCAGTATACAGCGCATGTCAGGAAGGGGTTGAATCATTTCAAATAGGGTAGAAAAAATAATAAATAGAGGTGTCAACAATGTTAAAGTCCCATACAATAAATTATATAAAATGCAAACAGAATATATCATGAGGACAAGTTAAGTCTCACCCACTAAACACCAGACGCGCATTTCAACAATGCTTCATCAGGATTTCAAGGATTTAAGAATAAATGCCTGCAGTCAATCTATGTGCCTGTGTATTTCCTATGCTGGTGGGCTGTCACATGCTGAATAGACTTATTCGACTACTCTCAATAGAACAGAATTGAAAGGAGCACATGAGTCTAGTTGGGGCTAAAAGTAATTTTTGCAATTGAGTTATATTAAAAATTTTGTCCCATTTGCCTACACTTTAGACTAATTTGGGCCAAACCCGCCGATATCGTAAATGCTGCAGCCTTGCAGCGCTGGTGTCCTGGGTTCAAATCCCACCAAGGGCAACATCTGTATGCTCTCCCCGTGTTTGCCTGGGTTTCCTCCGGGTTCTCCGGTTTCCTCCCACATTCCAAAGATATACTGATAGGGAACTTAGATTATGAGCCCCAATGGGGATAATGTATGTAAAGCGCTGTGGAATATGTTGGTGACTCGCCCCCAGGGCCGTGGGGTACTCGGCAGCCAGGCCTCGGGTTGCCGGGGGATATCACGGTGGCTGGCCCGGTCCGTGACCCAGGGCGGTCAGTGAAATGGGGGAATACTTTTATATGGGGTTTTTCATGACGCCACCTGTGGTGTCTGGTGAGGATCACCAGCGCTGCAACAGTCCTCTGAGGCAGATGGTAGGGCAGCTGTGATGGGACGGCTCCCCACAGGTGGAGCAGGCCTCAGGGCAGTGTAGAAGAATGATGGAGGAGGTGCGCTGGGCTTTGTAGTGCAGGGAGGGAAAAGGTACCGGCGAAATGAAGGAGCGGAGGCAATTCAGTGCAGTCATCCGAGTTTACTCACAGTTTCGTTCAAGTCTCTCAGGTGCACAGTACTGGTGCAATCCCCCCGCGTCGCACTGCGTTCACTGGGCAGGGGTTCAGTCCTTCACCAGACAGCTCGGGTGTACCTGGCAGAACCCCACTTTCATATGTACCTTCCTAGACCGACTTCACGCTGGGTCTTTACTCCCTCCTGCCCTGCACTTTTCACTGTGGATCATATTCGGGTGCTGCGAGGTCCCCCCTGTCCGTCGGAGTTGCTCAGACCTGCTCGACCTTACTTTCGGATTGGAGTGAGAGTTTGGCTCCTGCTATACAAGTCAGAAGCCTCCGGCTTTTCCAGCTGAGGCTTGAAGCTGCACGACTGGGCCAGGGGCCGGTCCCCTTCTTGCGGCCTAGATCCTCCTGACACCTGGCAGGTTCGGGGTGTACGGGTGCCGCCTGCACTCGCCGTACCCCCTAGGATCCGCTCTGTAGAACGGAGCTTCCTCCCTGCTCCCCTCCTGGGCCTCTGAGGCTAGGCCCTGCTTGGGGAGCAGAGCTCTGACAGAGACTCTGCTCCCAGACTGTCTTCACTCTCTCCTCTCACTGACTGGACTGCACTATTCTAAGATGGCTTCTTTTTATATCTTTACTGTATTAGTGCTCCACTAAACTACTTCCTCCATCCACACCCACTACTGGTTGCCCCTACCTTTGGGTTCCCCCCACTGCAGCCAGGGACAGGGCTCAGCAGCTGCGCTCTCCATGTCACCCCTCCTGCCGGCCTGGAGCAGTGTAGTGTTGGATGCAGGTGTTTGGGGTTCCGTGCAGCACTCCCTCCTTACCTGAGTGAAGGGAGGCACCACACCTCTGAGTGAGGTGCAGTACCTCTGTGGCGATTGAACCCTCAGGGGCGCCACATTCCCCCCTAGTAAAACACAGCACGTCCGCGGGCTGGAACAGAGTAAAACAGTGCATACATGACATGCAAATTTTTAGAACGCATAATATACAAGACAATAAAACATTTCTTCCCTTTATGGGAGGCACTTCACTTAAACGTTGCAGGTTACATTTTTAAAACATTATAAGTTTCTGGCTGTTCACAGTCCCCAGCCTGGAGTCTATATACCCTGACGGGTAATTATGCACACAAAATGTTCAGCAGTTCAATAATGGTGCTCCCTCCGGGGAAGCACCTGTCCACAATAGGCTGGCCCAGCCAGGTCATCAGCTCTAGATGGCGAGGGTTTGCTCTCCTCCACCACCCTGTGGACATTCAGGGCATACCAGCCCCTTTCACCTCTATGCCTGGTGTAGGTGACGGAGTCACCAGGGTAGAGATTCCGGTCGGGAGCGTTATTCGGTGCTCCAGCGCCTTGCTGGTCGTCGGCCATGGTTGCGCCCCCCTAGTAAACCAGAGCCTACCTTCCTCACTTTTTTTTAGGTAGGCCGCAGCTCCGCGGGCGACGGTCTTCTTCCAGGACCTTGCGTCGCTCGCGTCTGATGTCAGAGCGTCCTCTCGCTCCTTCCAGGACCTGATGCTTCCCAGTTCGACGTCAGGGGCGGGGCGTGCCCTGGGCTTTGCGCGCTTCCAGCGGTTACGCGCCTCTTCTTCCCGCGCGGCAACAGGAAAAATGGCGGGAAAACCTCAGGAATGGCAGGAAAACTTCACCACAGTCAGTAACACAGTCTTTACTGGTTGCTGGGGGATATCACGGTGGCTGGCCCGGTCCGTGACCCAGGGCGGTCAGTAAAAAAAAAAAAGGGGAAATTATTATATGGGATTTGGAAAGTTCGTGAAGCCACCTGTGGGATGCGGCTAAGGGGTGCCGCCGCTGCGGAGCAGTCCTCTGGAGCTGGTGTTATGGCAGCAGGGATGGTGTGGCTCTCCACAGGTAGAGCTAGCTCCAGGGCAGCGTGGGGATGGTGTGAAGGGATGCAGAAGAGATGGGACCCAGCCGGGTCAAAGGAACAACAGACACACACACCGGGGCTAGTTTCAGTACCTTTACTGCAGATGGTAGTCAGGTACGGTCCGGGGCACTTGTAGGTGGTGTGCACTTCTGGTCTTGCTCCCCAGTGAGCGGGTGTAAGGCCTCCTTCCTGTATCTTCCTGTCTCTCCCTGGAGCTTCTGACCTGCCTGGAACAGGGTCTAGCTCCCTTGATGTTTCTCTCACCCGTCTTGCTTGGCTGCGAGGGCTTTCCCACTGGTTACCACGATCCCTGGATGCTGGGGCCTTCGTGGTACCTAGTCCTCTAAATATGCGATATTCACTGGTGGAATGAAGGATATGAAATCCTCCTCAGTATGCCGGATTCCCTACTGGGCATAGAGATCCCAATAGGCTCGGGCCCGGTGCCCGGCTTGCATCAGGGGACGAACTCTATGTGGTTCCTCTGTCCCTCATGGCTCTTCTCTTCTCCTTGCCTTCTAGCCCACTCTAGACTCTCACTGGCCAGACTAGCCCGCAGCTTGGGCCTAACCTGGCTTTCAGCCACACAGACTTCAGCTTGTCTGGTGCTGCAACATCGTGTTACACTCTCTGCTTCCCACTGACTGACTTCCTGAACTCCACCCCCCAGTATATATATCCCTGACAGGGCTCCATCTAGTGGACTTGGGTGGAGGTGTCTGCATGTATTGAGGCCACTGGGGAGAATCCCATCTGTGCAACACCAAGGAGTTCTGTGACAGCCTGCAGCTGCAGGGCATCACATTGGCGCTATACAAAAATAAAGATTATTATTATTATGATTAGCCACCAGTCTAATGTGTATTGGGACCGCTGAACCTCCCTAGTAGGATGATTTTATGGAAGAGAACAATTCAGCTTCTTGGATTTTCAACAGTTAATCCTTTTTTTTTTTGAGACATAAGCAGCTGTCTTAGCTTTAAATTATGTACATGTACATTAGAGCTGAGGCAAACGAGTGCTGAGGTGGCTCAGGAACTGAGCTCCACCAGAAAACAATAGATGTAGGCTGTATCACATAAAGGTGCATCTCACTAAATTAAAATATCATCAAAAAGTTAATTTATTTCAGTTCTTCAATACAAAAAGTAAAACTCATATATTATATAGAGTCATTATAAACAGAGTGATCTATTTCAAGTGTTTATTTTTGTTAATGCTGATGATTATGGCTTACAGCCAATGAAAACACAGCAGTCATTATCTCAGTAAATTAAAATAATTAACAAAAAACACCTGCAAAGGCTTCCTAAGCATTTAAAAAGGTCCCTTAGTCTGTTTCAGTAGGCTCCACAATCATGGGGAAGACTGCAGACTTGACAGATGTCCAGAAGGCAGTCATTGACACACTCAACAAGGTCCCAGAGTTCCAATTTTCATTTGGAAATCAAGGTCCCAGAGTCTGGAGAAAGAGTGGAGAGGCCACAATCCAAGCTGCTTGAGGTCTAGTTTTTCACAATCAGTTACGGTTTGGGGAGCCATGTCATCTCCTGGTGTAGGTCCACTGTGTTTTATCAAGACCAAAGTCAGCGCAGCCGTCTACCAGAAAATTTTAGAGCACTTCATGCTTCCCTCTGCCAACAAGCTTTTTGGAGATGGAAATTTCATTCTCCAGCAGGACTTGGCACCTGTCCATACTGCCAAAAGTACCAATACCTGGTTTAAAAACAACAGTATCACTGTGCTTGATTGGCCAGCAAACTCACCTGACCTTAACTCCATAGAGAATCTATGGGGTATTGTCAAGAGGAAGATGAGAGACACCAGACCCAACAATGCAGACGAGCTGAAGACTGCTATCAAAGCAACCTGGGCTTCCATAACACCTCAGCAGTGCCACAGGATGATCGCCTCCATGCCACGCCGCATTGATGCGGTAATTGATGCAAAAGGGGCCCCAACCAAGTATTGAGTGCATTTACTGAACATACATTTCAGTAGGCCAACATTTAAGATTTTAAAAACATTTTTCAAGCTGTTGTTATAAAGTATTCTAATTTACTGAGATAATGACTTGTGTTTTCACTTGCTGTAAGCCATAATCATCAACATTAACAGAAATAAACACTTGAAATAGATCACTATTTGTAATGACTCTATATAATATATGAGTTTCATTTTTTGTATTGAAGAACTGAAATAAATTAACTTTTTGATGATATTCTAATTTAGTGAGATGAACCTTTATGTGCTATATCACATATCAGGTATCTGTCTCTAACAGCAGCAGCCTGTGCTGAGCTCTAATTTGGGTTGTTAACTATTTAGCTGCCACTGTCGAGGATAGGGCATGGCACCTGATGGCCCCTGTCGCTACCATCTTGGTAATCCTGTAAGCAAAGTCACAGGATGAGCTTCAGACTGTGATTTTCAATATATACTGCAATATGCTATCACAGTACAAGTGATAGTATAAGTGATCAAATGATTGCAAGTTCAATTTCAAGTCCCCTAAAGCAACTAAAAAATAAAGTAAAAACAAATCTAAAACTTTGAATCACTGCCTTTCACCCCTTTAAAAAAAGGAATAAAAAATAAACATATTTGGTATTGCTACATATGTAAAAGTAAGGTCTATATAAAAAAAAAATAATTATTAATGAATCCATAGGGTAAATACCATAAAGAGAAAGAAAATCAAAATGCCAAAATTGTGTTTTTTCAGTCACCTCACTTGCTTAGAAAAATAAAATAATAAACAATCAAGAAATCATGTGCACCCTAAATTATTGTCAATAAAAATGTCATCTCAGAATGCAAATACAAGCCCTCAGACAGCTCAATTGACAGAAAAATAAAAATGTTACGGGTCTTGTAAACCCAAATTATTTTCTTACAAACCTATCCATTTTTTCACCAATTAAAGGGACAGTCCACAGCCATTTCTTAATTAGCAATATCAGCTGTTGGCCTCCAGGGGCTTGCATGACTTTGGGGTTGCAGTCAACCAGCGGCTGCTATATGCACTCTCACTTCATTCAGACATAACTGACATCACAAGGTAGTTAGAGAGCAGCAGCTCTCAATTCTTACTGATGTTAGTTTTGTTAGAAGGTAGTGAGAGTGAGGTGGCCGCTGATTGGCTGCACGGCTCAAGTGGCATAACGTCAAGCAAGCTCCGGCACCAGCATCACTGAAACAGTTCCCTTTAAGTAAAAAAAAAATCTATGGAAGTTTTGTATCTCCAAAGTCTGGTACTGACCTGGCGAATCTTGTTTCTAGATCAATTTTATCATAAAATAAATACCTTAAAAACAAAGCCTTAAACAATGATTGAATTGCATTTTTTCACCATTTCATCTAATTTGGATTTTAATTTTCAGTACTTTGTATGCTAAAATGAATGTTATTCAAAACTGCAATTTGTCAAGCAAAAAACAGCCCTTATAAAGCTATTATAACGGAAAAAAATAAAAAAGTTAAGGCTTTTAAAAGAACAAGAGTGAAAAATGCAAACATAAAAACAAAAATTGGCTGTGGAGGCAAGGGGTTAAAAATGAAGAGTAGTTGGCTGGACCAAGCATACCTGGGAATGGGAAAGTCATGTGAAATATCTGTTGGCAGAACAATCAATTGACCTGTAGTAGTGGTGAAGGAGGTAGTTTCCCTCTGACACTAAAAAGGGGTTAAAAGCATGTCCCCAAATCCTATGCAACCCTATGGGGCTGCAGTTTAGTCCACGTAGGGGTTAACTATGACAGCCAGCCCAGTAGAGGGAGGAGGAACCCAGTGTTAATGTTGAGTACAGGAAGTGAGCTCAGTCAGTAGTGTACAGTACTTCAGAAAGACTGACAGGCTCTATTTTGACTTCTAGGGTAGATATGTGCCTAATATCCCTGACAGCAGATCATCAAATAGAAGAATCCCTCAACAAGAGTCCCCCTAACTGGCCTGGGAACCTCGACAGAGTCGTCGGGGACCTAGGGGCGCATTTTGTCTGCAGGCTGGCAGAAGAAGTTAGGACTCAAGGCTAGGACATGGAGAGAACTAAGATCCAGATACACTGCCACTGGTGAGGAAGATTCTATAGGGCTAGAGAACAAAGCAACAGAGATGCTTCACCTAAATTGGAAACCAGGGTTGAAGTTGTATCAAGTACCTGTGGGCTTTATTCTTTATACCTGCCTGTAAATATTGTAAATACTGCTAGTTATCAAGTAAAGTTCCACTCATCGTTATGAACTTTGTGTCCTCTGAATTCATGCTGCCCTGGTTCCAAAAGAGAAATTTCTGAAGACAGAAGAGACCGGCTGGTCAGAAGTAAGTGGAAAACACCACATACACCACAGCACACCAGAGGGAGGACACACTTTGTCTGTAAGGTGCCAAAGCGAGCATGGGCTACAACTCACCCACGACTACCTCGTTTGGGCAACTTAGAAACCAACAGCTAATTAATGTGTATGTGGGCCTTAAAGGGGTCGTTCCCTTTCAGATAATGGTATTAGTTTGATAAAAAAATAACAAACAGCACTGTACTCACCTACTCTGGGAAGCTCCACCACTGCTCCTGGCTTCTGAAATTGGTTGCGGCGCTGACGTCACGTTGACCGTGAGACATCCAATTAGTGAGCTCAGTGACTCTGAAAGGGGTGTTCTGTCTACAATGCAGAGCCACTGAGCTGACTGATTGGCTGCCGCACTGTCCACGTGATGTCAATGCCGTAGCCAATGGCAAACACTTAGAGCAGTGGCAGAGATTCTGCGCTGGACACAGGGAGAGTGAGTACAGCACGTTTGCTATATTTTAACAAGCTGCAGCCCAGGCCCAACATTTTCTGAAAGGGAACAACCACTTTAACTATTTTATTTGTCTATTCCTAAGCTCTTCTCAATAAATTTATGAAGACAGAACCAATGAGCTGGTGCAAGACAAACAGTAGAATTAATAGGGTTGTCCGGTTAAAACTAGTTATAAACCATCTGCAAAAAAAGTCACTGCTTTGACCCTTCACCAATTGGTAGTCCAGGAAACTATAATCCTTGTTACCAGATGGAGTGGCAAGGTTGGACGCCATACTGCCACATCATACATTCCCTATGGGGCTGCCGGCAAAAGCCAAGTGCAGTGCTTGGTTGCCCCATAAGGAATGAATAGATTAGAGATCGCACATTGGCAGGCCGCTCCATTATTACAGGGATAACAGTTTTCTGATTTGTGGGAGTCGCAGTAGTCGGACCCCCACCTATCTTGTGTATAGGTCATAACCTGTTTTAACCGGAAAATCCGTTTAAGCAAAAACAAAAATTGTGCTACTCTGGTCTGGCATCTAGACTGGGCTGTCATGATGTGGCATGGCCTAGTAAGTGCAAGAGGTGGGTGCCCAGGGTGTTGATCCAAGAAGAGTCATTTGACATATCATTTTTACTGCACAATTAATGCTGCAAAAATGAAACTTAAAGAAAACCAGTCAACACGATTCTGTAATGTAAAATAAAGGCATAATTGTAATGGCGCTGTAATACAGATTACATTGATACCTTTGTGAAGAAATCTGCTTTGTTGTTCTTCTTTATTCAATATTTGAAGTTTTCTGCTAATGAGATTTTGGTGCACAGGGGAAGGACTGTACACTGGGTCTTCTCCTCCCTGTCTGTGATTCCCCGGCCCCTCTGCCTGCCTCCATCTATAAAAAGCTGAAGTTGAAGAGAGGATGGCTTCTACAAATGGATAATGATCCTAAACACACATCAAAATCCACAACAGACTACCTCAAAATGCGCAAGCTGAAGGTTTTACAATGGCCGTCACAGTCCCCTGATCTGAACATCATTGAAAATCTGTGACAAGACCTCAAAATACCAGTTCATGCAAGACGACCCAGGAATCTCACAGAACTGGAAGAATTTTCCAAGGAAGAATGGATGAATTGAAAGACCCTTGTCTGGCTACAAAAAGTATTTACAAGCTGTGATACTTTCAAAAGGGTGTGCTACTAGGTACTAGCAATGCAGGGCGCCCAAACATTTGCATCGCCCTATTTTCCTTTTTGCAATTTTTTAAAATGTAAAAGATGAAAATTTATTTTTTTTTGCCTAAAATACAAAGGAAAAGTGTCATCTTTAACGTTAGGCCTTTTAGAGATCATTTCATCTTCAACTTGCTCTTTAAAAACAATGGTGGAATTGTGTTTTTTTCACCATTTCACTACACTTGGCACTTTTTTCACATTTTCCTGCACACTGTATGGTAAAATAAATAGTGTCTTTCAAAAAATTCAACTCGTCCCGCAAAAAAACAATCCCTCATTTCTGTCGGTTATGGCTTTATGAAAATTGGGATGATATCGGTGATATCTGCTGTACTGTGTTAATTCTGATCTCACTATAGAGCTGTGTGTCAGCATGAGAGTAGACTATCAGTCATTAGATGTCTCCCACTGGTAATGCCCCTCTTATTTAACCCTTTCACACCTTAGGTTTTTCCGTTTTTGCGTTTTCGTTTTTTGCTCCCCATCTTCCCAGGGCAATAACTTTTTTTATTTTTTTGTCAACATGGCCATGTGAGAGCTTGTTTTTTGTGGGACAAGTTGTACTTTTGAACTAAACATTTTTTTTTACCATATCCTATACTGGAAAATGTGAAAAAAATTAAAGTGTGATGAAATTGCAAAAAAGTGCAATTTTACAATTTATTTTTTCTTTTTTTACTATGTTCAGTAAATGCTAAAACTGACCGGCCATTATGATTCCCCGGGTCATTTCTAGTTCGTAGATACCAAACATGTATAGGTTCTTTTTTATTTAAGTGGTGAAAAAAAAATCCAAAGTTTGCAACAAAAAATAAGCTGCCATTAACCGAGACCCGCAGCATCTCCATTTTTCAGGATCTGGCACCAGGACTTACCAAAAAAATGTAATTCTGACGTTTTGATTTTTTTTTTTTTTTTTCACTTTTCACATGCTTCAATAGTCTCCATGGGAGACTTGAAGCGGCGATCATTCAATTGCCTGTGCTAAACTTGCGATGACTGCTGGCGGTGCTCATAGCATCCCGGCAATAACAACTGCAGGGGTCTCCTGCAGACTCCGGGTTGTCATGCCAACCCATCAACGACCCGAGGTCATGTGTCACGGGCACCGATGGACGGGACTAGTGACGTCCTTCCACCACAGCCATGTTAAATGCCGCAGGTGGATCACAATTCCACCAGCAGATGTTAGAGGCACATGACAGCTGATCAGATCAGCTGTCATGTCCTTTGAAAGGTGTGGGCTCAGTGCCGGAGCCCGCACCAAAGAAAGGGATGCGACCTTTGAAGTACTCATACGTCCAAGGTCATTAAGGGGTTAAAATATGCTCGAGAGGCAGATTCTCAAGCAGATCAGTGTCTGGCCCATAGATCTTAACATATGACTTAAATTATAAGAAAAATGTAGATTTCTCTGGAATAAGATATCAGATTGCAGGTGTCAAGGTGTCATTTAATTCAGCTTCCTATGACCTACATGCCCATATAAACTGCTTAGGATAGTTGATTCTACTGAAAGATTCCCTTTAAGGGGTTGCAAAACTGATTTTTTTTTTACGGCAAATACATGCATTTAAGGCTACATTCACACAAGTGAGTGAAATGTCCATGTGCTGCCTGAATTTTTATCGAACAGCACAGAGACCTAGAAAGTTTCATGGATCTACTCACACATCTGTGAAAGTCAGAGCACATCCTGCTCTGATACAATTTTGAGGATCAGAATAGTACATACTAAATGGGTTTGTGTGCGTGATGTGTCAATGTAGCCTTAATAAAGTAAGAAGCCCCCAAACGTGGACCAGCGCTTTTATAAAGTATGGTGCTTAGAGTGTGGGACCTTGGAGAGGACCGATATGACTTTCCATAAGCCATAAACCTTTATAAATATGTAAATGTCAGAGCTTACATCATAAACTTTATTATTACTTTTATAATGGCAACTTTTGTACAGTTTTCTTACTTTTGTTTGGAGAAGCAAATTCATATGGTATTTTTGTTTAGAAGGAATTGTAATATTCTTGTTCACAGTGTGGGAGTTTTTTATGTTTATCTTACTAATGAGGTGAAAAAACATCCTGGGCTATGTGGAAAATAGCGCTTTTGCCATTCTCATTTATGTTTAAGCATGGTTTTCATTATGTCATGCCGATAGTTTAAATAAACTGTTTTTCCAGGAGGATAACAAGCTTCATTGGTTACAGGAGCAGTGTGGGATTAAATGAAAGCTAATTTGATCAATTACTTACAGTTACAGAGGTCTCTCTATGAGACAGAAGCCAGTGTACATACTTTGGCAGATGACGAATCAGTGCAGTCAACACATGCCGTAAAGGTAATGAACATTCCTTTGGACTTCATTTTTTATCCAGCTGAGAGGAGAAAAAGATTAATCCCAATAACATAGCTACTTAAAGCCCTACAGATACAATGTAGATAAGAAAGGATTCCGCTCAAGAAAATACTTATCCATTTACTATTTTATATTTCGTAGTCTGCAAAATATACCTGAGCAATCAAGGATGGTAATTTATCAGCCAACGGCATCAGAAAGAAATAGGAGGATTTACTGACTACTCTAAGAGGCTTTTGTAGTGTTTCTTCTTTGAACAGAATAGTAAAAAAACATTTCATTGGCAAATTCTCTATTTTTCAGTGATTTGCTGACAGCCGTTATAGTTAGCGAACCATAAAAACATAATTCTGATTTATAGTGTTATGTTTGCTGTAAGTGCCATAACATTATGTGCTCATTTAGAAAAATTACCACATTACTATGATATATTTTCCAATATTTGTAGATAAAGAAGATTCAGATCCCATTACAGAAGCCTACGGTTAATGATTTACTCCGGAAATAGAAAAAAAAACCTAAAGAAAGAAAATGTCATTATGAATGTATTCTAAGTAAATACCTTTAATTAGGAAGTCGCATACATTTGTCTAGCGAGGTAATCACCAGCTGCTGCTCTCTCGCTTACTCCTGATGTGATTCGTCCAAAGGCGGGGAGAGTGCAGCTGCAGCTGATTGGCTGCAGGGATCACGTAACATAGCAATGTAACACGATCCCTGGGAGAGCCAGTGCCGACGTTACTGGAACTGTGCCAGCAGCGAAGGTGAGTATAAGTGTTATTATTTTACAAGGGGGAAACGTACGGGTTAAGAAGGGGCTGTCGTAGTAGTAATAGGGGCAGCACGGTGGCTCAGTGGTTAGCACTGCAGCCTTGCAGCACTGGGGTCCTGGGTTCAAATCCCACCAAGGACAACATCTGCAAGGAGTTTGTATGTTCTCCCCGTGTTTGCATGGGTTTCCTCTGTGTTCTCCAGTTTCCTCCCACATTCCAAAGACATACTGATAGGGAATGTAGATTGTGAGCCCCAATGGGGACAGTGCCAATAATGTCTGTAAATTGTCTGAATTGTAAAGCACTGCAGAATATTTTGGAGCTATTTAAATAAAAATATTATTATTATTATTTATAGTAGTAGGCAACTCCTTTAATACAGCTGCTGTTTTATTATACTGACGGAAGCCTATCCTAGAATGTTAATAGGACAGGAGACTGTTAGCATGGGCAGTAGTAAGCACCGTTGCTGTGACCTATGTGGTTTTCTGTTATTTCCAGGTCACAGCAGCTGCTCAGCATTCAGAAAGAGAGGGTGGACAGCAGTGTGAGCAGCCTCTTCTTACCTCAGTGCCCCTGGTATTTACCATATTAGATCAGATAAACAGGATGGACAGCAGTCTGAGCAGCCTCTTCTTACCTCAGTGCCCCTGGTATTTACCATATTAGATCAGATAAACAGGGTGGAGTGGTATTTTAAATGTAGTTTTTGTGTTACGTGTATTTTTATTTAAAAAAAAAACCTTTATATAAGAAATCTTTAGTAAAAAAAAAAACAATTAGTAATCTTGCATTTTCACACTTGGCTTTTGAAGACTCATTCTTCCTGTCCTTTCAGGAAGAGTTTTCAGCAAGGCTCCATATTACAGAAGGGAGGATTACAGATGACAGGTAACACCTCCACACATAGCTGATCCACATTCACAATAGGTGGTGTCACAGATGACCCTGCTCCCCCTTCCTTCAAAATGATCTTTGTACACCCTCATTAGACTATTCAATAAGATAGGGTTTCAATACAATGGTGTTTGGTCTAATGGCTATGTACACGTGTTATTTTCGGAAAAAAACAGGAAGTTAGAGTCTAAAATAGCTCCAGTGGCCAATCTGAAAATTGCAGGATTTTTATTTTTAATAGAGATATGTACAAAAAAAACATAAGAAAAAAAGCTACATTACCAAAAATACTTAAATACATTTAACAAAAAAAATTAAGCAATAGCTCATTTCCTAATGATAGCTTCCCCTTAGCATTCTATTTTAATACACTGCACAACTGTTATTGTGCTAATGATACAAGACTGAACTACAACATAGATATTATTGCTACTTTAGATTGTAAACTCTTCCAGGCAGGGTTCATATTTTGTCTCATTCTATATTTGGTATTTCTTACTTTTTTTTCCTGTGTTATAAAGCACAGAGGAATATGTTGGAAATATATAAATAAAGCTTATTGTTATGATGCTTTATCTGCTTCTATTTATTTGACAAACATTTCAAGCACATAAGAGTTCTGCAGGAATAGCACAAGTATGTGATCAAATGGGTAACTTTAAAACTAGAGGAATGTTACTGTCAGCAGATCTGTGTAGTCTTGCTGGTCTCTTAACCAGTTAAGTATCACTACTGTTTAATATCAGTTCTCTATTAACTTACTCAGGACAAAATAGAAACAGAACTTGCAGACAAGAAATAACATACAGTGCTGGCCAAAAGTATTGGCACCCCAGCAATTCTGTCAGATAATACTCAGTTTCTTCCTGAAAATGATTGCAATCACAAATTCTTTGGTATTATTCTCTTCATTTAATTTGTCTTCAATGAAAAAAACACAAAAAGAATTGCCCTAAAGCCAAATTGGATATAATTCCACACCAAACCTAAAAAAGGGGGTGGACAAAAGTATTGGCACCCTTTGAAAAATCATGTGATGCTTCTCTAATTCGTGTAATTAACAGCACCTGTAACTTACCTGTGGCACCTAACAGGTGTTGGCAATAACTAAATCACACTTGCAGCCAGTTAACATGGATTAAAGTTGACTCAACCTCTGTCCTGTGTCCTTGTGTGTACCACACTGAGCATGGAGAAAAGAAAGAAGACCAAAGAACTGTCTGAGGACTTGAGAAACCAAATTGTGAGGAAGCATGAGCAATCTCAAGGCTACAAGTCCATCTCCAAAGACCTGAATGTTCCTGTGTCTTCCGTGCGCAGTGTCATCAAGAAGTTTAAAGCCAATGGCACTGTGGCTAACCTCCCTAGATGTGGACGGAAAAGAAAAATTGACGAGAGATTTCAATACAAGATTGTGCGGATGGTGAAAAAAGAACCTTGACTAACATCCAAACAAGTTCAAGCTGCTCTGCAGTCCGAGGGTACAACAGTGTCAACCCATACTATCTATCGGCGTCTGAATGAAAAGCGACTGTATGGTAGGATACCCAGGAAGACCCCACTTCTTACCCCAAGACATAAAAAAGCCAGGCTGGAGTTTGCCAAAACTTACCTGAGAAAGCCTAAAACGTTTTGGAAGAATGTTCTCTGGTCAGATGAGACAAAAGTAGAGGTTTTTGGGAAAAAGCATCAACATAGAGTGTACAGGAAAAAAAGAGGCATTCAAAGAAAAGAACACGGTCCCTACAGTCAAACATGGCGGAGGTTCCCTGATGTTTTGGGGTTGCTTTGCTGCCTCTGGCACTGGACTGCTTGACCGTGTGCATGGCATTATGAAGTCTGAAGACTACCAACAAATTTTGCAGCATAATGTAGGGCCCAGTGTGAGAAAGCTGGGTCTCCCTCAGAGGTCATGGGTCTTCCAGCAGTACAATGACCCAAAACACACCTCCAAAAGCACTATAAAATGGTTTTGGAGAAAGCACTGGAGACTTCTAAGGTGGCCAGCAATGAGTCTAGACCTGAATCCCATAGAACACCCGTGGAGAGATCTCAAAATGGCAGTTTGGAGAAGGCACCCTTCAAATATCAGGGACCTGGAGCAGTTTGCCAAAGAAGAATGGTCTACAATTCCACCAGAGCATTGTAAGAAACTCATTGATGGTTACCGGAAGCGGTTGTTCGCAGTTATTTTGGCTAAAGGTTGTGCAACCAAGTATTAGGCTGAGGGTGCCAATACTTTTGTCCGGCCCTTTTTTGGAGTTTTGTGTGAAATGATCAATGATTTGATTTTTGCTTCATTCTCTTTTGTGTTTTTTCCTTGCAAGAAAATTAAATGAAGATAATAAGACCAAAGAATTTGTGATTGCAATCATTTTCAGGAAGAAACTGAGTATTATCTGACAGAATTGCAGGGGTGCCAATACTTTTGGCCAGCACTGTACATGTTAATGTAGCGCCCCGAGGGTTCGGCCGCTACAGGGGTATTGCACCTCAGTCCAGAGGTGTGATATTCCACTCCCGGGTAAGGATGGAGTATGGACCAGGGCTCAGTTAGCTGCATGCAGCACACACACCCCATTTCCGAGGGACAACTCAACGGTGCTCCCACTAGACAGAAGTGCAGGCACGACCGACCATGTCCCTGCTGGAGTGGGGAGGGGGGTGGAACACCCAGTGCTGTAGGGGCAGATAGGGGCCGGTTCCTGAGCGTAGGAAGGAGCCCATTGGTTGCTGGTCACCTGGGCTCATGGCTAGAGGGAGGTATAAAAGGTGGGCACCATCTTAGATCTAGGTTCGTTCTGTGGAGAGGAGAAGACTGGGAGCAGCAGCTCAGGTTGAGTGCTGCTCCAGAGGCAGGCCTAGGGAAGAGGCCGGGGCCTGAGAGGAGAAGGAGAAGTGGGCCTGGAGAAGAGGCCGAGGAGGAGGTGAAGGGGAGCTGAGATTCTGGCTCATCTCAGCTCCAAGAGAAAGGAACAGAAACAGAAAGGAACTGCAAAGAAGGAGAGACAGAGAAACAGAAGGGCTCAGGAACAAGAAGGTGGAAGGGACCCTAAGAACCCACGAGAATCCAGGGTGCAGGGTCAGGCAGATTAAAGGTACCGGATCCCAAGTTGGTGGAGGAGAAACAACCCTCAGCCAAAGACCGGTCGTCGTGATCATATATTGGTGCGACACCTCATCAAACCTGCTAGGAAGGCACCATATAGGACAGCGGAGGACGGGGCCCACGTTTAACCGCACAGGTCCGCGGCAGCTGGACAAAAGTGGGTCACTGGTGAGGCAGGCCAGAGAAAGGATAAAAGGGGGTCCTGTGCCATGCTCCTGAACTGCCTGGGAGTTGACCGAGCCCCTCACCTGGTGGACGCAGCACGGCTCGGGCGGTCACTGCTGGCCGAAGTGACCTGGAACAAACGAACTGTGAGTAAAGACCCTGGACTGTAACTTGTTGTCTGTGTGCTCCTTCGCGCCTCCAGCACTATCAGCACCGGGACTCGCACTACCATCACTCCCAACATCCACTACACTGCCCTGGGGCTGCACTCTTCCCGTGGGGAGTCACATCACCTCAGCTGCACCCATCATCAGCCCCAGCGGATTGCCTTGCAGCGGCGGTTCCTAATAACCGCAATCCACGGGTGGCGTAGTCGGACATTATTTGGAGCGCATAGCAGACTACCATTGGCCTGACCACCCTGAGCCGCGGGACCGGGCCGCCACTACTACTACCCCCATCATTCCCCTATCGCCCGGATCCGCATGCCCCACGGCCCAGGGGGCGAGTCAGCTTTGGCGTAGTCGGCAGGATCATTACCAACCCGCCACAAGCGGGTATTGCGTGCCTGAAGAAAATTGCACATGTACCTTAAAAAGAAGTTTCCCGCCGTCCGGAGTCGTTTCCCGCCATACGGAGCCGATTCCCGCCATCGGACGCCATCTTGGACGGTTTCCCGCCATCTTCATCCGTCTTTCCCGCCCTGGCAGAGCGGACGCCATTATGTGCGCACCAAAAGACAGCAGGAAGCCACCTCCCATCGTGGGCCAGGTCCCAGAATGGCGCCAAAGAAGGAGCCCGCCCCCACCAGCCATGAATGCAGCAGTGGAGATGTCCATCAACATGGGGGGGCTGCCCCTGAAAGTGATTGTCAGCAGAATGCCCCAGGACCACCCCCTCTGGGGGCGGAGAGAGAAGAAAACTGTGGGGCAGGGCGCAGTCTGGATCAGTCTGGCCAGGCCGCACCCGGAGATGGAGGGAGAAACCAGTTCCGGTACCCTGGCAAAGGGCCTGCTGCAAGCTACACCACCATGCAGCCTCACCGAGCTGTTAGCCCATCTCCCCAAGGAGGACCCCGAATATACACGGGCGGCGTTGGAAGAGCTGGACCGGAGGATGGTCTGGGCGCAGCAGGATGCGATCGCCGGATGGAAGAAGGAAGTGGCCCGGCGGGCTGTGATCCTGCAGCCGAAGGCGCCATCGACGAGCAGCGCACCAGCCGCCGAGGGCAGTGAAGGCCGAGCGGAGGCCGAGGACGACGCCGCGGAGGAGGCCGCGACAGCAGAGGCAGGTAACGGAGACGCCCCTGCACTGAATCCTGAGGCCGCCGACCTGCCCCTGCACCCCGTCACGGAGCCCAACGCACTGGGACCCGCCGTCGACACCTTGCCCCCGCCGCCATCAACCGGCCCCCAGGCCGTCGACGCTGCCGGTGAGCCCCGCCCCACGCCGTGCCCTCTGACCCCGGGCGTGCTCAGCCAACCACCATCGCAGGCCCGGCCGCAAGGCCCTGCGCCCCCGGGCGCCGCTGCCCCGACGGAACCCCCTGCACCTGCTGTACCGCCCTTGGGAGCAACCAGGAAACGACCAGCATGGGCCTGGTCGCAAAGTCACGTGCCCCCGGGCGCCGCCAACCCACCTGCGCCCCCTGCTGCTGCAGTACCACCACTGGGCGTGGATCTCTTCGCCCAATACACCACTCCGGATGGGCTGCCTTTCATCTGGCCCCCCGAGTTTGTCAACCCCCGCTTCCGGAGGAGCCCGTCCGCGGAGGTCGAAGTACCCTCTGAGCCCCTCATACCTGCTCCGATGCCTCAGGAAATCCCCCAGCTGCCATTGGAAGATGCCCAGTTTGAATGGGACCCCACAGGGGAGGACCTGATGGGGTTCACGATAGAAACGCGAGCGGGCGCAGCTGAGCGGCGGGAGGCCTGCCGCTAACAGCTGGAGATGTTTGAGAAGGAGCAGCGAGAGCGGCGGGTGAAGCAAGAGAAGCTGCAGGTCCAGAGCGCGGAGCAGAAAATGAAGGCGCGACGAGATCCCCGAACTGCCCGCAGACCCCGAGTCACCGGGACTGTGGTGAAGTTCCAGATGGAGCGCGGCTGGGGCTTCATCCGAGACCCCGAGACCATCAGTGACGTGTTTGTGACAAGGAGAGATGTGGAGAGTCACCTACCGGAAGGCCATCGTGGGCGGGATCTATTCCCAGGCGACGTGGTGTCTTACACCCGACACCAAGGCGTGAAAAGGGTGGTACGCCCTACACGTCCACCGAGTAGTAGAGGAGGAGGAACAGCACTACTCGGACGCTGAGTACCAGGAGGGCCCGGACGGGCCTGAAGATCCGTATGAGGAGGAAGAAGGAGCGTCACGAAGACACCGTTACCAGTGAACGGTCAAGTGGCATTGTAAATAGTTACCCGTAAGGGTGCAAAGGAACTGTGTGGGACTGTTTCAAATTGCATGTGGTCCCCGTTGGGACTGATATAGGACTGTGTGAACGTTATGCCCTATCCCCTAAGTAACCTGGCTGAGGACTGAGAGCAGCCATCCCTCTTCCCCTAACAGGCTGAGGACTGTGAGCCGCCATTCCCCTATCCCCACCAGCCGAGGACTGGGAACGGCCAATTCCATGTATATAGTTGCGCTTCTTAAAGCGCCCCCCTACTGGTTTTATACAAGAACCGCAACGTCTACCTCAAAGTTAAAATGGACTGTTGCACCTTTAAAAAGAAAGAACACCTGGTCGCAAGTTGCACCGCCGCCAGGATCCAAGAATGTGCTTTACTTAAAAAAATGTTTTATGTGAAAAGGTTTTATATGCTGCTAAATAGTCATGTGAAAGTTTTCTATAATGTTTTATACAAAAGAGTTCCGGAAGTATTGAAAAAGTTTTCTATAATGTCTAGTGAAAAGAAAAGTGTGTCCCATAAAGGGAGTTGAACCGTAATGTCTGTTTCTAATGTAAAAAGTTATTGAAAAAGTCTTTGCATGTCCTGTAATCAACTGTTTTTGCTCTTTTCCAGCCCGAGGACGTGCTGTGCTTTACCAGGGGGGAATGTAGCGCCCCGAGGGTTCGGCCGCTACAGGGGTATTGCACCTCAGTCCCGAGGTGTGATATTCCACTCCCGGGTAAGGATGGAGTATGGACCAGGGCTCAGTTAGCTGCATGCAGCACACACACCCCATTTCCGAGGGACAGCTCAACAGTGCTCCCACTAGACAGAAGTGCAGGCACGACCGACCATGTCCCTGCTGGAGTGGGGAGGGGGGTGGAACACCCAGTGCTGTAGGGGCAGATAGGGGCCGGTTCCTGAGCGTAGGAAGGAGCCCATTGGTTGCTGGTCACCTGGGCTCATGGCTAGAGAGAGGTATAAAAGGTGGGCACCATCTTAGATCTAGGTTCGTTCTGTGGAGAGGAGAAGACAGGGAGCAGCAGCTCAGGTTGAGTGCTGCTCCAGAGGCAGGCCTAGGGAAGAGGCCGGGGCCTGAGAGGAGAAGGAGAAGTGGGCCTGGAGAAGAGGCCGAGGAGGAGGTGAAGGGGAGCTGAGATTCTGGCTCATCTCAGCTCCAAGAGAAAGGAACAGAAACAGAAAGGAACTGCAAAGAAGGAGAGACAGAGAAACAGAAGGGCTCAGGAACAAGAAGGTGGAAGGGACCCTAAGAACCCACGAGAATCCAGGGTGCAGGGTCAGGCAGATTAAAGGTACCGGATCCCAAGTTGGTGGAGGAGAAACAACCCTCAGCCAAAGACCGGTCGTCGTGATCATATATTGGTGCGACACCTCATCAAACCTGCTAGGAAGGCACCATATAGGACAGCGGAGGACGGGGCCCACGTTTAACCGCACAGGTCCGCGGCAGCTGGACAAAAGTGGGTCACTGGTGAGGCAGGCCAGAGAAAGGATAAAAGGGGGTCCTGTGCCATGCTCCTGAACTGCCTGGGAGTTGACCGAGCCCCTCACCTGGTGGACGCAGCACGGCTCGGGCGGTCACTGCTGGCCGAAGTGACCTGGAACAAACGAACTGTGAGTAAAGACCCTGGACTGTAACTTGTTGTCTGTGTGCTCCTTCGCGCCTCCAGCACTATCAGCACCGGGACTCGCACTACCATCACTCCCAACATCCACTACACTGCCCTGGGGCTGCACTCTTCCCGTGGGGAGTCACATCACCTCAGCTGCACCCATCATCAGCCCCAGCGGACTGCCTTGCAGCGGCGGTTCCTAATAACCGCAATCCACGGGTGGCGTAGTCGGACATTATTTGGAGCGCATAGCAGACTACCATTGGCCTGACCACCCTGAGCCGCGGGACCGGGCCGCCACTACTACTACCCCCATCGTTCCCCTATCGCCCGGATCCGCGTGCCCCGCGGCCCAGGGGACGAGTCATTAACACACAGCAATAATTACGCCCGGCCCTCACCCATCTTTCTACTACTGTATCGCAAAACAGCACATGGTATTCAACGGTCAAGAATATAATTTTCTCATATACCGTATATTGTTGAATATAGTTAATCAAAATAATAATAAAACATAGTGGCGCTAAGTTGGTCTTCCTAGAAGTCCTGCAGCAAGTACGGACCATTACCACTAATTGTCAAGGTAATGTATTAAAATAATCAAGGATTGACTTGCGCTGGACCCATAGTTGTAAAGGGGGGATAAGCTGAGTGTAATAAAAATATGTTTAGGGTGTTTAAAATATTAACAAGAATTGCATAGGACGCCCAAACATAATGAAAACACAATTTTATTAGTAGGATAAAACACAAGGGTGGGGTAATAAAATATAGGATATAGAGCGCTAATTAAAAGTCCAAACTCGACGTAAACTGGTCGTAGCTCTGGGTCAATCTCACCTATCAAGTAGTACTATGTATCCAACCAACAACCACCACCCAGAGCTACGACCAATTTACGTCAATGTGTTTATTTATTATTATGCCCACAGAAGACCCCTGGTCTTCACAGTAGTGTTTAGAAAAGCCACCTCCAAAAATGAGGAGAGCATTGAATAGGGGATGTGGACGTGGCCATGGTGGTGCTAGTGTAGCTGCTGATGGTGGTGTAGCTGATGCAGGGAGAGGATGTGGTCATTCTGTACCTGCTACATGCCCAAATACAACACCTTCCTCTGGTGTACGCAGGTGACAGGACGTTATGCGTCCTTTCATAGGCCCAAATACCGCTGCACGTATGGTGAGGCTACAAGATGTTAAAAAGGTGTTAGATTGGATGTCTGAGAGTGCCTCCAATTCCTTCGCATAGTCTTCCACCTGGTACACTGCAGAAAGTTCACAATTGACACCTGAGGACCATGGTCATCCAACTTCCACCTCACCTCCTTGCAAAATCAGTCAAGCAGTCTGAGCCCCAAGTCATGCAGCAGTCTCTTCTGCTTTTTGATGACTCCTCTGGCTGTGGTTCCGTAGCCCATCCACATAGCCATGCCCTAGAAGTAGAAGGGACTGAGTGCGTTGATGCCCAAGCACTTATGTTGGAGGATGAGTGCATAGGAGGGCTGTTGCACACGGTCAGAGGACCACCGCAGGACATGTCAGATGATGATGAAACTCAGTTGCGAACTGCAGCGTCTTTCTGCAGTGTGTAAACTGGCAAGGAGCGAAGTGTTGAGGTGTTGGTGGAAGATCATGCGGGGAATGATGAGGTCATACACCCCACATGGAGCAGAGGCCATCCTATTGACGTGCTCAGTTTGGAGGAAGAAGAGGTGGCCACGCTGCCACAGCAGCACAGCAAAAGAGCGAGCAGGGTGCAAAGGCACAGCAGGCGGCCCTTAGCCAGTATGTCAGCTGCTACTGCCCAATGCGCCACTGAAATCAGCACACCAAAGACACACTTAAAAGAGCTCCCTGGCATGGCATTTCTTCAGGGAATGTGCTGCCAACAAGCGACAGGTGGTTTGCACTTTGTGCCATCAGGCCCTGAAGCGAGGGATAAATGTTTAAAACCTGAGCACCCCCTGTATGACGAGGCAAATGATTTTCAAGCACGAGGTGCCGTGGAGTACAGACCTTAAAAAGCATGACAGATCTGAGCCTCCTCCTGCTCCCTCTTCTGCTGCAGTCTCGGCCTCTTCCTTTTGCTCACGATCAACAGGGCCACCTGCCTCCCTGCAAAGAGAGGATGTCACAGCATCACCACCACCACCAAGCATCTCCACGCCATCCCAAGGAAGTGTTCAGCTTTCCATCCTCCAAATCCTCAAAAGAAAGAGGAAATAGCACCCTAGCCACCCTCGAGCCATTGTCCTGAATGACAGCATTGCCAAATTACTGGCCATTGAAATGCTGCCATTCCGGCTGGTGGAGACGGATGGTTTTAAAAAACTGATGGTGGTGGCTGTCCCACAGTACGGTGTTCGCAGCCGCCACTACTTTTCCAGGTGGGCCATCCCTGCCCTGCACAAACATGTTGCGGACCAAATCAGGTGTGGACTGCGCAACGCCATCAGTGGCAAGGTCCACATAACCACCGATACATGGAACAGTAAGCACGGCCAAGGACGTTACATCTCCCTAACTACCCACTGGGTAAATGTAGTGGCGGCTGGGACAGAGGTGGACCTACCACCAACTAGGATTGTCTTTATCTGTCCAGGTTTCCTCCTCCTCTTACTCAGCTTCCTCTGCCTCCTCATTCGGTCACAGGAAGACATGCACCACCCACTTGAGCACACCCAGGGGAAAATGACAGCAGGCTGTTCTTAAACTCCTCTGTATGGGGGACAAATCCTACAATGCACAGGAGCTGTGGACTAGGATCAAACAGCAGACAGATGAGTGGCTGGTGCCGGTGAACTTCAAGCCCAGCCTGGTGGTTTGAGATAACGTGCGAAATCTCGTAGCAGCTCTGGGCCTAGCCGATTTGACGCACATCACTTGCCTGGCGCATGTGCTCAACTTGGTAGTGCAGAGTTCCCTGAAAAACTACGCACACATGTCGGAGTTGCTGCTGAAAGTTCGGGCAGTGTGTGCGCACTTTCGTTGCTCTCACCATGTGCTGCTCAAATGTCTGTGCCGCAGCATCACTTCTGCCTTCCCACACACTGGCTGATATGTGAAGCACCAACAAGGTGGAAATCCACCTTACATGTAATGGAGAGACTGTGTGAGCATCTCGAATGGCAGGGTTAGCATGGATGAAATGTGGCAAAACTTTATGAGCAGGCCACAGCATACAGCACCACCATGTAATAGGGTCCATATTAGCAGGAGTCAGTGTTACAACAACATGGTGGAAGAGTATGTGTCCACACCTCACCACGTATTAACAGATGCGTCTGCCCCATTTAATTTCTGGGTCTCCAAACAGGACACATGGCCTGAGCTTGTCCTTAACGCCTTGGAGGTGCTTGCCTGCCCTGCGGCAAGTGTCATATCGGAAAGAGTGTTTAGCATGGCAGGGGCTGTGATCACAGACAGCTGTATCCGCCTGTCCACATCCAACGTGGAGAACCTAACAGTCCTTAAAATGAACCAGGCGTGGATCCCACAGGACTTGGTCATACCTTTGGATGACTAGACAACTATAACAGCCCCTCATAGCAAGTGTTCAACTCTTTTTGCCATTGGTTTAATTTGGGTGCCTCCTCTCCAAATAAAAAACCCCAAAAATTGTGTTGGCTATCTCCTCCTCTGCCTTTTCCACCTACAACGCCACATCTACCTACTCCATCTTCTCCTCCAGTTGGACTATCGCTCCTTGGTTGTAGCTTGTTAGTTTATTTTGGGTTCAATCTATGCTCTTTGAAGTCAGTTGCCTAAAAAAAACAAAAAAAAGAAACCGTGTTTGATTACTCCTCCCATGCCTCTTCCACCCATACTGCCACATCCACATCTTCCTCCACTTGGACCTACGCCTTGTGGTTCTAGATAACTAGTTTTAATTTTGTAAATTCTAGGTTGGTTTAAGTGAGTTACATAAAAAAAAGAAAAAAAACATGAAAAAGAAAAAAATACAAAAAAAATATATGCAAAAAAGAAAAACAAATGTTGGAATACTCCTCCATTTCCTCTTTCACCCATACTGACACATCCACCTCTTCCCACACTTGGACCTATGCCTCACAGTTCTAGATAGCTAGTTTAGTTTTTTAAATCGTATGTTGTTTTTTTCTTTTATTAATATCTTTATTGAATTTTTCAAAGTGAACAAAACATAAACATAACTACTATTTACTGCAATGATACATGAAAAAAAAGGAATATGGGAAAGAAGGAAATCTAGCTTATGCATTTAAAACAAAGTAATCCAGTACAGTAGTTTAATTAATTACATAACATTGTCTGACAATACGAACTTTAAAACAAAGCTGAGTAATAAACAATTAAAATAACATATTAAAATAATTGTTTATTCAAAACATAGAGAAAAAAAATAAATTAACAGTTTCTAGTAGTATAATTAACAAAGATAATATATTCAAACAATATATATAACAGTTGTGTCAGAATTCTTATTGGAGGGGAAATTGTTCAGTCCAAATCGTTCCAAACATATGTTGTTTTAATTTAGTTCCATAACAAAAATAAAAAATAAAAAGTCTGAAAAAAAATGCAAAATATATCAAAAAAGCTAAAAAACAATGCTGGATTACTCCTCCTTTGAATCTTTATTTTATTTATTTTACTCAGTTATATAGCGCTATTATTTACACAGTGCTTTACAGACATTATGGGCACTGTCCCCTTTGGGGCTCACAATCTAATTTCCCTATGAATATATCTTTGGAGTGTGGGAGGAAACCGGATTATCCTGAAGAAACCCACGCAAACAAGGGGAGAAGATAAAAACTCCTTGCAGATGTTGTGAAGACTCGGGGTCTTCCGTGGGCGTAATTCTACTCAGACAACACAGGGTGAGGGTAAAACAGTATGGCAATACTTTATTGAACCACGAAACAGGCAATAAACACACAGAAAAGTCCCAGCAAATACCCAAGATGGTATAACATTACACAGTCCTCACTTTTCCGCTGGTCCGCCTGGGATAGAACAGCTGCGACTTTGGGACTTCCAGGGCCAACTACCTCAACCAGTGGCCCCTCGCTTCGGGTGGGCCCCCACAGACAGAAGGTAGCGGCAAGCTTAGGAAGCTAGCAGTCCATCAAGGTACAAGGCCAGGGGACCCGAGGGTCCCACCCTGGCCTTTCCGAGAGTTTCCACGGGGCCAGATGACCGGCTGGTCCCAATCTGGCTTCTCCGAATGTCTCCATGGGTTCCAGGTGACCGGAGTGTCCCACCTGGCAACCCAAACAACATATCCATGGGGCCAGGTGACTTCATCATCCCAACCTGGTCTCCTCAAATGTATCCATGGCTCTCTAATGGTCAATGGAGCAGATCCGTATATTTCCAGTCAGGGTCTCGTACCTTTAAGCCGGAATCATGTAGAATCCAAATCTGTGTCTCTTTGAGTAAAGCTATTCTTCCAAGCTGATGGTCTCAGAGAGTCGGATCTTTGATTCTCCCTGTAAAGTCTCTTTCCAATTTCTGTTTTAAGACTCTTTTGCAGCAGAATAGAAAAACCTTTTTTATATTTACATATAAAGGTCATCAGTCACAGGTCGGGGCTAGGGAGAGCATTACTCACAGGGCTCAGGTCTCATTGTTTGGGCTAATCTGCTTACATAGTTATTTACATAGCTGGTATAGCAGGGGCTCTTGTAAATAAACATCATTGTTTCCAAACGAAGAGAGGTCAACATTCAGTTTTATACAAATAGTATCACCTTCTTGACCAGCCACAGGAATATAGATACATTTACAAGTCAACACAAAGATAATTTCTCTTGGTTTAACAAATCTAATTGTCTGGCTGACTAAGATTATAAACTGTATCATCGGATTGCTCCCCCAATCTTAATCAGCCACACATGATAGGATCCCAATCATCCTTCTCCACTTATTGGAGACAGTCCATCAGCATGACTTTAAGCACAGACATGAATGTAAGCGGTCTCACATTCATGAGAACAAAACTTTGCCACATCCAGAGCATATTCCATTTCTTCCTTTCAAATAAACTCCACACGTAATTGAAAACAGTCTGGTATCCAATGCGTTCACACATGCCATCATCAGCATCTTGTGGTTCTTGAATTAAATCCGATCAGTGTCGGTGGCCTGGTATTCAATTCATTGAAGCTGGCACAGCTCCTGAAGTTGCTGTTTCTTCTTGCTGCTGTTTATCCTCTCCAATCTTCCTCCTAAGGCCGGGCTGGTGGAATTGGACATGGTAGCATCCGAAACACGCTGTGTATTCCTCACCTATGGTCTGCTGGGTCTGTCTATATGCCTCCCTGGTTGTGGAGCCCTTTGGACGGTGTGTCCCCTTGCAGCTCCCCCAGATTCGCTGGGCTTAGTATCCCACCTCTGCCATCAAAATGTGAAGACCCGGGGTCTTCCATGGGCGTAATACTACTCAGACAACACAGGGTGAGGGTAAAACAGTGAGGAAATACTTTATTGAACCAGTCCCAGCAAATACCCAAGATGGTATAACATTACACAGTCCTCACCCTTCCGTTGGCCCACAGCCAATAGAACAGCTCCGACTTTGGGACTTTCAGGGCCAACTACCTCAACCAGTGGCCCCCCGCTTCTGGCGGGCCCCCACAGAGAGAAGGTAGCGGCAAGCTTAGGAAGCTGGCAGTCCATCGAGGTACAAGGCCAGGAGACCCGAGGGTCCCAACCTGGCTTCTCCAAATGTCTCCATGGGTTCCGGGTGACAGGAGGGTCCCACCTGGTAACCCCAAACAACATATCCATGGGGCCAGGTGACTTCATCGTCCCAACCTGGTTTCTCCAAATGGGAAAATTGGAAAAAGTAATAAACCTTTATTGAAGAGATGGTTAGAGTTGCGCTACATGCACAATTATTGTCAAGTTTATACTTGGACCCAACATTCGGTACTTCTCTTGGTCAGTTGTGTTCTCATCCGAATGGTCTGCCATTTATATATTTTTTGTCCATGTAGCAAACATTTTCTATCATATGGGTATTTTATATCGACCATTTGGTCCTTTTTGAAATCCCACATACATGTTGCTATGCTCAGTGTGTTTTGTGTCTTATTCAACAATGTCTGTGATCGTACTGTGCCAAAAGCCACTGTGTGTATTCTTTAACCCATATCTGTGGGAGTACTTTTCCATAAGCCGCTGTGTGTATTCTTTAACTCATATTTATGGGAGTACTGTGCCTTTAAGCTGCTGTGTGTACTCTGCAACCCTGCCTGTGAGGGTAGTGTGCCCCATTGTCAGGGTGTGAAATTTTTAATCAGCTTTCTCAGGGAAATGTGAAAACATGCTCTGTGGGTGAAATTTTCCATCAGCTTCTGTGGGTGAAATTTGTTATCAGTTTCTGCGGAGGAAACGTGGAAGCATGCTTTGTGGGTGAAATATGTTATTACTTATCAGCTTCTGTGGGTGACATTTGTTATCACCTTCAGTGGGTGAAATGTGGAAACATGCTCTGTGGATGAAATACTTATTAGTTTCTGTGGGGTGTAATGCAGCGACTTGCTGGCATTACGGTAATGGTCCAGGATGTGTTTTACCTGACCATGTACCTTCCCCCTCAGGTCCTGTGCGCACTGAATGTCTGTCTGATCACATGACTGTTACATCAGCAAGGTCCTGTCTGTGTGTGTGTGTGTGAGCACGGGATGGATATATAAACCCTGCTTGATGGGAGACAGGTGTGTTTGGTGTGTTGGGCGTGAGGCCTGTTCCCCGTGTGTGTAGAAAACCGTGATACAGTGAAGCCTGGCAGCCTGAAAGGTCAGGCTGGATCTTGTGTAGATGCCAGTGGCCTTGGAAGGCAGCGGCTTGGTGAAGAGTCCGGAAAGGCGCAGACTGGATGTGTGTGTGAGTGAAACATTCCAGTAGCCTTAGACGGGACGATGGCTAGAGACCCCCACCTGGGAAAGCCTTAAAGCCACAGTGGTGGCGGATTAAATGGACTGCAGCAGCTAAAACCCGGCAAAGGTAATACACTTTGTTATATGGACACTTGTATGGACATTGCTAAAGTATTACCTTGCTTAAGGCTGTAACCTGGGCCAAGTGGGCCTGCCTGCCACTTGGGCTCGTGGACGTTATATGTGTGAACTGCGGTTTATGAAGTGCAATAAACTGCAGCATTGTGAAATACCGGAAAGACATTGCTGGTGGGCATTAATTGACCCGGTGCAGCGAGTATCCCCCATTATGATGACTAGCGCTGCCTTACATATGGTTCGAGAATGCGGGCAACTGCAGCCTGGTTGCTAGCAGCAACGACCACCCGGTTGCTAGGGGCAATGGCACAGGACAACAAGTGTGGATTAAAGCATCTGGCTGCAACTCGGCGGGGTTGTGAAGATTGTCGTCGCACTCAAATCCGGTTGTTTGCTGCAACTCGGCGGGGTTGCGAAGATTGTCGTCGCACTCAAATCCAGTTTTGCTGCAACTCGGCGGGGTTGCGAAGATTGTCATCGCACTCAAATCCGGTTGTTTGCTGCAACTCGGCAGGGTTGCGAAGATTGTCGTCGCACTCAAATCCAGTTTTGCTGCAACTCGGCGGGGTTGCGAAGATTGTCCGCGCACGCAAAACCTGGTTTGCGGTGGCTCGACGGGGCCACGAAAATTTTTCCGGGGAGAGCGGTGTGTGAATAGTGTCCTGAGGAAATGCAGGAGCAGATAAAAATGACTGTGAAGGGAGCAGCAACTGAGTCTGAAGCTATTGAGCGATTAAAATGCCTGTTAAAACCACAGCAGGAATTTGAGAAACGTCTACTGGACATAGTGCTGGAACCGCTGGAGCCGTGGGCACCGTATAGAATGTCGGCAGTGGACCATTCTGTGAACTCTCCGGGGGCGCCATTGTTGTCCCAGAGTGCCCGGGGAGGTGGTAAGAGCTGTTGTGAACTGAGTCCTAGGACTATTGTTGATTTTTCTTGGAAAAATTCCCCTGCCGGTGTGGTTGTTAAAAAGGGGGCGGAGTCAAAAAGGGGCGGATTTTCAAAACAGCATAGAGTGTAGAAAATCCAAAAAAATTTACTGGTGGTGGGTTGGTATCTCCTAAAAATGACAATGTGACCGTTGATAACGGGGTAGCTCCAGTAGAAGGGGGTGACGTCAAAGTGGGAGGTGACCTGTTAGTCCACAACACCATGTGGAGTGACACAGACCCCGTAGCTGACGGTGACACTACGAAAGTAGAAGGAGAGGTGAGGAGGGGCTAGACGAGGTGAGAAAGTCCCCATCTCGTCGACGGCGCAAGGGCCACAAAAAGGTAGCTCCTGTAGTCCTTGCTGAAAATGAAAATAAAGAAAATGTAGTACTGTGTGCCTTTGTTTCAAGGGTGGATCCTCCTTTAGAGGCAGAAGAGGAGGTGACGTTGCCAGTAGCAACCTCCAGTAAAGTATCAGACAACTATGAAGAGTTGGAGGCAGTTATGCAGATTCATTACAAGCAGGATGATCTACTGGGACAAAAGGATCAGGAACCGACAGCCCTGAAAGAGGAGGTGGCCAGACAAGACCGAGAACTGGAGGAAAACAGCAAGGAAGTCAACAATTGGAAGGAAAAGTTCCAGAGAAATAAAGAGGAGGTTTTTCAGTTGGAGCTTGACAAAGCGGAGTTTGAAGATGAGCTGTGCGAGTTGAAAGATAGGTTCTCCCTGGTACACGTAGAGCTGATACAAGTGAAGCAAAAGCTGGATGAGGGACTACACCAGAGGGATAGAGAGCTGTCTGCCTTAAAAGAGGCGCTGCAGGTTGAAGTTTCCGGACGTGACCAAAACCTAAAACGACTGCACGAACAGTTCAACCGGGAGCTATGTGACTCCAAGAAGGAATATGGTGAACTCATGAGGGAACTGCAACAAATCAAGAGAGACTATGAGGATCTCCTCAGGGTTAAAGGAAAACTAGAGGATGATAAGGTGGATGCAGAGCACATGCGCCAAGTGGTTGAGACCACTCTGCAGGACACCCGTAATGAAAATGGTGATCTCTGCAGAAGGACCTTAGGTCTGGAAGCTCAGGTGAAGGAGCTGCAGACGTTCTGTGATAATCTCCAGAGGGCAGAGACGTGCCTTAAGGAAAGGCTCAGCAAGATGGAGGCTGAGCAGAAGCAGATGGAGGAGTCTATCGGAGAAGCCGCAGACCAGGGCCAGGAGTTGGTCGCTGGTGATGGGATGTATGAAGCAGATACCTCCTCGAGTGATGTGAGCTCGGATGATTCGGTGGATGTAGGAGCCGAGATCAAGGAGCTCAAGGAGTCGCTACAAACCCATTGGAAGCAAGAGGAGCTTCAGAGACGGGCCGCTGAGAGGCGAGTGGCGGAGCTAGAGGAAAAAGTTTCCGGGCTCAAAAGTCGCCTGACAAAGTATCATTCAGTGAACGAGGCCTTCTTGGAGAAGGAAAAGGGCGAACACGTTGCACTCACTCCCTTATACCAAGAGAGGGTGGACCTGAGGAGAGCTAAGAGTGTTAACCACAGATAAATATGAGATGGAAGTGGTCAAGACGTAAATTCGTGAAGTTGTAGCTGTGAGTCAGCTCAGGGAAAGCATACAGGGTGAAGAAGCTGGAGGTCAGTTGTCCCTGAAACCTGAGCTGGTTGATCGTCTGGAAACCACTGGTGAGACCGAAACGTCTCGGTACAAGTGCCTCGTAGATGTACCCGAGGATTTGAGGGAAGAATGCACCAGTGAGTCCGTGCATGAGGAGTTTAAGAAGGCCGTAGGAGCCTGTAAGGTGTACTTGAGCTCAGAAGCTAAACAGCTGGTGGTCCTGTCCACGACCGAAGTCACAGTGAAGAGGGTGGCTATCCTAAGTGACATGCATGCTGTTGGAGTACCGAGTGACCTACCTGCGAGAGGTAGAACAGTTGAATCTCGCTAGACTGCGAGTGGATAGACAGCATCATCTGAGTAGCAGAAGATGGCTGCCGTCTAGAAATTATGAGACCAGACAGAGAAAGGGCCCCCTAAATAACAGAACAGCTATAGCTGGAGTTAGGGACCTTTCAAAATGTCCTGAGAGTAGTGGGCGTGGGTTTAGAGGTAGTGAGACCTCCAGTAACTCAGGTTTGAGCAGCCCATACAAACGACCCAATAGAGGACGGGACGCGACCAATCAGCGATTTTGGCGCAAAATTTAAACAATGCTCTGTTGATTGGTGGCGGCCGTCAGATGCGACTAATCAGCGACTTTAGGGCCAAATTTAAACCCCGCTCTGCATCGTTCTGCTGTTTGGTCGCGGTCGCCGGCCTCGACCAATCAGCAGAGCAGTGTTTAAATTTGGCGCCAAAATCGCTGATTGGTCGCGGGCGGCGGCCGCGACCAATCAGCGAGCCGTGTTAGTGAGGAATGGAGAGCGTGTTTAAATTTGGCAACAAAATCGCTGATTAGTCGCGACCGCGACCAATCAGCAAAGAGGTGTTTAAATTTGGCGACAATACTGCTGATTGGTCGCGGCCGGCGACCGCGACCAATCAGTAGAGCGATGCAGAGCGGTGTTTAAATTTGGCGCCAAAATCGCTGATTAGTCACGGCTGAAGGTAGCGACCAATCAGCAGAGCGTTGTTTAAATTTTGCGCCAATACTGCTGATTGATCTTGGCCAGCGACCGCGATCAATCAGCAGAGCGTTGTTTAAATTTGGCGCCAATCTCGCTGATTGGACGCGTCTGGCGTCCGCAACCAATCAGCAGAGCGTTGTTTAAATTTGGCGCCAAGCTCGCTCATTGGTCGCGACTGGCGTCCGCGACCAATTAGCACAGCAGTGTTTAAATGTGGCGGCAAGATTGGTGATTGATCGCGGCCGCTATTTAAATGTGGCGCCCAAATCGGTGATTGGTCGCGGGCAGTGGCCGCGACCAATCAGCAGAGCGGTGTTTAACTTTAGCGCCAAGATCACTGATTGGTCGCGTGCGGAGAGCGCGACCAATCAGCGAATCGTATTAGTGAGGAACGGGGAGCGGAATCGTATTAGTGAGGACCGGGGAGCGCCGCTGCCTGTGCGGCTACTTCCGCTGCGAGAAGCCTGGAGATGAGCGACTGCTCGCAGCAGAAGTATCCCGACCCGCAGCGCCGCTCCCCGGTCCTCCCTTCACACCCTAGCCGCTGATCTCCCCACAGTATCCGCATGGTGTTACAAAGGTCCGGACATTTGTGTTAAAAATCGCTGATTGGTCGCTGGCGCTGCCCGCGACCAATCACCGATTTGGGCGCCAAATTTAAATATCGGCCGCGACCAATCACCGATCTTGGCTCCACATTTAAACACCGCTGTGCTGATTGGTCGCCGACGCTGGGCGCGACCAACACCGATTTTGGCGCCACATTTAAATAGCGTCCGCGACCAATCAGTACAGCGGTGTTTAAATGTGGAGCCAAGATCGGTGATTGGTCGCGGCCGATATTTAAATTTGGCGCCTAAATCGGTGATTGGTCGCGGCCAGCGCCAGCGACCAATCAGCGATTTTTAACACAAATGTCCGGATCTTTGTAGCACCATGCGGATACTGTGGGGACATCAGCGGCTAGGGTGTGAAGGGAGGACCGGGGAGCGGCGCTGTGGGTCACCGATTTGGGCGCCAAATTTAAATATCGGCCGCGACCAATCACCGATCTTGGCTCCACATTTAAACACCGCTGTACTGATTGGTCGCGGACACTATTTAAATGTGGCGCCAAAATCGGTGATTGGCCGCGCCCAGCGTCGGCGACCAATCAGCACAGCGGTGTTTAAATGTGGAGCCAAGATCGGTGATTGGTCGCGGCCGATATTTAAATTTGGCGCCCAAATCGGTGATTGGTCACGGGCAGCGCCAGCGACCAATCAGCGATTTTTAACACAAATGTCCGGATCTTTGTAGCACCATGCGGATACTGTGGGGACATCAGCGGCTAGGGTGTGAAGGGAGGACCGGGGAGCGGCGCTGTGGGTCGGGATACTTCTGCTGTGAGCAGTCGCTCATCTCCAGGCTTCTCGCAGCGGAAGTATCCGCACAGGCAGCGGCGCTCCCCGGTCCTCACTAATACGGTTCCGCTCCCCGCTCTTCACCAATACGATTCGCTGATTGGTCGTGCTCTCCGCACGCGACCAATCAGTGATCTTGGCGCTAAAGTTAAACACCGCTCTGCTGATTGGTCGCGGCGGCTGCCCGCGACCAATCACCGATTTGGGCGCCAAATTTAAATATCGGCCGCGACCAATCAGTACAGCGGTGTTTAAATGTGGAGCCAAGATCGGTGATTGGTCGCGGCCGATATTTTAATTTGGCGCCCAAATAAGTGATTGGTCGCGGGCACTGCCAGCGACCAATCAGCAATTTTTAACACAAATGTCCGGATCTTTGTAACACCATGCGAATAATGTGGGGACATCAGCAGCTAGGGTGTGAAGGGAGGACCGGGGAGCGGCGCTGCGGGTCGGGATACTTCTGCTGCGAGCGCCCGCTCATGTCCCGGGTTCTCGCAGCGGAACTATTCGCACATGCAGCGCCGCTGACATCCATGCGGCTAGGGTGTGAAGGGAGGACCGGGGAGCGGCGCTGACATCCAATTGGTCGCGGCAGCTATTTAAATGTGCCGCACAAATCGGTGATTGGTCGCGGTCTTGGCCCGTGACCAATCACTGATCTTGCGGCTAAAGTTAACCACTACTGTGCTGATTGGTCGCCGACGCTGCCCGCGACCAATCACCGATTTGGGCACAAAATTTAAATATCGGGAGCGACCAATCACCGATCTTGGCTCCAGATTTAAACACCGCTGTGCTGATTGGTCACGGCCGATATTTAAATGTGGCGCCCAAATCGGTGATTGGTCGCGGGCAGCGTCGGCGACCAATCAGCACAGCGGTGTTTAATTTTGCGCTAAGATCAGTGATTGGTCAGGTCCGAAGACTGCGACCAATCATCGAATCGTCTTGGTGAGGACCGGGGAGCGGCGCTGCCTGTGCGGGTACTACCGCTGCGAGAACCCGGGACATGAGCGGGCGCTCGCAGGAGAAGTATCCGACCTGCAGCGCCGCTCCCCGGTCCTCTCTTCCGCATGGAGGTCAGCGACGCCGGCGGTCCATCCGCTGCTACCGGCCGGGAGATGAGCGCCTCGCGCCGCTCATCTCCCGGCTGCATCTCTGTCCCGCAGATGGGTCCAGCGGTCGGGTTCCTTCTGCTGTTGCCGGCCGGGAGATGAGCGCCTCGCGGAGCTCATCTCCCGGAAGCATCGCCGCTCAGCTCCATCCCGCAGATGAGCCGCTAACGGCCGCCATCTTTTTTCAGAAATCCCGCGGCGCTGATTGGCCGCTGCCGGACCAATGAGCGACGTGGGATTTCCTGGACAGACAGACACACAGACAGACAGACAGACGGGATAAGACGATTATATATATAGATGGACTGGGCCGCAAAGTATTGCAAACAAGTAGTGTTGTATATAATCCCTGACTATAGGCTCGGTAACACAGTAACCCATGCATTTAAAATTAGTTGGTTTGTCGGCTGACAGAAGATAAACAACATTCATTTCATCAAATCATTCTTAACTTGTGTAGTAATTTTCAAGCCATTAGGCAGCATACATCTCATTAGTCAGCAGTACATCAGATGACCAGTAACTACTGTCCTTGGTTCTGGCGACAGATTGGAATCAAATCTATCAATAAGCCATTTGTCTTAGAAGATTTTCAGTCAAGCTAAAATCATCTATTCCACCCTGCTCATTACACAGTTACACCATTATTTACTGTGGGGATCCTGTCACAAACATCACAAAGGCGAAATCAGGAGTAAACTATTAGACTGGAACTGCAAAAGTGGGTGATGAACAAGAGTCAATAAATCACTATTGATTTCTGCAGCTCAGGAACTATCCACAAATGAACAATGAGGAGCAGCATGCTAGCATCCTTCTCTTTTAGTTTCATGGTGTGGAAATAGTAGAAAAAATATTGATACTGTAATTTGCATCAGGCAGAGGCATAGCATATGGAGGACACAAGGGAGTGCACAAGTACAAGTACATATGGGGGACACCAGTATCTATTTTTATACAAGTGCCCAATTTTGCGTGCCCTCAATGGCGTATAATCCAAGAGGAGCAGCACTAGGGAATCTCCACTGCACTAAGCAGCACTGACAAACTCCACTTCTAGGAGCGACACAGGGGTGCAGTGAATGCCCGCCATGAAGTCAGTGAGCTAAATGTGTAAAGCTGCTTTCTCATCTCGGTAACTGCAGCTGATCGGGATGACAGACACGTCTTTATAATGAGAGTCTTGCCATCTCGGTTTCTGTCTATGCAGAGTGCAGCAGCTGATGACAAACGCATCTTAACTATTGTGCTCTGCATAGGCAGCAACTAAAATGACCAAGGCTGGTAAGCGAATGGATGAAAACAGTATTGAATTGCAGTGACAAGCAAAAGGGTAACAATGTTTAGAACTTTTGGACTTGTTAACTACGATATTTTGCCTGGACGTCCACCTCTTGGCTTTTGAATGAATGGACGGACTTCATTTCGTATAATTCCAGCTGTCATGGCACTCACATGATACAGTTTGGCAATTTTCTTGGCCGAGAGACCGCTATCAATGAGCTGGATGAGGCTGTTTCTCTTCTTTTTCGAACCAGTGACCTTTCACTTGGGAATCAACCCAACACTGAGCTATTAGGGAATGTGAGAACAGGTTGTATTTTGTAATATACAGGAAGAAAAATTTTTTTCCACCACCAGGAGCAAAACAGTAACAATGCAGTGATATGGCAAGAATCTGCAGAACTAATCATATGCTAAATAGTTGCAAGTCAAATTTAAGTATGAGATAGCCAAGATGATTGTCTATAAAATGATGGTAGTCTCACGTTCAAAGCTGTAGTGGATGTTCAGATATGGAGCCTGAAAGTCAAAAGTTCAAAACTTTGTTACCCTTTTGCTCGTCACTGTATATGCATTGTATGTGTTGCACTGAGCTCTCCCGCAGCTCTCTGACTCTCCTCTCACTCAGGGAATGAGGATTTCAATACTGAACTGGTGAAAGGGACTCAGGGAGCCGTGCAGCAGGTGCTGGCAACGCACACTATGCTATTACAACTAAGAAATATACTCCAGGATTTATCACTGTACAGTGATAAAACCCCATATTCAGCAGTAATAAGTTTAGTCATAGTATTGATCTACAAAAACAGACCAGCACCTCCAAACAGAATAGAGCAAGTGTGAACAGGTGCAAGCTGCTCTAACTGAATAATATATAAATAAAATAATACAGCAGCCTTGTGTAAGTAAGATGCATGCAAACATTGAATATATGAAATTTGGATTGCATACTGCTGTATAGTATACAGTACAGACCAAAAGTTTGGACACACCTTCTCATTTAAATATTTTTCTGTATTTTCATGACTTTGAAAATTGTACATTCACACTGAAGGCATCAAACCTATGAATTAACACATGTGGAATTATATCCTTAACAAAAAAGTGTGAAACAACTGAAAATATGTCTTATATTCTAGGTTCTTCAAAGTAGCCACCTTTTTGCTATGATGACTGCTTTGCATACTCTTGGCATTCTCTTGATGAGCTTCTACTTTGAAGAACCTAGAATATAAGACATATTTTCAGCTGTTTCACACTTTTTTGTTAAGTATATAATTCCACAGGCGTTAATTCATAGTTTTCATGCCTTCAGTGTGAATGTACATGTAGTATCGGCGTCTCTGCCCCTTGACAGGCAGAGACGCCGTCCCACTTACCGCCGCGCTCCCTGCCCGGCGTCCTCCGGCGCTCCTGCCTCTGATGCTGCCGGCATGCGTAGCTTCCCGGGCACTGTGCTTAGGGCGCGCGCTCCCTCCCTCTTAAAGCGGCCACGCGCCGTCCTAAGGAGTCCCCGGCCAATGGCCGGAGGTCCTCTCATATAAAGGGCACCTCCTCCAAAATGGAAGTGCCCGTGCAAGGTTGTAGCTTTGTGTGTTTCTGCTTCAGCCCTCAAGTCCCGCCCGCCAGCCTGACTACAAGTCCAGTCTGCCAGCCTGACTACAAGTCCAGTCCGCCTGCTTGTCTACTCTCCAGCCCGACAGCCTGTCTACAGTCCAGTCCACCAGTCTGTCTATGGGCTCTGTCCACCTGCTTACCAGGAAGCACCTGCCCGTTACCTGCCGTGCCTACCAGCCAGCCTACCTGGAGGCTCCTGCCTGTTACCTGCCGTGCCTGCCAGCTCGCTTACCTAGAAGCGCCTGCCTGTTACCTGCCGTGCCTACCAGCCAGCCTACCTGGAGGCTCCTGCCTGTTACCTGCCGTGCCTGCCAGCCCGCTTACCTAGAAGCACCTGCCTGTTACCTGCCGTGCCTACCAGCCCGCCTACCTGGAGGCTCCTGCCTGTTACCTGCCGTGGGAGTCACCTGCTCTCATACAATGTCAGTCCCCAGAGTAGCACCTGGTCCCTCTGCTCGGTCCTTCCCTGGTCACGGAGTCGATTGAGCCGCCGTACGACCTTGGTCGGTCCGAGTTGATACCTAGTTACGCCCCTCTGGTCCCTCCTTGCACCACAGCACAGAGGTTTCACCACCCGGATCCGTAACAGTACAATTTTCATAGTCATGAAAATACAGAAAAATCTTTAAATGAGAAGGTGTGTCCAAACTTTTGGTCTGTACTGTATATTTACAAAAAAATGAATGAACTTAGGTCATAAATTGGCCAATTCACGAGAGCCCACTAGCCATGATAAGGTATAACTTTCTTTGATGGGACCCTAACCTCATATTTATGAAACATGCTTCTCTTGGGCTAAAAGCCTACTAATTTAGATGGCAGGTAGGATCCAGCAATAATTAACAACAGCCTAACTGAAGTAGAAACCTCAGCACCACAAAAGAAAATGAGACTGTAGGTCTTGCTGCAGTGTTATTTATTTGGATCCGGCAAGGAGTCAAAGAGATATGGTCCATTGTTTCGACCATGAGCGGTCTTTGTGGGCTTTCACCCTGCCGCATTTCCAGATTCCCGACTCTTGCTACACACAGAAGTCATTGACAAACACCGCTGTCGGTCAAAACGTTGGACCAAATATCTTTTGACTCCTTGCTGGATCAAAATAAATAACACTGCAGCAAGACCTACAGTCTCATTTTCTTTTGTGGTGCTGAAGTTTCTACTTCAATTAGTCTGGACCATGAGTCCCTTCCTCGAGCACACTATATTTAAAAGGACAGTGCTGCTGGTCTTTTTCCTTCATCTAAAATCAGTCTAAGGCCTCATTCAGAAGTCTTATTTTTGCATATGAGTGGTATCCGAGGTTTTCCCAGATAGCACTCGAACCTGTGATAGTCTATGAGGCCATTCACACGTCTGTGAATTTTCGTGAAAAAACATGTCTGATTTTGATCTGAGGGTTGGATCAAAATCGGCAATGCAAGTCTATGGGTACGTGAAAAACTCATGATGGCATCCAAGTGCGGTCCTATTTTCACAAAATGTCACCAGGGGAAGGTAAACAATTTTTTTTTCTCCACTTGTGAGATAAACTAATGACACTCAGATCACACTCTGATCAAACTCTGATCAAAGTCTGATCAAAATAATCGGCCCATTTTTCAGGTATAGACCTTCAGTCAGAGGCCTCTCACCTGCCTAAATCAGAGCTCCTGCTTTACACTGAGGAGTGGCAAACACCCCAAAACGTGTCTGCAAATGGAGTTCCTGGTATGGCTTCTTATCTTAAGTCATGTGGCAAAGTTCTTTAAAGGGTCAATATTGACTTTCAGAATTGCTACATCCAATGGTGGCTCTAGAATTCAAGTCCTCTTCCTCTCTGAAGAGATTATTTGCATGGTTTTCCATTCACTCGGAGTGAATTTGCAAAATTTTAGCATAAAAAAAATGATGCGACTTTTCAAAGCATTTTACTCCAGGATACTAGCGTAAAAAGCTTTGATGACTTTGCATACAAAGTACAGAATTTCAAGGTTTATGGTTTGGAAATCATCAAAATTAAAAAAAAGTCTTGATTCGTTATTGCATTTGTGCCTTTTATTAGCTAGATTTTGTTGTTTTCACCTGTTTTTTTTTGTTGCATTTTAACCTTTTAATTTACATATTTTGTGTTTTTTAAAGTCTATCCCATATGTCCACCTATAACGTTACTGCTCATCAAAGTCACCGTGTCTCGCTGAGCGCACTGTGAGCCGGATTTGGGGAACGTCGTGGGAAGCGCTGGACTACGTCGGACCTGCGTGTGAACTGCTTTTCTAGTAAATTGGACAACAAGAAACAGAGTCTTGTTTTTTTTTTCTCTTTTTTTATGTTTTTCAGGTTTCCATTTGTGGACTACGTTGGTTTCCCTGTCGGACCTGCGTGGGATTTTTTTTATATATAAATTGGTGAGCCAGGGAAAGTGTGGGAGAGTGTTTATTTAAATGAAATATTTTTGGTACATGTGTGTGACTTTTTTTGATTACTGGGTTAGTAATGGGTGTGTCTGATAGGCACCTCTCCATTACAAACACCAGGGCTTGATGTCAACTGTGTTTTTTGACAATATACAGCTGACATCAACCTCAAGCCCCATTACTCTGATTGCCAACGCACCAGGGCAATCGGGAAGAGCGAAGGATCTAAAGTGAGGTGCCACATCTGGGGTGGCTGTAGGCTGGTACTTTTAGGCTAGGAAAGACTCAATAACCATGGACCTTTCCAGCCTGATAATATCAGCTCTCAGCTGTCTGCTTTACCTTTGCTGATTATCAAAAATGAGGGGGACCCTACATCGTTTTTTTTCATTTAATTATTTATTAGGTTAATACATTTACAGTAAGCTACACACGCAAGGCACTTAATATATATCTCACGGATATCTATTTAGCTATCTTTCTACACCATATCTATCTATTTATCTATCTATCAATCTATCTATATCTTTGCACATCTTTAACACCTAAAAATCTGTCATTTCTATTCTGCATTCTATTCCGGTACGTGTCACATGGACAGCGCACAGACCGCACATGGATGACGCACAAATTACGCACACGTACACACATAATACCGCTACTGGTTTTTCCAGTACCGGCAGCAGCAGGATGTGTGAAGGGGACCAAAGACTGTCTTTGTTGCCCACAGCAACCAATCAGAGCTCAGCTTTCATTTCCTACACTGCTCTGCAAAATTTAAATCTATGCGCTGATTGGTTGTTATGGACAACAAATACATTATTACCACTAGATAGCTTTGATAGATGACTTCCTATAAGTTTTTACATTGTATTAATTCCTTTCACTATAAAGTGATACTTCGGAGGCAGTCCTCTTTAATACAGACATAAACCAGTTCTTGATACCTCTGATCTGCTCGTCAGTCGCAAATCTGTAATCCAGCAACAATATCTGTGACTGATGAAGAAAAATATACCCAAAATCTACTATGCAAGTATTTGAATGGGGTGGATTTGCCAAAAGCACTCCCTTCATGGACGCTGCTCACTAGACTCACACATCATTTATTGACTATGAACAGCAGTCAGATAGAGGCCCGGGCTGTGACCTGGCAATTAGTCTCATGTCTTCATGTCTTTGCAGCACTGCACCTTAACATCATAATCCTTTACTTTGATGTATCTTATTATTTATATTGTAAAGGGTGAATAAGCAGAAATTCCTATGAGTTTATGGGAAGGCAGAGACAGCTGGGATATGCTTTTTATGTATTTTGATGGATGTTATCATAACAGGAGTAGGAGTGAATGGGGGTTGCTTTAGTTTGTGGATGAAGTCAAGTGGCTGTAGAGCAATTAGGTTAACCTGGTGAAGCTGAACATACCATTGTAATCAATATTATGACAGGTCAGAGGCTTGTGATTAATAACCATATTAGAGTGTGACATGTGTCACGATCTGTTAGAAGTAAACACAGCTTAGTCTACCTGTGATAATCATCTAGCTCCTTGCCGGTACTTCCATAAGAACCTACGAAGATTAATGAGATTTATTAAGAGCTAAAGCTAACTGGTCATAATGGGACGACTGCTGGAAGTTCACTAGTTGTTAATGAGGAGGGTTTCTGATGTCTAGACATATTTGTTCTGCACTTTCTTTGCGGAGCACTTTCCTTCTGAATGAAGTCCTAAGTTCTTGAGAACACAAAGACGAATCATTTTGCATTTCATTACCAAACATATTAATCCTTATTCATTAGTAAATTTATACTAACAATTGTATTGGCATGGATTCAAGTGTTTGCTATCATAGCCAACATCAAGGTTGCCAACTAGACTTTTTATTTTTTCTGGAGAGCTTTTGAAAAAATCACGGACAGACGATATATTATACGGACACATTGGAATATCATAATAAATCATTATAAGTGATACACATCTACAGCCCATAATTATGATATGAAGACATCAGCCGCACTCATTGTAATCTGTAAACTTATGATAAATATAGTAAAAAAAAAATCTATATTAGCTTCTTCCGCTTCAAAATAAAGATTCTTACATTTCTTTTATGGACAGGGTAAAAAAGTGCCGTATTTTTACGGATTGTCCGTGAATTTCTGGAAAGTTGGCAACTCTGAACACCATGTTGTATTGAACATATCTACTTTCCCTACAGTACAATATTAACTGTATCCCTATTATAAAAAAGAAAGTTCAGCCAATAGCTTAAAATAAAAGAAAATAAATATTTCACACCGCATGTAAAATAATCAAAGCATTCATAGAATTTCTGGAAATCATTTGGCTGGTATTATCCAAAGTGGTCTGAGGACGTTGAGGGTTTAATGGTAACAATCCTGGTTGTCTACAGTAGTAATGCACAGAATACTTACACAGTCTATGGAGGTAAAAGAGGTAATGCTAACAACTCTGATGCTCGAGTTTAATAGTTACATCCCTGGTGGTGTAGGGGGTCAAAACCAACATTTCTGGTGGTATAGGGTATTGAAGGGGTTAGATCCAACACCCCTAGTAGTCTAGGGAAGTGAAGGAATTAAAGGGAGTCTGTCAACACAAAATGATTGTTCAAACCAAGCAAAGGTGCCAGTGCGCCCTTGGCCAAAAGTCTGAGTGTACCTTCCCACCTGCTTGTTTTCCATCAATTGTAGACATCCATCTCTAAAGCCAGAGCTGTCAATTAAGAAAGAGGGGGGTGGAAATAGATGTAAAACATTTAGGTGAGAAGGTCTACTGAACTGTTTGGCCATGGCAAGAGTCGACCAAGTGCATGTGCTTGCTTTGAATAGTCATTTAGCGGTGACAACTCTTTTTAAAGTCAGCATCCCTTATGCTTAGGGGGAGTGATTATACAGCCTTGATCATGGCTGGGATCAAGAGGACAGTGTGGTTGTGATTTAACAGCTCAACACTTGTTTGTGTCATTAGAATATTTTATGAGTGCAATGCTTGATCATTAATAGGATTACAGGGAGTCTAGTCACATTTTCCACTCCTCAACATTGAAATTGCAACACCAAGAAGGAAAAGTCTTGGAATTAATTGAATAATTAATTACCGTATTTTTCGGACTATAAGACGCACTTTTTCCCCTCCAAAATTTTGGAGGAAAGTGGGGGGGTGCGTCTTATAGTCCGATATACATAAATACTGTGGGTGGTGGGGCATGTGGGGGAAGCGACAGCAGCGAAGTAGAGGAGCACAGGAGGCCGCAGATGCCTGCTGCAGCCTACACTGTGCCCGCTACTAAAGAAAATAAATATTCACTGCTCCCCACGCCCATGGGCATGGGGAGCAGTGAATATTTATTTTCCTTAATAGCCGGCACACTCTGCCCGCAGCGTGGCTCCTGGTATGTATGGCACCCTTCATCCCTGTATGTATGACCCCGCTCATCCCTCATCCCGGTATGTGTGGCCCCCCTCATCCCTCTTCCTGGTATAGAGGGATGAGGGGGGCCATACATACAAGGATTAGGTGGGCCATACATACAGGGATGAGGCATGAGGGGGGCCATACATACAGGGATGAAAGATGCCATACATACCAGGAAGAGGAATGAAGGTGCCATACATATCAGGAAGAGGGATGAAGATGCCATACATACCAGGATGGGTGTGAGGGGGGCCATACATACCAGGAAGACAGATGAGGGGGGGCCATGCATATCAGGATGGGGGATTGGGGTGTCATGCATATCAGGATGGGGATGAGGGCCACATATAACAAGAAGGAGGGGGCCATATATACCAGGATGGGGGATATTAACAGAATTGGGGGACATTACCCCTATAACAATGTCAGCAGCAGACCCCCTCCCTCTTAACATGGCATCATGACAACACATTTTTTCCTTAAATTTATTTTTCTATTTTACTCCTCTAAAACCTAGGTTTGTCTTATGGTCCGGTGCGTCTTATAGTCAGAAAAATAAGATAATTGGAAAAGAAAATAATAAAAAAATAAAAACAAAATTTTAATAATATCTTGCTTTATTCAGCATCCAGTATGAACACCACATACAGTACAGACCAAAAGTTTGGACACACCTTCTCATTTAAAGATTTTTCTGTATTTTCTTGACTATGAAAATTGTACATTCACACTGAAGACATCACATGTGGAATTATATACTTAACAAAAAAGTGTGAAACAACTGAAAATATGTCTTATATTCTAGGTTCTTCAAAGTAGCCACCTTTTGCTTTGATGACTGCTTTGCACACTCTTGGCATTCTCTTGATGAGCTTCAAGAGGTAGTCACTGGAAATGGTTTTCACTTCACAGGTGTGCCCTGTCAGGTTTAATAAGTGGGATTTCTTGCCTTATAAATGGGGTTGGGACCAACAGTTGTGCTGTGCAGAAGTCTAGTGGATTTTCATAAGGGCTAATAGAAGAAAATCGACCCCAAAATTTGTCATGCAACATATCCCAAATTGGTAATACCCCATATGTGGTCAAAAGCTACTGTTTCCACACACAGCAGGGCTCGGACGTCAAAAATTGCTACTTGAATTTTAGAGCTGGAATAGATTGCGGATACAATGCGGTATTTTCAGAGAGACTGAACTGCTAAATTAATTTAAAAAGAATTTAAACCATAAAAATCACAATTGTACATTTCATGAAAAGTTGTAAGGGCCATTGAAACAGAACTCGAGGTCTGAAGTGATGAGTACAGTTTTCAGAATTTTACAATTATGGTGAAATCTTCCTGGATCATATTATACAATATGTTTATTGTCTTTTTGAACTAAATGAACAAATAATTTGAGGAACCAAATATGTTACTGGAATCATCCGAACATGCACATATTTGTGACAATATTAATTAATGATTAATGCACTTCCTCATGTGTTTCAATACCATTTCTCCCCAGGTGGAAAAATATTTCATTTCTGCTGAGTAATATAGAAATTTAGTATATACCCTAGGTGCATAACAATTTTTGGTCCAAGGAGCACATTGTTATACTGAACTAATTCGAAGGGCTGCAACAAAATTGAAAGGGGTACTTACATGAATACATCACCAGAACCACAGACAGTAAATTAATACATCATCAAAACCAAGTCTTGAGTATTTGAGAAGGATTTGGAGATTTTGCATAAACTCAACCAAATCCTCCTCATAATCTCAAAACTAAGTCTTGAAGAATTTTCAGTTTTAACATAAAACATGTTAAGGATTGCTACATGATCAGAGCCACAGTCAATACATGAATGCAGATTCAGAACCACCATCAGTACATGCATGAGTGGACATATCGTTGGTGCAATCTGTGTATTCGCACAGGGGCCCAATGAGTAAGGGGGCCCATTTCCACATCCAAAGCAGGTGGAATTGGGCATTATGAGCTATTGGACTGCAAAGGGTCTTATATTCTCCTTGCACAGGGGCCCTCTTCTGTCTGTGTCTGCTAGTGAGTACATGAATACAATAGGACCACAGTGCTCAATTGCAGTTTCAAGTCAGCCCCATATGTTCGTATCACGTGAACCTGCAACTCCCAGTAGGTCCTTAACAATGGTAAGGAGATACTGGGAGTTGCTGTTACTAGACATCATCAAACTGCAGACCATGCAGGAACCACAGTACTGATGAGACATAGTCAGTATAACAAATAAACATTTACATTCAGGTACCTTATAGGTGACATCTTCTCTAATTGAAGTAGTTCCCATCTCTTTTATCTCCAACCCTTTTGTGATAGTACAGATACCATGATGAGATTTCATGCCCATAGTGTCTCTCTCCAGACTTCCCTCTTCTCCGGCCTTCAGTAGCACTTCCCGACATGGTACCCCCCCTTAAAAATAAAAGTATTATTATAATGCCCCATGAATAAAAATATCTCCCATGCTGTGCTCCTGAATTAACAATTGCCCCTCACTGTACTACCTGCACAAAATATATCCCCCAAGCTGCCCTTCTCCATAATTCCGCCTACACTGCCCCTCTCTATAATGTCCCCCACCCTGCCTCCCTCCAAAATATCCCACCAAACACTGCTCCTTTCCATAATGTCTTCCCGACACTGCCCCTCTTCATTATGTCCCACCCACACTGCCTCTCCAAAATATCCCCCACTCACTGCCCCTTTCCATAATGTCCCCTCACACTGTCATTCTCCATAATGCCCTCCCCCATACTGCCCTCCCCATAAAGCCCCCCCCATGCTGCCCTTTTCCATAATGCCACTCTACGCTCTCATAATGTCCTCCCCACACTGCACCTCTCCAAAATATCCCCCATACACTACCCCTCTCTGTAATTTCTCCCCCACACTGCCCATCCAAATAAGGTCCCCCCATTCTGCCCTTCTCCATAATTTCCCCCACACTGCCCTTCTCCATAATGTCCCCTTTACTGCCCCTCTCCAAAATGTCTCCCACATTGCTCTCTGCATACTGTACCCACTTTACAATTTACCACCCCCCATTGCCCCATAAGGTGCCATCAAAGTAAAAGTCACACCAACCCTACCCCTCTCCTCCTATAATAGTATATTTAATCTTCGGATCCTTCATGGAGCACTTCCTGTCTCCTGACGAATCCTTGCAACCTCTAATTTAAGGTGCCGGCAACAGCAACAGTGTGATGAAGTCACAGCATGGTGACTTCATCACGCTGCTGCATGTTGGGCTGATGAGCACTGTCCTGCCCCTATCCTGGCGCAGAAGTGTTCAGCTGTATTCACATCTAAAAGACGCGAATACAGTTGAATATAGGAAGATGAGAACTGGAGTCTCCCGGTTCTCCACAAGCTGCAAAATATCCTTCAGCAGGTTGCATTTCCGCATGTTTTTTTTTTTTTTGCAGGACAAGTTTTATTTTCAAATGACACCATCCATTTTATCCTGCAATGTACTGAAAAACGGGGAAAAAATTCAAATTTTGAGGTTTTGAGGTTTTGCTTTCATGGCAATCATTGTGCAGAAAAAAATTACTTAGCACCTGTTACAGCGATAGTAACCATGTTATTTCGAAAATCATTTAAAAAAATGATTTCGCTTGTGTGGCCACTCTCCAAGAGCTGTAATATTTTTCTTTATCTTTGATTGGTTTGAGGGTTTGTGTTTTGCATGGCAAAAGCTGCCATTTTTATTGATACCATTTTAGGGTAAAAGTTTTTCAGCGTCCATGCCACGCCGCATTGATGCAGTAATTGATGCAAAAGGAGCCCCGACCAAGTATTGAGTGCATTTACTGAACATACATTTCAGTAGGCCAACATTTCGGATTTTAAAAACATTTTTCAAGCTGTTGTTATAAAGTATTCTAATAAACTGAGATAATGACTTTTGTGTTTTCATTGGCTGTAAGCCATAATCGTCAACATTAACAGAAATAAGCACTTGAAATAGATCACTCTGTTTGCAATGACTCTATATAATATAGGATTGATTTGAACCCCTAATTGAGATTGACAGGAGTTAACAGCATTGGGCGGAGCTCAGCTTCTGAGTCCAGTCATCATCTGCCGGGAAAGATGTGGGCTCAGCTCCTGAGTCCAGTCATCATCTGCCGGGAAAGGTGTGGGCTCAGCTCCTGAGTCCAGTCATCATCTGCCGAGTCCGCGTCAAAGACAGGCACCTAACCTATGACGTTTCAGTACAGCATATGTCGGGAAGGGGTTAAAGGCAAGCTATCATCAGAAAATGACCTATTGCTTAACTCAGGTTTTTATATTGCATATACTTGTAAAAAAAAAATTGGCAATGTTTTTTATTTTTATTTTCATATCATAATATTATTACCGCAGGAAGTTAGCATCTAAAAAAGAGTAAAAATAAAATAGCAAAAACTTTTTAACCCCTTCATGACCTTGGATGTACCCATATGATTTTGTGCCTTGCATAGTTTTTTTGCAAAATAGAGCATGTCACTTCTTTCGGTGTTTTTTCAGCTTTTTTTCACCCATTGGAAGCAATGGGTGGTGAAAAAAATGCTGAAAAAAACGCACCAAAAATGCAGGTGTCAGGTATTTCAGCGTTTTTTCAGCGATTTTTGTGCCAAAACCAGAAAAAGATTTTTTTTTTCACTGAACATTATGTACATGCATTAAAGAGATAAAAGGACAGTGAAAAAAAACACACCAAAAAAACAAGCAAAAAAGCAAGAAAATCCTGAACAAGCCGCCTGGCAAGAGATCAGCTTTTGCTGCAGAAAAAAACCCAGCAAAAACACAATGTGTGAACATAGCCTTAAAGGAAATAAGTAAGAAAGTTAAAAAAGATTATTAAAAATATTTGTAAAAAAAAAAAATCACAAAATAATAATAAAAAAATATATATATTATACCCATAAATCCATATTTTTATGTAAAAAATAAATAAACAAAAAAGTATGTGGCGCCCTGCTACGCACAGGTGCCACAGAACCCAGTAGGATGCATGGATGGACTTCTCCACAAGAGGCCCTCATTACATTTACACACCTCCACCCTACTACCTCAGACCACCAGAGGGAGCCCGTTAGGGATATATATAGGGAAGGTGGAGCCAGGCAGCTCAGTCAGAAGTGAGTTCAGTGAGAAGTGAGTTGGAGAGCGTGCTGACGCTGAGAGCAGCGAAGGCGCAGCTCGTCTGCTGCTGCCGTAGTGAGGGCCCTGAGTGTGGCCGACGGCAAAGAGGAAAGGAGAGAGGAGTAGAAGGGGGCAGAGGAGCGTACCAGGCTCACCCCGAAATATACACTGGACACCGGGTCCGCGCCTACAGGGTCATTTACACCCAGTAGGGACCACCGGACACCTGGAGGACTACAAGTCCCAGGTCGAACAACGCTGACTACAGTACCAGGGCTAGGAGTCACGGAGGCCCCAGCGTCCAGGGAGAGTGATCTCCAAGAGAAGGCCCTATCACCAGGTCAGCAGGTGCAAGAGAGAGAGACAGCAATTAAGCCAGGCCTAGCTCCAGGCACATCAGAAGCTTAACAAGTGGAAGCAACGGATCAGGAGGCCCTATACCCGCTCACTGGGGAGAGTCCAGAAGTGCACCCTGCCTACTGAGTACCCTGGACCATACCTAGAGATGAGCGATGCTCGACTCGAACTGTTCGCCAATCTCAAATTCGAGTTGTTTTGGGCAGTGTTCAAGTCGTTCGACGAACTCGAACGATTTGCAAAAAATTCGGCTGTTCGAGGTTATGTTCGATAACTGTTCGTGCACCAAAAGCGTAACTGGATTTTTTCACAGTAATACTGTGAATCAATGTTAATAGACAGTTTCAGTGTAGAGTGGGCGGGGGGAGGGGCAGGGGATGGATCTCTGCAGAAATAATGCCGATCTCCATTTTTTTTTTCTTTCCCGGATTTACAGTGGGGCGGTGCAGTCTGTCAGCCTATCAGCAGCGCACACACGCAGCGAAGTGCTTTTTTTCATACAAGCAAGGGCATGTGTCATTGGCTGTGTATGTCACATGTCCTTGCCCTATAAGACCCAGCCATTTTCCCCGTCGCCACCATTTTCTCACTGCTGCAGCTGAGTGTTAGATGGCACCACTGCTGCTGTGGGCGCTATACAGTAGAACTGTGAATTGTGAGCGAATTTCCAGTTCCATAGAGAGATAGGTTTAGGGAGTAGGGACTAGTTCTAATTGCAGCCCTTTTGAGGGCTAGGTTACGGCAGTTCATAGCACTTTTTGCCAGGCAGGTCTGTGCCAGTGCTGTGCAAGTGTTTTTCACAGCATTTGGCGAAATGTAGCTCAGCCAATCCTTTTGGGCCTGTAGCAGTGACTTGTAGTCAGTGGAGTAGCCCATCTGAAGCAAGCTACACCACCTGTGTATCTAATAACAATTTTTTACTGCATCTAACCCAGTAAATCCTTTTGGGCATAGTAGCAGTGTCTCGTAGTCAGCGGAGTAGCCCACCTGTGAAGGAAGGTACACCGCCTGTGTATCTAATTCTAATTTTTTACTGCATCTAACCCAGGAAATCTTTTTGGGCCTAGTAGCAGTGTCTGGTAGTCAGTGGAGTAGCCCACCTGTGAAGGAAGCTACACCGCCTGTGTATCTAATTCTAATTTTTTACTGCATCTAAGCCAGAAAATCTTTTTGAGCCTAGTAGCAGTGTCTGGTAGTCAGCGGAGTAGCCCACCTGTGAAGGAAGCTACACCGCCTGTGTATCTAATTCTAATTTTTTACTGCATCTAACCCATTAAATCCTTTTGGGCCTAGTAGCAGTGTCTGGTAGTCAGTGGAGTAGCCCATCTGAAGCAAGCTACACCACCTGTGTATCTAATTCTAATTTTTTACTACATCTAACCCAGGAAATCCTATTGGGCCTAGTAGCAGTGTCTCGTAGTCAGCGGAGTAGCCCACCTGTGAAGCAAGCTACACCACCTGTGTATCTAATAAAACTGTTTTACTGCATCTAACCCAGCCAATCCTTTTGGGCTAGTACCACAGTTTGGCCACTCAGCTCTGCTCGGTTTCCATCCATTGTTTTTTGTGCAAAAACTACAGAGTTGCCAATTACAGTAGTTAACCACCAAAATGAGAGGCAAAAGGCCTGCTGCTGGTGGAAAGGGGAATAGGCGTGTTGGAAAGGGAAAAAAAGGTTGTGTCCGTGGGTTAGGTGGTAAAGCAACAGTAACATCTGCAGAAGAAAGACCATCTTCCAGCCAAACTAAGATGTCTACTTCTTGTCGTGGACAATGTGATATGATCCCTTTCTTACGGACACGCCCATCGCTACAAATTCCAGATGAAGCACAAAAACAGCAGGTGCTTCAACGGATATCAAGTGCTCCTTCAAGTGGGCTCTCCTCCACCTCAACTTCAACATCACAAATACTCCAGTCCTCAGAGGTGTGACCCCAATTGCACTTGCTTCCTCACAGCTCCCAAGTCTCCAGCTGCCCGTCTGAGTATGGGGCAACACAGATAGTTGAGTCTGCAGAGCTGTTTACTCATACTATAGCCTGGGAATCAGAGGTCTGCTCCAGAGCTTCTGTGAATCCAGACGAGGAAATGATCTGCACTGATGCCCAGAATGTTTATGAGTCGGATCCAGGCCCAGATGAAGAAGGTTCTGAGCATAATGTAGACCCTCGTTCCCAAACTGTAACTCCTGTTGGTGGAGACAATGAGGAAGACGATGATGAGACTCAGATACCTGATTGGAGCGACAACTTGACTTTTCGGTCAGGGCAGGAAGAGGTTGGGTATGAGGACGACGGGTGTGAGAACACACAGGGTGATGATGACGAGGTTGGAGATCCCACTTACTGTCAACCCACAGTCAGCCAGTCGATGAGATCAGCAGAGGAGGTGGAGGAGGATGCTAGTGACGACGAGGTTAGGTTGCGCCTTCCTGAACAGAGACGGAGTACTGGAAGCACGTCAACAACTGCATCCTCAACCACAACTCTGCCTCTGACCACAAGTCGTGCTGGCTCTTCAGGTTGCATGGGCTCTAAGCCTTGCATAGCCTGGGCATTTTTTGAGATCGCAAAGGATGACCCAACTCATGTTATCTGTAACATTTGTCACCAAAAGCTAAGTAGAGGCCAAAAAATCCATAGTTTGAGTACTTCATGCATGAACCGTCACGTGGATATGAAGCATAAGTTGCAGTGGGAAGCTCACTGTGCTACGGGCCAACCACCGTGTGCCCCATCTTGTGCATGCGCGGCCTCTTCATCCTCTGTGACTGGGGGGACAGCAGTCACACATGTTTTTGGACTCCGACCCGCCGCCTCTTTACTCGCAACAGCCAGTGTGATTGGCAGGTCGTCAGTTCATTTGGAAGTGGAAACACCTGCTGGTGTTGAGCGCTCTCCGACATCGAGAGCACCACCTTTGGATCAAGGCAACATAACATGTCCGCCTGCAACTTCCTCACAGACCGGCAGTTTGCCGGGGACACCCTACTTAACCCCGTCTAAACACAATAGCCAGCCCTCGGTCCCTCAGAGGTGGACAAGTAAAAGACCAGTTCCTCCTTACCATGACAAAGCTAAGAGGTTGAATTTCACCATCTGCAAGCTGTTGGCTACAGAAATGCTGCCTTTCCGCCTGGTGGACACAGAGGATTTTCGAGACCTTATGTCCGTCGCAGTGCCCCAGTACCAGATGCCCAGTCGCCACTACTTCTAAAAGAAAGCTGTGCCTGCGCTACACCAGCATGTCGCACACAACATCACCGCTTCCTTGAGAAACTCTGTGCGTGACAGGGTGCATTTCACCACAGACACTCGGACGAGTAGGCATGGACAGGGGCGTTACATGTCGCTGACTAGGCACTGGGTAACTATGGTGACAGCAGGACAAGGGGCTGCTGTCCAAGTCTTGCCGTCCCCACGAGTTGTGCATCAATCCTCTTTATCTAGAAGTTCTTCCACTGCTTCTGCCTCCTCAACCTCCTCTCGGTCCTCCACCTGCACCCAAAGCCTGTCTGGTAATGCCACCCGCGTTCTAACTGCGCAGAAGGAATCCTGCACACCTCCTTACTATGCTGGCAGCAGGGCTCAACGGCATCAGGCGGTGTTTACTTTGAAATGTCTGGGAAATGTGAGTCACACAGCTGAGGAGTTGTGGTCAGCTCTGGAGACCGAGTTTCATGAATGGTTGTCTCCACTGAACCAGCAGCCAGGGAAGACCGTGTGCGACAATGCTGCAAACCTGAGTGCGGCCCTTCGCCGGGGCAATGTCATACACGTGCATTGTAAGGCTCACGTGTTGAACCTGGTTATCCAGCAATTTTTAGCCCACTATCCCGGACTAGATGACCTTCTGCAGAGGGCACGGTCGCTGTGTGCTCACTTCCGCCGTTCGCATCCCGCAGCTCAACGACTTACATCTCTACAGAAGTCGTTGGGCCTGCCAGTTCACCGGCTGAAATGCGATGTGCCGACACGATGGAATTCAACTCTGCACATGTTGCAGCGACTGTGGCAGCACCGACGAGCCCTGGTGCAATACGTTATGACGTATAGCCTGGGCCAACGAGATCCAGAGGTGGGGCAAATCACGCTGCAGGAGTGGTCTCAGATCAGGGACCTATGCACCCTTCTGCACAGTTTTGAAATGGCGACGAAGATGTTTAGTGCTGACGATGCCATTATCAGCATGACTATTCCGGTCATTTACATGCTGGAGCACACTTTAAACAGTATTCGCAGTCAGGTGGTGGGACAAGAGGAGGAGGAGGAAGTACAGGAGGAGTCGTATGTGGAAGGGATAACATCTCCAAGGTCCAGACGGTCGGCAGCACCAAGGCGGCAGGCATGGGAGGGTGGGGGAGAGGGATTAACGAGGGCGCATGGTAGCAGCCAAACTGTTGAGGAAGGTGCAGGAGCCAAGGAAGAAGTGGAGGACGAACTGGCGATGGGCATGGAAGACTCATCAGATGAGGGAGACCTGGATCACATTTCTGTTGTGCGAGGTTGGGGGGAGAGGGCAGAGGAAGGAAGCATGACTCTTACCTCGCCACCAACACAAGGACTTGGTCCTCCTGGATGCGCAAGACACATGAGTGCCTTCTTGCTGCACTACCTGCAACATGACCCTCGGATTGTCAGAATTCGAAGTAATCCCGACTACTTGGTTGCCACACTCTTAGATCCCCGGTACAAAAGTAAATTTGCCGAAATAATTCCTGCCATAGAAAGGGATTCACGCATGCAGGAGTATCAGCAGAGGCTGTTACAGAATCTTACATCTGCTTTTCCACAAAACACCTGTGGTGCACGTAGTGAATCTCACAGTTCTAACTTGCCAACCGTGGGACTGTCGAGTCTTCTTCACTCAAACCGTAACAGTAACACCGTATCTGCTGGTAACAGCAATTTTGTGGAATTGTTTCACCAATTTTTTAGACCATCCTTTGCAAGGCCACAGGAGACAAGAAGTCTGACATATAGTCAACGCCTAGAGAGGATAGTACAGGAGTATCTCCAAGTGAACATGGAAGCCATGACTGTGTCACTGGACCCTTGCTCATTTTGGGCTTCCAATCTGGAAAAATGGCCTGAGCTCGCCACTCACGCCTTGGAGATCTTGTCGTGCCCTGCAGCCAGCGTTCTCTCTGAACGTGTGTTCAGCGCTGCTGGTGGTGTGCTGACAGATAAGCGCACGCTTCATAAAGATGAACAAATAATGGATCCGCAAGGACTTTTCTACCCCTGTGTCATCCTGGGGAGACTAAAAGCTTGAGGATTTTGGAAAATCACCTCACCAACCATTTTAAGCAACTCTGGGGCAATTGATGCCACTTAAGTGGTGTCTGTGCCACAATTTTGGGAAAAAATGGAGATTCTTTTTGGAGTCCCCTTGCTGTGTTTTACATGACGTTGGCATTGTCAATTCCAGGTGGGTCGGGTCGCTCCCTCCCCCTTTTAACCGTAAGAAACTACATACACTATGGCTTGGGGTAACACAGATGGTTGAGTCTGCAGAGCTGTTCACTCATACTATAGCCTGGGAATCAGAGGTCTGCTCCAAAGCTTCAGTGTCTGCAAGTCAGCATAGTAGCCCAGCTGTGAATCACGCTACACCGCCTGTGTATCTAATAACAATTATTTACTGCATCTAACCTAGCCAATCATTTTGGGCTAGTAGCAGTGTCTCGTAGTCAGCGGAGTAGCCCATCTGAAGCAAGCTACACCACCTGTGTATCTAATAACAATTTTTAACTGCATCTAGCCCAGGCAATACTTTGGGCCTAGTAGCAGTGTCTGCTAGTCAGCGGAGTAGCCCAGCTGTTAAGCAAGCTACACCACCTGTAGATCTAATTACAAATTTTTAATTGCATCTAGCCCAGGCAATACTTTGGGCGTAGTAGCAGTGTCTGCTAGTCAGCGGAGTAGCCCAGCTGTTAAGCAAGCTACACCACCTGTGCTTTGGACACTTAATATTTTCAAAGGAAACGCTTCGGGCCCCCGGGACACTCAGTCAAGAGCATCGGGGAGGAGCCCCAAGGCAAAGGGGCTGGGACTGGTGGTAGCACGCCTTGCGGCGGACCGCCAAGCTCGATCCTTATAAAAGCTTTTTAACTGCAGCAGCTTTAGTGGACGCTACAGGAGCTGGAATTACCGTGGCTGCTGGCACCAGACTTGCCCTCCAATAGATCCTTGTAATAGGATTTAAAGTGTACTCATTCAAATTACAGAGCCAATTTAAATTACAGAGCTTAGACCTGCCTCCACCGCGGGGGGTCTCGACCCACCAGCGGACAGGCACCAGTATTGGGAGAGGGGGGCTGGCCGTCAGGGTCCACCGCGGCTCTGGCACAAACCCGGCAACACGGAGGTCGCACGGGCAGGAACGGCCTGGCCGTGACGACTTCGCACTCCAGCGTAGTCCCTCTGCCCGCTCGCGCCCGTAACCTCAAAGGGATGCGCAAGCAGCTTTTCTTCCCAGGGCTGTTCCCCGCCCAGCAGGAACGTGGGGGAGCTCAGGTCGGCCTTCCACCGTACTCCCTTACCTCCCTCGCCCTCTTTCCTTCTTCCGTTCTCCATCCAACCCCTTGGCTCTGTGGTGTCCGCTCTCCCTTCAGCTCTCTCCTTCTCACAGGTGGACTACCGCGTGTATTCACACTGTGGCGAATCTTTTGGGCCCAGGCATAAGAAGTCGTCGAGGTAATGGATAATATGTGCCCCCTTAGAAAAGTCCATGATGACCCATTCGAGGAAGCAACTAAACGCCTCAAATAGTGAGCAGGATATGGAGCACCCCATGGGCAAACAGCAATCTATATAGTAAGCTCCTTCCCAGAAGCAGCCCAATAGGCGGACACTATTCGGAGGCACAGGTAGTAAGTAACCGGAACGCTCCCTCAATGTCTGTTTTGGCCATTAGGGTGCCCCTTCCCAACTTCTTGACCCGCCTGATTGCCTTGTCAAAGGAGGTACAGTATATACTACTGTACTTGGTTCTGCGTCGATGTTGTCGTTTACTGACCTGCCCCTTGGATATGACAAATGGTGGATTAGTCCGAATGTATTGGGTTCCGTTTTTGGCACGACTCTCAACGGGGATACCACTACGTCTTGTAAGGAAAGTGTTCTGAATGGAACCGCCATTCGACCTAAAGATATTTCTATTTTTAATTTTGTCACGACGTCTGGGTGTTGGTAGGCTGATTTTAGATTTTTACTCCAGCCTTTCTTGATTTTAGAAGGGCATGACATGCCTATATCTGTGTCTTCTCCTCCTTTTACTCCTCCACCTCTTTTCTTTTTGCACGACTATATGTACTTGTCACTTTTCCATGTGTTAGTTGTGTCTTTTGAGTAGTTTGTCAGCTTTTGTGTTTCTATGTGTTTTTGTTTGCCTGCCATTGGTTTTAAAGGTGTTCGACGAATCGTTCGACGTACCGTTCGTCGAACACTACGGGGGTGGCTCAACACTCTTCCTTACAGTCTTCTCTGGGGGGATTTTCCTTTCACAACTTCCTTCCAGATGTTGGCAATCACAGCTTAGCAGCTGATCTAGCAGTATATCAGTCTCAGATGCTGGGTGGAAGCACACGCCCCTAGAGAAGACTGTGAAGAAACGCCCAGTGGGACTGCAAAGCAGAGATTTCACATAGTGCACTCCAGAACAAAAGTTCATGGATTTTTACAATGCACTTAACTAAGTTTTTTTAAGCAAGTGACAGGTCATCTTTAATAATAAATAATTTTAAAAATTAAAAAAAAAAAGTAAAAACAAAAAAACTAAATAAAACAATAGGTCAATTTCTAATGATAGCTTCTTTTAATATAAAATAATTTTCCCTTTTTTGTGTATTTCAAATGTGAAGCCTAACATAATTTTATACGGCAGCAGGTTTATTGGGGTAGAATAGTGAAGCCTGAATGTCTCAATGATTTAATACTGTTTTCTAATGAAAATAATGGTATGAAGTCATCTACTTTGCTATGTGGCATGGAAATTGGGAAGGACTGGATTTAGCTCTTGTTAAGCCACGACCTCTGACCTGTACCAATCATCACCTTTTTAGGAATGGGCTGATTTACTTTCTGTGCCACACATCTCTGAGCAATGCCTGTCACTGCATCTGTGTTTTGTGAGTAATATTTCTATGCAGATAAATGCACACTGGGGACTGCGGCTGAGGCAGTCCTGTATACTTTCTCCAACGGTCATTTCCAAAGTTGTGTCTTGGGAGAAGTAATCATAATACATTATTTTATGTTGCCAGATTTAAATGTTTTCACAAATCATATCAGTGTATTTTCCTTAGAAAATTCTCACTGTCTAAGTGAACTTAAAGAATGTTTGTCTCAATTCTTTAGGAATGGGAAAAAATGGTTGACATTAGTAAAATTTATGGTATGCCTTAAAGCTACAAATTGGGATTATTACTGTTTGATTTTGTTGTAAATCTCAGAGCTTTGCTGAACATTGTGCAGAACTTGCTAGAAAACTGATTCTCCTTGAGGAGATCCAGCAAAAAGTCAATGGCTTCTATGTCTTGGGTATTTGGGTACAAGCCAAACCTTGGACACCCACCTGTAGGTCACGTGCACACATTGAGTATTTGGTGATTTTTTACATCAGTATTTGTAAGCCAAAACTTAGGAGTGGATGAAAAAACAGATCTCACACTTTGCACTGATGAGGGGCAGTACCCCAAAATACAGTGTCTGCAAATTGAGATTCTGATTTAGCTTTTATCCCAAGTCATGTGGCAAGGCTCGTTAAAGGGTCAATATTGACTTTTAGGATTGCTACTTATAATAGGTGGCATTAGATTATTAGTCCTCTTCCTGTCTGAAGAGACAATTTGCATATTTAATTTCCCAGAGGAGCATTGCAAGGCTTAAAAGTCTCCTCACCGTGGCATGCCAGGCTTCACAGGTCACTCTCTCACTTCTGTGACCCAGTCACAGAAGAAGAAGTCTCCAGGCTCCTCTCTTCTTCTCATCCCACTACATGCACCACTGACCCCATTCCCTCACACCTACTCCAGTCTCTCTCTTCAGTCGTCACTACTCACCTAACTAAAATCTTCACCCTCTCCCTCTCTCCTAGTATCTTCCCCTCCTACTTCAAACACTCCATCATTACTCCATTATTAAAAGAGCCCTCTCTTGACCCTACCTGCACAAAAAACTACAGACCAGTCTCCAATCTCCCCTTCATCTCTAAACTCTTGGAGCGCCTGGTCTACTCCCACCTTACCCGTTACCTCTCCATTCACTCTCTGCTAGACCCATCACAGTCCGGCTTTCGCTGGCTACATTCTACAGAAACTGCACTCATCAAAGTAACCAATGACCTTCTGACAGCAAAACGCAACGGTGACTACTCTCTGCTCATTCTTCTTGACCTCTCTGCAGCTTTTGACACCGTTGACCACCACCTCCTACTCTCAATGCTCCACTCAATCGGCATAAAGGACACTGCTCTCTCTGGGTTCTCCTCCTACCTATCTGAATGCTCTTTCAGTGTCTCGTTCGCTGGCTCCACTTCTTCCCCCCTTCCTCTCACTATTGGGGTTCCTCAGGGTTCAGTCCTTGGCCCTCTTCTAATCTCTCTCTAAATGGCCCCAATTGGACAGACCATCAGCAAATTTGGTTTTCAGTTCCACCTTTATGCTGATGACACACAACTATACACTTCATCTCCTGACCTTACCCCCGCTGTACTACAGAACCCCAGTGACTGTCTGGCCGCAGTCTCCAACATCATGTCCGCTCTCTATCTGAAACTCAACCTTTCCAAAACTAAACTTCTTCCGCTCACGGCGTCTACTCACCTCCCTAAATCCGACATCTCCCTCACTGTGTGTGGGACCACAATAACGACAAGCCAGCAGGCGCGCTGTCTGGGCATTGTGTTTGACACCAATCTCTCCTTCACCTACCATATACATTCTCCTGCCCGCTCTTGTTGCTTGTACCTGAAGAACATCTCTACAATCCGCCCCTTTCTCACCTTGGAAACAACAAAAACCCTCACTGTTGCCCTGATCCACTCCCGCCTTGACTACTGTAACTTTCTATTAATTGGCCTCCCCCTCACTCGACTTTCCCTTGTCCAGTTCATCCTTAATGCAGCAGCCAGGGTCTTCTATCTGGCTAATCGTTACTCGGACGCTTCCGCTCTGTGCCAGTCAGTGCACTGGCTGCCCATACATTATAGGATCCAATTTAAATTGGTTGTTCTCCACAAAGCTCTCCACACCCCCTACATCTCCTCCCTCATTTCTGTTTATCGGCCTACCTGTTCTCTATGCTCCACAAGCGACTTTCGACTAACAGCCACACTAATCCGTACCTCCCAGTCACAGCTCCAAGATTTCTCCCAAGCTGCACCTATTCTTTGGAATGCTCTACCCCAAGAAATTAGGACGAACCACAACTTACACAGTTTTAGGCACTCCCTAAAAACACACCTGTTTAGGGTGGCCTTTCACGTTCCCTAATCAAAGTCATTTTATATTTTTAGAACCCATTCATTATTTCTCCAAACATAAGTCTCCACCAAACTCCACTGCACCCAAAAGCACTACACATACTGGCTGGTGACGAGCTCATGCAGCCTTCATCTATCCCTCGTTCCCTCAAGATGGCTGGACCATCATTGTAAATAAGCCCCTGTACTTTGTGTCACCCCCTCCTCATTATACATTGTAAGCTCTTACGAGCAGGGTCGACATTACTTTTGCTCTAATTATTGTAATATCTTTAGCTATGTTACTTATGACTGTTGTATATGAAGCGCTGCTATATAAATAAAGATTATTATTATATTAAAGAGAAACGTTATCACTTGAATCCCCTTGATATGCAACACATGTAGATTTTTGTTTTGTTTTAAAAATGTCCCTGGTTTATATAAAAATACCTATATTATATCCTGACCCTTGAAGAGAAAATCCATAATTGCCTTTTATTGAGTCTTATGTAACACATAATCATTACCTGATTCTTTCTCAGTGGTGGCCTAATTCCTTGTATTATGCTATATTTTATTTTACTCTCTCCTTCTTTCATGTAAATCAGTATTCTAGTAGTTCTCTGTTCTCTTACACGTAGTTCCCAAGATACAAATTACATTGTGGATGAATTGAACACAGAGGCTGCGAAGACTATGGGCTCATTCACACGTTGGTGATTTTCTCGTACGAGAAAATCTGAGTTTATCAGTGATTTTTTACCAGTGTTTCATCAGAGTTTGGTCAGTATGTTCCTTTTTTACCATCAGAGTTTGGTCAGTATGTTCCTTTTTTACCATCAGAATTTGGTCAGTATGTTCCTTTTTTACCATCAGAATTTGGTCAGTATGTTCCTTTTTTACCATCAGAGTTTGGTCAGTATGTTCCTTTTTTACCATCAGAATTTGGTCAGTATGTTCCTTTTTTACCATCAGAATTTGGTCAGTATGTTCCTTTTTTACCATCAGAGTTTGGTCAGTATGTTCCTTTTTTACCATCAGAGTTTGGTCAGTATGTTCCTTTTTTACCATCAGAATTTGGTCAGTATGTTCCTTTTTTACTATCAGAGTTTGGTCAGTATGTTCCTTTTTTACCATCAGAGTTTGGTCAGTATGTTCCTTTTTTACCATCAGACTTTGGTCAGTATGTTCCTTTTTTACCATCAGACTTTGGTCAGTATGTTCCTTTTTTACCATCAGAGTTTGGTCAGTATGTTCCTTTTTTACCATCAGAGTTTGGTCAGTATGTTCCTTTTTTACCATCAGAATTTGGTCAGTATGTTCCTTTTTTACCATCAGAATTTGGTCAGTATGTTCCTTTTTTACCATCAGAGTTTGGTCTACGTTTCATCGTTTTTTCTGGGATGAAAAACCAACAAAAGGTTTCCCTATCTTTACTATCTAGCAGTCAATAAAAAATGGACAGTACATGAATGGCATTTCAGTGCTGTCCAATTTGTTCACGTGCCCATAGACTTGCATTGCTGATTTTGATCCAACACTAGGATCAAAATTGGACATGTCTTAGAATTTGTACGGAGCAAACAAAAAAATCACAGAGACTAACCATGAAAAACACGGATAGTACATGTAGCAAAAAACAGACTTCTATATGAGCCCTATATGATGTGTCAGGTCACTGCGATTAATGAATACATTACAGGGAACCTGACAGGTGATATATGCTGCCCAAACCGTAAGCAGCATGTATCAGGCGCTTGCTGTGCGATCTGTGGCATTTCAGAAAAAAAACACACTTTTAATAGCTGCTAGGGACCAAGCCGCATTGTGCACTAGTCATTCAGGTGGGTCCCTGTCCGCTTCTTCCCGCCCGCTGACAGTGACTAACAAGCCTCCGCCTTTATGCGCACTGACAAGCCTCAGCCTATATGCCTGTAGGAATAGTGCACAGTGTGGCTTGGTCCTCGGCAGCTATTAAAACATACATGGGTGTGATCGTACAGTCAGTGGCTGATACGTGCTGCCCACGGGTTGGCATGTATGATGCATCAAAAAAGTGCCATTTGGTGTGACGTTCCTTCTCGCCTTCCATCCTAATAGAGATGAATAGATTGTTTGAAATTTGAATTCGAAGCTTTGATGAATTTTTCCCCAAAAAAATCTAATTTATTCGCTGCAAATCACAATACTGCAAAGTCTCTAATTGTCCATTAAATATAAGTATAACACTCTGAGGTCTGCTAGCACTGTCTTTAACCCCTTTTCAGGTCTTTATTTTTAAAGGAACATTATATCTAAAGAATTGTACAAGAACAATAAAAGCAAAAATGGTTACAATAAAAGATAATACAGAGTATACCGTATTTTTCGGACTATAAGACGCACTTTTTTCCTCAAAAATTTTGGAGGAAAGTGGGGGTGCGTCTTATAGTCCGAATACTATATTATTGTATGGCCGCATGGTGGTGGGTGTGGGGGAGCAGCAGCGGGGGATCAGCGGGGCACAGGAGGCAGTAGCCACCTGCTGCAGCCTAGCTGTGCCCACTACTAAAGAAAATGAATATTACCTGCTCCACACGCCCATGGGCATGGAGAGCAATGAATATTCATTTCTCTTAATAGCCGGCACACTGGAGCCGCAGCGCGGCTCCTGCTGCGCTCTGCGGTCAGTGTGCCCGCTGTTAAGGCTCATGAATATTCGCTACAACCCATGGGTTGTAGTGAATATCCATGGTCTTTAATAGCAGGCACACTGACCACAGAGCGGCAGCAGGAGCCGCGTTGCGGTACAGTGTGCCGGCTATTGAACAGACTGAATGGTCACTGCTCCCCACGCACAGAGTCCCGGCGTGGGGAGCAGTGACTATTCCAGCACAGCGTCTCACACTGTGTGAGGGCGCATGGCAGGGACGCCATGCGCGCCCTGTCATGCGTGCCCTGTCATGCGTGGCTCACACAGCGAGAGTGTCGGCAGCAGAGCGGGACAGCGCTGGAGGAGAGAGGAGGTGAGTATGATTGTTCTTTTTTTTTTGTAGGCAGTGTGATGGGAGCTCAGAGGGAGCCATACATACAAGGATGGGCGCTCAGAGGGGTGCCATGCATACCAGGATGGGGGCTCAGAAGGTGCCATACATACCAGGATGGGGGCTCAGAGGGTGCCATGCATACCAGGATGGGGGCTCAGAAGGTACCATACATACCAGGATGAGGGCTCAGAGGGTGCCATGCATACCAGGATGGGGGCTCAAGGGGTGCCATTCATACCAGGATAGGGGCTCAAGGGGTGCCATGCATACCAGGATGGGGGCTCAAGGGGTGCCATGCATACCAGGATGGGGGCTCAAGGGGTGCCATGCATACCAGGATGGGGGCTCAGAGGGGTGCCATGCATACCAGGATGGGGGCTCAGAGGGGTGCCATGCATACCAGGATGGGGGCTCAGAGGGTGCCATGCATACCAGGATGGGGGCTCAGAGGGTGCCATGCATACCAGGATGAGGGCTCAAGGGGTGCCATGCATACCAGGATGGGGGCTCAAGGGGTGCCATGCATACCAGGATGGGGGCTCAAGGGGTGCCATGCATACCAGGATGGGGGCTCAAGGGGTGCCATACATACCAGGATGGGGGATAAAGGGGTGCCATGCATACCAGGATGGGGGATAAAGGGGTGCCATGCATACCAGGATGGGGGATAAAGGGGTGCCATACATACCAGGATGGTGGATATTAACAGAATTGGGGGACATTACCCCAATACCAGTGTCAGCAGCAGACCCCCTCCCCCATAACAGGGCATCATGACCACATATTTTGCTTCAATTTTTTTTTCCTATTTTCCTCCTTTAAAACCTAGGTGCGTCTTATGGTTCAGTGCGTCTTATAGTCCAAAAAATATGGTACATATTAGCGGAATGAGTTGTACATAGTATAGAAACAGCATTACAATAAAAGCATTCATAACCACAAACTCTTATACCTATAAGGAAGCAAATACTATGTACTTACAACAGTTGTGTTGAACTGCCCTGACCGAGGTCAAGAAAATATAAGCAAGAAGCGAAAATAGAAAAAAAAAAGGGGGGGAGGGGTGACCATGTTCTCAGGCAGTAGCTCTAGCTATGAGCCACGGCCCATAATGATAAACATAGGAGAATTTGTTAATTTTGAAATGCATTACAGACAGTGAACCTAGAAGCAGAATGAATGAACAAAAAATAAATCCATAGGTCCCAAATAGAGATGAACATGGGGTACAGATGATGCAGTGCCAGCCCTGGCTAGTCAAAAGCCGCTCCGGGGACGCCGGAAGGTAAGAGATTCACAGGCCTCAAGTTCAGCCACCCTGTATCACTGACTTGGACGCTGGACCAGAGACCTGTGAATCGATCAGCTCATCTCTAGTTTCTAACCATCCCGGATACAGCGGAAAGTCGCGGTTTTGGGTCAACGCCCTGCAGTCTCAGGCTTCTGAATTTCTCTCACTACCACCTCTTTGATACCTCCTCCTACCAGGGGAGAAAGAAATGGTAAATGGTTGCAGATTGGGGTGTGACCATGGGCATGGCAAATATTTGCCGTGGCGTGCTATGATAAGTAGACTATTCACCTTTTCGTATCCATGCAGCTCTTGAACGTCTTCTAGGATGTTGCCAATTAAAAGGAGCACTCCCATCAAAGTTGTTATCCTCTTAATATATTGCAATCATCATATTATATGGCACAATTGCTAATTTTGCCCTTCTACCCAGTTCATTCTATTGTTTTTATTAGATTTTTGAATCACGTGATTAAAAACTGACTAGCTGAATCCTTCTAAGCTCTATCTAGAAACAGGAAGTCAATTTTGTCTGCAGGTGTTATGAGTCACTGCAAAAGGAGCGGAGCAGCTGGGTCAGGAGTTGAAGAGAGGAATGATTTTTGCAGATACAAGACACTTCCTGTTTCTACATAGACTATAGAAAACAGAAGAATTAACTGGGTAGAAGGGCAAAATGAGCAATTGTAAGTACACAGTGCTGTATAATATGATGAGTGCACTATATTAAGAGGATAAAAACTTTGATGGGAGGAGTGGTATATTATAACTCTTTTTTGCTTAATATAGCATCATTTTATGTAGGGTGCAAACAACAAAAGCTTGAAGGTAGATCATCCACCAATCCAAACAGACAGACTTTAGGATATATGATTCTTGGAGTACCTACAGGTGCATCTCACTAAATTAGAACATCATCAAATAGTTAATTTATTTCAGTGCTTCAATACAAAAAGCGAAACTCATGTATTATATAGAGTCATTACAAACAGAGTGATCTATTTCAAGTTTTTATTTCTGTTATTGTTGACAATAATGGGTTACAGCCAAAACACAAAAATTATTATATCAGTAAATTACAGTAATTAATAGTGTTGAGCGAACATGCTCGACACTGCTCGGTACTCGCCCGAGCATCACGCTACTCGGGATGTTCGGCGAGCACCGAGCATTTCCGGGTTACTCGGGCGGGAGCTCGGGTCTCCGCCCTGCATGTTAGGCGCTCTTTACAGAGCCAATGAACATTGAGGGATTGCCAGCCAGTCACTGTAATGCCGCAGCCATGTTGGTTGTGGGCATTACAGTGATTGGCTGGCCGCACAGCGTCACCTCGAGTATATAAAACCGGGCACCGCCATCTTGGACACAGTCGCTCCGGATCAGACAGTGTAGGGAGAGTGCTGCTGAGCTAGGGAGAGATTTATTCTGCGAAATAAGTAGTGTAGGGTCTCTAAAGCCTGCAAAATCAAACAAACAGTCCTTCTGAGGACTAATATCCATCCCAGATATCAGGCAGGCAGGCTGTATAGGAGACGCAGTGGTTATACCAGCAAATGCTGCATTACAGTCCTGTGTGCTGCTCCTGTTGCTGAAATTGCTGGACTTAGCTCCAGGTCACAGGGGACAGGAAAAATCCTTTTTTTTTTTCATCTAAATCCTCTTTTTTTTTTTCTCCTTCACACTGTACAAATACCCGTCTTATTAACCTTTTGGTGTCGTCCCCCCCCCAAAAAAAAGCGTGTCTCTGATTTTTCAGACACAAATATATCTGTTGAAAATAGTCAGGTGTAGGCTAGAGAAACAGAAGTGTTGTTTTGCACTTCCACGGTTCAAACCTCTGTATCATCCACTTTTGGGCCATTTGGTATCTAAAAAAACACAGTTTGAGTGTGTCGCTCACTATTATTCAGGTTTTGGTATATTTTCCGTAAAGAAAAACAGTAGTGTCTCCTGACTGTTGTGACACAAAAATATATCTGTTCAAAATAGTCTGGTGTAGGCCCGACAAATCCCAGTGTGGTTTTGCAGTTCAACGGGTCAAATCTCTGTACTATCCAGTTTTGGGCCTTTGGAATCTAAAAAAAAACACAGTTTGAGTGTGTCGCTCACTGTTCAGCCGCAATTAGATCTATTTAAAAAAGTCTGGTATACCCCAGTAAACAATAACTGTGGTTTTGCCATCCCACGGTAAAAAATCTCTATTATTCAGGTTTTGGTATATTTTCCGCAAAGAAAATCAGTAGTGTCTCCTGACTGTTGTGACACAAAAATATATCTGTTGAAAATAGTCTGGTGTAGGCCCGACAAATCCCAGTGTGGTTTTGCAGTTCAACGGGTCAAATCTCTGTACTATCCAGTTTTGGGCCTTTGGTATCTAAAAAAACACAGTTTGAGTGTGTCGCTCACTGTTCAGCCACAATTAGATCTATTTAAAAAGTCTGGTATACCCCAGTAAACAATAACTGTGGTTTTCCCATCCCACGGTAAAAAATCTCTATTATTCAGGTTTTGGTATATTTTCCGTAAAGAAAAACAGTAGTGTCTCCTGACTGTTGTGACACAAAAATATATCTGTTGAAAATAATCTGGTGTAGGCCCGACAAATCCCAGCGTGGTTTTGCAGTTCAACGGGTCAAATCACTGTACTATCCAGTTTTGGGCCTTTGGTATCTAAAAAAACACAGTTTGAGTGTGTCGCTCACTGTTCAGCCGCAATTAGATCTATTTAAAAATGTCTGGCATACCCCAGTAAACAATAACTATGGTTTTGCCATCCCACGGTAAAAAATCTCTATTATTCAGGTTTTGGTATATTTTCCGTTGTAATGCACACGCCTGCGCTGAGTGGCGTGTGCGTGTGATTCCACTGGACCTTGCCGGAGAGTGAATGCCAGGAGGGGCGTAACTAGGTATTCACCCGATCCGACCAGGGTCGCACGACGGCATGCGACGCCAGTGCACCAAGGAGGAACCGAGCGGAGGGACCAGGTGCTACTCCAGGACAGACTCCGGACACGGCTGTTGACCCACACAGGGGAATACAGGAACAGACTGGTTAGGCTGGCACACAGACTGGTGGGTATTGGCAGGCACGACTGGTATGCAGGCAGGTGGGTATGCAGGCAGGGGGTACAGGCAAGCACGGCTAGAGTGCAGACAGGGAGGCGCTAGCAGGTAGGAACACAGGCGGGATAGGACCCAGTACACACAGGGACTCAGGAACAGAACCACAGATGTGGCGGACAAACACAGCAGAGTGAGGCCGCCCCCAGAGAGGCGAGCAAGAGCAGGGCAGGACGAGACCGCCCAGAGCGTCGAGCGAGAGCAGAGCAGGACGAGGCCGCCCGGAGCGTCGAGCGAGAGCAGAGCAGGACGAGGCCGCCCGGAGCGTCGAGCGAGAGCAGAGCAGGACGAGGCCGCCCGGAGCGTCGAGAGAGAGCAGAGCAGGACGAGGCCGCCCGGAGCGTCGAGAGAGAGCAGAGCAGGACGAGGCCGCCCGGAGCGGCGAGCGAGAGCAGAGCAGGACGAGGCCGCCCGGAGCGGCGAGCGAGAGCAGAGCAGGACGAGGCCGCCCGGAGCGGCGAGCGAGAGCAGAGCAGGACGAGGCCGCCCGGAGCGGCGAGCGAGAGCAGAGCAGGACGAGGCCGCCCGGAGCGGCGAGCGAGAGCAGAGCAGGACGAGGCCGCCCGGAGCGGCGAGCGAGAGCAGAGCAGGACGAGGCCGCCCGGAGCGGCGAGCGAGAGCAGAGCAGGACGAGGCCGCCCGGAGCGGCGAGCGAGAGCAGAGCAGGACGAGGCCGCCCGGAGAGGCGAGCGAGAGCAGAGCAGGACGAGGCCGCCCGGAGCGGCGAGCGAGAGCAGAGCAGGACGAGGCCGCCCGGAGCGGCGAGCGAGAGCAGAGCAGGACGAGGCCGCCCGGAGCGGCGAGCGAGAGCAGAACAGGACGAGGCCGCCCGGAGCGGCGAGCGAGAGCAGAACAGGACGAGGCCGCCCGGAGCGGCGAGCGAGAGCAGAGCAGGACGAGGCCGCCCGGAGAGGCGAGCAAGAGCAGAGCAGGACGAGGCCGCCTGGAGCGGCAAGCAAGAGCAGAGCAGGCTAGAACCTCCGGAGCGGTGAGCAAAGGAAGAGCAGGCTAGAACCGCCGGAGCGGTGAGCAAAGGCAGAGCAGGCTAGAACCGCCGGAGCGGTGAGCAAAGGCAGAGCAGGCTAGAACCGCCGGAGCGATGAGCAAAGGCAGAGCAGGCTAGAACCGCCGGAGCGGTGAGCAAAGGCAGAGCAGGCTAGAACCGCCGGAGCGGTGAGCAAAGGCAGAGCAGGCTAGAACCGCCGGAGCGGTGAGCAAAGGCAGAGCAGGCTAGAACCACCGGAGCGGTGAGCAAAGGCAGAGCAGGGGGGACAGGGCTCTGTTCACACGGAACAGACAGGAAGGGAAATGCAGAACCAGATACCCACAGGGTACTTGCAGTGAAGTAGCGAGTGGACCACAAACTCACAAACGGGAGTACAGTGACAACGAGCAGGAGTTAGGTACGAGCTCAGACTCTGCAGAAAAAGGAAAGGTACGGACATAGAGAAACACGGGAAAACAGGCTAGAAGAGTATACAGGCAAGAACAGACACAGTAGCAAGATACAGGAGCGGGTCTAGGTAATCGGCCCCTAGAAGGCGGGAGGAACAGGCCAGAAGCGTGTTCAAACAGGACAGACAAGATACAGGAGCAGGTCTAGGTAATCGGCCCCTAGAAGGCGGGAGGAACAGGCTAGGAGCGTGTTCAGACAGGCCTGGAAATACAGCCTCCAGGATAGGCAGACAAGAGAACACAGAAGGGGACCTGGCACATTGAATGAAACAATGCTCAGGCATGGGTTAATTGGAGCAGCTGGTTTAAATACCAGGTGACAGACAGCAATAGGCTGAGGACGCACAAGGGGTGTGCCTGCAGCAGGTACAAAAAGCAGAGCAGGACGAGGCCGCCCGGAGCGGCGAGCGAGAGCAGAGCAGGACGAGGCCGCCCGGAGCGGCGAGCGAGAGCAGAGCAGGACGAGGCCGCCCGGAGCGGCGAGCGAGAGCAGAGCAGAACGAGGCCGCCCGGAGTGGCGAGCGAGAGCAGAGCAGGACGAGGCCGCCCGGAGCGGCGAACGAGAGCAGAGCAGGACGAGGCCGCCCGAAGCGGCGAGCGAGAGCAGAGCAGGACGAGGCCGCCCGGAGCGGCGAGCGAGAGCAGAGCAGGACGAGGCCGCCCGGAGCGGCGAGCGAGAGCAGAGCAGGACGAGGCCGCCTGGAGCGGCGAGCAAGAGCAGAGCAGGCTAGAACCGCCGGAGCGGTGAGCAAAGGCAGAGCAGGCTAGAACCGCCGGGGCGGTGAGCAAAGGCAGAGCAGGCTAGAACCGCCGGGGCGATGAGCAAAGGCAGACCAGGCTAGAACCGCCGGAGCGGTGAGCAAAGGCAGACCAGGCTAGAACCGCCGGAGCGGTGAGCAAAGGCAGAGCAGGCTAGAACCGCCGGGGCGGTGAGCAAAGGCAGAGCAGGCTAGAACCGCCGGGGCGGTGAGCAAAGGCAGAGCAGGCTAGAACCGCCGGGGCGGTGAGCAAAGGCAGAGCAGGCTAGAACCGCCGGAGCGGTGAGCAAAGGCAGAGCAGGCTAGAACCGCCGGAGCGGTGAGCAATGGCAGAGCAGGCTAGAACCGCCGGAGCGGTGAGCAAAGGCAGAGCAGGCTTGAACCGCCGGAGCGGTGATCAAAGGCAGAGCAGTCTAGAACCGCCGGAGCGGTGAGCAAAGGCAGAGCAGGCTAGAACCGCCGGAGCGGTGAGCAAAGGCAGAGCAGGCTAGAACCACCGGAGCGGTGAGCAAAGGCAGAGCAGGCTAGAACCGCCGGAGCGGTGAGCAAAGGCAGAGCAGGCTAGAACCGCCGGAGCGGTGAGCAAAGGCAGAGCAGGCTAGAACCGCCGGAGCGGTGAGCAAAGGCAGAGCAGGCTAGAACCGCCGGAGCGGTGAGCAAGGCAGAGCAGGCTAGAACAGCCGGAGCAGTGAGCAAAGGCAGAGCAGGCTAGAACCGCCGGAACGGTGAGCAAAGGCAGAGCAGGGGGGACAGGGCTCTGTTCACACGGAACAGACAGGAAGGGAAATGCAGAACCAGATACCCACAGGGTACTTGCAGTGAAGTAGCGAGTGGACCACAAACTCACAAACGGGAGTACAGTGACAACGAGCAGGAGTTAGGTAAGAGTTCAGACTCTGCAGAAAAAGGAAAGGTACGGACATAGAGAAACACGGGAAAACAGGCTAGAAGAGTATACAGACAAGAACAGACACAGTAGCAAGATACAGGAGCGGGTCTAGGAAAGCAGCCCCTAGAAGGCGGGAGGAACAGGCCAGAAGCGTGTTCAAACAGGACAGTCAAGATACAGGAGCGGGTCTAGGTAATCGGCCCCTAGAAGGCGGGAGGAACAGGCCAGGAGAGTGTTCAGACAGGACAGACAAGATACAGGAGCGGGTCTAGGTAATCGGCCCCTAGAAGGCGGGAGGAACAGACTAGGAGCGTGTTCAGACAGGACAGACAAGATACAGGAGCAGGTCTAGGTAATCGGCCCCTAGAAGGCGGGAGGAACAGGCTAGGAGCGTGTTCAGACAGGCCTGGAAATACAGCCTCCAGGATAGGCAGACAAGAGAACACAGAAGGGGACCTGGTACATTCAGAGTGAAAGACCACAATGAATGAAACACAATGCTCAGGCATGGGTTAATTGGAGCAGCTGGTTTAAATACCAGACAGCAATAGGCTGAGGACGCACAAGGGGTGTGCCTGCAGCAGGTACAAAAAGCAGGAAGTGATCGGGCGCCGCCCTTAAGCAGCAGCACACAGAAGCAAACAGACAGCATGGAGGGAAGCCAGAGAGACATTCTGGATTGGAGATCAAGTGCGCGCTCTTGCACAGTGGGAGATGGACCACTATGCAAGGACGCCGCCCGGTATGTTACATCCGTAAAGAAAAACAGTAGTGTCTCCTGACTGTTGTGACACAAAAATATATCTGTTGAAAATAGTCTGGTGTAGGCCCGACAAATCCCAGTGTGGTTTTGCAATTCAACGGGTCAAATCTCTGTACTATCCAGTTTTGGGCATTTGGTATCTAAAAAAAACACAGTTTGAGTGTGTCGCTCACTGTTCAGCCGCAATTAGATCTATTTAAAAAAGTCTGGTATACCCCAGTAAACAATAACTGTGGTTTTGCCATCCCACGGTAAAAAATCTCTATTATTCAGGTTTTGGTACATTTTCCGTAAAGAAAAACAGTAGTGTCTCCTGACTGTTGTGACACAAAAATATATCTGTTGAAAATAGTCTGGTGTAGGCCCGACAAATCCCAGTGTGGTTTTGCAGTTCAACGGGTCAAATCTCTGTACTATCCAGTTTTGGGCCTTTGGTATCTAAAAAAAACACAGTTTGAGTGTGTCGCTCACTGTTCAGCCGCAATTAGATCTATTTAAAAAAGTCTGGTATACCCCAGTAAACAATAACTGTGGTTTTGCCATCCCACGGTAAAAAATCTCTATTATTCAGGTTTTGGTATTTTTTACGTAAAGAAAAACAGTAATAGTTTCTCCCTGATTGTTCAGATTGTTTAAAAGAGTCGGGTGTAGGCCAGAGAAATAGAACTGTGGTTTTCCTCTTCCACGGTTCTAATCTACTTTTTATTACCCTTTTTCCATTGATAGTGCAAGTGTAAGCTATTTTACTTCCTATACAATGGGCAAGGCGCGTGGCAAGGGACGTGGAAGAGGACGTTCTAGTGATGGTACGTGCAGAGGACGAGGCCGTGGCCAAGGTGAAAATGTGCCACAACCAACAGCCACATCTTCTCGCTCCCACTTCTTGACCGAATTACTAGGGAAGCACAGAACAACACCAGTATTGAGAACTGATCAGTGTGAACAGGTTATTAATAGGATAGCAGATAATACTTCCAGTTACCTGGGCACCACCACCTCCGGTCTGTCTTCCACACGGTCAACTCTTAGTAGCCGTGAGTCTCGACCGCATACTCCTCCTCACCCTGATGCTCCTTCCTCCCACCATTCCGAGTGTCGTCAGACAGCAATTGATCCCACACTTGGACACTCTGAAGAGCTGTTCACTGGTCCATTTCCACATTTGTGCCCCTCGCCTGATACGCTTGAAGTGCTGGAAGAGGAGATCCCATGTAGCGATGCCCAAATATTTGAAAAGCCACGGCCACAGGAAGTCGACGCCGGCAATTTGTCACAAGAGGTGGACGATGACGAGACACAATTGCCAGCAAGTGAGGAGGAGCATCGTGGTGCGCAAGTGGAAGAGGAGGAGGTGGTGGATGATCTAGTAACTGACCCAACATGGCAGGAGGACATGCAGAGTGAGGCCAGCAGCACACAGGGAGAGGGAGGCAGAGTATCCCAACAGGCAGGAAGAAGCAGTGTGGTGGCCACAGACAGAAGGCGGGCAACCGTTCCCCGTAACACCAACACGAGGGACGTTGCCAGTACAAGCGGTAGGTCTTCCAGAGTCTGGAATTTTTTTAAAGACTCTGCTGATAACCCCAAAAAGGCCATATGTTCCACCTGCCATGCCAGCATCAGCAGGGGTGACAAAACTACCAGCCTGACCACCACCAGCATGATCAGGCACATGGCAGCAAAGCACCCGACTTTGTGGGGCGAAACCCAGGGTCCACGACCAGTGTCAGCGGGTGTCACCACTGCTTCTTCCACTGTTGTGCATGCAATAGAACCCCCTGTTGTGTGTGCAAGGCAATCCCCTGTCCATACTGCATGTAAAGATGCCCCCTCCTCTCAGTCTTCACTTGTTATGGCATTTTCTCAAGAAACAGCATCAACGTCCACGTCCACGTCCCATGGCAGCGTTCAATTGTCCATATCCCAGACCTTTGAACGAAAGCTGAAATTCGCAGCTAATGCCCCACAGGCCACAGTCCTAAATTCGCACATTTCACGACTGCTTGCGTTGGAAATGCTGACTTTTAGGCTGGTGGAGACGGCATCCTTCCGCAATCTTATGGCGGTGGCCGTCCCTCGGTACTCGGTCCCCAGCCGACACTATTTTGCCCGGTGTGCCATCCCCACACTACACAAGCACATGTCCCAAAGCATCTGCCGTGCCCTCAACAACGCAGTTACTGGGAGAGTCCACCTGACAACGGACACATGGACAAATGCTTGTGGCCAGGGACGGTACATCTCTCTGACGGCACACTGGGTAAACACAGTGGAAGCCGGGACCCAGTCGGACCTTGGGACGGAACACGTCCTCCCCACACCGAGGATTGCGGGCCCTATGTCAGTCATAGTTGCCCCCACAGTGTATAGCTCCTGCGCATCATCCTCCTCCTCCTCTTGTTCAGCCTCCATCTCAGATATCACCACATCAGTTACAAGCTGGAAGCACTGCAGTACTGCCTCCGCCAAGAGGCAACAGGCTGTGCTGAAACTCATAAGCTTAGGTGATAAACCTCACACTGCTTGTGAGTTGTGGACAGCTGTGAAAGAGTAGGCAGATCTGTGGCTGAGACCGCTGAACCTACATCCCGGCATGGTCGTGTGTGACAATGGCCGTAACCTGGTGGCGGCACTGAGGCGAGGTGAGATCACACACGTACCATGCCTAGCTCATGTGCTTAACCTCGTGGTTCAGCGGTTTCTTAAATCGTACCCCGAGTTGCCAGATCTGCTCGTGAAAGTACGCCGCCTGTCAGCTCTTTTTCGCAAGTCGGCTACAGCTTCCGCCGCCCTTGCTGTGTTGCAGCAGCGTTTGCAGCTTCCAGCACACCGACTGGTGTGTGATGTCCCCACACGTTGGAACTCTACCCTCCACATGTTGCAAAGGATTTGTGAGCAGAAGAGAGCAGTTGTGGAGTACCAGATGCAACAAGGCCGTCGACATTCAGGTCAGACTCCACACATAAGACCTCAGGAGTGGACCTGGATGTCTGACATATGTACAATCCTGACAAACTTTGAGGAGGCCACCAAGATGGTGAGTGGCGATGACGCCATCATTAGTGTCAGCATCCCACTTGTCTGTCTTTTGCAACGCTCTCTGCAGAGAATTAAAGAGGAGGCATTGCAGCCAGAGTATGATGAGATGGATCAAGAAGCCGTAGTGGGCGATTACACACAGCCAAGCCTCATCTCATCCCAATGTGCATTGGGGGACAATGAGGGAGAGGAGGAGGAGGAGGAGGAAGAACAGGAGCTGCTATCATGCGCTGTAGACGGTAGTACCTGTACAAGTGTCATACCATCGGTTCAGTGTGGGTGGCCTGAGGACAGGGGGGGAGGAGGAGGAGGAGGAGAGCAAGGTCAGTCGTCATCTTGGTGAGGACACGGAAATCTTGCCCGTTACCAGTCTGGCACGCATGGCTAACTTTATGTTACGCTGCCTTAACCGTGACCCTCGCGTTGTCAAAATGTTGGGTGACAGTCATTACTGGTTGGTGACACTTTTAGACCCCCGCTACAAGGAGAACTTTCACTCTCTTATTCCTGAGGTGCAGAGGTCTACAAAAATGGGGCAGTACCAGAAGGCCCTTGCTGCAGAACTCTTAAAAAAAATTCCCATCTGAACACGCTAGCAGCAGAGGTCACAGTTCGTTGCCCAACCAAGGCGTACAGGCGAGAGAGATGCAACTCCAATCCAGCAGAGGCAGGGGAACACTGTCAATGTTCTGGGACAGATTTCTGACACCCGCCCAGAATAAAATAAAGGAAAAGCTGATGAAACTTTCCAAGACTTGCTTTATTTGGACATGGTTTTCTCTTCTATGGGAGAGCGTGAGAATTTAATACTCAACAGGACTCGATGGACAGCACACAAAGCAAAGCCATCATTTTATTAAGTGGTTATCAAACAAATCAACATCACAGATTTGATTTGTAATGGTAATAGGAAAGAAATGGAATAAACTCAAGGGTTAAAAATCCACTTAATCAGCATTCATGAATTCATTCTAATAAATAGGAAATGTCCTGAGGAAAGGCCCTGAGGCGCGGGGTACTCTCACACGGAGTGGAAAGTTTCAAAAGATGGTGAGGGAGTACCTTGCCGACCGTACCAGCGTCCTCCGTGATTCCTCTGTGCCTTTTAATTATTGGGTATCCAAGCTGGACACTTGGAATGAACTCGCTCTGTACGCCTTGGAGGTCCTGGCCTGCCCTGCCGCTAGTGACTCGCCCCCTGGGCCTGTGTTGTGCGTGCACGTGTGTGCGGGGAATACCCGGAGCCGGATCGCTGGGGGTTGTAGTCTCCGTGGCGATGACCCGGTCCGTGCCCAGGGTGATCAAATCAGTGGGAGTCTTATTAGTATGATAATGGTCCGACTACGCCACCCGTGGATTGCGGTCAGTGGGGACCGCCGCTGCAAGGCAGACCGCTGAGGCCGGTGTTGTGTGTGCAGCTAAGAATGGGATGACTCCCCACGGGAGAAGTATAGCCTCAGGGCAGTTGGGGTGGATGATGGGAGTGATGGTGCACGAGCGCAGCAGGAACAACTCAGAGTCTGTGCAGTGCAGTTCAGGGTCTTTACTGGTGTTATAAAGCAGACCCTCCCGGGAGTACTGGTTAGCAGTAGAGGCCTGGTCAGTCTGTGAGCAAGCAGGATCTCCCCTGGCCAGGTGGAGTTGTAGGCCTCCCCGTCTATCTGCACTCTTCCTGGCTACCTTGCTGTATGCGGGTAGAAGTAGCCCACGTCCCTGAGTGTACCGTGTGGTGCTCACCCGTATGGCCGGTGACTTGGGGCCTTCTGTTAGCCTCCGCTCCACGATGGCGGTGCTGGTCCCTTGCTTGTGACCGTGCCTCCGGGCTTCTATGGCCAGAGGACCTGGAATCCCCTGCCGGTTGGATTCTGCTGCTGGACCTGGATGTCCCCACAGCCTCGGACTCCGTGCCCGGTCTTAGTGTCTTCAGCCAGGGCGAGCTATCTGGCTTCCAGCCCCTGGCACTCGCTCCTGCTCCTACAGAGCTCCTGCTGTAACTTTCCCTCTCCAGGCTCTGACTGACTTAATCCTGCCCCAGACCCAGTTTATAAGGGCAGATTCCTCCCCTCCCAGGTCTGGGTGGGCGGTGTTGCATGCTTAGGGCTCCTGACCAGAGAAACCTCCCACTTGCTCTCAGACGTAATATTCCTATTACTGTGGCAACCAGACCCCTGGGGTGCCACACTAGCGTGTTATCGGAGCGTATTTTTAGTGCCGCTGGGGGAATTATAACTGATAAGCGCACTCGCCTGTCAACTGATAATGCTGACAAGCTGACCCTTATCAAAATGAACAAGGGCTGGATTGGGCCAGACTTCTTATCACCACCAAATGACAGCAGAGTAGCATAAAGTCAAATCCAATGTGTTATTTCGGGAGGTGTATTCACATGCACCGCTTCACATCCACACATGGGTATACGCTTCCTCATTTCGGCTGTTTTATGTTCTCCTCCTTATCCTCAGCCTCCACCACCACTATACCACCAGGGTGCCAGCATTGCAAGTTCCTCCGTCCTTATTTTTGTCAGCTTTTGCTTGGAAGGCATAAGCAAATCCTATGGGAGACCCACTCTGCAATAATGGGACTTATGTTTGTAATATGCTGTACTGCATGGTTCTTGTAAGGGGCATTGCAAGTTGCTCAGTCCTAATTTTTGGAAGCTTTTGCTTGGAAGGCATAAGCAAATCCTATGGGAGACCCACTCCGCAATAATGGGACTTATGTTTGTAATATGCTGTACTGCATGGTTCTTGTAAGGGGCATTGCAAGTTGCTCCGTCCTAATTTTTGGAAGCTTTTGCTTGGAAGGCATAAGCAAATCCTATGGGAGACCCACTCCCCAATAATGGGACTTATGTTTGTAATATGCTGTACTGCATGGTTCTTGTAAGGGGCATTGCAAGTTGCTCCATCCTAATTTTTGGAAGCTTTTGCTTGGAAGGCATAAGCAAATACTATGGGAGACCCACTCCCCAATAATGGGACTTATGTTTGTAATATGCTGTACTGCATGGCTCTTGTAAGGGGCATTTCAGTTCCTCATAATTTTTGGAAAGCCTTCCATTCACTGCTTAGGCCAACAGTGCACAGGAGACCCAGTTGCTATAAATGGAAAAAAAGGTTTAGTTAAGGCCCTCTGACCTCCATGTCATTTCCAAGGGGCATTGGAGTGCCTCGAAATTTTTGGTAGGCATTGCACTCACTGTATGCTCTATAACTGTGTAGCCGAACCGCTCATTTTGTTACAGAAACGTATCCTACAAGAGATATCTGGTTGACTGGCCTGATATTGATGTGAATGGTCCCTGTTCCTCCTGCTCTTTCTCCTTTGCCACCACCTCATCCATCATTTATCACCTGAAGCTTTGTTTTAACAGGAGTCATAGAACTTGGATAGTAGCAGGAAAACATCCAGCAATCCTCGGAGGAGGTAGGATATGCGCCAAAACGCTGACCACCTCAGGATTAGCCGCTACTACATACATGCGCTTGCATTCCAACAAAACAAAGCAGATGCTAACTTCTATCATCCTCATCATGCTCCTCACCTTGGCACTCTCAACTCCCCTGATGGAGAAGCAAGGGGCCCACCGGAGGAGTCTGGTTGTCTGGTGGGCTCGGCCAATGCTGCCCTAAAGCAGGCCAGGCTAAGAAAAGTGTGGGAAAGGTTACCGGGACAAATAGTGGTGGCTGGGGACCGAGTATGGACACCCGGCCGCCCCCTGGAGGCTGGGGAGCAAGAGGGGACATCCAGCCACCAGGCGGCTGGGGACTGAGTATGGATACCAGGCCGCCGACGCAGCCATGGCGTGGTGGCCAGATTCCGCCTCCACATGCCTAAAAGGCCCAATTTAAAGTGCAAGCAAGCAAGCAGTATGGTTTTGCAGCCTGGGGGTGGGTGGGTGGCAGGCTGCATACTTGCGCTTGCATTGCAAGGAATGGGAGAGGTACAATTGAACACCCTGGGACAAGGACTTGAACGGGGATAGTTGCAAGTCTGCAACGACAGGTGCAGGGTGGTAGGCATCTTCGCATGTACCATGAACATGGGTTTGGCATGCACACACTACAGCGGAATAGGCTCTCCTTCCCACTAAATGCACTGGGGAGGGCACAGGTAATGTTTTGGTATACGCGCTTAATCTTATGTATAAGGCACACCAGGACAAATAGGGGCGGCTGGGGACTGAGTATGGATACCTTGCTGCCGAAGCAGCCATGAGGTAGTGGCCAGCTTCGGCCTCCTCCAAACTAAAAGGCCCCATTTCAAGTGCAAGCTAGCAGTATGGCATTGCAGTCTGGGGGTGGGTGGGTGGCAGGCTGCACACTTACACTTGCATTAAAAGAAAACAAAGCTGATGCGAACTTCTGTCATCATCATCATGCTCCTCACCTAGGCACTCTCAACTCCCCTGATGGAGAAGCCAGGGCCCACCGGAGGAGTCTGGTTCTCTGGTGGGCTCGTCCAATGCTGCCCTAAAGCAGGTCGGGCTAAGAAAAGTGTGTGGGGGGATGTTCCAAGGAGAAATAGGGGCGGCTGGGGACCGTTTATGGACACCCGGCTGCCCCCAGGCGGCTGGGAACCGTGTGTGGACACCCGGCCGCAGGGCGGCTGGGGACCGAGCAGGGACACCCGGCCGCCGGGCGGCTGGGGACTGAGTATGGATTCCAGGCCGCCAACGCAGCCATGACGTGGTGGCCAGATTCTGCCTCCACATGCCTAAAAGGCCTAATTTCAAGTGCAAGCAAGCAGTATAGTATTGCAGCCTGGGGGTGGGTGGGTGGCAGGCTGCATACTTGTGCTTGTATTGCAAGGAATGGGGGAGGTACAATTGAACACTGCCCTAGGACTACAACTTGCACGGGGATAGTTGCAAGTCTGCATCTTCTGATGCGGCAAGGATCACTTATGATGGGCACACTTTTAGACAGTGACCTGGGTGTCAGAGATGCTTCCAGGGGTCTTCCCCATGCTGTTCCCATGTCTTTTCAGCACTTTATGCATGTGTCACACAGCACATGGCCAGATAAGGTTGTAAAATGTTAAAATGACATTTCCCGGTGAATGCATTTGTCACAGTTGAAAGCAATACAAAAGTGCAAAAACGCATAAAAAATGCTACTTGTGAACATAGCCCAAGGTGTGGAGGAGTATTTTTGTTTTTGGTTATTTTATTTTACCTTATACACAAGTCTTTACCCTGGAAAATAAATTTCTTAACATATTTCACAGGAAAAAAGTTTCAGTTTCGTTTTTGAACGTTTTATTGTGAGCCCGTAAAAGTGGCTTACTACCTCTGACCACGTTGTTGACAGCAGTGACCTGGGGTTCAGAAATGCTTCCTGGGGCGATCCCCATGCTGTCCCCATGTCATTTGAGCATTGTCACTATCGTTTTGGGCACTTGTTAGGCTTTTAAAAGACTGCCGGGGGTGCCACCGCAAAAATGCTCGGGTCTCCCATAGACTAACATTGGGCTCGTTGCTCGGGTCGAGCACCCGAGTATTACGGTGAGCTCGGCCCCGAGCTTCGAGCACCCGAGCATTTTAGTGCTCGATCAACACTAGTAATTAACAAAAAACACCTGCAAAGTCTTCCTAAGCGTTTAAAAAGGTCCCTGTTTCAGTAGGCTACACAATCATGGAGAAGAATGCTGACTTGACACATGTCCAGAAGGCAGTCATTGACACACTCCACAAGGTCCCTGAGTTCCAAATTTCATTTGGAAATCAAGGTCCCAGAGTCTGGAGGAAGAGTGGAGAGGCACAGAACCCAAGCTGCTTGAGGTCTAGTGTGAAGTTTCCACCATCAGTGATGGTTTGGGGAGCCATGTCATCTGCTGGTGTAGGTTGCTGTGTTTTATCAAGAGCAAAGTCAGTGCAGCCGTCTACCAGGAAATTTTAGAGCACTTCATGCTTCCCTCTGCCGACAAGCTTTTTGGATATGGAAATTTCATTCTCCAGCAGGACTTGGCACCTGTCCACACTGCCAAAAGTACCAATACCTGGTTTAAAAACAAAGGTATTGGCCAGCAAACTCACCTGACCTTAACCCCATAGAGAATCTATGGGGTATTGTCAAGAGGAAGATGAGAAACACCAGACCCAACAAAGCAGACGAGCTGAAGGCCGCTGTGTGCCTACCTTATTATATGACTCCATTAGATATCTTAAACATTCCGCAGATCCCAGCCTGCCAATGTTATACAACCATGAGGTGGCATAATAGACCCTATTAAGGAACTTAACATGTATCCGTTTCCTTTTAACCTCATTAATGCAAACACAACCTTAGGCTACATTCCCACGATGATCTTTTGGTGCGTTTCTGAAACGGCGGTTTTAGGATGGTGTGTACGGTTCTAATATTACATAGTAACATAGTTTTTAATGTTGAAGGAAGACGAAGTCCATCTAGTTCAACCCATAGCCTAACATGTTGATCCAGAGGAAGGCAAAAAAAAAAAACATGTGGCAAACACTAAGCTCCACATTGGGGAAAAAATTCCTTCCCGACTCCATACGACAATCAGACTAGTTCCCTGGATCAACGCCCTATCAAGGAATCTAGTATATATAACCTATAATATTATACTTTTCAAAAAAGGTATCCATGCCCTTCTTAAATTTTAATAGTGAATCACTCATTACAACATCATGCGGCAGAGAGTTCCATAGTCTCACTGCTCTTACAGTAAAGAATCCCCGTCTGTGATTATGATTAAACCTTCTTTCCTCCAGACGTAGAAGATGCCCCCTTGTCCCCGTCTCTGGCCTCAGAGTAAAAAGATCAGTAGACAGGTCTTTGTACTGTCCCCTCATATACTTGTACATAGTAATAAGATCACCCCTAAGCCTTCTTTTTTCCACAGTAAATAACCCCAAGTGTAATAACCTGTCTTGGTATTGCAGACCCCCCAGTCCTCTAATAACCTTGGTCGCTCTTCTCTACACCCTCTCTAGTTCAGCTATGTCTTTCTTATACACCGGAGACCAGAACTGTACACAGAATTCTAAGTGTGGTCGCACTAATGACTTGTATAGAGGTAAAATTATGTTCTCCTCATGAGCATCTATGCCTCTTTTAATGCATCCCATTATTTTATTTGCCTTTGCAGCAGCTGCCTGACACTGGCAACTAAACGTGAGCTTGTTGTCCAGCAATACACCCAGGTCTTTTTCAGTTACAGTTTTGCCAGTGTTTTACAATTAAGCATTTAATTATACATTTTATTTCCTCTGCCCAAGTGCATTACCTTACATTTATCCCCATTAAAGCTCATTTGCCATTTATCAGCCCAAGCTTCTAGTTTACATAGAAATATAAATATGTAATATAAAATTGTCCTCCTCTGTATTGATTACCCTGCAGAGTTTAGTGTCATCTGCAAATATTGAAATATTACTCTGTATGCCCCCTACAAGGTCATTAATAAATATGTTAAAAAGAAGGGGGCCCAATACTGACCCCTGTGGTACCCCACTGTTAACTGAGACCCAGTCTGCGGGTTTTCCATTAATAACCACCCTTTGTTTCCTATCACTGAGCCAATTCTTACCCCACATACATATATTTTCCCCTATCCCCATTGTTCTCATTTTATGTATCAACCTTTTGTGTGGAACCGTATCAAAAGCTTTTGAAAAGTCCATATACACAACATCCACTGCATTTCCTTGGTCCAGTCCATAACTTGCCTCCTCATAAAAACTGATCAGATTAGTTTGACAGGAACGGTCCCTCATAAACCTATGTTGATATTGGGTCATGAGCTTATTCTTCTTCAGATACTCTAGCATAGCATCTCTTAGGAAACCCTCCAGGATTTTACCCACAGTAGAGGTTAACCGCTTCACGACGCCCCACTGTAGATAAACGTCGGCGCTTGCTGGGCTCTGTGCAGCCCCGACGTTTAAAAACGGTGGGTGATCCCACAGCGCTCAGGACCCCCAGGGTCCTGCAAGCGCTGCGGTACCGGTTAAGAGCGATAGCTCTGACATGTGGCATCATGGGGACCTGATTGGATCAGGTCCCCATGATGTTAACCTGTTCCTATCTTCTAGATGCCGCGATCCATAGCGATCGCAGCATTTAAAAGATAGTGACAGCCGGTGGTCGGCGATCGGGACCCCCCACATACCTTAGCAGCGGCGGGGATCCAGGTGCTGTGACCTCTGACATCATGGAGACCTGATTGGCTCAGGTCTCGATGATGTCAGCGTCACACCAGCCAATCAGAGAGATCACTAGGGAAGTTTGTTTTAGCAACAAACGTTCCCGGGCGATCTGGCTGATAAATACATTGTTTCTCCTCCGATCTCAGTGAGAGAGCAGAGGAGAAACAGTGTGACAAGAGCTGTCAGCCTTGCCACTGTAAAAGTGAAAAAAAAAATCAAAAAAGAAAGTAAGGTTAGGGTTAGTCAGTCCTGTCAGATCAGTCAGTCCAGTCAGTCCAGTCCAGTCAGTCCAGTCCGGTCCGGTCAGTCCGGTCAAAAAATATAAAAATAAAATGGCCTGTCAGACTAATACCACAGAGGAGGTGTATGCCCTGCTGTGTTCTGACACTGATGACAGTGCAATCTCAGATGGAGATGTGGATTTTGAGGGCTTTAGTAGCGGCGACACTGAGAGCTCAGAAATGAGCAGTGATTCTGGTCCATCCTCAAGCCCAAGGACCAGTACAGCAATAGGGGCAAATAGCGCTACTGGAGAAACGTCTCCAAATCAGGGAACACTGCCCAGTACAAGCGCTGTCCCTGCTACTAGTGAATTGGCGCACGCCAGTGTACAAGGGGCTTTGCCACATGATCTAGCATTTCCCAGATGGGAGGCTTCGGATTCGGCTGCTCCATTCAGCCCTGATTTCAACGCCATTCCTGGTATAAATGTGGAGGTGGAAGAGTTTGGACCAATTCATTTTTTTAATATGTTTTTTACAGACAGCTTGCTAGAGCATATTGTCGTGCAAACAAATTTATTCGCATCCCAATTCATAAGCCAGAATCCCCGATGTTACTATGCTAGGGCAAATTTATGGACACCAACTAATGTCCCGGAAAGAAAAAAAATTTTAGGACTTACATTTGCCATGGGCTTGTTAAAAAACCGAGCATTCAATCCTACTGGTCCAACCACCCTGTTCAAACCACCCCTATGTTTTCAGTCGTTCTTACTAGGACCTGTTATGAAATGCTCATGCGGTTTTGGCATTTTAACGACAATAGTCAATGCCTGCTGTAAGGCAGCGCTTGTCATTATCCTGGGGGATACTCGCTTCGCTGCGTCAATTTAAAACACACCAGCCATATTTTCCGGTGTTTCTCAACTCAGCAGTTTATTAACTCCATAAACTGCTGATTTCCGGGTCCAACTCCGTGGCCCACCGACACACATATAAAGTCCACGAGCCCAAGTGGCAGACCGGCCCACTTGGCTCTAGTTACAGCCTCCCGCAAGGTAATAATAAAACAATGTCCATGAAAATGTCCATAACACAAATAGTATTACCTACGTCGGGCTTTAGCTGCTTTGGTCCATTTATTTCCCAGATGGGGTCTCTAGCCTCTGGCCCTCCAAGGCCTACTGACATCCATACAGGATCCAGGCTTCACCCGGCCTCACTAGGCTTCAGACAAACAGTGTCCCACCCACCCGGGGAACAGGCCTCATGCCTCTCTCACAGGAACACTGCACACCTGCACCACTCACACTGCACAAATCACCAGGGTTTTATATCTTGTAGAAACAGCCACAGGACCTGTGCTTATCTCACAGTCACGTGTCCATACCTTCTGTGAGCAAAAGGACCTGTGTGATGTCACAGTCATGTGACCAGTCAGCTGAGGGGGGAGGAAATAGTATAAACAGACATACTAGATCATTATAGCAATGCTGCTGCACCACAATGCCCAGAAATGCCCCAGAACATGACAGGTTATATAAAATTAGACCCATCATTGAAAATTTGTCAGAAAAATTCTTAAGGCTCTACACCCCAACACAAAATATTTCTATAGATGAGTCCCTTGTAAAATTCAAAGGAAGACTGTACCTCAAGCAATTTATACCATCTAAAAGGGCAAGGTTTGGAATAAAGATCTATAAAATGTGCGAAAGTTCAACCGGATACACATCCGCTTTTCGCATATATGAGGGGAAAGATAGCCAACTAAACCCACCAGGATGCCCTACTTATCTGCGGACATCTGGAAAAATTGTTTGGGAGCTGATAAGTCCATTTTTTCAAAAAGGCTACAATCTATATGTGGACAATTATTACACCAGCATACCCCTATTTAAAAGTCTGGTTGAACACAACATCGGGGCTTGTGGGACCATCCGTAAAAACCGTCTGGGGTTTCCACAACCATTGGTCAACCAAAAGTTTCAAAAGGGGCAGTCGGGCTGTACGCAACGGAGAGCTGCTTGCCCTGAAATATAGGGATAAGAGGGATATTTTTGTCCTCAGCTCGATCCACACAGATGCCACAAGGGCCACTGTAGAACTAGGATCCACCACTCCGAAGCAAAAACCTGTGTCAGTAATTGACTACAACAAACACATGGGGGGTGTGGACCTTGCAGACCAGGTTCTACAGCCATACCAGGTATCAAGAAAGTCCTATACCTGGTATAAAAAGTTGGTTATTTATTTGTTTCAGGTGGCCACATACAATTCTTTTGTGTTGTACAAAAAAGAAGGAAATTCAGATCCTTTTCTTGATTATCAAGAAAAGGTCATTGAAAATCTTGTTTTTCAAAGTGTTAGCCCCGCTCATCCATTAGAATCTGAGGATGTGAAAAGACTCACTGAGCGACATTTTATTGCATTTATTCCAGCAACGGAAACAAGAAGGAACGCCCAGAAAAGATGTCGTGTATGTACTAAGAGAGGAATGAGGCGTGATACCCGCTACTATTGCCCACAATGCCCATCATTGCCAGCCTTATGCGTCACTGAATGCTTTAAAATCTTCCACACAGAACCACGTTTTTAAACTGTAAAAATGTATCCCAATTTGTCATTAAAACATTTGGTTCATTTAGTGAATGACACATTCGAGTAGAGCTCACTTAATTTCCAGGGGGTTGCTTCTGGAAATCATCCATTGAGTTAAAATGGTCACTAAACCCATAGATGAATTCCCAGAGGGGTGTCATTTCCAAAATGGGGTCACTTCAGGGGGGATTCTTTAGTTCTGGTACTTAGCGCCTCTGAAAAGTGCCAGAACAGGAGAATCCCCCCTGAAGTAACCCCATTTTGGAAATGACACCTCTCTGGGAATTCATCTATGGGTTTAGTGACCATTTACCTATCTACTTATCTTCCCACCACTAGATTAATTTATACAGAGGAGTAGATTGTAAAATTCGGTCACTTGTTGGGGGTTTCCTCTGTTTAGGCACCTCAGGGGCTCTCCAAATGCAACATGGCGTCCGCTATCGATTCCAGTCAAATTTCCATTCCAAAAGTCAAATGGCGCTCCTTACCTTCCGAGCCATGCCGTGCACCCAAACAGTGGCTTTGCACCACATATGGGGTATCAGCGTGCTCAGGAGAAATTGCACAACACATTTTGGGGTCCATTTTTTCTAGCTGACCTTGTGAAAATTAAAAATTTGAGGCTAAAGTAGCAGTTTTGTGTTAAAAATTTGTTTTTTTATTTTCACACTTCAACATTATAAAATTCTGTGAAGCCCCTGGGGGTTCAAGGTGCTCACCACACATCTAGATAAGTTCCTTGAGGGATCTAGTTTCCAAAATGGGGTCACTTGTTGGGGGTTTCCTCTGTTTAGGCACCTCAGGGGCTCTCCAAATGCAACATGGCGACCGCTATTGATTCCAGTCAAATTTCCATTCCAAAAGTCAAATGGCGCTCCTTACCTTCCGAGCCATGCCGTGCGCCCAAACAGTGGCTTTGCACCACATATGGGGTATCAGCGTGCTCAGGAGAAATTGCACAACACATTTTGGGGTCCATTTTTTCTGGCTGCCCTTGTGAAAATTAAAAATTTGAGGCTAAAGTAGCAGTTTTGTGTTAAAAATGTGTTTTTTTATTTTCACACTTCAACATTATAAAATTCTGTGAAGCCCCTGGGGGTTCAAGGTGCTCATCACACATCTAGATAAGTTCCTTGAGGGGTCTAGTTTCCAAAATGGGGTCACTTGTTGGGGGTTTCCTCTGTTTAGGCACCTCAGGAGCTCTCCAAATGCAACATGGCGTCCGCTATCGATTCCAGTCAAATTTCCATTCCAAAAGTCAAATGGCGCTCCTTACCTTCCGAGCCATGCCGTGCGCCCAAACAGTGGCTTTGCACCACATATGGGGTATCAGCGTGCTCAGGAGAAATTGCACAACACATTTTGGAGTACATTTTTTCTGGCTGCCCTTGTGAAAATTAAAAATTTGAGGTTAAAGTAGCAGTTTTGTGAAAAAAAGTTAAATGTTCATTGTTTTCTTCCACATTCCAAAAATTACTGTGAAGCACCTGAAGGGTTAATAAACTTCTTGAATGTGGTTTTGAGCACCTTGAGGGGTGCAGTTTTTAGAATGGTATCACTTTTGGGTATTTTCTGTCATAAAGGCCCCTCAAAGTCACTTCAAATAAGATGTGGTCCCTAAAAAAATGTTTTTGTAAATTTTGTTGTAAAAATGAGAAATCGCTGGTCAACTTTTAACCTTTATAGCTTCCTAACAAAAAAAAAATTTGGTTCCAAAATTGTGCTGATGTGAAGTAGACATGTGGTAAATGTTATTTATTAACTATTTTGTGTGACATATCTCTCTGATTTAAGGGCATGAAAATTCAAAGTTTGAAAATTGCAAAATTTTCAAAATTTTCGCCAAATTTCCTATTTTTTCACAAATAAAAGTGATATCGAAGAAATTTTACCACTATCATGAAGTACAATATGTCACAAAAAAAACTATCTCAGAATCAGGGGAATCCATTGAAGTGTTCCAGAGTAATTACCTCATAAAGTGACAGTGGTCAGACTTGAAAAAATTGGCCCGGTCACGAAGGCAAAAACAGCCTCTGGTGCGAAGTGGTTAAGCTTCCTGGCCTATAATTTCCAAATTCAGTTTTTGTCCCCTTTTTGAATATTGGCACCACATTTGCTATACGCCAGTCCTGTGGTACAGACCCTGTTATTATGGAATCTTTAAAGATTAAAAATAATGGTCTATCTGTGACGTTACTTAATTCCTGCAGTACTCGAGAGTGTATCCCATCCGGGCCCGGGGATTTGTCAACTTTAGTGATTTTTAGACGCCGCCGTACTTCCTGCTGGGTTAAGCAAGTGACATTTAATGAGAATTTTTGTTATCATGCGATTTTTTGTGTAAATACAGTTGAAAAAAAATCATTTAGCATATTGGCTTTTTCCTCATCCCCATCCATCATTTCACCCAAACTATTTTTAAGGGGGCCAACACTATCATTTTTTAGTTTTTTACTATTTATGTAGTTAAAGAATATTTTGGGGTTATTTTTACTTTCTCTGGCAATGATTCTCTCTGCCTCAATCTTTGCTGCCTTGATTTGGTTTTTACAGAATTTATTTAATTTTCTATATTTATTTAATGCCTCATCACTACCTACTTGCTTTAGTTCTCTAAATGCTTTCTTTTGTCACTTATTGCGCCCCTTACAGCTCTATTTAGCCATAGTGGTTTCCTCCTATTTCTAGCGTGTTTATTCCCATAGGGTATATATTGTGCACAGGTCCTATTCAGGATGCTAATAAAAGTCTCCCATTTGCTTTGTGTAGCTTTATGTCTCAGGATATCGTCCCAGTTTATTGCACTAAGATCATCTCTCAACCGTTGGAAATTTGCCTTCCTGAAGTTTAGTGTCCTTGTAAACCCTCTACTACACATCTTATTAAAGGTTACATGAAAACTTATTATTTTGTGATCACTATTACCCAAGTGACCCCCAACTCGTATATTTGATATGCGGTCTGGCCTATTGGTTAATATTAGGTCTAGCAGTGCCCCCCTTCTTGTTGGGTCCTGAACCAGTTGTGAAAGGTAATTGTCTCTCATAGTTGTCAAAAACCTATTACCTTTGCATGAACTACAGGTTTCTGACCCCCAATGTATTTCAGGGTAGTTGAAGTCCCCCATAATAATGACTTCTCCTTGAGTCGCTGCTTCATCTATTTGCTTTACGAGGATATTCTCCGCTGCTTCCATTATTTTTGGAGACTTATAACAAACCCCTCTCAGTAATTTATTATTTTTCCCCCTCCCCTTATCTCCACCCACAGGGACTCTACATTTCCTATATATATATTGGACTATTACAATAAGAAACTGTGCTTAAAAAATTAAAATATTTTTCTACAACACACAAACTTTGTGAGGTAGAGCAAAGGTTGACGTGCACACAGTCAGCAATGTGAGCTGCTGGTTGACAGGATGTGGGATCCCAAAACATATATGTAGGAATTCACCGTACACTCTTGTGTTTAAGGATGCAATTAATTCTAACTTTATTCCAAAATTAGACATAAAATAAACACAGACATAGTCATCAAGATGCAGGGAGAATTGATCAATAGTAGGTAACGTTTGGACCCACATGGGTCTTGTTCAGAACTTCACTTGCAGAATTAATAAAATGAGGCGCTCCTAAGTTCGGGAGCACCTCATTCCTTCAATTCTGCAAGTGAAGCTATGAACAAGACCCATGTGGGTCGAAACGTTACCTACTATTGTCACATTTTCCCTGCATCTTGACGACTATGTTATTATACACCAAAAGATATGAAATTACTAGTATTAAAAGGTAACTTCAAATCTCAGAGAGTCTCAGAATATAAACTGATGATGACCTTTAACACTTTCAGAGCAGGAATGAATGTGTCGCATGGATTTATGTCATTCTACATCAACTAAAGAATGTGCTCCTCAGAATTGTGAGGCCATCACAACACTGGACCTGGTCACAGGACAATAAAACCTTCACACTCCTTATCTATTAACTGCTAAAATATTTATAGCCAGAACTGTTTATCTCTTCCATAATAACTCTGCTTTTCATCACCTGTCTTACCTATTGCATTTTTTTTTCTTGTGTGTCTTATTGTGTATAAATATGTGACTCTTCAGATTTTGTGGTATACTATGCCTGATGAAGAGACCCGAGTAGTCTCGAAAGCTTGCAATTTGTTACCATCTTTTCAGTTAGCCATTAAAAGGTATCAACCACTGAGGACTCTCAAATCTAAATATTTTATTATACACCTAAATTTGGGATACAGTTATTTTTAATTGCATCCTTCAACACAAGAGTGTGCAGTGAATTCCTCCATATACACTTTGTGATGTAGACAATGGTGTTTATAAAAATTATGGCTAGCCTGTCTCACAATTCAAGAAGCACACTTTCTATGAAACACAAGCCTTGGTTTCAGGATTTTTGCTTAATGGCAAAATGTTGACAGAGTGATATTAACCCCTTAACAACATCTGACGTACTAATACGCGTCTGTGCCCTGGGACTTAAGAGCCAGACCCGTATTAGTATGTCATGGCGATCGAGCACGCACACAGGTTGTGCGGGCGCGATCGCCGCCGGGTGTCAGCTGATTGTCACAGCTGACACCCGATACTATGTGCAGGGAGCGGTCCTGCACCGCTCCCAGCACATTAACCCCCGCGATGCTGCGATCGAAGTCGATCGCAGCATTGCGGGGGCAAGGGGAGGTGATCGCAGACACTCACCTCCTCTTCCGGCTTCCAGCGCTGTCTGCAAAGGCTTCCCGGGTGTTGCCATGATGACCCGATGTCGTCATGACAACATCCGGGTCACCAGACAGCAGGAAGATTGTTTGGACATGCGCAGTGCATCTCCAAACAATCTTCTCCCTGTCCAGCGCTGACAGCCTGCATGACACAGGGATGGTGCTGCATTCCTGTGCCATGCAGGCGATCAGAGAAAAAAAAGTGAAAGTCCCAGAGTGGGACAAAGTAATAAAGTATATAAACTTTCAGAAAGTGAAAAAAAAAAAAAAAAAATTGCAAAAATATAAAAAAAAAAAAAAAAAAAATAATCCACCAAAAATAAAAATATAATGTACCCATCAATAAATATTATTATAAAAAAAAAACAATAAAAGTACACATATTTGGTATCGCCGCGTCCGGAACAACCTGACCTATAAAACTGTCCCACTAGTTAACCCCTTCAGTGAACACGGTAAAAAAAAAAAAACGAAGCAAAATACAATGCTTTATCACCATACCGCCAAACAAAAAATGGAATAACACGCGATCAAAAAGACAAATATAAATAAAAATGGTGCCGCTGAAAACGTCCCGCAAAAAACAAGCCAACATACAGCTCCATCAGCCGAAAAATAAAAAAGTTATAGCTCTCAGAATAAAGCTATGCTAAAAAATATTTTTTTCTATAAAATTGCTTTTATTATGTAAAAGTGCAAAACATAGAAAAAACTATATAAATGTGGTACCGCTGTAAACGTACTGACCCGAAGAATAAAGCTGCCTTATCAATTTTACCACACGCGGAACAGAATAAAAAAAAACAATAAAAACAATTCCTGAATTGTTGGTTTTTGTTTATTCTGCCTCCCAAAAATCGGAATAGAAAGCAATCAAAAAATGTCACATGCCTGAAAATGGCACCAATAACAACGTCAACTCATCCCGCAAAAAACGAGCCGTCACATGACTATCGGCCAAAATCTGGAAAAATTATAGCTCTCAAAATATGGCGATGCAAAAACTAGATTTTACAAACAATGCATCTTTTAGTGTGTGACAGCTGTCAGTCATAAAAACCCCATATGATTCTGGTATTACTGTAATCACACCGACCCGAAGAATAAAGTCGTCTAATCACTTATACCGCACGAGGAACGGCATCAAAAATAAACTCTTGGGTTAGGATTGGGCTAGTGTTAGGGCTGGGTTTGGGGTTAGGGTTGTGCTAGGGTTAGGGTTGTGCTAGGGTTAGGGTTGTGATGGGGTTGGGATTTTTTTCAAAAGTAAGAAAAAAAGATGACGATATGGCGACTAGTGTTGAGCGCAAGTGCTCGCTTGCATCGGATGCTCTGGTATGCATTGAGTATCGTGGGTATTTGAGTGACATGCTCGAGTCTCTGCCCCATATGCTTCACGGCCAAAAAAACTTTACAGGGGTTGCCTGCCATGCACGAGCGATCCCCGCATGTTTTTTTTTGGGTGTCTAATAACCGTGAAACATGCGGAGCAGGGACTCGAGCATGTCACTCGAGCACACGCAGTACATGGTGCATACCTGAGTACCCGATGCAAACTCAAGTAGCGAGCACTTGCGCTCAAGACTAATGACAACTTATTCAATATGATGACCTAATGTAAACAAATTCTGTGTCGTACCTCTGGGTTCAAAATGTTCACTATACACCTTAATAAAATCCTTGAGGGGTATAGTTTCCAAAATGGGGTCACTTGTGGGAGAGCTTCACTGTTTAGGCACATCACGGGCTCTCCAAACGCGACATGGTGTCCGCTAACAAATTGAATGGAAAATCGGCTCAAATTGTTAGCGGACGCCATGTTGCGTTTGGAGAGATACTGCGTGCCCAAACATTGGAGCTCCCCCACAAGTGACCCCATTTTGGAAACTAGACCCCCCAAGGCAGCTATCTAGATGCATAGTGAGCACTTGGAACCCCCAGGTGCTTCACAAATTGATTCATAAAAATGAAAAAGTGTTTTTTTTTCACTTTTTCATTTTTACGAATCAATTTGTGAAGCACCTGGGGATTCCAAGTGCTCACTATGCATCTAGAGAGGTGCCTTGGGGGGTCTAGTTTCCAAAATGGGGTCACTTGTGGGGGAGCTCCAATGTTTGGGCACACAGGGGCTCTCCAAACGCCACATGGTGTCCGCTAATTATTCAAGCAAATTTTACAATCAAAAAGTCAAATGGCGCTCCTTCCCTTCCGAGCCCTGCCGTGCGCCCAAACAGTGTTTTTTCCCCACATATTGGGTATCTGCGTGCCCAGGGGAAATTGCACAACAAATTTGGGGGTCCATTTTTTCTTGTTACCCCTGTGAAAATAAAAAAAATTGGGTCTAAAGTAACATTTTTGTGAAAAAAGTTAAATGTTCATTTTTTTCTTCCACATTCAAAAAATTCCTGTGAAGCACCTGAAGGGTTAATAAAGTTCTTGAATGTGGTTTTGAGCACCTTGAGGGGTGCAGTTTTTAGAATGGTGTCACTTTTGGGTATTTTCTGTCATAAAGACCTCTCAAAGTGACTTCAAATGTGATGTGGTCCCTAAAAAAATAGTTTTGTAAATTTTGTTGGAAAAATGAGAAATCGCTGGTCAACTTTTAACCCTTATAGCTCCCTAACAAAAAAAAATTTTGGTTCCAAAATTGTGCTGATGTAGACATGTGGTAAATGTTATTTATTAACTCTTTTGTGTGACATATCTCTCTGATTTAAGGGCATAAAAATTAAAATTTTGAAAATTGCAAAATTTTCGCCAAATTTCCGTTTTTTTCACAAATAAACGCAAGTGATATCGAAGAAATTTTACCACAATCATGAAGTACAATATGTCACGAAAAAACAATCTCAGAGTCAGGGGGATCCGTTGAAGCGTTCCAGAGTAATTACCTCATAAAGTGACCGTGGTCAGAATTGTAAAAATTGGCCTGGTCATTAACGTGCAAACCGCCCTCATCTCTACAAGACACAGTAAAAATAATAATAATAATAATAATTGTTATTTATATAGCGCCAACCTATTCCGCAGCACTTTACAATTAAGTAGGGACATGTACAGACAATACAAACAATATAATGTATCACATTTCAACAGTTACAGGAGCAGTGAGGGCCCTCCTCGTAAGCTTACAATCTATGAGGAAATAGGGGGAACAATAGGTAGAACGTGCTGTTATGTACGGTCCGGCCATCAATATAATAAATAGGGGTTTTCATATTAAGCTGCATGATCCGGTCATCAGCCAGAATCTATCTAAGTGCAGTTACCGTGTGCTATTGGGTGCATGGTGTATGTGGAGAGAGATGAATAGGCAGGAGCAGATTATGGTTAACATTTAGGAGGGAACAGCGGAGAGTTGGGTTAGTGAGTTGACATGATAGGCTTGTCTAAACAGATGTGTTTTTAAAGCACGCTTAAAAACATGGGGGCTAGATATTAGTCGGATCGTTTGGGGTAGTGCATTCCAGAAAACTGGTGCAGCACGAGAGAAGTCTTAGAGGCGGAGGTGTGAGGTTCGGATTATGGAGGATGTTAGTCTTAAAAACAATGAGTACAAATACACCCCAAAAAGATCCAGCAAGGTGAGCCCCAGTCTGCTACCAAGAAAAGTTGTTTAGTAATGCTTAAAATACAACCATTCTTTGATGCCAAAGACATCAAACTGTTAAATGAATGCGTGAATATGTGAATCACTGAATTCTGAGTAGTTGAACACAATATTATAGAAAAGCCCAAGTGCAAAAAATAACACAAGGAAAGTGTTCCCCTACCCAGGAGCTTGCTCTCCATTTATTTTTAATATGATCTTACACCTGAACTTTGATACTTGGTTATTCTGTACAGTGATTTTTTGTTTCATTCACATAATCTTTTCTTTGTGGTATTATTCCCACTTTTCATACTATATTGTTGTCAACTTCTTTGAAGGAAACCTGTCATGTTGAAAAACGTAATTAACCTGCAGATATGGGATTAATCTGCAGGTTAATAGCATTGTGAAGCCATACAGCCGCTACACTGAAACAAGAGAAAATTAACTTTATTCCTCCCGGCAGCCTCAGGCTATCAGTCATAGAGGTGCGACCGGTGCGGCTTCAGTCCCCCGGGACTGACTGACAGGCGGTTCAGCAGTTAGTACAGAACCTGTTGTCAGTGCTGGGCATGGCTAGAGCCATGTATGTACTATCACTGAAAGCCGGAGGCTGCCAGTTGGGAATAAAGTCCATTTCCTCCCGACAGCAGTGCCTTCAGTGAGCTACTAACCTGCACATTAAAGGGGTAGTTCAAAGTCAAACTAAATGGCATTGTAAATCCCTATTAATGCCATAATCTCAGCTATTTTCTAATATACTTGTTTTAAATATTCACTACTGTTCCCTAACTTAACTATCTAACTGCTATAATATTTTTTTCTATTTGCTGTGTGACGACACTTCTTTTGAGAATCACAGTGCATGCTGGGATACTGAAACAAAGCATCATCAGGGGGGCAGAGGCTGCGGTAATGTCCCTTCCCTGAAATGAAGAAAAATTAGTGATGCTCATTTCTAGGGCTGCGCTGGTCCCTGCTCTGTCCCTCCCTGCCAGCTATGCACTGTGCGATGTGCACAGTGACAATATCTGCTCTGTTGTTGGCTCAGATCAGTAGTAATCAGTCAGCAACAGAGCAGTGTCAGAATACCCAGCATGCAGGAGACCAGTGATGTCACTAGCGGGGGCGGTGCTAGTCTCCTGCATGCCGGGTATTCTGACACCGCTCTGTTGCCAGCTGATTATTACTGATCTGTGCCCACAACAAAGCGAACACTATCACTGTGCAGATCGCACAGTGCACAGCTCGCAGGTAGGAGCACAGGGACATAGCAAGGACGAGTACAGCTCCTGAAACGAGCGTCACTGATGACGCTTCGTTTCAGGGAGGGGGCAAGTGATGTGGCAGTGATCTGCAGGTTAGTAGCATTTTTTCACATGACAGATCCCCTTTAAAGTGATTCTCATATGTTATTCAATTTCTCAACAATTTCTCAATTACTGTATTATCCAATATAAAATAAAAATAACAGATACCTCCTGCACCAGAGTAGTTCCAGCTATGTTGGCGCCTTGTTTCCCAGTGCTCATGTGACATTGTTATGCCACATAAGCACTGCAGCCAATCAGCCAAGGACGTGTGAGAACTGCAGGCCATTAGCGACCGCTGATTGAGTGTGGTGCTCACGTGACATAACAATGTCCAGGATGGGGGACATTATTACAAGAAGGAGCCAGGATGGGGGACATTATTACAAGAAAAGGCCAGGACAGGAACATTCTTATGAGATGGGACCAGGATAGGGAACATTATTACAGGAAGGGACCAAAATGGCGGATATTATATGGAGGACCCAAGACGGAGGACATTATTACAGGAAGGGGCCCAGGATGGGGGGACATTATTACAGGAAGGGGTCAGGTTGAAGGACATTATTACAGGAGGGGCCAGGATGAAGGACATTATTACAGGAAGAAGTCAGGATGGAGGACATTATTACAGGAAGAGGATCAGGATTGGGATATTTTTACATGAAGGGGCTAGGATAAAGGTCATTATTACAAGAAGGGGCCAGGACAGAGGACATTATTATAGGGAGGGGCCAGGATTGGGACATTATTAGATGATGGGTGAACAGGTTTGTCTTTATAGGATCTAGAATGCTACTAGGGCCCATACATCTGACCAACTTTGGTCCTATTTTTACACTGTGGCCTATTTGACGCCACGGAGCAGAAGACAACCCAATTTGATGCTGGCTTATGCAAATTGTTATTGGTTAATTTAAAAACAAAAGCCAATACAAGTTATTAATGATAAGACCAGCACAACAATGTAGCAATTTAGGATGATAATGAAGGTAGCTATACATGTGTTCTATAAAGTTTGATCGCAGTCTCTCAAAATAGCGTCCTCTAGTTCAGCCTAAATCTGACACTGCATGAAAAATGAAGAATCAGTCTATGGAATTTGTTCAGACCAAACTCTCATTTTTAAGAATAAACTGTCCATTGTGTTATTTAATAAATAATGGGTAGGTAATGGAAATAGTGAGGTTGTTCCAGAAAGAAGGGACAGGTGCAGTAGATATTCTCTTTTTTTATAGACGGCATAAAATAAATTGAGGCATACTGATCTGTTCTAATCCGTGTTGACAGCACAGGCCTTTCTAGTGGCCGGTGTTGGGAACAGAAAATATGACCTCATATTCTTTGGTCACCTGACCCCCAAGGCCTGTAATTGGCAGCAAGAGTCAGGTGGCTGGAACGGCACATCTTCAGCTTATTGTTTAAAAACATCCATGCTGTTTAAAAAAATATTCATGTGGAACAACCCTTTAACCTAATCAAACTAGTTTTCTTCATAGTTCTTTCCTGGGCGTTTTCCTTTAGAAGAGGAAGCTATATTCCTTGTATTTGTAGATGTATTTTACTAAACTTTTGCATATTTGTAAAAATGACAATGAACTCACTATGATCATTTTATCTGCCCTTAATATCGCTGTACACAATGATATGCAAATTTATGATAAAAATCCAATATGTGACATAAACTATACTTTTAGTAGAAGCACACACACTTCTTAATCCTCCCCTAACCAAACTTTGCAAGGCTTCATAAGGAAGTAGGTTCTCAAATGTTTAATCAGGTAAATTAGAACTTGGAAAAGTATCACGTTTCTGCTGTAAAATAGCAGAGCCTGTAAATGCACAAAGAAAACACTGGCCGGTTCTCCATGCTGTAAATCTTGTCACTGCAAATGTATGATTCATGTTTCCACATAAATCAACAGATATCTGTAGATAGAAAGAAATAACATTGCTGTTTGCTTTAGTCCAGTTCATTTACGGTATCAATGTACTAAACATTATTTTTATTTTGCTCCATGTCATTCTAGCTGTTACATGGGATAATGTGGATTAAGTGAAAATGCTGTAAAAATGAAGGAATTATTCACAATGAAAACAATACAAAAACTCAACCAAGCAGCGCTAGTCTAAGATCATGTTCCCTGTAAAACCAAACATAATGAGGGAAATACAAACCCAATTACAAGTAATACTAAAAAATTATTCTAGAATTTCTTAAGTTCATTGTAGTATCAGAATTGGATAAACTCTTGCCAGAATGCTCATTTTTGTATAATGCAGAATAATGTACATTACCATTTCACTCATTCTCCATTCTGTGTAATTTGGCATTTTTTTGAATTAAGACCCATAGGACACCTAACACTGCTGCCTTAATACTTCAATTAACTAAGAATTGGTCATTTTACAGTGCCGTAATTCTCTATGTAGGTGGCTGCCATGGTTAACGGCCAATTGTTTAGCATTTTTTTTTATATTTATTATTGTAAGCAGTTTATTTACAAAGTTTTATTTCAGAACCTAATAAAAATATAGGTAAATTTGTGCTATTGAAGATGGAAGATGACTAATGGTGCTTTCACACTGCATCCTGTGTCCCTGTCGGGGCATACATCCTAAAATTTCCCGCAAAACGGGGTCTGGACGTATGCTCTGACAGGGCCATAGACCGCAATGGTGATGGCAGAGCGAACGTACGCTCTGCCGTGCACTTTTTGCGGGAGTGTACGCCCACATGAGGCAGACACTCAGACACAGCAGCCTACATCTGAGTGTCCGCCTCCTGTGGGTGTACACTCCTGAAAAAATTGTAATTTTCAAATTTTCAATTTTTATATCCTTAGACCAGTTATCATGCTGTACAAAATAATTAATAAATAAGATTTCCCATATGTCTACTTCTGCATATTTTTTCAAATGTCATTTTATTTTGTTAGGATGTTAGAGTGGGTAAAAGTTTAGCAGTAATTTCTACTTTTTTCAAGAAATTTACAAAACCTGTTTCTTTAGGGACCTATTCAGATATAAATGGACCTTGTGGGGCCTATATATTGGAAATTCCCCAAAAGTGATGCCATTTTAAAAACCGCACCCCTAAAATAGTTCAAAACTGCTGTCAGTTTTTTTTTCACCCTTCAGGTAGTACACAGGAATTAATGCAAAGTGGAATTAAAAAAAAAAGAAACATTTACATTTTGCTTCTAAAATGTTAATTTAGCCCAATTTTTTTCACTTTTACAAGGCATAGCGCAACAAAATGGACAGAAAAATTTGTTACCCAGTTTATTCTGAGCACACTGATACCCCACATGTGGTCAGGAACCTCTGCTTGGACAAACAACAGCGCTCAGAAGGGAAATAGCGCCATTTTAATTTTGGAACATAAATTTAGCTGAAAGAGATTGCGTGAACCATGTTGCATTTGCAGGGCCCCTAAGTTGCCTAAACAGCAGAAACAACCCATAAGTGACCCCATTTTTTGAAACTATACCCCTCAAGGATTTTATCCAGGGGTATAGTGAGCATTTAGAACCTACAGGTACTGCACAGAATTTGATAACATTAGGTCGTCATGTTCAAAATGTTCATTTTTTTCACAAAAATGTTGCTTCCCCAAATTTCTCACTTTTGCAAGAGGTAACACCAAAAAGTGGATCCCACAGTTTGTTACCCACTTTTTTATGAGCGCGGAAATACCCCACACATAGTCAAAAAGTTCTGTTTGGACAAACGGCACTATTTGAATTTTGGAACACAATTCTGTCTCTATTTGGAATAGATTGTCATATTTGCAGAACCTGTGTGGTTCAAGAACAGAATGTATTTATATCGGGAAGTAGCGATTAATTTAATACCACCATTTTCTAATACAACACAAGTTTGAAAAATTCCAATTTGCACTTTTCTCATTGTCAGTCTTTTTTGTACGTTCTGAGAAGCAAACCTCAAATTTTATTGCACTAGTTGTTCAGCGTTCAGAAATACATCCAATATGGGACCAATGTGAGCACTGGACACATGGCTGTGCCTATAAGTGCATTTTAGCGAAAAATGAAATTAGACGAAGAAAAATTATTAACCATATTTTTGAGAAATTTTAAATTACTCATATTTCAAGCACATTGAACCTTCTGAAAATATGCAATTGACAACCTCGAATCACATGACAAGACAGCCATCTTGGACTTTGTGAGCATGTGTATGGGTGCTTGGAAATAAAGAAATATACTCTATTTTTAGGTGCCATCAGTACAATTGAAGGGCAATGAAATACATGAATGTGCAAAGGTAGATATATATATATACTTAACTTTAGTGTGCTTATAATCCACAAAAAAGTTGTGCTTAGAGAATTTGGCAATTATCAAAATTGTGTTATCCTTTTTTATGTCCGTTACAATTTCTGTCAATTTTTTAACGTTACAACAGCACAGTCTGAGATCTCGGAAACACAGTCACAGAAATTCTAATTATCTGCTTTTTGTACATATTCGTCATCACGATTTTTTATTTACTTTAAGCAGTGCTACAGAAAGGGACGTAACTGATGCAACATAGCAATGTAACAGACTTAACATAACAATTGCTGCGTCCCTTACAGGCATACTATATGTTTTTAACATTTACTTTGCAGCCCGAGATTTATATTAAAAAGCATAAGAAACCTGAATACCCGCGAAATCTGCAAAAAATGTCACTAATACATAATCTTCACATGTGCTCAGATGGGGTAGAAAGCCAGTTTAAAAATAGATACACCTTTCTGGTGGTTCAAGATCCACAAAGCTATCCCCCGCAAATTGAAAATGCCACTTGGACATCTTTTGCTACTGCCCATGGTGAGGGTCCAGTTGACGGTGTAGGTGGGATTATCAAGAGAGCCATATGGAGGGGCATTCTGCAAAGAAGAGTAGTAGTAGTAAACTCACCAACTGAGTCTTACAATGTTGCATGTTCCGTATCCAATTTCTGTGGTTTACGTATCCAAAGAAACTGTGTACAAAGAAAGAGAAATCAGAAAAGATCTGTGGACAAGCAGAAATGTCGCTGCCATACCACAACTCCGTGACAAGCATTACTTTAGGATGAGTGGAGATAGTTTTGAAATGTGTGACATCATCCCTTTCGAATTTAACTGGCCTTTCATCAAAATGCCATAAAAAAGAAGACGTCTGGAGGTTCCGCAGGGGCATCAGTTTCTATTGCTTCTGTGAAGGATGGGGACTTTGCTGTTGTTTGATACGATGCACAGGAGTACTATGGCATTATAACTGGTATTTCTGATCATGGAGAAGTAATTGTCAATGCCATGCAGTAGTAATAATAAAAATCTTTTTATTTATATAGCGCCAACATATTCCGCAGCGCTTTACAATTCTGACAATTTACAGACATTATCATCACTGTCCCCATTGGGGCTCACAATCTACATTCCCTATCAGTATGTCTTTGGAGTGTGGGAGGAAACTGGAGAACCCGGAGGAAACCCACGCAAGCACAAGGAGAACATACAAACTCCTTGCATATGTTGTCCTTGGTGGGATTTGAACCCAGGACCCTAAAACTGCAAGGATACAGTGCTAACCACTGAGCCACCGTGCCGCCTTATGCAGTAGAGAAGAAATGGATGGATCTGGCCTCATGCAAAGGATAAAATGTTGTACCTTGCAACAGATTTCATCTGCAAGGTGGACGCGCCAGTGCCTGCTAAAAATAGAGGCGTGTTTATCTTTCATTAATCCCATCATCTGGACATTTGATAGTCTTCACATATGCAGATAAATCGGAGGTTACGTCAGTTACGTTAACTGTGTTACATCCGTTACATGGATAAATAAAAAGAATTTTGTTAAGGCAGTGACACCTTTGTATAAACAGCTACTTTTTTGTTGACATACTTGGGGATATACCCAAAAATTATTTGAATAAATACAATTTAGATTCACAGGAACTTGTGCATTAGTTACGTAGGACAAATCATGCTTCCATTTCATGTTGTATCCATTACACAGTGTTTACTATTAAATATTTCAGCTACTCAAAAACGATAAATTGATATTCTTCCACATAAAAATTACCCATATGTCACCTATTTATAGCAATACATTTGTAAGTTTCAGCTATTGCAAGCAAACAAGATATTCAGCCTTCTGACATTGAAAGTATCATGCAAATGTTACATCCGTTACGCTGGAATTCACCTACTGTATATTAGATGGCGCACCATTTGGTCTTTAGGGTAAAATTGATGGAATTCCAGGACCTATTCAAAACTTACAGAGACATTGAGCTACCAAACAAGAAAATCCTTCTAGGAATTAATACTAGCAAAGGGAGGAATGCCCCTAAAAACACATCTGCTGATTAGAAAACTAGGTATTGTTAACAAAACAGTTGTCGCGCAATTGCATATAATGTAGCAGGAAGAATAAACTCAACTGTAGTAAAGGGCAAAATGTTCAAAATGTGGAGGAAAATGCAGCCAACAATGTGACAAACCTGAGTTTGTTCCATAGATGAAAAAAACAACAGCAGGGCTAGAATGACAGCTTTATCTTTCAAAGAGACTGGTCATACAATGTTTGTTCAGCTCCATCAATCCCTATATAAGGGATGAATGTGCCACGCAGTGTGGTACACCATAACAGGCTCCAGGTAGGAACCACTATGTGAACAAAACAACCAATCACTTACACAATTCTGAAAGCATTGTCTGGTATAGGAGGTTCGGCAAGAGCCATGCAATAAAGAGCATAGTGTATATGTTATGCACGTAAAACAGTCACAGACAGGTAAAGAGAGTAAGGAAGATTTACTACACAGAGAAGCCACACTTACACCCAACTGGTTCCTGTACAGACTAGTCAATCCCTGGCAGCACAACTAAAAACACCACCTTGGACTTGACTCCGTAAAAGGCCGTCGAGGGGTTTCTCGTGCCTCCTGAGAATCCAGAGAGGAGATTGCAACACACTTCTAACAAGGGAAGAGGAAGGTGTACAGGTGGGCACAAAGACCCAGGGTGACAAACTTAAAGTACATTTATAAAAGAGGAGAGAGGTAATTGTAAGGAGAACCAAAAAATAAATTAAACTTGAATATCCTCCCAGAAACCTAAAAGTGGTCAAAGGAAAAGGTGCTGGAAAGGTAGGCAAACAGATACACAGCAAGAATATAAGCAGTGTAATTCTAGCAGGGAAAATCCCTTTGCTAAAGAACTGGAACTCCTTAGCAGAAATCCACCTTCAAGTATAGCCAGCAGGGAAGTGCTGCTTGCCCCACCCAAAACACGATAGGACAAACCAAAATGGGAAAATAGAAAACACCTGGAAAGGAGCAAACCAAGAAGGTAGAATAAAGACAATAGGAACAATCAGCATTTGAACAGCTAGGGAAAAGAGCAATAGCTCAACAGACAGAAGAACCAACCACAAAGCAACAGGTCATCGGATCAAATCCCCAAACTGAGTCATAATAGTATAAACACAAAACAGCCTCATTATTAGAGGTCTTCTAATAAAATGATCATGCCCGTATGACCAATATAAGTAACATAAATGCAAAGGAAAGTTTTGTGTGGCAAGATATAGTCGTAAAACCAGTCAAACTAAGATAAATGGTCAAAAATGTTTATGTCAGTGATCAAGAATTAATGGTCAGATGAGCTCCACATTCTGGAGTATACAGACATGGGCAAGTGGACGAGAATTTGTCTGAATAATAGTTTGGTATGTGATGTACAAGTCCTGAAATTAATAGTCAGATTACCTGATTTTTCAAGAACATTTGTGCGGTCCACATTTTGGACTATACAGGCATGTTTTACTGATAAAAAGAATATTTTTATTACTTGTCCAATACAAATTCCTCTACACTGGGGCTTACTAAACAGAAAATATAAATTATTTGAAAAAAAGACCCTACCATACAATTTGGTGTTATTCACATCAATTTAATAATGGGAAGTTGTGCAGTAGATCTCAAAACAGGGGGTGACACAAATGCCTGGTTGAGATGGGCACATGGGGAAATAATACTGTGCTTCTTACAAACCCGACATCTTTTTGGGGGATGGTTTTGGGTGCGAGTGGCAGGGAAGAGGCAAATAAAATGTTGCTCTTAGAGTCTCCGGACATCGTCTGAATCAAAGGTTGCCTCCTGTGCCGTGGAGTCAAATTCAACAATTTTCTCCTGGAATTGGAAAAAAATCAGTGCTCCTTAAGACTTCTTGTAGAGGATGAAGCTGTTATAGGTAGCAATCTGGATGAGGTAGATTGCTACCTTTTTATACCAGGCCCTGATTTTTCGCTTCACCAGATACGGCTAAAGCACCTGGTCTGCTAGGTCAAAGCCACCCATAAATTTATTATAATCTGTGATGCAGACAGGTTTGTTTGTCCCTTGAGTTGAAAACTGTTTGATTTCAGTTTGTAATAACCTGCTAATGCTTATAATTTCAAAAATGACCATTTTTTTGTTCTTTATTAAAATGAAAATGTTGAAAACTCTGCTGTGCATAATAATTTGGAACATGCAGTTTGAGTGCAGTTTGAGTTTTTTATTTTTTAAAAAATATACTGTTATCATAGGCAGTTTGTACAAAAACCTTTCAATTGTACTCTAATAGTTATTTGACTGGAAAATTACAATGACTGCAATTCATATAGGTAATTTGGGAAAATCTGAGAAAATATTATTTGCATAATAATTTGGAACACAGTGTATATTAAGGTATTTTGAGACGAACATACTTGGATGACAACCAGACCTTGTCCCCCGTACAGAATAGAGGCGGATCCAGACATCTCTTGTCCGCATGTTTCTTCATCCGCTCAGAGGACTGCAGCAACGCAGACTTTGTGTCCTCCCAGATCTTAGAAAAGTTCTTAACAAGAGACTCCACAAGTAGAAACAGGAAACGGAATATTGGGATGCTGACCATATACCACAAAAAACAGAGATTTGGCTGAAGATTCGCTCACATGGTTATTGTAGAAAAATTTGGCCCAAGGCAGGAGTTCCACCCAGTTGCTATGGTGGGCGTTGACGAAGTGCCGGAGGAAGCTAGTGAGGATCTGATTGATACGTTCAACCTGGCCATTAGACTGTGTATGATAAGCCGATGAGAAATCCAATGCGACATTCAGAAGCTTGCATGTAGCTCTCCAGAAGCGTGAGGTAAACTGGACCCCTCTATCTGAGACAATATGAAGAGGTAGGCCGTGGAGACAGAAGATGTGAAGAATGAACTCTTTAGCCAACACGGGCGCAGAGGGTAGACCAGGCAGAGGAATGAAGTGAGCCATCTTGGAGAAGCGGTCAGCTACCACCCAAATGACAGTACAACCGGCCGATACAGGGAGATCCGTGATGAAATCCATCGCAATACGCTGCCAAGGAGCGGAAGGCACAGGTAAAGTAAGCACTCGACCCGTAGGAAGTTGCCTAGGAGTCTTATTTCGGGCACAGGAAGAGCACGCAGAGATGAAATCAGCAACATCATTGCGTAGGGTCGGCCAACAATAATGTTGGGAGATAAGCAGAAACGTTTTCTTCTGTCTGGCATGGCCAGCCAGTTTAGACGAATGACCCCAGAGTAGGACCCTCTTCCTATCCGGAGCCGCCACAAAAGTCTTACCTGGGGGAAGATGAGACAGATCAAACGGAGCAACCATAATTATTCTTGAGGGCTCAAATATATGTAGAGGCTCTTCCTCTTGGTCGGTCGACAGAAATGATCTGGAGAGCGCATCTGCCTTGATATTTTTATCCCCTGGCCGGAAGTGAAGAATGAAATTGAAGCGGGCAAAGAACAGAGCCCATCTGGCCTGATGAGGATTAAGTCATTGAGCGGCCTGCAAGTAGGCGAGATTCTTATGATCCATGTAGATGACCACCGGATGCAGGGCCCCCTCTAGTAAAAATCGCCATTCTTCCAGCGCCAGTTTGATGGCAAGCAGTTCCCGATCTCCAATGGAATAATTGTGCTCCGAGGAAGAGAAGAGCTTGGAAAAGCCGCAGGTCACCATTCGCCCGGATTTCTGGGTGAGGACTGCGCCGGTCCCGAAGGAAGAAGCATCTACCTCCAGGAAGAACAGCTTGTTACAGTCAGGATGATGCAGCACTGGAGCAGAAAAGAAGACTTGTTTCAAGGACACAAAGTCACTTTCTGCCTCGGAAGTCCATTCATTAGGATTAACCCCTTTGCGAGTCAGGGCAGAGATGGGAGCAGTCCGGGAAGAGAAGTGAGGAATGAACAGGGGGTAATAATTTGCAAATCCTAGAATCTGTGGAATAGCCTTCAATCCCTCAGGTCAGGGCCACTTTAGAACGGCAGATACCTTCTCGGGATCCTTCTTAAGGCTGGTTTCCGAAATTATGTATCCCAGGAATGGAAGAGAAGTCTGCTCAAAAACGCATTTCTCGAATTTGGCATATAAACGATTCTTCCTGAGCCTCTGCAATACCTGTCGAACGTCTCTCCGATGTGAGGGAAAATCTGGAGAGAACACCAGGATATCGTCCAGGTACACCACCACGCAAGTGTATAAAAGATCTCAGAAGATGTCATTCACCAGCTCCTGAAAGACTGCAGGTGCATTGCAGTGTCTGAAGGGCATCACGCGGTACTCCTAGTGGGCATCCCGAGTGTTGAATGCCGTCTTCCATTCGTCACCCTGGTAAATCCGGATCAGATTGTATGTTCCACGGAGATCGAGTTTAGTGAAGATCTTTGCGCCTTTGAGGCGATCAAATAACTCGGAAATGAGAGGCAGTGGATACTTGTTCTTTATAGTTATTTGATTTAGTCCCAAGGCCGAAGGGAACCGTCCTTCTTCTTGACAAAGAAGAGTCCTGCTCCAGCCGGAGATGTGGATTTCTGGATAAATTCCCTAGCAAGTTTCTCCTCAATGTATTCAGACATGGCACGGGTCTCGGCCAACGACAGGGGGTAGATTCGACCACGGGGAGGTGAGGCACCGGGAATGAGGTCGATGGGACAATCATACGGCCTATGAGGAGATAGTGTCTCAGCCTCTTTCTTGTCAAAGATGTCCGCATATGACCAGTAGGGAGATTAGATGGAGTGGACAGAGGTCGAGCAGGACGAACAGAAACCAGACAGGTTTTGTGACACTCCTGACCCCAAAGGAGCATCTCTCCTGAACTCCAATTCAAGTCCGGCTCGTGTCTCTGTAGCCATGGCAGACCTAGCAATAGGGGATAGGAGAGACCAGACAGTACATAGAAGGAGATTTTCTCTGAGTGCAGCATTCCTATCTGAAGAACCACAGGCTCAGTGACGAACAGGATGGACTCGGAAAGGGGTCTCCCATCCACCGAAGAAACCGCCAACGGATCCAGGAGACACTGGATAGAAATCTGGTACTGCTCCACAATGGTTTGTTGGATGAGGTTCCCAGCTGCGCCGGAGTCGAGATAGGCAGTCTCGACAAAATGGATGTTGCTGCAGGATACGGCTAATGACAGCGTCAGGGATGGAGAGGAAAGATTCTTGCCCACGATGACCTCTCCAAGTGATCCTAGGCTCTGGAGTTTCCTGGCCTCTCAGGACAGGACCGGATTACATGCTCCGAACGGCCACAATGAACGCATCTTCCCTTCAGCACAGCGGACCTCCTAGCGAGTTTTGACTATAATCACCTGGTCAACTTGCATAGCTTCATTTTCGTCACCATATTCTGGTGTACAGAGCTGTATGATGGCTTATTTTTTGCATGAAGAGTTGCAGATTTTTTTGGTACCATTTTGGGGCACATAGTAATTTTTGATCGCTTTTTATTCAGATTTTTCACACACAGAATGAACAAAAAACAGTAATTCAGTTATTGTTTTTATTTTTTGCGCCGTTCACCGTGTGGTAAAAGTGGCAAAACCGATCTGCTCATTGGGTCGGTACGATTACAGGGATACAAGATTTATATATTTTTTTATAATTTGCTATTTTTACACGCTAAAAACAGTATTTTACAAAAAAGAATTAAGATTTTGCATCGTCATATTCTGAAAGCTGTAACTTTTTTATTTTTTTGCCGAATGAGCCATATTATGGCTTGTTTTTTTGCAGGACGGTTTGGCGTTTTTATTTCTTTATTTATTTTTTTACATACGACTTTATCGCTTTTTATTCACTTTTTTTGTGAGTCACTATGATGAAAAAGCATCATTTTTGGCGTATTTTTTATTTATTTTTTTTCTGGCGTTCACCAAACGGAAAAAATAGCGTGAGAGCGGGTCGTTCCGGACATGGTGATACCAATTATATGTAAGTTTTTTCATTTATTTTTGTTTTATCACAAATGCTGCGTTTTGAGTGACTTGTGTGAACTTTTTTGTGTTTTTTTTACTTTTTGTTACATATTTTATTTCACTTTTTTTTACTTTTTCACGAAGTCCCTCTGTGATCTCACAGGCCACCGTACCCTGGTATTATCACATGATCTCACGGTACCATCGTAACCAGCGGGTCCCGCGATTCTTATCAAAGGGGTCCGATGGTTACTAAGGGGGTTGATTGGCCCAGATCAGTATGAAAACCGGCCGGGGCCGATACTGCAGGGTGTCAGCTGTCATATACAGCTGACACCCGTGGGAATCGCCTCTGCCGGGCGGCGCTATTCACTTATCCCTAAGCCACGCATTTTCACGCTGCTGAGGCATAAGTACCCTTAATGACCGCCATAAAAATGCGTTACGGCGGTCGTTAAGAGGTTAAAGTGCAGATAGTACAAGTCTAATAAAGCCCCAGTGGCTTGCTAGAAAATTGGAACTGTGTACCAACACTGAATTAATAAACACATCTGAAGATCGCAAACACTTTGTGAAGGCCGGTGATTCCTAAAATGAACTCTTGACAAGGCATACCTGTTCATTGGAAGATATTCCAGGTGACCACCTCATGAAACTGCTTGAGAGAATGCCAAGAGTGTGCAAAGATGACATCAGAGTAAAAGGAAAGTACTTTGCGGAATCTAAGGTTTCACACTTATGGTTTGATTCACAGTTTTTTTTTCTCCTTGTTTCCATATGTGTTGCTCCTTGGGATTGCTACTTCAGTCTGAATGTAGAATCTGCACATTCCAAAAAGAACAAGGAAAACCACTGCATGTGTCCAAACTTTTGAATGCTACTGCATGTAGAATACCATAAAACACTACTAATTATTTTCAAAGCAAGGCCCAATCTTATAGCCCAATTTTATATTTTGATAGCCAGTGGTGTGATTAGAGTCCTATGGACCCTAGGACAAAATTTGGACCTGGGTCCCCTCCTCCATCATGTTGCTCAGATACATGGGGCCCAGTGGTCTGTTGACAGAGTTTGTCTTAGCTCACCATAATATAAATAATAAATAAGATAAATACAGTATATAATCTGAGAAACACAATCAAACAGATCATTTTCTAAGTAATACTTCTAAATAATATAATGATACAATTACAGAATAAAAAATATCACTATACTGTTATTGAGCAAAGTCCACTATACCAAGACCAATTTTACCTATATTATTGCCTCCGTTATGTATGTAGCAGTATCCTCAATTTTGGAAGTTATTCCCTATCCACGAGGTAGTGAATAACTTCCTGATCACTAGGGTTTGAACGCTGAGACCCTCACCGATGCTGAGACCTAGGGCTCTGAAGAGCCCCATATGAGTGAAGTCGTGGTTGACTATGCACACTGCCACTCCATGCATTCTTCTGCGAGTACCAAACACCAGCTGAGTGAATACAGTGGCAGTGAGCATGAACCATGGTTCTTAAGATCAGTGGGGGCCCCAATGGTAAGACCCCTAGTGACCAGGAAGTTCTACCCTATCCCATGGATATGGTATAGCTTCCAAACTTGAGAATACCACTTTTACAAAACCTGCTACAGCAAGACTATTATTTTTTAAATACACCACAAACAAGAGACAAATACCGCCACAACATGACCATTTATTATCAGCATAGTGACCGTATCAATGTGCTATTACTAATATTAGTATACACACTACAGGTAACTCCAGTTACTCAGCAATGAAGTGGCAATCAAAGTAATTAATTTTCCATTCTTCATCTGACGCAGGCTTCTATGACTTTTTCAAGGCACAACCCATCTCTACAAAATAAAACACAAAGATATCTATGGATGGTCACTTCTAGAGCACTTTGCCCACTTTTCCCACAATTCTACAGTAGGAGGGTTTTCTTTTTGTTTCAAACATAAAATACAATATAGTAGTGATGTTCCCCTAGGTGTCCCCCATACAGTAGTAATTCTTATGTCCCCTTTGTGCCCAAATAATAGTACTGTCCACCTATTGTGCTGCTATACAGGTGTAACACAACTCTTTATGACTGCAACACAGTTGTCACGGCAATGTTGCAGGATATCCTTCTCGATCCCTAAAGTTAGGGGGCGCCCTAGCTATCCCTGCTCCCCGGGGTCACATGCCTTGCTGAGCTCCTAAATCAGCCGTTATCTGTCCCCTAACCCACCCAAGGAAGTGGGGAGTTGTAGTGTATAAGAATACACAAACCAGACTAACAAGGGAAGATGTACAGGGATAAACGAAAATACCAATCATACAAATATGCATTCACAAACAGTAAAACACCAGGAAGTATAGGAGGGAGAAACAAATAGGAGAGAATAAGGATATGCACACAGACAAATCACCAAGCAACAGTCTTCTGAGCAACACTCCAAATGCCTCCTCTAACAACCAACACCTCCAACTCCAGAACCAGGCAGTATGAAACTAACACTGGTAATCCCTGATTGTCAGAGGGATGTGGCCAACACTGAACAGCTCAGACCATCAAAGTAGGAAATCTCCAGCAGCTCTCAACAGAACAGATTAATCCCTGATTTGCTACCAAAAACCTGCACTGTTTAATATTATGGTTAAGTGCTTCTAATCAGTGCAGGAGAATGTGAAATCAGACACCGTGGTCTTCTGGCCCCTCTTTGTCGTGGTAAACCAGTGACAACAGTAGTAATATTCCCTTTTGTGGCTCCCTATATAAATGTCTCCCTACGTGGCACCCATAAATTAATAATGTTCCCATATGTACCCTTCAGGCAATAATAATGTCCTCCTATGTGGTCCAATACAATAATAATGGGCTTTATGTGACCCCATACCATATAATGTCCCTTTTTTTGACTGTCATACAATAATAATGTATACTAATAATGTTCCCCCATGTAGTCTCCATAAAATAATAATGTATCCCTATGTAAAGTCAAACAATAATGTACTCCTATTTAACCCACACACTGTATAATGCCCCTCTGTGTGACCAGCAAACAATACTAATGTCCCTCTATGTGGACCCCATACAATAATAATGTTCACTTATGCGGCTCCCATGCAATAATAATATCCACTATTGTGACCCCCATACAATAGTAATGTTCTCCTATGTGATCAACACAATTATGTTCCACTATGTGGTCTTCATACAATAACAATGTCCTTCTTTGTGACCACATACAATAATAATGTCCCCCTATTTAGTTCTTATACAATAATAATGTCTTTTTTGTAATCCCCACAGGATAATAATGACTCCTTATAAGACCCTCATACAGTGTAATGCCCCCCATGTGACCATTATACAATAAAAATGTCCCTCTATGTGACCCCCATACAATAATGTCCCCCTGTGCAGTATAATGCTGCCCAATGTAGCCCCATGTAGTAACGATGTCCCCCTTTGTTGGCACCATACAATAATAATGTCCTCTTACTTGGCCCCCATATAATAATAATGTTTGTCAATGTGGCCACCATAAGGTAAAAATGTCAACTATGTAGCCCCCCTGCAATAATAATGTCCCACCTATGTGGTCCCCATACAATAATAAAGACCCCATATGTGACCAAGGGCCCCCTGCTGTAATATTGCCCACTTATGTTACTAATATCCACCTATTTGGAGCCCATACATTAATGCTATTCTCCGATGTGGCCCCATCTAGAAGTAATTAAGTAATGCACCCATTTGTTACCGCAGTCTGCTCCCACAGTGCTCCTCACATTATAAAAAAAAAACAAATATCTCACCTGTTCTCCCCCCTATGCCAAGAGGCTTGGTCTTCATCCTTCTCCCGTCATAGCTGGTGCAATGCAGTGACGTCAATGTGCCACCTGCCAGCATTTTCTGCGGCTGTGGACCTTTGGTAGGCCTGGAGCTGTAGAGTAAGTACAAGGTGTGGAGCCAGTGGATCTCTGCTTTGTAATAGTCTTCAACTGCATGTGCATACTCCATTTTAAATTAGCAATGGCCCCTCTCCGCCACGGGCCTGGTCACGGTTGTACCCCCTGCTACCATGATCATTGCGATCCTGGTGTTATTTCATGATAAGATTGTGGACTAGATGGGTTACAATAAATAATTTACTTTTATAGGGCACTTTGTAGACAAGTTAGTCCATGTCAATAATGTATACAATGTCTCTTGGATGGTTCACTTCTACTATGTCAATAAATATATTAAAGACTAAAGCATGAATTTACAGAGAAAACACATTTTCTTTGGATGAGAGATCTATAGTGACTAGCTTGATATACATTCGGACATGCATAGTTTACAGTGAAATACAGCAACAGATTCAGTACTTGAATTATGTTATTGATAAATTACGACATTTCATTGTACCAGTGGGAGTTATTATGCTAATAAAAATGCACATTTTTAAGACATGTTTTTCTCTTGTTCACCCATAGTCAAGAGACTTGTCCAAAGTGTTGACCAACTCAAAGAATTAGGAATGAATTATTTTAGTTTTTCTTTCTTGTGGAAGGATCAACATATATCTCATTGTATCACTGTAAATCAATTGTCGTAAAGAAATGCCCAGCTATACTGAATATGGCAATTCATGTACGATCGCTGTGTTCACAAAGATACATCTCTACTCTTTAATAAAAAGTAGCAGGGCTGACACACAGATGTAAAAATTCTCCACAACTACTGATTACGCTATTTGTTTTTATTTTTACAGTTCAGAAAACAGTCAAAAATATATTACTGAATTTTTCTCTTTTATTTTTGTTTTATTTTCGGTTATCAAAGGGGTTGTCCACTACTTTAGACTACACCCCCAATGTATCCCCCCAGGGCCCCTAAGACTTTTTGTAAATACCTTCTGCTGTTGCTACTGCCTGTGAACGGCAATATCACTGGCCACTCACAGGCATCACGTGACCCCCGGCTGCAGCCGGCTCTGATATCCGCTGATGTCACGACAAGTGCTGATAGCAGCCGGGGGTCACGATCTCCCCATTCATTGGGAAAGTGCGCGGTGGATGCTGGGTGTGATGCAGGGGAATAACCCCGCCCACAACCCAGCAGCCACCGCGGGGACCCCAGCGCTGAGTCACGCCTCACTTGTCGTGACGTCACTGCGGGGTCACGTGATGTCTGTTAGCGGCCACCGATAGCGCCGCTCACAGGCATTATCTGCAACAGAAGGTATTTACAAAAAGTCTTAGGGGCCCCGGGGGGGTAGATTGGGGGGGGGGGGGGGTATTATAAAGTAGTGCACAACTTCTTTAAAGCAAATTGTGTGAAATAACTCACAATGCCAGTTTGACAGAAAATGGGACACTGTACAAAATTTAAAAAAAACACAGTAACATGGTTTACAGGTTCATCACACCACAAGATGTTGTCATGGCTGACACCTTGAATAAGTTTGAGAAGTGGCTGGGTGCCTTTCCTGCAAAAAAAAAAAACAGTTTAATATCATAGGTTTTGGGTACTTGATTTTTGAAAAAGGATGTTGATCCAGGGGATTAGTCTGATGGTCGGGAGTTGGGATGGAATTGTACCCCTAATATGCCGCATAGGATGTTTGCCTTTCCGCCAGCTGTCAATCAACATGACATCGACATGTCGCCCCGTCAACAAAGCAGAGCGGAAAAGCTGCTCTGTCAATGTGATGTCACCTGAAGCCACAAAATTGCCGACAGGAGAGGTCCGCCACTCCTTCAATGATGATATTAGTAATGTTCCATGTAGAGCCAAACTATATTCGGTATTCTAGAAATCTCTACTTCTGGTCTGCCAATCTACTGGGGCATGTGCTCTAACAGAGAAAGCAATCTGTATGTGGATGCTGCTCTGCACTGGTGTCTCTGCCAGAAGACTGATATTGGTATACTCAAATACCAGGAGACTTTTAGAAACATACATACAAAACATACTTAAAGAGAAAATACATACAATTAAAGTTAAAAAACAAAATGTACATTGAACCATGGAAAAGATCCTAGTTACTTACCGGTAACGGGATTTTACAGAGCCCATGACAGCACCACCTGAGAGAGGGTATCCGCCCACCAAGGACAGGAACCTACTAAATAAAAAGGCGGTACCTCTCTTCCGCATCAGTTTTTGTTTCAGAGCATGAGAGGGCCTCCGAAAAATAGGTTAGTACATAACTACCACCTAAACATTTCTTAATAAAACACCCTAAGAAGTGCACACCATAAGTGATAAGGGGGAGGGAATTAATAGGGTGCTGTCATGGGCTCTGTAAAATCTTGTTACCGGTAAGTAACTAGGATCTTTTCCCCTTCTCCCATGACAGCACCACCTGAGAGATTTAGAGAGATCAGACACGAGAGGGAGGGATCACCGCTTGCAACACCTTCCTCCCAAAGGACAGATCAGTAGAAGAGGAAAGGTCAAGAAGGTAATGCTTGTAAAATGTAGCGGGGGATGACCAAGTTGCCGCCTTACATATGATGTCGATGGGCACATCCGCCTTCTCAGCCAAGGAAGCAGCTACAGCTCTGGTGGAGTGGGCCTTCAGGTTCTCTGGAACTGGAAGATTGCTAGAAGAGTACGCTAAGCCAATGGTGTCCCTGACCCACCTAGCTATGGTCCCCCTTGTAACCTTAAGCCCTTTCCTAGCTCCCTGAAATGAGATGATTAAGGCGTCACTTTTTCTCCAGGCCTTGGTCACCTCCAAATACTGGACTAATACCCTCTTAACATCTAAAGTGTGAAGCTTTTGTTCCTCAGAATTCCTAGGGTCAGGATAGAAGGAAGGGAGAGTACTTACTTGTATCCTATGGAATTTGGAGGCTACTTTTGGAAGATAGGCCGGGTCTGGTCTTAAGATTACTCTATCCATACACACCTGAGTGAACGGATGGTTAACTAACAGCGCGTGCAGATCACTAACCCTATGAGCTGACGTTAGAGCTACCAGCATGACTGATTTTAAGGTGAGAATTTTCTCCGAAACTTCCTCTAAGGGCTCAAAGGGAGGCTTGGTTAGCGCTTCTAGAACCAAATTAAGGTCCTAAGGAGGCATCCTTGGAGTAGGAATGGGTCTAGATCTACTGCAAGCTTTAATGAATCTGATGATCCACCTATTCGCTGCCAAGTCGCAATTATATAGTGCCCCCAGAGCTGATACTTGTAACTTAAGGGCACTGGTGGCTAACCCCATGCTTAAGCCTTTCTGAAGGAATTCCAGGATGGCCCCAATAGGAACCCTCCCTTTGGCGGACTGACCCGAAGTAGACAGAAATTTAGCCCAGGTTCTGCTATAGATCCTAGTCGTCACCGGCTTCCTACTCGCCAGTAGAGTAGCAAATAGACCTGGAGAAAACCCCTCCTGCATTAGTAGTGACCTTTCAAAATCCAGACCGTCAAATGCAGGCCCGATCTTTGGGGATGGAAGACTGGGCCCTGCCTGAGGAGATCTGGGGTGTCCGGAAGAACCCATGGATCCGCTTGGGACATTCTCTTCATCATCCTAGTGAACCATGGTCTCTTGGGCCAAAACAGGGCGATCAATATAACTCTCGCCTGTTTTTCTCGGATCTTTCTTAGGATAGTAGGGATCAGCATTAGAGGGGGAAAGGCATAGGCCAGGGTAAAGTCCCAAGGAATTTGCAGTGCGTCCACCGCAAATGGCTTCTCCTTTGGATTCAGGGAGCAAAAGATTTAGGTTTTCCGATTGTGTTTGTTCGCAAACAGATCTATCTGAGGTTGTCCCTATCGGCCGACAGTCTGCTGGAAAACCGCTGGATTCAATTCCCATTCTCCTTGCTTCAAGATGTGTCGACTAAGAAAATCAGCTTTTACGTTCTCCTGTCCTCTTATATGCAGCGCCGAGAGCATGAATAGATGACTCTCCGCAAAACGAAGGATCTGATCCGCTACTAACATCAGAGGAAGGGATCAGGTACCCCCTTCACGATTGATGTAGGCGACTGTAGTTCAGTTGTCTGACATTATCCGGATATGATGACCCTGAAGAAGAGAATTGAACTCTACTAGCGCATTTCTGACTGCCAACAGCTCCCTCATGTTGGAGGAGAGACCCGTCTCGCTGTCCGACCAGAGGCCTTGAATTGAATGATCTCTCAGGTGAGCTCCCCAGCCTTCTGCGCTTGCGTCTGTCGTAATCGTATCTGACACCTGGAAAGACTAAGGAACACCCAGAGATAGATTTACCAGATTCATCCACCAGTCCAGCGAGTTGATTACTAAACTTGAAAGGGATATTCTTCCATCCAGGCGACCTCTGAGCCGTTTGTCTGCTGTCAGGATCTCCTGCTGAAGACATCTGGAATGGAACTAGGCCCAATGAACAGCTGAGATATAAGAGGTCATTGTACCCAATAGAGACATTGCTCAAGGTCATGGATGGATTGCTGATTACGTGTGATATGAGGGAACTGATCTTCAGTTTCTTGTCCTCTGGCAGAAGACAAGTCTGGTTTTCCGAGTCCAAAATGAGACCCAGGAATGATTGAACCTTTTTTGGTTCTAGTCTCGATTTTTCTAAATTTAACATCCAACCCAGGCCATTTAGACTGGCCATGACTTCCGCAAGAGCCAGTGCGCAGAGTTGTTTTGATCTGCCCACCACTAAAAAAATCGTCCAGGTAAGGGATGACTAGGATATCTTTCTCCCTTAAATGTGCTGTGACTTCCAGGATAATCTTTGTGAAAACCCTTAGAGCCATGGAGATGCCAAAGGGAAGAGCTGCAAACTTAAAATGCCTTATGTGCTTGCCGAACCGTACAGCTACCCTCAGAAACTGTTGGTGTGCAGGAAAGATTGGGACGTGGTAGTAAGCGTCCTTCAAATCGAGGACGCACATATAACAGTCTGGAAAGAACATTTTTATGGCCGATTTTATTGATTCCATCTTGAATGGCCTGTAAATCAAATGGTCGTTGAAGCTTCTTCAAGTTGACAATGGTTCTGAAGGAGCCATCCGTCTTCTTTATCAGGAAGAGAGTTGAGTAAAACCCTCTCACTTGCTCGGGTACAGGTGTTTCTACTAGAACCCCCTTCACAACCAGAGTGAGTACTTCCTGCTGCAGGGCCATCTGCTCCCTTAGGCCTCTGGGGGCTGAAATCCTGACGGTGTTTCTGGGAATGTTTTTGAACTCCAACTTCAGCCCCCTCCTGATTATCCCTAAAATCCAAGCACTCAACAAGATTTTTTCCCAGGCGGGAAGGAAGTGGGACAACCTTCCTCCCACCTGGGGAGGTCCGTCACTTTCTTATTCTCGGAGGATGGACCTCCGAACATGAAGCCTCTGTTATTCGGCTTCCTGTCTCTCCAACCACTCTGGTCTCTGGTGGGAAACTTGCTCCGATTGTATTTCCTCTTCTGAAAGGAGCTCTTATATCGGGGAACAGACACAGTGGGAAACCCATGTTTCTTGTCCGCGGCCTTATCCAGGATGTCATCTAAGGCCTTCCCAAAAAGAAAGTCCACCAAGGGATTGAGCAGAGTTTAGATTTTGACTACACATCCCCTGGCCAGCTCTTGAGCCATAATGCCCTACGGGATGCATTAGAAAGATCTTCTGACCTGGCAGCCAGCCTAACTGAATCGTCGATGCATCTGCAAGGAATGCAGCTGCCCCCTGCAAAAGAGGAAGACCCGACAGAATTTTCTCTCTAGAGACATTCCCTTTGATCTGGTCCTCTAACTGTTGAAGCCAGATCATCATAGACCTGGCGGTGCAGGTGGCTGCCACTGTCGGTTTCAGAGCCCCTGCTGATGACTCCCAGGCCTGTTTAAGAAAAGACTCCGCCTTTTTATCAAGCGGATCTTTTAGGGTCCCCAAATCCTCAAAGGGCAGTGTGGATCTTTTCGAGGACTTCACGATGGCCACATCAATTTTATGGGTTTTGTCCCACTTAGCTGCATCCTCCTCTTCAAAAGGGTATCTCCGCTTAGAAGAAGAAGGCAGCTAGCCTTTCCTCTGTTTTTTTCCATTCCCTATCTATAAGATTCTTGATCCTCTCGTTAACTGGGAATGTGCGTCTCCTCTTCTGATCTAAGCCCCCGAACATGACATCCTGAACTGTTCTGGGAGCTTTGGCATCGGCAATAGCCATAGTCACTCTAATAGCCTTGACCAATCTTTCAGTATTGTCCACCGAAAAGCAAGGCCTACCCCCTCCATCATCATCCGAATACTCTGATGAAGACAATGAGGAGAGGTCAGAGGGGGAAGGATATTCCCTCGTGAAACGGGACTCTACTGATTCTTCTGAGTCCGAGGAAACACGTTTCTGCTTCCTCCTCTTACGAGAGGTCAAGCTCTTTAAGGAATCCCTGACCTCCGTCTGGATCAAGGTTTTTAAATCCATAGAAAAACTAGGGGACTCCTCTGCTATAGTTTTCTGGATACAATCAGAGCAAAGGTTTTTAGCGTAGGAGCTGGAAGGCTAACTTTACATAATGCACACTCCTTATTCTTATTCTTGGAACTACACTTTTTTGGTTCCTAACAACCAGAAAGAAATGAAAGGAGAGAAAAGAGAAAAAACAGAGAAGAGCACATTACTAAGGTGAACTTTCACGAAGATCACTCACCACACTGCCGTTCAGACTAGGGTACCGGAGGCGGTGGTTGCCGTTCACATGAAGGCCCCCATCTGGCGGAGGTGGATTCACGAGATCTCTTCTGACCGGTTCTGCCGGCACTCGTACGACCCCCACTGCTGTGGCTCTGATGATGGGAAGACTTCCGATGCTCCGGTTGTCTCACATTTTGCTTGAGCTGTTTACGCTGCTTAGGTGGCTGTGGCTGCTGCTGTTCCTCCTGCGGTGGTGACAGCTGCTGCCCAGGTGACTGCGGCTCCTCACTCATGATGACGGGGATGCAGACACCGCCATCTTGACTGCTTCCCATCAATTTAAAGCATAAGGGGGCTCCAGCTCCTTTGGGCCCCTCCCCTTCCGGCAGCAGTGTGCTCTCTCTTTTTGCTTAACTTAGGAGCTGTAGTTTTATCTTATACTCCTTTTTATATATATATATATATATATATATATATATATATAAATATATATATATATATATATATATATACACAGTACAGACCAAAAGTTTGGACACACCTTCTCATTTAAAGATTTTTCTGTATTTTCAGGACTATGAAAATTGTACATTCACACTGAAGGCATCAAAACTATGAATTAACACATGTGGAATTATATACTTAACAAAAAAGTGTGAAACAACTGAAAATATGTCTTATATTCTAGGTTCTTCAAAGTAGCCACCTTTTGCTTTTGATGACTGCTTTGCACACTCTTGGCATTCTCTTGATGAGCTTCAAGAGGTAGTCACCGGAAATGGTCTTCCAACAATCTTGAAGGAGTTCCCAGAGATGCTTAGCACTTGTTGGCCCTTTTGCCTTCACTCTGCGGTCCAGCTCAGCCCAAACCATCTCGATTGGGTTCAGGTCTGGTGACTGTGGAGGCCAGGTCATCTGGCGTAGCACCCCATCACTCTCCTTCTTGGTCAAACAGCCCTTACACAGCCTGGAGGTGTGTTTGGGGTCATTGTCCTGCTAAAAAATAAATTATGGTCAAACTAATCGCAAACCGGATGGAATAGCATGCCGCTGCACGATGTTGTGGTAGCCATGCTGGTTCAGTATGCCTTCAATTTTGAATAAATCCCCAACAGTGTCACCAGCAAAGCACCCCCACACCATCACACCTCCTCCTCCATGCTTCACGGTGGGAACCAGGCATGTAGAATCCATCCGTTCACCTTTTCTGCGTCGCACAAAGACACGGTGGTTGGAACCAAAGATCTCAAATTTGGACTCATCAGACCAAAGCACTGATTTCCACTGGTCTAATGTCCATTCCTTGTGTTCTTTAGCCCAAACAAGTCTCTTCTGCTTGTTGCCTGTCTTTAGCAGTGGTTTCCTAGCAGCTATTTTACCATGAAGGCCTGCTGCACAAAGTCTCCTCTTAACAGTTATTGAAGAGATGTGTCTGCTGCTAGAACTCTGTGTGGCATTGACCTGGTCTCTAATCTGAGCTGCTGTTAACCTGCGTTTTCTGAGGCTGGTGACTCGGATAAACTTATCCTCAGAAGCAGAGGTGACTCTTGGTCTTCCTTTCCTGGGGCGGTCCTCATGTGAGCCAGTTTCTTTGTAGCGCTTGATGGTTTTTGCAACTGCACTTGGGGACACTTTCAAAGTTTTCCCAATTTTTCGCACTTACTGACCTTCATTTCTTAAAGTAATGATGGCCACTCATTTTTGTTTACTTAGCTGCTTTTTTCTTGCCATAATACAAATTCTAACAATCTATTCAGTAGGACTATCAGCTGTGTACCCGCCAGACTTCTACACAACACAACTGATTGTCCCAACCCCGTTTTTAAGGCAAGAAATCCCACTTATTAAACCTGACAGGGCACACCTGTGAAGTGAAAACCATTTCCGGTGACTACCTCTTGAAGCTCATCAAGAGAATGCCAAGAGTGTGCAAAGCAGTCATCAAAGCAAAAGGTGGTTACTTTGAAGAACCTAGAATATAAGACATATTTTCAGTTGTTTCACACTTTTTTGTTAAGTATATAATTCTACATGTGTTAATTCATAGTTTTGATGCCTTCAGTGTGAATGTACAATTTTCATAGTCATGAAAATACAGAAAAATCTTTAAATGAGAAGGTGCGTCCAAACTTTTGGTCTGTACTGTATATATATATATATATATATATATATACATATATATATATATATATGTATATATTTTTATTTTAAATTTTTCACTAAAATAAATATACATTCCCTTTTTTTTTTTTTACTTCATGCCAGCTGGCACGCTATGCCGCAGGATCCCTCCTGCGCGTGCGCAGACCCAGCGGCTCCCAGAGTGCTTGCAAACGGGGATGTCCCTGGACATCGCACCCCGCGCAAAAGCAGACCTGGGCTTCCGGTGCACTCGTAGTAGGGCGCGACACGACCCCGCGCGTGCGCAGCCCGGACTTCTGGCGCGCAACATCACTGGGCGCGACGCGACCCTGCACATGCGCAGCCCGGAAGGCCTGCCTGCTGGCGCGCCCAGCCACGGCCACCGTGCGTGCGCAGACCCGGCCGCAGGACCCAGCGCACGCGGGAGAGGACCCCGGAATGCGCCCCCCCCTTCACGCAGATCCAGGTACCAGCAAGATGGGGCTGGGAACAGAGGACCCATCTGCTGCTTCTTCATGGCCTCCAGGCCACATCGATCCCGGGATCCAACTCCAGATTCCACGAACAGGTAGGCGAGGCACCACCTAGAGAGGCTCCCATCAAGGACATGAACCAAAACTAATGATGCGGAAGAGAGGTACCGCCTTTTTATTCAGTAGGTTCCTGTCCTTGGTTGGTCGGATACCCTCTCTCGGGTGGTGCTGTCATGGGAGAAGGGGAAAATCTCCCTCTTTTAGATAACAGTTACAAGTAGGCCACACGTCTGCAGAGTGCAGACTAACTGCATAAAGATGAATGAATGAATACTATACAGTATGTAAAGCAATTTGCTTTAGTTTCCTATAAGTTTTACTATGTTAGACCTCCTTAGAATTATTTTTGACAAACCCTTCTCATTAGAATTAGTGTGAATTGATTTGCAGGACCTGGTCCATCGGCCATGTCAGTAAGTGGCCGCTGGATGGGAGCCTTGAGAACTGCCTCTTACCTGTTCTGGTTAGTCGGTCTGGCGCAATGTCATTGTTGCAGTGTGATGCACATGTGACGTCGCGCTAGGCTGGCTAATCAAGGAAGGAGTCGTAGACGTCATCCGGTAGGAGGCAGTTCTCAAGGCTCTTGTCCAGCGACCACAGATAACTGTCGTGACTGATGGATGGGATCTTGTGAATCGATTCGCACCAACTCTTGTCCTCATCCAAACTACTGCAAATGATGGACAGGGAAGAGAACATAATCACAGCTGTGGTTGGCTTACACACTTAGACAGTGCTTGTCCAATGGCGAGGATGGACTTAAGCAGTGAGAAATCCGCTAGTTGTTGGTGAGGCACAGCTGGGTAGATAACTTTCACGCATGTGACCATATTCTACACAGTCCTTTGTATGGCAGCAGCAAACTAGAGACCAGCAACATAACTGACTCATTCTATTTTTTTGTAACGATATCCTTGGTTCAGGAAACAAAAAAAAGGAAAACTGAGAAATAATTGTAATTTTAGTATTAATCTTAGTATGGACATGCAATACAAAGGGTGAGGCCAGACATCATCTTGGTCAGTCTGAATAGGCCCCAGTTGAAAAAGTTTGAAATATTCCGCCTTAAGGCATAAATTAATCCATCACTCTTTGGTATAGAATGTATTTCAGTATTTGTCATGACGGCTCAGCGTGAGCCATGATCTTTGTAGACGCATGCACAGAACCCTAACAGGCCTATCAAACACAGAAGCCCCGGCCTAACATGGGAAGCCCGTGGATTTCAGGGCAGCCAATGGCGATATGAAGATAGTGGTGATGAGCAGCGGGACTGGAGAGGTGAGCTGTCAGATAAGTATAAGTTGTTTTTTTTGCTTTTTTTTAACATTTTCATGACCTTCAGTTCCACTCAAATTTACTTGCTCATTCCTATTCCTAACTAAAATAGATAGTCGTTACTTGTCTCTAAAATGGATAGATATTTAGGTTATTCCATCAAAAATAGCTTAGCAAAACATGAAATATTAGATAAATGCCCCCAAAATTGTGATACAATATAAACTATAATAATAACAATAATTGCGATACAATATAAACTATAATAATAATATTATAGCTAATAATAATAGATTTTTTTAAAAAAAAAATAGCGCCAACATATTCCGCTGCACTTTACAATTAAGCGAGGACATGTATAGAAAATAAAAACAATACAAAGTAACACTTAATTCAGCAGTTACAGGAGGAGTGAGGACCCAGCTCACAAGCTTACAATCTATAACGAAATACAATGGAAGAAAAACAGATGGATATTTAACGGATCTGTTTTCCATAGACTTCAATGTTAAAAAAACTGATCCAGTTGCAATCTTTTTTTTAGTGAGACACAAATGTGTCTGCACAACCTTTTTTTCCTGCTAATATAACTGACTGCCGATGGATTCATTTCAAAGGAATGATTACTGGACATGTGTACTCAGTTTCGGGTACACACTGGGGGACACTAGGGAGGCCTCGGTCCACAGCTTTAGTTCAGTTTAAACCCAAGATAAAAACAAAATAATCAAATACCCTGTAATAAATAAAAAATAGTGAATGAAAATAATATAGGGTGCTTAGTTAACATAATTTTGATAAAAAAAACCCTAAAAGCTATCCCACCACATTAAGATGACCCTCTTCGGGACGGTCCTAACCTCTAGTTCAGTTTGTATCACCATGTCTCTGAATAACTTGCAACTAGAAAGCTTTACAATATGTAAAGTTTGGATGATCTGAACTATGACATAAACAACTTAGAACATGTATTCATAACAGAGATACTCATTTCATTTATAGTCCATTCAGGCAAAAGACAATCATTCTTTGTGGTTGGACACTGGAACATTTCCACCTATTGAAAGGATTCTTTATTGTTAAAGGCTATGGAATACAACCAAGAGGAACTAGTTCTAGGCATACATGTAAGATGGGAAGAATACTTCCCTAAAAATAAAAGCCAAATAGCTACTATAAGGCTGCATGCCCACTATGCGTTTTTCAAGCGTTTCTGCCGCGGAATTTCCGCAGCGAAAACACTTAAAAAACGCTTGGTAATACGTGCCCCATGGTCCCCAATGATAATCCGCATGTGCTGTGCACATGCTGCGGAAATTTCCGCTGCGGATTATCATTGAGGAACAATATGCAGCATGTCCATTAATTTTGCGGACACGAAGCGTAATCGCCACCATTGACTTGCATTGGACCGCGTGACATCCGCATCACTGCATCTGCACATGCGGATATCACACGGTTCAATGTGCGGATGGTACCCAGGTCTAGAGAAGAGGAGACTCTCATCCAGACCTGGGTACCATACAAACTGTAAAAACAAAGAATTTAAAATAAAAAATAAAGATTATGCTTACCTTCCGATGCCCCCCGGTCTCCTCAGCGATGCGTGCGATGTGTTGGGCGGCTCGCGGTGGTGTGAAGGACCTGCGATGACGTCATTGAGTCATGTGACAGGTTACGTGACCGCCGACTCAATGACGTCATCGCAGGTCCTTCACACCAACGCGAGACACCGGGGAGACCGGACGGAGCGAAGAAGGAGACGGCGGGCCATCGGAAGGTAAGTATAATCTTTATTTTTTACCATTCTTATTCTTTTTTTTTAACTATTACTTGGTCACACTATATAAATCCATGCCTGTTGCATGGATTTATATAGTGTGACCAAGTTGTCAAGCACTTTCCAAGTGATGCTAAAATCGCTTGGAAAAGCGCTTGATAACCTGCATGCAAAAACGCTTGACAAACGCTTCTACCTGGCGGGAAAAATGCATGTAAAATCCGCTTTCGTTTTTCCTGCCAGGGAGAAGCAAAAAAAATATGCAGCATTTCTGCATCATGGGCACTTAGCCTAACAACAATTTAAGTACATTCATCCACTTATTCGGCAGATTACAAATGTAACGTAGTTAATTGTTCCATAAAGGTATGTTAATATGTATATCACATACTTTAGGCTGTGTTCACACTGTGCTTGCAGTATTTGTTGATATAGCAATACTACTGGCAACACTCCTGGTGAGTACACAGATTAAGTCTATTTAATCCTAGAAGTCTGAAAGATGGCAAGCGAGTTTTTGTAGCCTCCGCTGGGCCAGTATATACAAGTGCTTCTCACTTAATTATAATATCAAAAAGTTAATTTATTTCAGTTCTTCAATACAAAAAGTGAAACTCATATATTACATAGAGTCATTACAAACAGAGTGATCTATTTCAAGTTTTTATTTCTGTTAATGTTGATGATTATGGCTTACAGTCAATGAAAACACAACAGTCATTATCTCAGTAAATTAGAATAATTAACAAAAAAAACACCTGCAAAGGCTTCCCATAGTCTGTTAAAGTAGGCGCCACAATCATGGGGAAGACTGCTGACTTGACAGATGTCCAGAAGGCAGTCATTGACACACTACACAAGGAGGGTAAGCCACAAAAGGTCATTGCTAAAGAAGCTGGCTGTTCGCAGAGTGCTGTATCCAAGAATATTAATGGAAAGTTGAGTGGAACGAAAAATTATGGTAGAAAAAGGTGCACAAGCAACCGGGATAACCGCAGCCTTGAAAGGATTGTTAAGAAAAGGCCATTCAAAAATTTGGGGAGATTCATAAGGAGTGGACTACTGCTGGAGTCATTGCTTCAAGAGAACCACACACAGACGTATCCAGGACATTGGCTACAAGTGTCTCATTCCTTGTGTCAAGCCACTCATGACCAATAGACAACGCCAGAAGCGTCTTACCTGGGCCAAGAAGAAAAAGACCTGGACTGTTGCTCAGTGGTCCAAGGTGCTGTTTTCAGACGAAAGTAAATTTTGCATTTCATTTGGAAATCAAGGTTCCAGAGTCTGGAGGAAGAGTGGAGAGGCCACAATCCAAGCTGCTTGAGGTCTAGTGTGAAGTTTCCACAATCAGTGGTGGTTTGGGGAGTCATGTCATCTGCTGGTGTAGGTCCACTGTGTTTTATCAAGAACAAAATCAGTGCAGCCATCTACCAGGAAATTTTAGAGCACTTCATGCTTTCCTCTGCCGACAAGCTTTATGGAGATGGAAATTTCATTCTCCAGCAGGACTTGGCACCTGTCCACACTGCCAAAAGTACCAATACCTGGTTTAAAAACAACAGTATCACTGTGCTTGATTGGCCAGCAAACTCGCCTGACCTTAACCCCATAGAGAATCTATGGGATATTGTCAAGAGGAAGATGAGAGACACCAGACCCAACAATGGAGACGAGCTGAAGGCTGCTATCACAGCAACCTGGGCTTCCATAACATCTCAGCAGTGCCACAGGCTGATCGCCTCCATGCCACGCCGCATTGAGCCCCGACCAAGTATTGAGTGCATTTACTGAACATACATTTCAGTAGGCCAACATTTCGGATTTTAAAATCATTTTTCAAGCTGTTGTAATAAAGTATTCTAATTTACTGAGATAATGACTTTTGTGTTTTCATTGGCTGTAAGCCATAATCATCAACATTAACAGAAATAAACACTTGAAATAGATCACTCTGTTTGTAATGACTCTATGTAATATATGAGTTTAACTTTTTGTATTGAAGAACTGAAATAAATTAACTTTTTGATGATGTTCTAATTTAGTGAGAAACAGCTGTACATTGGTAAATCCTTTTTTTTTTATCTGTATAGGAAAGCGCAGAGAACTTTTATAAAGTGGGTCCCTGCAAAATCCAGAGAGTGCAGTTATACCTTTTTTGCAATGGTGATCTATGGGCAATACAACTGTAGGCAACATGTTGTCAGGTTTGTCATAATATATGGTCTTCTTTTTAGTCTAACAGCCTGTTGCTTCCATCTTGTACCTGGTAGAACTCCGTTTTTTCTTGTATGGATCTTTTGTTGATAGGTGTCAAGGATCATCACAGTGTCAGCCATATGGCAGTGAGTAATAATGTCGTGGCCATTGTGGCACCAATACTTCAGAAATGTGCCTACAACACAAACAGATGCATAATATGTACATTTTCACTATTCCTTACAGTTACAATACTACTCTATGACAACAAAGCCTCCGTTTTATATTAGTTATTCATTGCTACATAAATAAATAATGTTAACTTAAAGGATAGGTAATAATTGGTAGATCAGTGGGAATTTGACATCTGGAACCCCCAACAACTGTCAAGACATGGGTTCCTTCCTATGTTTTAATGTAGCAAGTCGTGCATGTGCAATTTTGCACCTTTCAAAGTCTATGAGACAGACGGAAATAGGCAAGTGCTGAACTTTTCTATCTTCTTGAGTGTTAAAGAGAATGGGACTGACGCTTTTAGAATGGCGAAAAAGGTGAGAACATTGCAGCAAAAAATGTATATCCCAACTGTTTGTCTAACTTTTGAAGTAGTTTAAAAAAATTGAAATTTAAAGCAGAAATTGAGGCCTAAAAAAGAGCTGGCTTTTTAAAGTGAATCTGTTACTAGGTTTTTGCTACCTAATCTGAGAGCAGCGTAATGTAGAGACAGAGACACTGATTCCGGTGTTGTGTCACTTACAGGGCTGATTGCTGTAGATTTGATGAAATCACTGTTTTATCAGCAGGAGATTATCATTAGAGGACTAGTAAATCTGCTGCCAGGTAATCAAGCCTATTCTTGAGCTCTGTATAACCCCGCCCCCACCACTGATCGGCAGATTTCTGTGTGAACTGTGCATAGGCAGAAAGCTGCCAATCAGTGGTGTGGGTGGGGTTATACAGAGCTCAAAATTCAGAGAACTGGTAGATTAGCAGTTGATAAAATAGTGATTTTATCAAAATGACAGCAAACAGCCCAGAAAGTGATAGATGCCTGCAATAATGGTCTATGCCCCTACATTATGCTGCTCTCAAATGGGGTAGCAAAGCCTGGTGACAGATTCCCTTTAATTGTAAGATGGGTGTAATGGACCAAAAAGTACTAAAAAGTTTATTCTCCACTCTTCTCACTACCCACTAACCAAAGCAACATCCACATTGCCTCTGGAGGACAAGTCTTCTGACTGGACAGAGCATGAAGGAATAATTGCACACGTTCAGTATTTTACATCAGTATTTGTAAGCCAAAATCAGGAGTGGAACAATCAGAGGAAAAGTATAACAGAAACTCGTCACCACTTCTGTATTTATCACCCACTCCTGGTTTTTGTTTACAAATACTGATGTAAAACACTGACCAAATACTGACCGTGTGAACGTGGCCTCAGCGCAGTAGCATGTGCAGTAGATCATTGAGCTCATCGGTACTGCTCAGGAAAGCTTCCAGTGAAGGGAGATTTTCTGTGAGATAATCAGGTGCTTTGTACAAATGAATTGGTTGTTACAGGCTTATTGGGTCTTCTGTAGTTCCCATCAATATTACTTTCTTTTAGATTAAGCTAAATTGATCTCATGCCAGGATAACTAGACAAGCTATTAGTACAGATTTTAAAAAAGACAATTTGTTCTCACATTGATTAATCAGTTTAAAATTAAATTACAATTAACAAAGGAAACATTGTTCCCCTGTACGATAAAACACACCTACAAAATAAACTTTTTCTTTTATCTAGCTCCACTGCATGTGATATTTTTTGGACTAGATAAAAGATCAGTATATGCTGCGAGCAATTACATCACTTCTTTTCTTTGGCTTTTTAGTGCTTCTTTGCACCTAAATAGAATACAGAAAACTTGTACTACTAGAAATGATCTGGGTGGAAATGTTATAAATTGTAACATACAGCATTTCACTCCTAAGTGCTCCCGCACAAGGTGGATTCTGGCTCTGTGCAGCTTCTGTAATATGGCACCATTAGGAGTTCATTTGGTCTTACCGTACCGGCTCTAACCGTGCTCTAACTTCATATGGAGGTTTTTTTTCCAGAAAACAAAATCATGCACCAATGGATGTTTTGTTGAAAGAATATTATTTCTGTAATAGGGTACCATACAGAATCAAGTTACAGTGGCATACAGTGTACGTATGACTGTGTGCATTGAGCCTCTGTATAACACATATCAGATAAAAAATATTGGCTCATTAATTGAGCGGTACAAAAAGGCTTGGTTCTGTGATGCAAGTTTCTGTAAGAAAATGTGCAAAGAGGAAAGTTACTCAGATGGGTGTCCATCACTGTGGCAGCAACAAAAAGTGCTGATGATGCCTTGGCACTGTTGGGCAGCTGGGCACACACAAATCCAACCAATGAATAAAAGCAAACGGCCCATGGCAACAAGATTTTGCCACCTTCTTCTTTCATATCTGGGTGCCAGCTGGGCACGTTAATGTCTCCCAGTTTGTCAGAGAACGTACACTACTTTAACTACTGAGGAAATGGGATAGGACTTGTCTGCCATGACGACTAAGGTATAGAGGAGGATGCTTTGACTGCTCAAAAGGGTGGACTGCCCTAACTATTGGGAAAATTATTGGGGCTTAGCCTATTGGGGAAATGTGGCACCCCTGCGGGGAATTACCACAGGATCCATAGGTGCAGGGAGAGATGTACACTTGGGCACACACAACACCTTCCACCCCAGGTCTGAGGGGAGGAGTCAGTTTCCAGGGAGACAGCAAAGCGGCAGTTAGTCTTGTGAGGGATGAAGGAGGAGAGAGACACAGAGAGCGGTTGGCTGAGGAGCAGTTAAGTCCTGAACTAGGAAACTGGTCTGTGTTGTGAAAGTGCCCTAGAGAGAGGGACGGAGGCTAGAAGGAGAAAGAAAGAGATAAAACTATTATCCCTTTAGCTCACCCGGACACCGGAGTCCGAGATTGCTATTAATTCAGGAATAGCATAGAAAACCCGAACAGATCAGGAGGATCTACTCCCCCTGAAGAAGAAGAGGAAAGAGTTGCCAAACTTGACCAAGTATAGGACCAGGGGCCCAGAAAGAGAATTGGTAGCCCCAAGGAAAGGTCCTCATTGTCAGTTATGGAGAAGGACCCCTAAGAAAGTGAAGGTGGCAGGTTCAGCTTAAGGCAGGACTGATCCCAAACAACGCACACATTGTTAGAGGAGGCCTCACAAATCTCCAGAGTGAATATCTCTACCTGCACCGAAAACCTGGTTACCCTGTGAACTGTACCTGTTACCGGACATCAGTAAAAGAAAGGTACTGAAACAAAGACTTAATGTGTGTGTGTGCCTACTTTGACATTACTGCCTATAGCGTTCGTACAAGCCGTATGCCGATCACCTCAGCAACCATACACAGCGCTGGTAACCGACTTTACCAGTTACCACAGGAGGCGTCAGGACACAATACTCCCATCATCCTCACCCCCATCCCTTTACTGACGGTCCAGGGCACGGAACCGGGAACCGACCAACCGTGATCCCCACAGAAGTAACCCATCCATCCCGGTATCCGAGTACCCCTACCCCTGTCGACTGACTCAGTTTGGCGTCACGAACAGGATACCGGGCCCAGTAGAACCGGGTACTGTGTGCTTAAATTGGACTTTATTGGAAGTTTGTGTACTGTAAAACGGGCCGTCATTACTGCGTCATAGAGAAATTAAACTGCGTCACAGAGCGGAGAGAGTCGCGGGGGCGCGGCTAAAGGAGCCCGAGGATAGCCCCGCCTTTTCTTTTTTTTAGTCACCAGTTACTGAAGGAGTTAATCGTAGCGACTGGCAATGGTTAACTAGGGGGGCACCGTCATGAGTGAAACAGATGATGTCCGAGACCTTGAGGGAGGGGATGCCCAAGACGCAGCAGCAGCCGGTTCCTCAGCTGGTGAGGGAGCCGCAGCATCTGGAGCGATGGCCCCGATAATGCCAATTGCCTTGCCGTATGTACCGGGGGCCAAATGGTTACCGACGTATGAAGGTAAACCCGGTACCTTAGCAGCTTTCAAACGTAAAATGCGTTCGGTGCTGGACATGCATGCGATGACAGAAAAGCAGCGAGCCTCCGTTGTGCAGGGACAATTAATAGGTGCAGCGGAGCTAGAAGCTGAGACTTGGAGCGATGCTGATGGAGACTCTATAGAAAATGTGTTTGATAAGCTCAAAGCTGTTTTTGAAAAACGCACACAGTCTGAACTAAGGATGCTATTCTACCAATGCCAGCAGAGACCGCAGGATACCATCAGAGACTTTGCCTTACGTTTACAAGCGGCACTCCGATCCATAAAACAGGTAGATCCAGCAAGTGTGCAAGACGAAGATAAATTGCTTGCAGAACAGTTTATGAACGGCTTGAGGTCAGACTTTCACCGTCAGCAGGTGCACATGTGGGTCCTAGATCATCCAGATGTGGATTTTAATACCTTAACCCTAGAACGCATACCTGGGGCCTCGCAGGCCCGCCCTGTTAATTGTTTTCTATTTTCTGCAAGATTACTTTAGTTAGAATTTTGAAACTCTAGGTATTCCTCAGGTATATAGTTGTTTGTCATTTGAGTTTCAGTTATTCCATGTTATTTGCACAAGGGCCTAAAAGGTCCCAGGTATGTGAAAGTGTAGATTTTTATGGCCATGCGTTCTAGGGTTAAAGGACCGTGCAATAACTGTACTACGAGACCCATTACCTGCAAAACCTGCAATCCCATCCTGGCAGGTTAATACCTCTCACATGAACTTAGAGCCTACCCCTAAAGACTCTGTCTGTAAAAGCGGTAGGACAAGCTGTCGTACCCGAATCTGCTGATGACCTACGAAATCAGGTGTTACAATTAACCAAAAACATGGACTACGTGTTAAAACTCTTGCAAGCCAGACCGGAGGCACAACCACCAAGCAATATCCAGTTAGCTGAATCCCCTGAGGATGTTCCGTGGATGAGGACAAAGCTCATGTCGCCCGTGCAGGGGACCAACGCACCATTCCGACGCAGAGCCACCGACCACATGGATTCTTCAGGACAACCTGTTTGCCTTCGTTGCAACAAACCGGGCCACTTTGCAAGAGGATGTCATTTAAACCCGAGATTCCTGGGTCCGCGGGCCAATCCCCAGGAATAAAACGGCAGGGCCCATATGACTGGCATAGTCGGTATGTGGGAGGCCGCCCGTACCTCAACATTACGCTAGAAGGAATCCCCACATCGGCCCTATTGGACACTGGGTCACAAGTCACCACCATCCCACATATCCTTTACAAGCAATTTTGGTCTGATGCTGATCTTAGTCCCCCAGACTCTAGTCTTGTCATTTTAGCGGCTAATGGTCAACCACTGAATCAGGTGGGGCTTAGAGAAGTGACAATAAAGCTGGGGAGGGTGGAGTTGAGAGGCCAAGGGTTATGTGTGGTAGAAGATGACCCCAATAACAAATATCCTTACATGGTGCTTGGTACTAATGTGATTGAAAACTGCCTTGAAGAAGTGATGTTTTTACTCCAACAGATTACAGAGACTGCTGGCATTGGGCGGAGGAGAGTCCTTCAAAGAGAAATCCGTGCCTTAATTCACAAGCAACAGGTAAATCTGTCTGGGGGGGGAGATTGGCAGTGCGCGGGTAACGGACCCGTTTCCCATTGTATTACCACCAAACAGTGAATGATGATATGGTGTCGAGCAGCTATGGGTATCAGAAGAAAGGAATACCAGGCAATTGTAGAACCGGTATATTCAGAGCATAGACCTACACTGCTGACAGCTAGAGGGGTGGTGGATGTACGCAGGGGAAGAGTACCAATCCATGTGTTGAATTGTGGTGAGGAAGAAGTGAAATTACCCCGGTATGCTACTGTAGCAAAGCTGTACACTGTCAGTAATAACAACATACAGACATTAGAGCCCTTGCCCCCCGTCAAGTCAGGCGGAGGACAACAACCCCAAGGAACAGCTGGAGGAGTGGTGTCAGCAGTTGCACATAGGGACTGATGCCACTCCCGACCACCAGAAGCAAGGAGTTTACCGGGTAGTACAAGAGTTTAGCCAAGTATTCAGTAAGCATCCATTAGATTTTGGGAGGATAAAAGGGGTACGCCATCACATACCCACAGGATATCATCCCCCGATTAAAGTGAGACATAGACCCATCCCACCAAACCACTACCAGTGTGCTAAAGAGATGCTGCAGGACATGAAGGAGGCCGGGGTTATAAGAGATAGCTGTAGTCCCTGGGCGGCCCCCTTAGTCTTAGTCAGAAAGAAGGATGGCACTATGAGGATGTGCGTGGATTACAGGGAGGTCAATAAGATCACTCACAAAGATGCTTACCCATTACCCCGGATAGAGGAGTCTCTTGCTGCATTAAAGACTGCTAAGTATTTCTCAACATTAGATTTCACTAGTGGGTATTGGCAGGTCTCTGTTGCAGAAGAAGACCGGGAGAAAACAGCATTCACTACACCAATGGGCCTATGCGAATTCAATAGCATGCCATTTGGGTTATGCAATGCACCGGGGACGTTTCAGAGACTCATGGAGTGCTGCCTGGGACACCGGAATTTTGAGACGGTACTTTTATACCTGGATGACGTCATAGTGTATTCCAAAACCTATGAAGAACATCTGGAACACCTGGTGGAGGTATTTACAGCTTTAACAAAGTATGGAATGAAGCTCAAACCATCTAAATGTTACCTGCTGAAGCCAAAAGTCCAATACCTAGGGCATGTGGTCAGCGCGGATGGCGTAGCACCAGAACCGGAAAAAGTGACAGCTATCCAGGACTGGCAGAGGCCGACCACCGTCAGAGAGGTACATCAGTTCTTAGGTTTGGTTGGGTATTACAGAAGATTTATTAAGGGCTACACGAAGATGGCAGCGCCCCTACAAGATCTTCTAGTAGGCCAAGCTAAGAAGAGAAGGTCTGCAGAGCCGCCGTTGGAATGGGGAAAGAAACAAGAAGACTCCTTCCAACAAATAAAACAGGCCCTGACCGGTGAGGAAATCTTGGCGTACCCAGATTATAACCTGCCATTTGTCCTCTACACAGATGCAAGTAATGTAGGCCTGGGAGCAGTACTGTCCCAAATACAAGAAGGCAAGGAAAGAGTAATTGCCTATGCCAGTAGAAAACTTCGACCTACCGAGAGGAACCTGGAAAATTACAGCTCTTTTAAGTTGGAGTTCCTGGCCTTGGTCTGGGCAGTCACGGAGAGGTTCAAGCATTACTTAGCAGCTTCAAAATGTACTATCTTTACGGACAATAATCCGCTAACACACTTGGATACTGCAAAGCTTGGTGCATTGGAGCAGCGCTGGATGGCCCGGCTATCGAACTACGACTTTACCATCAAGTACCGAACAGGCCGTGGAAATGCAAATGCTGATGCCCTCTCCAGAAACCCTCAAGTACATTTGCAAGGGCTTGAAGAAGAAACAGATGACTTGGAGGAAATAGAACTTCCAGCTTTCCATAAAAGTAGAAAATGGAAAATGACAGAAACCCATATCTACCAGAACCGTCAGGATGTTGCACTAAACCCGCTGCCTCATTATGGATGGAAAGAAACCCAAGACAGCGATCCGGCAGTGAGCCTAGTGAAGAGGCTGGTAACCCAACCGGATTCCAAAATTGAGAAGAATGCTTCCCCAGAGGCCCAATACCTGTGGAAAGAAAGAAGCAGGTTATTTATCTATAAAAACCAATTGTGCAGACGGTATATCAATCCAAGGACACATGAAATGGTATGGCAAGTTGTGGTTCCAAAGAGAGACATCCAAATGGTATTGGAAGCGTACCATAATGGAGCAGGACACTTTGGATGGAGAAAACTGGAAATACTGTTGCGTGAGAGGTTTTATTGGATTGGCATGAGGTCTTCCATAGAAAAATGGTGTAAAAATTGTGGCCCATGCTCATTAAGAAGAGGAGATCGTAACAACTAGAAAGCACCACTCCAGCCTATCATAACTAAACAGCCCTTGGAACTAGTAGCCTTGGATCATGTCAAACTCACACCCAGTAGATCAGGCTATACTTATGCTCTTACCATGGTGGACCACTATTCCAGATTCCTAGTGGTAGCTCCTGTGAAGGATTTGACAGCTCAGACAGCAGCAAGAACCTTTCAAGCTTATTTCTGCAGGCCACATGGATATCCAGAACAGGTATTGACAGATCAGGGTCCTGCCTTTGAAGCGGAAATATTTCAAGAGTTCTGTAGCTTGTATGGATGCAAGAAATTTCGTACCACGCCTTACCATCCCCAAACTAACGGAATGTGCGAAAAAATGAATCACGTGGTAATAGAATTGCTGAAGACTCTACCCTTGGAAGACAGAAACAGATGGCCAGAGAAATTACCAGATCTTATTGACATCTATAACAACATCCCAGTAAGCTCAACTAATTGTACCCCGGCATACTTGATGAGCGCGAGACCAGGAAAATTGCCAGTGGACTTTGAAATGGGCATTTTAGTGCCTGAGAAGACCCCTCAAGTGCAGATTGGGATACTAGAAGAACAGAACAATACAAGAAAATACAGGAGTGTGTTGAGAAAAGTCTAGCAAAATCCAGAGAAAGACAAGAAACCAATTTCAATAAATATGCACAAGGAATCCCGTTAACCCCCGGAGAATTGGTTTTGAAAAGGAAAAAGAGACTTCATAAGCTAGATAATCAATGGGAAGAAGAACCATACACTGTATTACCATCCAATTTTGACAACCAGAAAACCTGTCTAATCAGCAAGGATAACGGAAAAACAACAGCAACAGTGTCCCGAGACCACTTAAAGAAGTGTCCTCAACCCTTACAACAAAAAGAATATATCCCTTGTCCCATACCAGAAGAAGAGACGCCAAGGACAATTAAGACAATCTTAGGAGAGTTACCCGCAGATTGGCCCCAAACAGAAGGGGCATATTTAATTCCCATGTTGACATTCCCACAACCAGTAGAAGGATCAAGAGCTGAAGAACCACCTGCTGCAGCCGAGCTAGGGAATCCTGCAATCGGTGTACCTGCCATTCCCACTAGGGGAGTGGGAAGACACTCCGGCATACCTGTGCTACGTAGACCAACACAAGTAGTGTTCGCTCCACACCAGGCTTACGCACCAGTGGGATACCAGTTTTACAGAGGTCATCACGTATTAATTTTGGACACCCACCACTCAGATACAGGGAGTAAACCATAACAAGTGGGAAATGTAAATAGGTTCAAAAATGTAAATATGTAGTTAAAGTCAGTATATAGAAGGGTGACGAGTAGACCAAAACAGGTTACACCAGGTACAAAGCTGTCTAGGGAGAGCAAAATCTTGGCCAATAGGTGACCCCAGGGCCAAAAGGCCTACAGTGCTTATGACCGGGAGAGGCCCCTGCAGTACCTAGGACCCTTGCGCCGAGGCACACGTAGTAAATGTTTTGTTGTGTATTGTGAATTATTAAGTCTATTTGAATCTTTAAGCCTAAAGAGACTTTACCTGTTTGGACATCTGAAACTTTTTGCAAATTTTTAAAAATGGACCGAAGCCACAGGACTGGTGGTAGCAAAAACACATTCCCTTTAACAGCCTGCAGCAGATCGACTAGCGTTGTATGGACTGGTTATCCATCTTTCCCATTATCCCTGGTTTTTGTAAATTTTATTTTTGAGACTCTGTTCAAATTACAAATATAAATGTTAATGTTATGTTATCTTTGTTAAAAAAAAATGTTTCAGTCCCGGAGGACTGAAGTTAACTAGGGGGGAATGTGGCACCCCTGCGGGGAATTACCACAGGATCCATAGGTGCAGGGAGAGATGTACACTTGGGCACAGACAACACCTTCCACCCCAGGTCTGAGGGGAGGAGTCAGTTTCCAGGGAGACAGCAAAGCGGCAGTTGGTCTGGAGACGGGTGAAGGAGGAGAGAGAAAGAGAGAGCTGTTGGCTGAGGACCAGTTAAGCCCTGAACTAGGAAACAGGTCTGTGTTGTGAAGCGCCCTAGAGAGAGGGACGGAGGCTAGAAGGAGAAAGAAAGAGATAAAACTATTATCCCTTTAGCTCACCCGGACACCGGAGTCCGAGATTGCTATTAAATTCAGGAATAGCATAGAAAACAAGGACAGATCAGGAGGATCTACTCACCCTGAAGAAGAAGGGGAGAGAGTTGCCAAACTTGACCAAGTATAGGACCAGGGGCCCAGAAAGAGAATTGGTAGCCCCAAGGAAAGGTCCTCATTGTCAGTTGTGGAGAAGGACCCCAAAGAAAGTGAAGGTGGCACGTTCAGCTTAAAGCAGGACTGATCCCAAACAACGCACACATTGTTAGAGGAGGCCTCACAAATCTCCAGAGTGAATATCTCTACCTGCACCGAAAACCTGGTTACCCTCCTGAACTGTACCTGTTACCGGACATCAGTAAAAGAGAGGTACTGAAACAAAGGCTTAATGTGTGTGTGTGCCTATTTTGACATTACTGCCTATAGCGTTCGTACAAGCCGTATAGCCGATCACCTCAGCAACCATACACAGCGCTGGTAACCGATTTTACCAGTTACCACAGGAGGCGTCAGGACACAATACTCCCATCATCCTCACCCCCATCCCTTTACTGACGGTCCAGGGCACGGAACTGGGAACCGACCAACCGTGATCCCCACAGAAGTAACCCATCCATCCCGGTATCCGAGTACCCCTACCCCTGTCGACCGACTCAGAAGTGCAAGGTCTGCACTGATGACTGGTCCAGTGGAGATGAAAGTAGGAAACACAATTTAGGCTGGGCATGTAGAGCATATAGTGGGTGCTTTGATTACTGAAATTACAGGGGGAAGGATGAGTTATAGAAGGATGTGTTGACTCGAAGAAAAAGATGGGCATCTGTCACTACTGGGAAAATAACTCATATGGCTTTACCTATCGGAAATGTTAGTGTGACGCTGAGTCACTTTTCACGGCCAACCCTTGAGACGTAATAGTCAAGGAGTCCAAAGTCAAAAGCCAGGAGGGTACGTCAAAGAGGGAAGAGGCAAAGGCGTAGTCAGGTAACATTCCATTGGTCAGAATAAAAGGAGGATAGCGGATCAGAGCAGAAGGGGTTAAACAGACGGATGGTCAGAACAAGGTCCAAGGTGTCAGGATCTAGGCCTGGAATCTATTGTTTCTTTTGCCCTTAGTTAACATGGATCTTTATGTTTCACATAGGCCATCATGCTTCCTGCCAAAGCTATATATAAAATCAGCACCTGTTCTGTTTCCTTGCTTGTGTATTATGTTGTGGACCTTGTTCCTCTGCAGTCTCAAGCCTGGACTTACGATCCCTGTTGGTCCTTTCCTAACAGCGGAGTCCTCTGCTGACCTGCACGTCTGGATCCCTGTCTGGTGACCGAGTGATTGCTAACACCCGACTTCAGAAATCTCCGACTTGACTACACCTGTGGTTATGTAAGAACTCCCGCCAGCTTGTGTTCCTCTGCTCTGCAAGCAAGTCTGTCAGTGCCGGACATCTTGGTGCTCTCATTGCTCAGTGACTTTGCATGCTATATTTCCGAGTGTAAGCTCCGCCGCTATTGTCTGTTGGATTCACTAAAGACTCGTCTGAACTTCTATGCAGTATTGCATTCAAATCATCAATACAATATCGCTTGTTTAACCCTTGTGTCTGCAGTCGCTTTGACCTAGCTACTGGTGTCCAGTTGTATCCACTAGTATCGTGACACAAGGTCAGGCAACAGAAGATCAAAACACAGAACACTTAGGCACAGAGAAACAAACCTCACACAAGCTGAATGTACGTCTGGCAGAGGTCTGGGAGAAACAGCTCAATTGAGTAGCCTGGCAGTCACCTAGGATACTGAACACCTGGAGATAGCCAGCGCCTCCCAGCCTCAGACTGGACAGCCGAGCTGTCAATCAAAGTAATGACAGCTTCAGCACGCCCCTGTACCAGACTGGATAACCAAACTGTCAATCAAAGTACCGACAGCTCCAGCACGCCGCTGTACAAGAATGGACGGCTGAACTGTCAGTAACTGCATCCCAGACACAGTGAGAGGTGGAACCGTGACAGTTAGTGCCAGCTCTAATAGTAAGGAAACTCACATATAATACCAGAGGGGTGGGTGAGTATATGCTGTAAGTATCATTACTGGAAACCCTACTCTAAGAATGGGATGGAATATTAATCACATGTCACGTATAAGGCTAGTACAGGCTCCACATCACCGGTTGCACTAGCCTTGCTGTATTTTTGTCATTAGCAGTAATCGCTCCTCAACCAGCTGATCTTAGAGGGCGCTGCTGTTGGCTTCTAATGTTTGGAGTTTATCTAGGCCGGTTTAATGGTATGTTCAGCATACAGTGTATGTTTTCTAATGGAACACTCATCATCTTGTCCCCTTGATCAGTGCCCTCAGTGCTTTGTGCAGCGCTTGTGATCGGCAGCACAATCAGTGCCATCTAGCATGGCCCTAGTGGCTTGCATTATTCTTTGTCATTGCAATGTTCTGGATATATCAAAAGCAGGCTTGTTACATGGTATTCAACTGCTAGAAAATGCTGGGGTTTATGTTTGTCACCAAAAGGTTTTCTGTATTTTGTGCGTACAATATGGGTTATTGTAAATTACAGTCCATTTATCTCGCTTTTATGACAGTGATTAACATGCAAGACTATTTAACCTCTTACAGACTGATCTATTTTTGATCTTAAAGGATCACAGGGACTTTTTTGTTTCTGCCTCACTGTATTTCCCTAGTAATAACTTATGCATTTTTAAGGTTTTAGCTTTTTGACTTTTTTTTGTGTTTGTGACTTGTAGATTTTAAGAGAGCTTAGGTTACAAATAAGTGGTTGATTTGTAGAGAAAAACATTCTATCATAGTTATTTTTAAGATTTTAGGCTGTTTACCTTTACTAACAATATAATTTACTTATATTCTATTCCTTTTATTTTCAACTGCCTCCTGGTACAGCGATTAGAATGAGCACTTAGAAACCTTAAATATCTTGATGAGCCCAGCGCCCACACTCTGCAGCTTTCTTCTAGCTTTCTATAACAGTACAATTAATTCAGCTTAGACTGAGGTTCCCCTCTCACACACAACAGAATTAGAGAAATCATTAGGCAGCCCTGGCACAAAATCTGACAAAACACAGAGGCAAGGTCACCGGATTACAGAGGCAAGGTCACCGGATTACAGAGGCAAGGTCACCGGATTGCAGAGCAGCCTTAGAATATCTTCCTTTGTCAGCCCTTACTTCTGCTAGACAGAATCACTTATATGAACCATTGTTATATCTTCTCTGTCTTACAAGTCCAAACAGAATAATAAAAGTGCTTATTCAACCTTTTAAAACTGATAACTTAACCTTAGGACCCCCAGCAATCTAATATATCTAATATCGGCATAAGCCGTTAATTCTAAAAAGCTGGATGCCTCCTTTAAAGGTACGTGCACATGGCATCTTCAAGATTTGCATGTTTTAACCCCTTAATGACCGGAGCATTTTCCGTTTTTGCGTTTTCTTTTTGCTCCCGTTGTTCCCTGAGCCAGAACTTTTTTATTTTCGGTCAATATGGAAGTGTGAGGGCTTATTTTTTGCGGGACAAGTTGTACTTTTGAACTACATCACTAGTTTTACCATATCGTATACTGGAAAACAGGAAAACAATTCCAAATGCAGTGAAATTGCAAAAAAAGTGCAATACCACAGTTGTTTGCTTTTTTTTTTTTAACCACCTCCACTGAATGCTAAAACTAACCTGCCATTATTATTCTCCAGGTCATTACGAGTTCGTAGACACCAAACATATATAGGTTCTTTTTTACTTAAGTGGTGAAAAAAAATCCAAAGTTTGCTAAAAAAAAAAAAAAAAAGTCGCAATTTTCCGAGACCCGTAGCGCCTCCATTTTTTGAGATCTGGGGCTGGGTGAGGGCTTATTTTTTGAGGTCCGAGCTGACGCTTTTATTGATACCATTTTGGGGTAGATCTGATGTTTAGATCGCCTGTTATTGCATTTTATTGCAATATTGCGGCAACCAAAATAAAGTAATTCTGGTGTTTAGAATTTTTTTCTCGTTACACAGTTTACCGATCGGATTAATAATTTTTTTATATTGATAGGACGATTCTGAACGCGGCGATACCAAATATGTGTATGTGTTTTTTTTTATTGTTTCATTTTGAATGGGGCGAAAGGGGGGTGATTTAAACTTTTATATATATTTTTTATTTTTAAAAACATTTTCTTTACACTTTTTGCTTGCTTCTATAATCTCCATAGGAGACTTCAAGCAGCACTTGTCTGATCATTTCTGTTACACACAGGCGATGAGCAGATCGCCTCTGTGTAGCAGAAATGCTCACTTGCTATGAGCGCCGACCACTGGGCGGCGCTCATAGCAATCTAGACATGACAACCACAGGGGTCTGCTGCAGACCCCGGGTTTTCATGCCCACCCATCGGCGATCACGTGATGGGGTCACTGATGGGTGGAGTCAGTGAAGCGCTTCCGGGAAGCGCGAGTTAAGTGCCGCTGTCAGAGATTGACAGCGGCATGTAACTGGTTAACAGCCGCGGGTGGATCGCAATTCCACCCGCGGCTGTTGCGGGCACATGTTAGCTGTATAAATCAGCTGACATGTGCCCGGTTGAGTGCGGGCTCAGCGTCGGAGCCCTCGCTGAACCGGGAGTACCGACGTAATGCTTACTAATACGCACCACATCGGTAAGGGGTTAAAACCTGAAGCAGTTAAAAGACGCTCAAGATTAGGTTCATCTGGTGAGGTGCACCCTCTAAGCTTCAGGAGGTCTGGGCCAGGGGTGGGATTCAGTGGGTGCTCCCCAGTTTGGTGGAACCACTTGTTAAAATAACAGGCGGTTCCCCAAAAAGGCATGAAGCGGCGCCCCGATCCGGTTCCCTGATCCACAGTTTTCAACTGAACAGGACGCCTAGCAGAATGCGAGACGAAGAGAGTGCCACGGGCGGGAGTTCCAAAGCATCAGCAAGCTGAGAAGCTAAGTACCGGCCATATTGGCAAACTAGTTCCCTTAGGAGGAAAGAGGACGTGAAACTGCGGGTTGAGAATAGGACTCTCACTAACTGGACTGTGGTAGTGCGTTGGGTGGTGGAGAAGACATAGAAACTGGAGGCATAAATAAGCAAACCTGAAGAGGTAGAGTGCAGTGTCGGCATCCTCACGTGCTTCCGCTCCCTTTCCCCGGCAAGGACGCCGACTTACTCACTGCCCTGGCCGCCCGTCTGCGTCCTCCATTCCCACCCCCCACGGTCTGCGCACGTCTGGCAGACCCCCTGGCAGAGTGCTTAGGGCGCACGCGCACTTCCTGTCTTTTAAAGAGACGGCACTCACTCTCCTAAAGTGTTGTATGCCTTGTCTAATCCAGACCCTGCTTTGTTTAACCTGTATTCTTCTTGCATTCTAGACCTGTCTGCTATCCAGAAGCTGCACAGTCTGAACCAGTACCAGTGGCCGCCCTATCTTCTGTCAGAAACTGCACAGTCTGAACTTGTACCAGTAGCAGTCCTGTCTGCTATCCTGAAGCTGCACAGTCTAAAACCGTACCAGTGACTGTCCTCTCTGCTATCCAGAAGCCACACAGTCTGTACCAGTACCAGTGGCCGTGCAATCTTCTATCCAGAGGCTGCACAGTCCAAACCCATACCAGTGGCCGTTCTGTCCTGCCTGGGCAACACAATCCAAACCAGCATCACTGACCCTTAGGAAAGTTAGTTAATACTTGGCTGCCTGTTGTCCCCCTAGTTTGATCCTGAGACTGCTTTGTTTAACCTGTATCCTGCTTGCATTCCTGACCTGTTATCCAAAACCTGCACAGTGTGAACCTAAACCTGTGGCCGTACTGTCTTCTATCAAAAGCCGCACAGTCTGAACTAGTACTAGTGGCCATCCTGTCTGCTATCCTGAAGTTGCAAAGTCTGAACCCATACGGTGGCCGTGATCTCTGCTGTCAAGAAGCCGCGTGCACAGTCTGTACCAGTACCAGTGGCCGTTCTGTCCTGCCTGGGACACACAATCCAAACCAGTGTCAGCTGCTACTGTACCGGACACGGCCCTTGAGTGGCACCTGGCAGCGACCTGCCGTACATGCCTGACCTCACCATCAGAGGCTCCAGTGAAGACCAGGTAGCTGCTTAGTCACGTCCCTCCAGGGTAAGCCTGGCCGTAGCGCAGTGGGTCCACGATCCACAGCCATTACTTAGAGAGCCTGTGTGTGAAGATTCTCCGTATTGTGAAAGAAACATTTGTGAAGTTATGCACCCGCAATCTATTGTACAAACTTACCACCAAGTTAATGTTGAGTAAAAGACTGTTTTATTTGATTGGTGGGCTCCCATGTTGAACTGTTCAACATCCGGTCCTGGCCATCCAAAGTCACCGGCATAATGCGGCCTGCAAGAGAGTAGCCCCTTTAGACGAAGTCCACACACCCAGCCAGGTCCCCCCAACTTCATGCAACATGCTGGGCCATAAGAGAAGAGTACCTTGCCCACGGCTATCTCCCTGCGCCACTTTACAGTAGGATGAAAATTTTTGACAGCCTAGATGATAGTTCATGATGTAGAGTCCTGGTTTTCAGAACAGGATAAAAAAATTTTTTTCAAAAGGACTAGAATTACATTTTCCACAGGGGGTGCATCCATGACTGGGCGTGCGCGGGAGGGAGGGCAGCCGATGCCAGCAGATATTACAGCTAGATGTGTGTCCAAGGGCGCACATTTAACTGAAATGTATTGTGGCGCAGAGACCCACCATGTCACGCAAGGTGTGTGAAAGACTAAGTGCAACATGAAGGGAAGAGGGAAAGGGAGCCCAGATTCTAGGGAAAGGGGGGAGTGGAGACCTCCTAGGTTGATCTAGTGACACCCTGTCTCCACTAACATCCCTATATTGGTTCTTCACCAATCGCTGCAAACGTACCTCGCCCTGTCTTTCTCTGGCGTTAGGCTCAGGCTAGGAAAGGGAGGGGATGAGCACTAGTCGACCCCCACTGAACACTAAAGACAACAAGGGGGGACAAACAAGGTAAAATCGCTTAGCTTTAGTCGACTTCAGACAAATGCACACACGTCCTCTAGCACCAGAGGGGAAGAAGTATTGCTCCTGCTCAAGCCTTCACAAGGAGTAATGAGTATTGCCAGCACCTCCCTCTGGCACACAACAGGTATTTATACACCCAGGCCAGGGTGTTAATTAGCCAGAGGAAGGTAGCCACTGAATCCTAGAGATACAGCTTCTAAGAAGTTGTCTGTAATGCCAAACGAAGAGATCTCCTGCAACCAACTGCAGGGTGACTGTCTGTCACTTCTGACACACCTGTGACACACGGTATACCTGCACCGCAATACACTCCGCCGACCATTCCGAGGCCGATAGCTGTTGTCGGTGAGCCAATCACAGGTGGGGCATAGCAATGACATCTTTTTTTTGTTAAATGCGTTAGAGAACAGAGGCAAAACGGGATTACAGGATGGGCCCAGGAGCAGAGACATTATGCCGGGAAGGGACCAGGATGAAGGACATAAATTACTGGAAAGGGCCAGGATGGGGGACATAGATTACTGGAAGGGGCCAGGTTGGGGGACATAAATTACTGGAAGAGGCCCAGGATGGGGGACATCAATTACTGGAAGGGGCACAAGATGGGGGACATCAATTACTGGAAGGGGGCCAGGATGGGGACATCAATTACTGGAAGGGGCCAGGTGGGGGACATATATTACTGGAAGGAGCCAATGATGGGGGACATAAATTACTGGAAGGGGCCCAGGATGGGGGGCATAAATTACTGGAAGGGGGCCAGGATGGGGGACATAAGTTACTGGAGGGGGGCTAGGATGGGGGACATAAATTACTGTAAGGGGAACATAAATTACTGGAAGGGGCCAGGATGGAGGACATAAATTATTGGAAGGGGCTAAGTATGGGGGGACATAAATTACTATAAGGGGCCCAGGATGGGGGACATTATACCAGGAAGGTGCCAGGATGGGGGACATTATACCAGGAAGGGGCCCAGGATGGAGAACATGGTGGGGAACTGGAAGGGAACAGAATGGTGACATTACACCAGGATGGGGGACATTATTACTAAAAAGGGCCCAGGATGGGGGACATATCAGGAAGGGGCCTAGATCCAAATTCTGCACTAGGACACACTGGCCTCTAGTTATGCCACTGCTAGTGCATTATATAGAGCTGTAAGCTGATTATGTTGCATACAATAGTATTACTCCGTGGCGGGTGTTTTTTCTTGTGAATTACACGCTCCAGTCCTGTCCTCCCCTCAGACTGCTCCGTAGGGCGGAGAGCTCTGAGCTGCCCACACGTTTGACCAAATCAAATATGGACGATCGTCTCCATCTTCGCCTCACCTGATAGGTTGCAGTCGCTTCCTGCTGCTAATTGCTGATCACGTGGGGAGTCACGGGACTACACGTGACAGCCGGAAAGGAGGAGGTGGAGTTGCAGTGACAGAAAGATGGCAGCAGAGAGGGAGCCGCCTCCGCTGGGAGATGGGAGACACGCCGACTTCGAGGAGCTGGAGGACGGCGAGGACCTGTTCACCAGTACCGTGTCCACCATGGAGGTGAGGGCGCCCTGCTCCTCTGTCCGTCCGGCTTCCGGGATGCCGGCTCCTCTTCTCCCAGGGGGAGGATATGACAGGGGAGGCCGAGATGTCACAGTCATCGGTCACCCAGGGGCAGGTGAGCTCCGCTCCCGTCCCGGGGCCGTATACCAGGGGCTGCTAGGGGAGGCCTCCACCCTGACTTGTGATAGACAGCCATTGTCTGATCTCACACTGATATCTGCAGACAGCTGTGTAAGGTCTGTAAACAGCAGCTGCCAAAAAGCATCTAGAAATCGCAGGCGCCGTGTGAAGGACCTGGCGCGGGGGTAGGCGCGGTGCGAGGGACCTGGCGCGGGGGCAGTTGCGGTGCTAGGGACCTGGCGCGGGGGGCAGGCGTGGTGCGAGGGACCTGGCGCGGGGGGGGCAGGCGCGGTGCTAGGGACCTGGCGCGGGGGGGGCAGGCGCGGTGCGAGGGACCTGGCGTGGGGGGGGGGCAGGCGCGGTGCGAGGGACCTGGCGTGGGGGGGGGGCAGGCGCGGTGCGAGGGACCTGGCGTGGGGGGGGGGGGCAGGCGCGGTGCGAGGGACCTGGCGCGGGGGGGGGCAGGCGCGGTGCGAGGGACCTGGCGTGGGGGGGGGCAGGCGCGGTGCGAGGGACCTGGTGCGGGGGGCAGGCGCGGTGTGAGGGACCTGGCGTGGGGGGGCAGGCGCGGTGCGAGGGACCGGCGCCGTACAGGAGACCTGGGACTGATGGAGGATGGAGATAGTCTGCCCCGCAAAAGTCAGTGTAGAAGTGTCATATATTCCCACCACTCCATCCACACATGGGGACCTCCAGCAATCATAGAGATGGGAATGTATCTGTATAACTGCTGTGTTCAGACCATCACCTGAGAAGGGGGCACAATCTGTACAGGTCTGGACTTCTGCAACAAAACCGCCGTCCGCAAAATTACCCCCAGAATGGACAAGGCTGGAAATTCACAGCTTTTACTTTTCTTTAAATGTTTTCTTTTTCATCTTGGGGTTATCTTCAGTAGCGCACCGCTCCTCGGCCTCCTGCTTGCCGGGGATGTGCTCCTGAACATTGACCATGGGCACACTGCTGAACTGAGGCTCATGGAGGCTGAAGCTTCAAGCGGGGCTTGTAAACGCACACTACTTGTCTAGGAAAAGACTACAGAGGTGGCCGGTAACCTAGGCAACGAGCAGTACACTATAAATTTAAAAATTCCAACATTGTGAGCAGGAGACTTAGTAAGTTGCTTGTTTTTACAAGCATATTGAAATTTTACCCATTTAAAGGGAACATGTCAAATTGTGGGCAGCACAAATTCAAGTCTGGCTTCATGATTGCAGCCGAGTATGTTTTTATCTGAAACACAAGCTACTCAGAGACTAATTTGGCTTCTCCTGGACCACTAGAGTTGATTGACAGGTCTCTGGATGTACACGCATGAGACTAGAGCATGGGGGGGGGGGGGAGAAGCCGGATGAGGACATCACTTCAAACTGTTTTCTCTCAAATGCTGGAGAATTGTAGAGAAAAACATAGGTGGCATCGTGCAGCCAGACTGATTAATGCTGCCTGCGGTCTGAGCAGCGTGAATCGTGTGACAGGTTCCCTTTAAGATGTTAGGACAACTCCTCTAATAACATCATTAACCTGTATGGTCAGCGGTCCGCTCGCTGGTCGCCCAAGTATATGCCCTACACAGGTACATCCAGAGCCGCACAGCTATGAGGCCATGTTTTTACTTCTGCATTTGGGATGTACAAAAAAAAGGAAACCTCTAAGGGATGTTTGGGTTGAAGCATGGGAGGAGTAGCGCCAACATATGCCTTAGCGTTGTACAGTTCAGAGGGCACATATGCAAACAATGTCAGACACACACAACCGGAGTGATGATCCGGCTCACAAGAGTTTACAAGCCGGGAAGAAATGTGGGGTGACAAGGTAATAGTGCTGTTATGGGTGACCCTCCATGCTATTTCTAGGTGCTGTTACCACCAGTCCTCTGATTTCTGGGTTGGTTATTTCATGTGATATTTCTGCTTTTCTCAGTTTCCTGGTGTAATGTCGTCTGTGTATTTTCCCTTATCTGGATTTTACAGCTCTCTGCTGTTTATACTCTGTCACGGCCCGGTGATCACGTCGCAGCTTCATGTAGTTTTCTTGGGGACTTGTCACCGCACAGAACTCTTCAAATAAACTCATTGTTCAATGTACTAGTAAACAGGTTGGTGAAGATTTATAAAAAAAAAAAAAAAAACTAAAGGTAACTGCCGGTTAAAAAAAAAAGTGTCTCCATAAATTAATAGTGCACATGAAAATAAAAAAAACTTTCTAATATCTTATCAGAGAAATATGCTTTTTTCTCCTCATGGTCTGATGAGTCATTTTCAAAATTCTCAATTCATGGGTAAAATGTGTCTTCCGTGAACACACATTTTTTCCATTATTGATATAGGAGATGGCAGTTGGTGCTCATAAAATTCTATGGAGAAATGTAACGGTCATTCCATAAGAATGTGCTGCAGAATGCCTGTCGACCTTTAGCTCTTCTCCCTCCATAGAATTTGAAAATCCCTAACTGTCATCTCCTATCTCAGTAATGGAAAAGTCTGTCTTCACTGAAATACAGATTTTGTCCATGAATTGGCATTAAAAGATCAGTCCAGGAGGAGAAAGAAGCAGGTTTCCCTGATGAGATATATTACAAAGTTTCTTATTTTCTTGTGGACTACTCATTTATGAAATAAAATGAAAACTGTGGTTACTTTTTATCAGCAGGAAATGTGGCAAATAAGTTACCCATTCCTCCCCCCGTCCCCACCCCCCTTCAGTGCTCTGCAGCTCTATAGTCTGCTGGTCCCCACTGATCTTCATCCCTGCAGTGCTGACACCCACGTGGCTGAGCGTCAGTGACCACTGGGGCCGCTGGGGGTTCAGCATATGATTGATTCTTTTAAAAAATTTTAATAGAATGGACAAGCACTTTAATAGTACTAGTAAAAAAAGAAAAAAATAATCCTGCTGTCTCCACTCAATCTCCTGTACATCCGGCTTCACGTGATGGGACCCCAACACGTCAGGGGAAGAAGCGAAACGTGCGTTGGGAGTCCTTCTTTCTTGGTCACCTCACTCTGCGCACCACTATGGTTATGAATATTTTTTCCATGCATTTGTCTTATTATGTCATGTTTTGTGACTCTTGTGCCTGCTTTCTATGTCTGTGATCATTGTGTGTTATTCTTGGGATGCAGCCATTTCTCTAATACCCGTTACACTTGGGATGTGCATTTTGTCTGACTTTATACTGTTATACGTCTTCAATTATTGTCTGTGTACTTTACAATTTTTTTTATTAATAAACTTGTACTTTTTAAGCTTAAACGCCATTTTCCTCTGTCTTGTTCAGTGCCGTGTTAGGTGGCATTTTCTGCTATTATTGGCCCATTTAGCAGTTTAGTTATGTACCTGTTGGATTTAGTTTTTCTACATTTTGTAACTGTAGGTATGTGGAATTGCTCAGTAATGCTCCCTTTGTCCACATGCCGCTGATATACAGGGAGATGACCCAAAGTGCTGGTAATGTTGGAAGGCGGTTGGCCTTCTGAATTATTTATTAAGCCGTTCTGACTTGATTGCAGCCGTTTTCCTCCACTGTCTGTCTCAGAAGATATTGAACCAGTGCTCACGCCTGAGGCTCAGATAAGGAGAGTGCAGCTTTTGGAAGCAGGGTTACACCTTCACTTTTCGTTAATGCAGTTTAATTAGAAGCGAGACCATGGGTGATTTCTGGGGATGGGATCGTTGAGCTTGTTTGTGACCCACATGAACAAAGGGAGGGGTTTTTGTTAGGTACAATTTACCGGTCAACACATTCCTATAATGCAGGATTTCTGGATTTTTGTTTCCAACATAGAACTGTAGAAGGTCAGAACCAGAAGGATGAACCCAGCGGACAAATGAGCAGGTTCCTGGTGCATGTGATGTAGTCTCATCTCAGGCCTTCTTCCCCAGGTCTTTTAGTTCTCCTCTCATACTTGTTAATGAGACACTCTTTAGGTCTCATTGAATTGCACATGTCGGGATTGGCACAGTGCAGGGGCTGAAGGTTATTTACAAGGATGTATTTCAGTCAACATTGCCCCAAAGGCCCCAGATACGTCACACCACTGGGTACCCGACTCTCCACTGAAAGATGGTTAGGGGAGAGAAGGATCCGGCCTGTTGGTTTTCCAGCGGCCAATCCTTTTTTTTCCCTCTGGAGGCCTCTGCAGAGGAGTCTGGCCGTGTCTCTCATAGTCACTGTGTATGGTGAAGTCGGGAGAGTTGGCCACCAGCCGAACGATCATTCATACTACATCTATGCAATGTGTATAGGGCCCTTACACTTGACAAACACTTGGTGATCTAAGGTATCGTATCACATTGAAGTTTGCAGTCAAGATTATATTTGGACTTTTTGAAATGAATGGAAAATCTATTATTAGTGTTCTGAACCTGCCCTCTTCTCCCTAGAAAACTAGATTGGCCTCCATATGCCTAGTGGATATGTTAATGTTTAGCACATATTAGAGCGCCCCCTCCAGTTATAGATATGTCTCAAGTTCAGATTTTAGGTCTATGTTGCAGACTGAGCTGTGGACTAGGGTGCGCGACGAGTCAGAAACATCTGGTCAAGGTAAGGTATAAGCCAAATGTGGTCAGTTAGATCCTGAGGGAGACCATACACCTTAAATGGTGACACCAGCTTCTGCCTGTGGTGTGTGTGTGTGTGTGGGGATTACACCACGACCAATCCATTTGATCCTAAGAAAGACATGCCACCACCAAAGAAACACATTGATGTGACGGTAGAAATATGCACAGAATGCATGTACTGGGAGCTGCACCCAGGATGGGGCTGAGGGTCCCACTGATCTTTTTGCCAAGAAATGGAGTAATGTAATCTGTGATGGCAAACCGGAAGATGACTCTGTAAGGCAATATGCATAGTAAGGGAATGTTCACACCTAGGTTTTTTTTTGTTTGTTTTTTTTTAAATGCTGCTTTTTTGCTGCATGAAATAAGCAGGCTATGGCTAGAAAAGTGCAGGAGAAGTTACTTGTTCTTGATATGGTGTTTTGTTTACACAGTTTTGATGGTTTTTTTTGGTGCTAAGCCAGTCTGATCTCAATGGGGAAAAACTTCAGTAAAATCTCTGAAAGAATTGACATGATGCATTTTTTCTTAACAAATGCACCACAGTTAAAAAACGCAAGTAAAAAAAACACCATGTGAATGAGATTTTAGAAGTCTGATTTTTTTTTTTACAATAAAATGTGATTTTTCTGCAAGAAAAATGCACAGAAAAAAATCAAACTTTGTGAACAAGCGTTAAGGTGATGCCCCAATTATAGATTCATGCAATTAGAGATGTTGTGATAGAGGGATAATGCACGCAATAATCTCACAGTACAGGCACCAAGAAAGCCATGTGTCAGTGCCCCAAAGACCACAATGCGAAGCGCCCAAGAAACGACTCCCTTCCTGATCAGTGCCCAGGATGCTGCCTATGCACCTCACCCCCGCTGAGGGGGACGTGTGATCACCACTGGGGGGCACTGAATCCTGGCCTTCTCGCTCACCACCGGCTTATGTGCTCTTCCCCTCCCGGGGGTGTAAGCTGCGGACAGATTCCCCTCCATGCACTGATCGTATTCAGTAATACATACCGTAGACAGACGACACGCTGCACTCATTGTTCACCATGGTATAGCCTGGTGTTATATTGTTTCTTCATTTACCGCCATTCCAAAATGCCACAGAATAACAGACCGCGCTCATTAACACTGGAATTGTGCCGTACTCGAGTGTGATTTGGAAAGCTGCTCGCTTTTTAATTGATAATTAAATATTCAGGCCCTGGGACCGCATTGGACTTGTGCTGAGGACAGATAATTTTTGCATTATAAAGTTGTCTGTACTAGCAGAAAGTGTTGGAAATCCCTGGATTATTACAGCGCTGCCAATAAATGGTAATGAGAAAATACAAAAGAGGGGAAAAAAGATAAAGGGCAGCCGGCAGTTACTGGTGAGAAGGGGCAGGAGCAGCGCCCCCATCTTAAATACACTGGGCATGGCTAGGAGTCAATGTATTTATTTATTTTTCTACCTCAATAAAATAAACTTTTTTTTCTTGTGTGCCATTTTGGCTAGTCAACTTGTCCTTCTGATATGCGGCCCATGCTCAGGACGGTTTACTCGAGTGAACGATTTGCATTAGTCTGAGGGCTTATTTCTTGTAGGAGAGGATACATGCTGTTCACACCACTGCTTTTCACATACATGTTATATTGTTTTTCTGATTGCACACATACCCATTAAAGCCTACGCTGCTATTCGTATATATATATATATATATATATATATATATATATATATATATATATATATATATATATATATATATATATATATATATTTTTTGCAGACCATGTGAGACATATCACCCATACAGTTGTATGTTCTTCAAGATGGTGGCAGTGTACAATCTGTGTGCTGTCCATGACTGTATAGGAGAAGTATTGTCAATTATTTACTTTTCCATACGTGAAGATCACTGCTGGTAAAAGCAGACCCTGGCAAACACTGATGAACACTGACACTTGGACCATTTTCTGTGTATGTGAAAAATCAGACGTCTGAATGAGGCCTTGCATGGTTTTCCTGTGGCTTACTGTGACATTGGTCCTAATGTGTGGGTATGGGTGAGGTGGAGACATTGGTTGGGGACAGATGTGACGAGTGCCACCCTCTGTAGCACGCTGTAGAAAATGATTGTTTAGGTAGGTGGCAGGAAATGAGACCTCTGCTGATTCTTTTGTCTTTTAGAAATGTTCCTTTCTATAGTATGTGCCACATTGGCATTTTTTTGCTGTTTTTCTTGCGCAATTTCTTCAGAAGTTTTTTTTTGTGATTTACACAAGTATAATGAAAAATTAAAGTGTTGCTCACTTTCACCTCAACTTTTCTGACTCATTATTGTGCTCAGTACTTTGGGGTTTTAAGCCTGAAAAATGACTAACACACAACGCACACTGAGGACGTGTTTGTAGCTCTGCTTTGGTTTTCTCCTATAGTGAAACTGAGTAAGGCGAATCTGGAACTGATGCCAAAAGCTTCCCTTTCCTTCTGTCATTGGGATGGGTTCCAACTTTGAGCCATAAAAAAATAACTAATACGCAGCATGTTAACCCATCTTCATCTGTAGGTACTACGGAGAACATTTACTTAAGGCCGGGCGACCCAAGCACCACAAGAGGAAATCTTTGCAAACTGTCACCTGGGATAGAATTCTTATAACTTACATCGGGTTCTGGCCAAACAATAGTACATTCTTTGGGCCATCCCTTCCCTCCCACAAAGTCTCACCCACTTTAGGAAAAAAATCCACAGGGTATTAAAAAAAAATCGCAAATAATTTGTGTAAGTGCAGCCTAAAATGTGGCTTTGTGATATCACAATGATGGTACACGGTCCCCCTCTGTGTGAAGTATTCTTGTTTAATTTTAGCACAGGGGCAAAAGGTGGATGTTAATAGGGTTGGATGTTTTACTGAAGAGCCCCCTGGATGCTGGATTAGTCTACGGCTTTTATTTGGGTCTGTCCGCACGGCTCCAGCTCTACAGTTAGATGGTGAACTTGGGGCTGCCGCGGATGGAGGGGCTGCCGCGTTTTTAGCTGGTGCAATGATTGTGACCTGATGACTTGTGATGGAGCGTTTCCTTACCTATTGTTTGTTTCGAAGCTTAGGAAATGGAAAGTGCTGACACCTAAAACTATTTCCTTTCTGCTTTTACTATGAAAGCACGGAGTCAGCTGTTTATAGGCACCGACAGACCTGTGGAATACAACATGTTAACTTCTGTTATATATATTTTTTTTCTTGTTTTCCAGTCGAGCCCGTCCTCTCCTGAGCCCGCCAGTCTTCCTACAGAAGATATCAGTACAAACTCTAATGGCCCCAAACAAACAGACGTTATTTTGACTGATGACCGGGAAGATCTTTTTGCTGGTAATTTTCTCATTTATTTCTCAATGGAAGTGATAATACGTGTAGGAAAATAAATGCGTGTCATGGTGCAGTTATTAATGTGCAATTGGTTGATGGTATGAAAAACAAACCCCTCCACCACCATTAAAGGGAATCTGTCAGCAGGTTTTTGGTACCTCATCTGACCGCAGCATAATGTAGGCAAAGAGAAGCTGAATCCAGTGATGTATCATTTAGTTTCTTGGGTGCAGCAGTTCTCACAATCAGAGCTTTGAGTTGGCATGAAGCAGAGCTGAGGAAGCTAACCCCGCCCACCCCAGGCTCTCCATGTACAGAGTCCATGAGGTGCTTATCACAGGAGGGGGCGTGTCAGACCAGCTCTCAGGACCAGCTATTCACAGCAATGATAAGCTCCTGGTGCTAAAATAATCATACTAGGCAAACAAAACCTCAGATCTTGGTAAGAGAGGCATTGCTGAAATCTGTGTTTTAACCCCTACAGCATGCTGTCTTCAGCTTACATAGCCAAAACCTGCCGGCAGGTTCCCTTCAAGCAATTGGAGGGTAGGTGGTGCTCACTGCAGTGCCTCATGCCCATTACTGTTATCTGTGCCATGCTGTCTGGCAGTACAGATCAGCCACTTTCACATGCGTGCACCCAGCGGCAGCACCAGGTACTGCAGTGCAGAGGCTGCAGCGACAAGCACCGGTGCTTTTACTATGTTATGCAATGAGAGAGGACATGGATTTCTCATTTTACCATATCAAAGACTTCTGTTGTATATTCTTACAGGGGTTGTCCTATCTGGGATGTTTATTTCATATCCACCACTGGGACCTGCAATCCTCTCAACAAAGCGGACCCCAGTTGCCCACTGTGATCCGTAGAGGGGTGGCTGCTAATATTCGCTGCCCTCCAATAATAATAATATTTTTAGCACCATTAATTCCATGCTGCTGTGCATGTGAAGAGGGTTTCCATACAAAATACATATATATTAATAACAATGAAGAAACAGTGACACTGTTTAAGAGGGGAGAGCACCCTGCCACTGACATCCTATACATTAAAGGGGCTGTCTGCTCTCAGCAGAAAGGTCTGCAGTCGCCCTGTCTGACAGCACATTGTCAAATCGAGAATATACTTTTATGGGAGTTCTAAGATTGCCGAGCTTCCTTACTCTCCAACTTGTACAAGTTGTGCTCAGCTCCCATTCCCGATGGCGCACTACAGGCCCTCATTCTGGACATGGGTCCTTGTAGGGAGATGCTCCTATTTGTGGCATATTCCTCTGGATAGCCTAATACATCAGACTCCTGTGGAGCAGAGCTATGAGGCCGTAGTGACCATTCCTGATATTACTGAATCTACGTCTTCAGGTTAAGCCGTGCACTTCAGTGGACATTACTTCACCCTTGGTTACATAGTAATTTAGAGATTACTGGTTAAACATGAGTTTACACTTCTACTGATATACCAAAGGGCAGCACTGGGGGGCTGGTTCTCAGACACGTCCTGTCACTCGGCTCGTGTACATGCGTATATTCACAACCACCCCCATTATGGATTCAGTATATCTTCTTTCTCTTTGGGAGTTGCCGTACTTGAATTTAGGCCTAAATAATATGGTAATGCAATTGACTGTATATTTGCTTTCTGCAAAGTGAACAGGCGAAGAAACAAAACCCTTGATTTGTCATTAGTCATTGTTCTGGCTCTATCTGGTGTTATTCGGTCGGGCGGTTTCATATAACCACTTTATCTTACTTTGAAGATCAAGAACATCTGTAAACAGGATTGTGCTCGTTCCTCATATAGCATGCATTGGTGGGTGAGTGAGCCCCCCGTGTCATGCTGCAGAGACTATGCTGATCATAAGTATGAGTGTGTACGGGGCACAGAGAGGGTGGAGCAAAGCAACATCTCCACTTACTGTATGCTGCAAAATACTGCAGGAGTGAGGTTTTACTATGCTAATTAGCTCTTAAAAGGAATCTGTCACCAGTTTTTTGCCCCCTAATTTGAGACCAGCATAATAAGAGACAGAGACCCTGATTTCATTGATGTCATTTACAGGGCTAATTGCGATAATTTTGATAAAAATCACTTTTATCTGCCATACATTATCAGTAGAGGACTAGTAGACCTCCATATTCATGAGCTCTATATAACCATGCCTCCATCAGTGATTGACAGCTTTCTGCCTATGCACAGTGTACACAGAAAGCTGCCAATCAGTGATATGGATGGGGTTATACAGAGTTCAGCATTCAGAGATCTGCTAGATCTGTAGCAGAGAAAACTGTGACTTTATCAAAACTAGCCCAGTAAGTGACATATCACTGGAATCAATGTCTCGGCCCCTACATCATGCTGCTCTCAGATGGGGTAGCAAAAACCTGGTGATAGATTCCCTTTAAGATATCTCTATCACAAATGCCATTTAGGTTCACTAATATATCTCAATTTCTATTCTTGCTTTAAAAAAAAAAAAGACGAGTATCATTAGCTTTTTATAAGTGGAGATGATTATGTATACTGCAATATTGCAGGTGATGCCACAGATTGGTCTGACCTCGTGGCTTCGGCTTCACTCGATTGATTCTGGATGATCGTTCCCCAGGGTGGGGGAGTTGCTGAGATGACTGACAGGGCATCTAAGGGGTAAAATGGCTAGCTCAGATACTAGCCACTTCAGCTGGTACCTGGCTGTGTATTACAGCCGGCTTCCAGTCTGGAGCCCTCGGGCCACAGGGAAACAGGTGTAAGCTGTTCCCGGATATTGGCGAGAGAACATCTTACATTCTTACCTATGAAGATCTTCATGAACATTGTCAAAAATTCACTGGTATCTGATCAAAAGATCACATGATTTCACGTTCTATTTACTGCTGTCTTTTTGCTCTTTATGCCATGGATGTTTGCCGGGTAGACAAATTTTAAGGATTAGTTTTGTAATTGATAATTATGAAATATATATTTTTTCTCTTAGAAGCTACAGATGAAGTTTCCCTGGATAGTCCTGAGCGGGACCTCATCCTGTCCTCAGAGCCCAGTCCCGCCATCACTCCTGTTACCCCCACATCACTCATTACCCCACGGATGGAAGCAATTAATATTTCCGCCCCTATTATTTATGATCGTTCTAGAGATGAGGTAAGGGCAGGCATTGTACAATCCTATGTATTCCGGTTTTCCTGGTTTCATGCACCAGCAGCATTATACAGCGTTCAGTCAAGTGAGACAAACCATAGATACAAGCGGAGTACTCACCATGCAACATGGAAGAGCGATGACCAGAGCGGCGTATACCTTGGACATGCCTGGCTCTGCATTGTAGATGAATAGATCAGAAAAAGTGGCACAAGTAGTTTAGTAACATTAGCAGCTCTGTCAGGATTAGGCCTTTATTACAAACTGGGCCTGGAAATATTCTAAATGGTCTTTGCTGCATTGATTGAGAATTTGTATGGTGCCATATGCTGTGGAGGCAATATGGCATTGTAGATCTCTGCAGAGCCTGGGACAGGATTGTCCCCCCCCCTCCTCATTTTAAGGGCTAGTGGGGGGCCCGAGCAGTTGGATCTCCATTCATCAATAATTGATAGCCTAACATTGTGATATGCCTTTACTTATTTTACTGGGAAATGGCCTTTCATGAAGTCGCCCCCTTCTGCCCTGTCTGTAGTTGGACAAACCATAGATAAGCCCCATCCATTAGGAAGTCAGCCGTTAGCTAAAGACTAGTGATGAGCGAGCATGCTTGTTTAACCCTTTAACCGAGCTTGCTCGGGTGCTTACCGAGTAGCTTTGGCGTGCTTGTATATTAAGTTCGAGTCCCTCCATCTGTATGATTTATGGCTGTTAGACAGCCTCAACACATGTGAGGATTCCCTAACAAACAGGCAATCCCTGCATTTGTTGAGGTTGTCTAACAGTCATAAATCATGCAGACGCAGGGACTCGAACAAAATATACGGGCTTGCCAAAGATACTCGGTAAGCACCCGAGCGTGCTCTATTTAAGGGTTAAATGAGCACGCTCACTCATTACTACTGAGGATAAAGCTTTCTGCAGGAATTTTTTTTTCTGATGGATTTCTAAAAGTCTGATTGTGCAAAAAAGGCTGTAAGGCTCTGTTTACGTGGACTGATTGGCGGCATGATAGGACCGCTGATCGGTAAACCTTTTCTGGTTGGCGGTCTTATAAATGCCTGCTTATACAGGCAGACCAAAGTAAACGACACGCATTGAGCGATCTGTAATAATGACTCAATGCGCACAGGCTGCCATGGTTCCATGCAGCACGAGTCCTTTCATTTTCGGGACGATGCATAGTTTTTTGCGCTGTACAAACGATCCGGTCACCCACTGGACAAGTGATTTGATCTCTCATCGGCGGATGATTGACAGCCTGATTACACAGCAAGATAATCATGAAGTTAACAACGCTCGTTCACCTGTCGGTGTAAATGCAGCTCAACAGTGAGGGCAACTATATATTTTTTTGTAATTGAAGCATTAATTTCTAGGTTTAATGTGCAATTAATCCCAAAATGGGGATACTTTTACTCTGGTAAGTAATTGCCATGGCTGTCCTTATCATAACAGGGAGTTGTTAACTTCTCTTCAGTTGCCCAAGTAACATAAAGGGACTCGGCGCAGACTGACTGTTCCAGTACAAGTACAAGTACAGGTGCCGCGTGCATCATGGCGGGGCCAAACAATCCGTGCACCTTCCCAGCTACTTATTTTCCATCAATCTCTGCTTTTCTCTAGCTTTATAATGCCAGAGCTGCCAATTAGTGGAGAAGGAGGTGGGAAGGTGCACTGAACTGTTTCGACACGGGTGCACAAGTGCGCCTGTGCTTGGTTTGAACTGTCATTGTGTGCTGACATACTTCCTTTAATACAACCACTCAGGAACTGTAAAGTCAAGTGTAGCTTTTTACTAACATTAGAAATCTTTGTAATGTATAGTGCCTTTTTTGAGCCTTACCTAAAGTCTGTTGACTGATCTTATTAAATTGGTTGTGCGATATTGATGACCTTTTCTCTTGAATAGGAGCTGTTCTGCAGTGCTCTGCAGCGGCCACTACACACTGATCCTCAGCTGGCTAGTGCACCTCAATTCATTGTTTACATCCGGCTGTCATTGTCAGCTGATCGATAGTGCTCTTGGGTGTCGGACCACTACTATTATGATATTGATGACCTTTCCTAAGGATGAATCACCAATATCGTATAACCTCTCATCTCTTTTAAGACATTTGTTTTCATTCCTATGGTAAAACAATAAATACATGTAATATAATGTAAAACTTCAGGATTGACTGTTAAATCGTGTGTAATTCTATTATGTATGTACATTTGTTTATTAGAAGACAATTTATTAATTAAATTCCTATTCTAATACTTTTTGTTTTTAGATTGAGGAAGAATCAAATGGAGATTATTTTGATATAGAAATAGGAGTCTCAGACCCGGAGAAAGTTGGTAAGTACGGTACTAACTTTACAGATTTAGTGTTTTTATCTTGATGTAGTATTCTTGGTGGTTCTCTTTAACGGCGTCTGGTTCTGGTGTATTAAGCTGATGCCTATCTAGTAGAGTGCTGCATGCTATAACTAGACATAAGGCCATTATAATTTGTCTAGGACAAATAATCCGATTTTATTTTTATTTTAGGCGATGGGATGAATGCCTACATGGCCTACAAAGTATCAACAAAGGTTAGTTTTAGCCTTAATTTTCATGGTGATGCTTGCAGAAAATTTATACAGTACCACTTTAAACCAGAAACTGTGACAACCAAGCAGCTGTCACAGAACTACAATATAATGTGCTATTATACAGCCCCAGAAGTAGAAAATGGAGCAGAAGGAACCATGTTATACTTTGTGTAATTAACTGTGGATTGTCTGCCGGGAGGCTCTGTTTTCTCACATATGCAATTAAATTCATTTCTGACCACAACTGATCCACAGTATCTGATCCTTAAAGAAGCACTCCCATCAGTTTATATCCTCTTAATATATTACAATCCTCCTATTATATATCACTGTGTACTTACAATTGCTCATTTTGCCTTTCTACCCAGTTAATTCTTCTGTTTTTCCATTAGGCCTATGACATCATGTGATTAAAAACTGACCAGCTGAATCATTCTAAGTTCTATGTAGAAACAGGAGGTCAATTTTCCCTGTATAAGTCATGAATCCCTGCAAAAGTCCCTGGACCAGGGAGGAGGGGCAGAGCAGCTGGGTCAGGAGTTGAAGATGGGAATGATTTTTGCAAGGGCAAGAGACTTCCTGTTTCTACATAAAGCAGAGAAAAGAGAAGAATTAACTGGGTAGAAAGGCAAAATGAGCAATTGTAAGTACAGACTGCTATATAATATGATACCTGCAATGTATTAAGAGGATAAAAATTGATGGGAGGAGGGCTTCTTTAAGTCCACTTGAGAGTAGTAGAACAGCACTTACTGTACATTGATTTATTTATTAAGATGCAAAACTCTGGAAGACCTTAAAGAGGACTTTTCACCAGTTTGAGCACCAGTTAAACTGTCCATACCATGAAATGGTGGCTGCAGAGAGGAATAAAACCACAGTTCTTATTCTTTAATTTCTCCTCTAGTTGTGGATATATTGGCATGTACAGTTTTGGGAAACCTAGCTTCATATACCTTTTTAGTGGGTCAAGGAATAACTTCCCGATTGCTGGTGGCCTGGCCGCTCAGACACGAACCGATTCGGAGAAGCGAGGCTCTGAAGAGTTCCATGTGACTGGAGCGATGGCACCTCCGCTGGAGAAGGTCAAGCACTGCGCTTGGCGTTACCTTCCTCCTGCTTTCTAGCAGGCTTCACAGTGGCATGCAGATCACAATGCAAAGTGTAATTCTTGTATTTGCGGTGTTGTCTGATTGTCAGAAGATGCCCGGTGTATATTTTGAGGAAAGAAGAAAAGGGATAGAATGTGAATAAAATGTGTCCTTTATGAGTTAACTATTAAAACCAAAATGTTAGTGCAAAAATGTACTTATTTCAATGTTTATACAATGTCCTTAGACTTGGCACTGCACTCCCCATGCCACTGTGGTGGCACATTATAATCTGGAAGAGCAGAGGGCAGCGGCCAGGCTGCGCATATTCACCAATACACATGAGAACACTATAGTCACTTTGAGGTTGTGGTGTGTAGCAGCTCAGTTATTTCTGGACACAGCAGAACCTCTTTGTAATATAATTGTGTTAGACCGGGCAGCGTATGACATTGGAGAGCTTAGTAATAACCATGATAAGTTATACACCAGTAAGGCGGATGGGTGAATAAAATAATATGCACCACGGATCTGACCTCAGATGGCGCCTCTGGATTATATAGAGATAATTTTGGTAAATATTATTTCTCCATTATGTAGTGACACATCAAGCTAACTATATATGTTTTAATCCCTCTAGACGTCTCTCTCGATGTTCAACAAGAGCGAGTTCTCCGTGAAGAGAAGGTTTAGTGATTTCCTTGGGCTTCATAGTAAATTAGCTACAAAATACATGCACTTTGGATATATTGTGCCTCCAGCTCCAGAGAAGAGTATTGTAGGTAAGATTGTGCTGGACTTTGCAGAATCATTGTTTTTCTATGGAGGTGGGGTGTTATTTTTTTTAACCCAGTCTAATTCTTGAGTAATTTTTGTAAGTAGAATTTCTATAGAAATGGCATTTCTCCCGGCACGCAGGAAACAGGTCATCGTGGGATAGAGATAAGTAGTTTAAACAATGAATGAGGTTATAAAAAGCCACTGACAAGCTTGTATTACACAAAAGTCACTTGAAAGGAAAAGGAAGAAGCTGCAGGAAGCTGAGCCCTCCTTGTAACATTGCTTTATTTACAGAACACAATGCAGAATACAGCTGGAAAAAACAAGGTGGATCATACTGAGCAATGATCTGCACTCATCCTGTCTCCTATACATAATCTTACAAGTTGATAACCATTTTCATTACTATTTTTTTTTTCTCTTTTTTGCCGTTGCACTTCATTGTCATGTCTTCTGTTTCCTTTTTCACTTGAGACATTAATAACCAGCTACCTTTTATAACCTCTTCTAATCTCTAGATCAAAGTAGGAGCAGTCCTAGGAAGGCGTCCTACTCCTCATTTTATTGGCTCTGCTTTTTTAAAGGTCTCATGGCCTGTTATAGGCATGTTGGTCATGCTGCCTCTGAGCCACCTGTAGCTGAAGCTCTTCGGTCACCTTATTCTATTGATCAGCAGAGGTTACCACTGTCAGATCCAAGCGTAAAGAGCATTGATCTCATATCCTAGACACACAAATGTTTTATAGATGCAGTTTCCACCTTCTTTTGAGCATTGTTTGAGATGGGTAGGGGTCGCAGAGGCTGGACCCACTCCTACCACTCATTCATAGACATTGTATGGATGTTGGCACCTTTGAAATTGTTCGAGAAAATGAAGTTTCTCCCAGAAAATTATTGCAGTTACACATATTTTATTATACACATGTTTATTTCCTTTGTGTGTACTGGAACAACACAAATAACACACAGGCAAATTGGACATAATTTCACACACAACCCCAAAAATGGGCCAGACAAAATTGTTGGCACCTTTTACAAAATGTTGGTAAACAACTGTTTAAAGCATGTGATGCTTGTTCAAACTCGCCTGTGGCAAGTAACAGGTGAGGGCAATATGAAAATCACCCCTGAAACCAGATAAAAAGAGAAGTTGACTCAATCTTTGCATTGTGTGACTGTGTGTGTCACACTAAGCATGGAGAACCGAAAAAGAAGTGGTGGATAAGCCCCAATCAAGTTCCAAATAAACTCAAGCTGTCCTGCAGGCTCAGGGTGCACTAGTGTCGGCGCAAACTGTCCGTCGACAGTTGGAATTCTGGGAAAGGCTGGTGGACAGATGAGACCAAGACAGCTTTTTGGTAAAGGACATAATTTTACTGTTTTACTGAAAATGTAATGAGCTTTACAAAGAAAAGAATACAGTACCTACAGTCAAGTATGGTGGAGGTTCAAAAATGTTTTCTGGCACTGTGCAAGGCATCATGAAATCTGATGAATACCTAGTTCTACTTTCAGGCTCTGTGTGCTGGGTGTTGATTGCAGGACAGACTGCAAATGACATCAGGAAGAAGGATCACAAGCTGTTGCTGTCACACTTTCCCTGTACAGCCTACATTGACCCTAGAGGTATACAGGGACTTATCCATTCACCACACTTAAAGGGAATATCCGGCACTTTTTTTTTTTTTTTAAAAAACAAAGTGGCTAAATACGAACAGGCAGGTAGTTGCAACCTCCCTGCCTGTTGTACCCGGTGCCGTTCTTCCCCATCATAGAGAGGCGGCTTCTTTTCCGTTCTGCTCTGACAGGGCAAGACTGCAAAAGTTATTCTGATAGGCAGTGGGGAACCAGCAGTCAAACTGGGAGAGCCAGCTGTCAATCAGCAGGACGTCAGCAGTCACTCCCCGTCGACAGAGCAGGGCGGAAAAGAAGCTGCCGCTCTGTAGACCTGACGTCAGCAGAGGCAGCTGAAACTACGGCAGGAGCAGTCTTGACAGCTCTGTGATGGGGGAAGAACACTGCCGGGCACAACAGGCAGGTAGGTAGCGATTACCTGCCTGTTAGTGATTAGACAATTTTTTTTTTTTTTTTTTTTTTTTTTTTTAAGTCCCGGATATCCCCCATTTTTTTTTTTCTCTTCTTCCTACTTACGAGTCTTATTTAATCACCCCCTACAGGACTAATAATACAAATGACAAAACACAGTAAGAAAAAGACCAATTTAATCAAAACCTATAACCTGGCTCAATGTAATACTTCAGTTACTTATAAATATATTTATATCTTTAATTTAAATACAGACCATGTCCCCCTCAGCGTGTGATAGATAAATTACATATTAACACCCAAATTCATTAAAAAAAGCCTGATAAAAACAATTGTCAATTTAAATAGATAAGTGCAATGTTACTCCAGTAATGTATCTAATGTGGAGCATACCAAGTATATTATGGACATGATCATAAATGCACATAGTGGATATAAAAAGTCTACACACCCCTGTTAAAATGCCAGGTTCTTGTCCTCTTAAAAAAAAAAAAAAAATCCTACTAAGAATCATTTCAGACTTTTTGGCACCTTTTTTAATGTAACCTATAATCTGTACAAATAGTTGCATAGTTTATAAGGCCGAAAAAAGACAAGCGTCCATCCAGTTCAGCCTATTTCTTGTGCACTGCAGCTATTCCGCTATTCCTATACCATGCGGTATAGGCCAATTTACATCATTGAGGAAAAATTCACTTCCCGACACCAATCTGGCAGTCAGATTAAATCCCTGGATTAATTAACTAAGCATAAGATGTAATTTTATTGTTCTTAAGAAAGGCGTCCAGGCCTCTCTTGGACTCATTAAGTGAGTTGGACATCACCACTTCCTCTCCCAGAGAGTTCCAGAGTCTCACGACTCTGACCGTAAAGAATCCCCTTCTATGCTGGTGGAGGAACCTCCTTTCCTCCAGACGCATAGTGTACCCCCTCGTCTTTGTCACCATCCTTGGTATAAACAGGTCATGGGAGAGATCTCTGTACTGCCCCCTGATGTATTTATACATGTTTATGAGGTCTCCCCTAAGCCTTCTCTTTTCCAATGTAAATAGGCCTAATTTTGACAACCTCTCTGGGTATTCTAGTCCCTCCATTCCCTTTATTACCTTAGTCGCCCTCCTTTGTACCGTCTCTAGCTCCAATATGTCTTTCCTGAGCACCGGAGCCCAGAACTGTGCACAATATTCTAAGTGCGGCCTTACCAGCGCTTTATACAGAGGAAGAACAATGTTCTCATCATATGCCCCTATTCCTCTTCTGATGCATGCCATGACTCTATTTGCCTTCGCAGCTGCTGCCTGACACTGGGCACTCCAATTTAATTGGTTATTAACCAAGATGCCCAGGTCCTTCTCCATGTCAGATTTCCCCAACGGTTTCCCATTTAATATGTATGGGTGACTGCTGTTTTTCTTTCCCATGTGCATGACCTTACATTTATCGGCATTGAACCCCATTTGCCATTTTTTGGCCCAACTCCCCAATTTATCTAAATCCTCCTGTAGCTGTGCCCTATCCTCATCTGTATTAACTACTTTACAAAGTTTAGTATCATCTGCAAATATTGCTATTTTACTATGCAACCCTTCCACTAGATCATTAATAAATATATTAAATAATATAGGGCCCAAGACAGACCCTTGAGGCACCCCGCTAGTAACCCTGACACACCCTGAGCTTACTCCATTGATAACCACCCTCTGCTTTCTATCACTCAGCCAGCTATTTACCCACTTGCACACATTATCCCCCAGACCAAGCATTCTCATTTTATATACCAACCTTTTGTGTGGCACGGTATCAAATGCTTTGGAGAAGTCAAGGTATACAACATCCACTGACTCTCCCCGGTCCAGCTGTGAGCTCACCTCCTCGTAGAAGGCCATCAGGTTTGTTTGGCAGGAGCGATCCCTCATGAATCCATGTTGATATTGAGTTAGACAGTTATTATCATTAAGATATTCTACAATAGCATCTCTAAGAAATCCTTCAAACAATTTACCCACAACAGATGTTAAGCTGACTTTGTCAGTGGATTTGAAATCCATTGAGAGACAAAGTGAAATCGATTTGAGGAAGACATGAAAAATTAAAATAATGTGGTTGCAGAACTGTGAACACCCTCTTTATAATTGTGGTTGTGTTCAGAATTGGCCAGTCACATTTACACTAATGTTAAAGGGGTTGTCCGGTCCAAATTGATGAGTCTGCATTTACTGTGTGACTGCAGACTTATGAATCCCCCCAACGCAGGCACTGTGTGCTGTGGGGATTCGCCGGGTTCAGACCTGGGACAGGAGGGTATGTATGAGTTACACAACCCCTGGCAAAAATTATGGAATCACCAGGCTCGGAGGATGTTCATTCAGTTGTTTAATGTTGTTGAAAAAAAGCAGATCACAGACATGGCACAAAACTAAAGTCATTTCAAATGGCAACTTTAGGGCTTTAAGAAACACTAAAAGAAATCAAGAATAAAAATGTGGTACTCAGTAAGGGTAATTTTTTTCAGACCAAGCAGAGGGAAAAAATTATGGAATCACTCAATTCTGAGGAAAAATTATGGAATCATGAAAAACAAACACACAAAAGAACACTCCAATACATCACTAGTATTTTGTTGCACCACCTCTGGCTTTAATAACAGCTTGCAGTCTCTGAGGCATGGACATAATGAGTGACAAATAGTACTCTTCATCAATCTGGCTCCAACTTTCTCTGATTGCTGTTGCCAGATCAGCTTTGTAGGTTGGAGCCTTGTCATGGACCATTTTCTTCAACTTCCACCAAAGATTTTCAATTGGATTGAGATCCGGACTATTTGCAGGCCATGACATTGACCTTATGTGTCTTTTTTCAAGGAATATTTTCACCGTTTTTGCTCTATGGCAGGATGCATTATCATCTTGAAAAATGTCATCATCCCCAAACATCCTTTCAATTGATGGGATAAGAAAACGGTCCAAAATATCAATGTAAACTTGGGCATTTATTGAAGATGTAATGACAGCCATCTCCCCAGTGCCTTTACCTGACATGCAGCCCCATATCATCAATGACTGTGGAAATTTGCATGTTCTCTTCATGCAGTCATCTTTATAAATCTCATTGGAATGGCACCAAACAAAAGTTCCAGCATCATCAACTTGCCCAGTGCAGATTCCCAATTCATCACTGAATATGACTTTCATCCAGTCATCCACAGTCCACAATTGCTTTTCCTTAGCCCATTGTAACCTTGTTTTTTTCTGTTTAGGTGTTAATGATGGCTTTTGTTTAGTTTTTCTGTATGTCAATCCCATTTCCTTCAGGCGGTTTCTTACAGTTCGGTCACAGACATTGACTCCAGTTTGCTCCCATTCGTTCCTCATTTGTTTTGTTGTGCATTTCCTGTTTTGGAGACATATTGCTTTAAGTTTCTGGTCTTGATGCTTTGATGTCTTCCTTGGTCTACCAGTATGTTTGCCTTTAACAACCTTCCCATGTTTGTATTTGGTCCAGATTTTAGACAGAGCTGACTGTGAACAACCAACATCTTTTGCAACATTGCGTGATGATTTACCTTCTTTTAAGAGTTTGAGAATCCTCTCCTTTGTTTCAATTGACATCTCTCGTGTGGGAGCCATGATTCATGTCAGTCCACTTGATGCAACTGCTCTCCAAGGTGTGATCACTCCCTCCTTTTTAGATGCAGTCTAACGAGCAGATCTAATTTGATGCAGGTGTTAGTTTTGGAAATGAAAATTTACAGGGTGATTCCATAATTTTTTCCCTCGGCTTGGTCTGAAAAAAATTACTCTTACTGAGTACCACATTTTTAATCTTGATTTCTTCTAGTGTTCCTTTTAAAGCCCTAAAGTTGCCATTTGAAATGACTTTAGTTTTGTGCCATGTCTGTGATCTGCTTTTTTATCAACAACATTAAACAACTGAATGAATGAACATCCTCCGAGCCCGGTTATTCCATAATTTTTGCCAGGGGTTGTGCATATTCCCGTCCAGAACTCATCTAGTGGCCTTGGCCTCGCTTATACACTTGTATGAAGGAAAGCTGCATCTCAAATAGAGACCTAGCCGGCTAGAGGGCACAGCCTTGCTCCATATAAGTGTATAAGCGAGGCCAGGCCCACTAGATAGGCTTTGGCTGGGAATATGTATAACTCCTACTTACCTCCGGTCCTAAGTCTGAACCCGGCGAAACCCCATAGCACACAGTGCGTACGCTGCGGGGATTCATAAGTCTGCAGACACAGAGTAACTGTAGACTTATCAATTTGGGCCGAACAACCCCTTTATATATTAGTCAGCACACAGTTGCTTTGCAGAATTAAGAATATCAGCCCCTTTTTTAGAAAAGTAATGCAGATATAAGTATTCTTGGTTTTACAGTAGTTAATATTTTTATTTTAAAGGCATGACTAAAGTTAAAGTGGGAAAGGAAGACTCTTCATCCAATGAATTTGTTGAAAAGAGAAGAGCTGCTTTGGAAAGGTAAATTTATCATAAATATTGGGTGTTTTTGTCTTAATCTAGAAATGACTACAAAACATACATTACATTTCTGTAGCTGTTAACATTTACAATAGGCCTCACTCAGACAAATGTGTGTTTGTGTGTGCATGTATTTATACAGGTGCCTCTCACTAAATTAGAACATCATCAAAAAGTTAATTTATTTCAGTTCTTCAATACAAAAAGTGAAACTCCTATATTATATAGTCATTACAAACAGAGTGATCTATTTCCAGTGTTTATTTCTGTTAATGTTGATGATTATGGCTTACAGTCAATGAAAACACAAAAGTCATTATCTCAGTAAATCACGATAAAATAACAAAACAACTGCAATGGCTCACTAAGTGTTTAAAAAAGTCCCTTAGTCTGTTTTAGTAGGCTCCACAATCATGGGGAAGACTGCTGACTTGACAGATGTCCAGAAGGCAGTCATTGACACACTCCGCAAGGTCCCAGAGTTCCAATTGTCATTTGGAAATCAAGGTCCCAGAGTCTGGAGGAAGAGTGGAGAGGCCACAATCCAAGCTGCTTGAGGTCTAGTGTGAAGTTTCCACAATCAGTGATGGTTTGAGGAGCCATGTCATCTGCTGGTGTAGGTCCACTTTGTTTTATCAAGACCAAAGTCAACGCAGCCGTCTACCAGGAAATTTTAGAGCACTTCGTGCTTCCCTCTGCTGACAAGTTTTTTGGAGATGAAATTTCATTCTCTTGCTGGACTTGTCACCTGTCTACACTGCCAAAAGTACCAATACCTGGTTTAAAAACAACAGTATCACTGTGCTTGATTGGACAACAAACTCGCCTGACCTTAACCCCATAGAGAATCTATGGGGTATTGTCAAGAGGAAGATGAGACACCAGACCCAACAATGCAGACGAGCTGAAGGCTGCTATCAAAGCAACCTGGGCTTCCATAACACCTCAGCAGTGCCACAGGCTGATCGCCTCCGTGCCACGCCACATTGATGCAGTAATGGATGCAAAAGGAGCCCCGACCAAGTATTGAGTACATTTACTGAACATTTCAGTAGATCAACATTTTGGATTTTAAAAACCTTTTTCAAGCTGTTTATAAAGTATTCTAAATTATGAGTTTGATCTGAAAGACTGATCCAAATTAGTGTCCGTTCTTGGATTTTTTTTTTTTATCAGTAGACACTAAGATAAGTACCTGTATGTGAAATCTGAATGAGGCCTCGTAAAAACAAATTTGGTGACTACGGAGTGCACACTCCTCTTTTGACTAAATAAAGCCATGACAAAGTTGTTGAGAAGCACAAGTCAGGTGTGGAATAGATAGATAGATATCTCCCAATCTGGTTCTTCGGAGCACCATCAAATCAATTATCAAATGGAAAGAACTTGGTACCACAACATACCTTCCAAGAGCGGGCCACCCACCAAAACTCAGCCCGGGCAAGTAGGGCATTAATCAGAGAGGCAGCACCGAGACCAAAGGTAACCCTGAAGAAGCTGCAGAGTTCCCAAGCAAAGACTGAAGTATCTGTCCATATGACCACAATAAGCCGTACACTCCATAAAGGTGGCTTTTTTGGAAGAGTGGGCAGAAAAAGCCTTTACTTACACAAATTGTAAGGCTTGTCTTTGGCAAACTCAAAACATATGGGAGACTCCCCAAAGGTATGGAGAAAAGTGATGTGGTCAGATGAGATCAAAATTGAACTTTTAGGCCACCAAAGGTATACGCTATGTCTGGCGCAAAACCAGTGCAGCTCATCACCCCCAAGAACACCATCCCCACAGTGAAACTTGGTGGCAGCATCATGCTGTGGGGATAATTTTTTGGTAGCAGGGACAGGGAAAATGATCCGAGTCGAGGGGCAGATGGATGGTCCAAAATACATGGATATTCTTGAGCAAAACCTGTTTCAGTCTGTCAGTGATTTGACCCTGTGGCGGAGGTTCGCCTTGCAACAAGATAATGACCCAAAGCATACTGCTAAAGCAACAATCGAGTGGTTTAAGGCGAAACGTGTAAGTGTTTTGGAGCGGCCTAGTCAAAGCCCAGACCTTAATCCAATTGAGAATCTGTGATCAGACTTGAAGATTGCTGTTCACCAGAGGGAACCAACTAACTTGAAGGAGCTGGAGCAGTTTTGCCTTGAGGAATGGACAAAAATCCCAGTGGAAAGCTCAGACTTATCCAAAGCGACTTGCAGCTGTAATTGCTGCAAAAGGAGGCTCTACAAAGTACTGACTTTAGGGGGGTGAATGGTTATGCACACTGAAGTTTTTAGTTATTTTATCTTATTTTGTCATTTGCCTCAAAATAAAAAGAAAACCAAATGTTCAGTTGTAGGAATGTTCTTTAAATCAACTGATGCTAACCCTCAAAAAAAAAAAAAAATCTGTGAAATTCTAGCTTGTGAGGTACAAAACACGAAAAATGCCAGGAGGTGAATACTTTCGCATGCCACTGTAGAGTGAGACAGATAGTTATATACAGTTTTAGTGTGTGTGATTAGAATTGTATAGATAAGGCCTAAAGTTCAATGTGCCTTATTCTTTGCCCCTTTTAAAATGTACTGTGCTCAGCATAAAGGAGAACACTCCCTTTGAAAATTAAGATCTTAATATCTCACCAAACAGAAAAACAATTTCCAACATTTTGACAGGACTTGGTTTCATAGAACTTTTTTTTAATCCATAAGATTAGAAATTTTGCAATGGAATTAATATTTTTTAGTTTATATTAGTTGATTCAAAAATGAATACATCCCACATCAAAAACTAGTACATCTACCATTTTGTATGATGTCCATGATTTTTAAGGGCAGCACCAAGTCTTCTAGGCATGGAAGAAACAAGTAGGTGACATGCAACATGTATCTTTTTTTCCATTTTTCACGAACGACCTCGTTTAGAGTCTCTGGACGCTGGATGGAGAGTGATGCTCAACTTGTCTCTTCAGAATTCCCCGCAGGTGTTCGATTGGGTTCAGATCAGGAAACATACTTGCCCACTGAATCACTTTCACCATGTTCTTCTTCAGAAATACAACAGTGGCCTTACATGTATGTTTTGGATCATTGTCATGTTGGAAAAGTGCACGTCTACCAAGGGCATGGAGTGATAGTAGCATCTTCTTTCAATATAGAGCAGTACATCTGTGAACGTATCTCCCTGACACCATCACCACTCATGCAGCCCCCCATAAGGTCACTGCCACCACCATATTTCACTGTAGGCACCATGCTTTTTCCTTTATACTTCTCACCTTTGCGATACCTTACAGTTTTGAAACCATCAGTTCCAAAAACAATTATCTTGGTCTTTTCTCTCGAGTATAGTGTCCCTGTAGTCTTCATAGTTTTCAGCATGGGCTCTGGGAAATTATAGATGAGCTTTTTAGTGCATGGGCTTTAGGAGAGGCTTCCTTCATTGATGACACCCATGCATGCCATTCCTCTGCAGGGACCCTGTATTGTCATGGGAAATACTCAACCCTGTTTGACTTACTACTTTTTTTAACTAACTGCAGTGAACTGTTTAGGTGTTAACTTCTGACCTGGACATCTGAGAGATGATTACACTTCCATCTTTAATTCTTTCTAAACAGTAGACTTGCCTCTTGTTAATTAGAATTTTGTCTTCTAAACTTTATCTTTGTGCCTAAGGCTTTCATTGGGGTGTACTCATTTCTACAACATGGTTTTCAATGAATTTATTAGGAAAATTACTTTTTTGGGTATGCAAAATAACATTGTGTTTGCAATGAATGATCCATGTTTGTGGGAGTATTTTGTAGTATGCGAACCCATAGAATACATTGATTCTGAAAGGAAACAAAAGGTTTTCTGACATCTGTTGGGGTGTACTCATTTATCCTGAGCACTGTGTGTATATTATTATTTTTTTTTTCTAAATAGATATCTTCAACGAACTGTGAAACACCCTGCACTTTTGCAAGATCCTGATGTTAGACAGTTCTTAGAAAGCTCGGAGGTTAGTATTGTACAGTGCCTATATTTCTCTGCTTGTACTTTTGTATCAGGGCTGTGGAGTCGGTATAAAATGGACCGACTCGGACTCCTAAAATATATAATAAATTGGTACAGTCGTACAATGCAGGATGTGTTGAATATTTTTTCATAAGAATTTGGGACAGTTCTGAAATGTCCTATAAATGTCTGTTCTGTTCCTGATCTAAGGATGAGATGAATCTGTGCTGCACTTTATGTACACGCTCAGTAGTAAGGCCGGGCTGTGGAGTCAGGGAAATTGAGGAGTCTGAGTCGGAGGTTTGGCTTACTGACTCCAGAGCCCTGCTTTGTATATCCGTTTTCTGCATATTGTTAGGCCGGATTTCTTATAATCCAGGTTTTAACTACATTTCACGATTTAATTCTACATAACTCTGCTCAAGGATTATCAAGGATTTTTCGACAGAATGTTGGCATAATACTGCTTGAAATGTTGAAATTCATCCTGCATCTCGAAGTTGCACAAAAATGTTGCCACCTTTTTGAATTTTTTGTGTCAGTCCTGGCCAACTCCTTCATCTTAATAAAACAGCTGGGGGAAGATGGTGTGTAATGAAGCCACCCAACAAACTCCCTATAATTTATGCCACAAAAGTAGTGTAAATTTTGCCAGAAATAGGTGCCCAGCTGCAGTAACTAGTGATGAGTGCAAGGGCTCAGAACTAGTTTGCTCTGGTGTGTGCAGAGTATTGCGGGTGCTCGAGTGACATGTTCGAGATCCTGCGGCCTCATGTTTTGCTGCTGTTAGACAGCCACAAAACATGCGGGGATTGCCTGACAACCAAAGGCAATCATGCAGGCTTTGTGGCTGTCTAACAGCCGCTGAACATGAGGCCGCGGGGACTCGAACATGTCACTCGAGCACCCGCAATACTCAGTGCATACCTGAGCACCCTAGGCACACGAGTAACAAGCACTTGCGCTGATCACTAGCAGTAAAGTCTTTAGCGGCGGCACACAGATGTAAGGTGTGCTATTTTTAATGAGTATGGTCCTTGGTGTCCAATGTCCATACATCGCTGCCCTGCGTTATATATTATATGAATAGTAGTATTTGGTTTGGTGTTGCAGCTCAGCATTATCCAGAGTAGAGCGCTTTTCCTTCTACAATCATGTACCCCAGGTCTTTGCGCCATTACTGGTGCCTCTTGGGTCCCCCAACGTAAAATCATCTGTCAGGGTTTCCCATCTGCCGTTGGCAGTGGTGGCTTGTCCATTGTTGTCTGCTCCCACAATGCACTGCTTTCTAATAACTAATAGAATATTTAATGTAGTATCCTGGGTGAAAGAATAAAATGAACTGACCCTTTCACTGCCAGTGACATGTAATATGTCCTGACCATTGCCACAGCTAGAATATAAGGGGTGCAGGATGAGAAGTTATTGGTGTGTAAGAGGGAGCCATAAAGTCTGCTGCTGTGCTCCTCTTGCAGGTCTTCCCGTGACCCTAGGGGGAGGATACAGTAATGTTTCCGCCCTCAGAGGGGATAAATGCTCTCATATTCAGGGGTGTCTTCCTTTTCTGCAGTATACCCGAGTGATCTGCTGAAGTACATGAGATCAGCATGACGTAGGGGGGTGTACTGTACACGTCATTGAGTGTTATGGTCCAAAACACATTTATTATGGGGTTACACTCGCATTACTGGGCAACCAGCCTGTTTTGTTCTAGAGAAGGAAACAATGGAAATTTTCATTAAAAGCTTCAGTTTCGCTAATGCATATAACCAGCCTAGGAAATGCTGTCAGCGACGTGTGCAGATATTCACTCATCTACTCCATGGGCACACAGGTCCGTTTTGCCAGAGAAGGCAACATGTTCTTCACTTCCCAGGATATCTTTAAGGTTTTGATTTAATAAATGTTCATTTAATGTGGTCTGATAGACTTGTTATATACATTCCAATAAAAATAAAATAACAAAGCTGGGCTCATGTCCAGGGTGAACTTCGGCCATTTGTCTGACTAGTATGCTGTAAGCAGCAAGTGGGGGGGAAAATGCCACAACGTGACGCTCTGGTTGCTGCTCTCTATATAAATACTAGAAGGACTTGATCTCTGAGCAACATTTCTCCAAGATCCTATCCCAATATGTAGTAGGTGTAATAGTAACAGCAAATACCACCAATTAGAAATGTAGTATAGTTCTTCTGATTTTGTTTTGTCTCTTTCCTCATGTGCATGTACTGCAAGACCTTAGGTATCCATGGTTACGACCACTGATATACTGACAGCTAGTTGTTGGTTGTAACCATGGATACCTAAGGTCCTGCAATACCTGTACATGAGGAAAGAAACATGGCGAATCAGATATTTGCTAATATTACTATTACACCTACTACATATTGGGATAGGATCTTGGAGATGGGAATACCCCTTTAACTCATTCCCGACTGGGCGATTTTTATATTTTTGCGCTTTCATTTTTGTCCTCCCCTTCTAAGACCCATATGCTCATTTTTCCTTTGTTTTTAATGAGGGGAAAAGAGGGGAGATTTGAATTTTAACTTTTCTTTCTGCTTAAAAACCTTTATATAGTTTTATTTTTGTAGTTGGGGGAACTTGAAGCTGTGATCATCTGATTGCTTGTGAGCTATACTTCAAAACATAATACAGCAATATGTAGAGAAAACCGTGGTCTCCAATGAAGCCCAGCCACAGGTTGGTCTTCACAGTAGGACTGTTATAGCAGGCATGGAGGGGCTTCAGCTAGGCCCTTCAGCTTAGACCCTATAATTGCCTTTAGATTAGTTTGAGTCCTGGTCTTGAGACACCCACCCTTTGCTCAAAAAACCTGAGGAGTGCAGAGCTCAGGCAGGAGCTAAATCCAAGTACAGATTCAATAGTAAGTTATAGATCTATTGAATCCTTAACTCCATTCTGTGCACTTCTCAGATGTCTTTGTGATGGATGGGGGCCTCCAACCTCCCAACTAGTCTGTAAGCAATGAAAAGGCCTAAAAATAAGTCTAAAGTTGGTTACGATCTAGGATTTAGGAGTGACTATTGAGCCTGGGTGGGCCCATACTACACTCCTGGCTTTGGACCTGCTGAGCGAAGGCTCCAGGTCTGGCCTTTAAGAGGAATAAAGAGCTACAGAAAAGCTGAGGCTTCACAGAAGCTGGAAAGTCAAGTTCTGGAAAATGCCAAACACGGCTAGATTTGACCTGCTTCTTGTAGCCTCTAGGCAGAGCTTTCCCATGATATCCTGTAGTGTGGAGGATATGGACTGTGACTTGATCCTTAGAAGGGGCTGGCTTGTTCTTTCTGAAGAAATGCAGCATGCCTATTGGACTTTCTGTGCTTCTGGATAAGCAGGTTCATGTTTAACATTAGTAAATGGTCCTGCTGATTCTGGACCCATGTTTTGCCTACGGTTTGTTCCTCTAGTGATGGACTAAGGTGCTTGGATAAGGTGTTATCTGAGCACGCTCGAGTCCTAACCGACTATTTTCTGCATGCTCGGATAACATGTTTGCATCATTACGGCTGCATGTCTCGCACCTATACCACTTGAAGAGATTGCCTGACAAACAAGCATGCAGCTGCTGCGACGCGAACATGTTTTCTGAGCACGCCGAGGATACTCGGATCTCCAGCGTGCTCTGATAACACCTTATACAAGCATGTTCACGCATCACTATTCCTTGCCACTCACAATGCATTGGTCATTGATTGTTGCATTTCAATTATAAGGGGATCCTGCAAAAAAAAAAAAAAAAGTTACAACAGCTAATTTTCAATAATTTTTATTTTAACAATTGTAGTGAACAGCCCATGTGTGCAGCTGCATGGCATACAGTTGCATATGTCAGGGCAATATGTTCAGCGACTATATCAGGATTATTTCCTGACTGATACATTAGCCGTGCAATAATAAAATCCACAATTACTCCAATGTGTGACCAGTAATGACAAGCGGCTGCGTCATGTTCATCAGACTTGCTGTGTAGTTTGCTGTCAGTGTTTGGAGACTTGTTATTTGGGGGTGCCTCCTTTTTCATTTAGCCTTACTGTGGCACAGTACATGGTATGCTAGGCTGTGCTGAATGGGTCTTAAAGGGGTTGTTGACTGGGCCCAGCACGCTGCGTCTATCCCTACATGTCATCTCTGTGGCCACTGATTGGCTGCAGTGGTCACATGCTGTCCCTGATGGAAGAGGAATTGAAGGCCTGGCGTTAGTGTTGCAGAAAAGCATTGTGGAATCAATAATGGATTTTTTTTTTTTTAATTCCCACTGTTCCTGCATTTATAATAAAGAGGGGGTGAAGCTTCCAAGTCTAACTGCCCTTTCCCTCCTTGTATCTTGTCTCCAGTTTGCACAACAACCAACGTACAAAGCTAATTGAAGGCGAGCGGTCAGCAAGACTAACGTGAATCGGTCTGCGTGTGCCTCACTGATTCCTATGCTCCTACATTGCATTTCATTTTTATTCTTGCTCTTAAAGTAGGTTTTCCATACTTGGCAGTTTTTTTCCTTCTTTTTACACAGTGATGGAAGACCCACGCTGGCTACCTGATGTAGCTGCTTTAAGCTTTAGAGACCCTCTTCCTATTGACCTTTTGGCAAACCCCATATTGGCTCATCTATATGTAAAATCGGTAAATTAAATTGTTTGGTTTTTTTTTTTTTTTCCATGCTCCCTACTGGGATGGGAAAGGCTGTAAATCAGAAAAAATGAGTTTACTCTGTATTGAAATGTACTTTAGTGGAGAAAGCGTAACATCCTTTACTCCTGCTTGATCCTCTTATAAGACGCTAACCTTTAACCGGTTTGTTTGCCCTTATTTGTCATTCAATTGCAGCTGCCGAGAGCGGTTAGCACCCAGGCGTTGAGTGGAGCGGGATTATTGAGGATGGTAAACAAGGCTGCAGACGCTGTCAACAAAATGACAATCAAGATGAATGAATCGGATGCCGTAAGAGCTGATTTTTTTTTTTTGAACTGTATAATGATGGCCATCGGAGGTTAAACAATCTCACTTTCAGCTCATAGACGTAGAACATAGAATCATTTACCTATTGACTCCATTCTCTTTGGTCTGTTGAGCCACACAGTTGTATGCCTCTTGTCAACCACTACTAAATCTAATATAACAGTTTTTGTGCCTTGATAAATTGGCCTTTTTTTCTTTTTCCCCATTTTTCTTTGCCATCAGTGGTTTGAAGAAAAGCAGCAGCAATTTGAGAATCTAGATCAACAACTTAGGAAACTGCACGCCAATGTTGAAGCTTTGGTCTGCCACCGTAAAGGTTTGCTTTCTTGCAGAGTGTGTATTTTTTGCGTATTATTTTTATAGTACATTTTATGACCAGGGCTCAGTTTGCCTTCCAAAATTCTGAACTCCATTAACCCCTTGACTTAATAGTACGTCATGGTGACCTGGGCCGATAGTACGTCATTGGTCCAATTAGGTCATATGGCGATTGCGCCTGCACATAAGCGGTGCGGGCGTGATCGCGGCTGGTTGTCAGCTGATAGTCACAGCTGACACCCGGTGCTATATGCAGGGAGCGGTCCCACACCACTCCCGGCACATTAACCCCTTTTCAGTTGAAAAAAGCTTTGGACAGGCTGAAACGTCTTGTGAGTTATGGAATAAACAAATTGACCACCAACACGTGAGTGCCGGGATTTGCTTTTCCTAGAAACATTGTTTTCCACGTGCACCACCCCAGCTGTACGGAGTGCCGACTAGATTCTCTTTCCACAATGACCCTTTCATATATTTCTTTAGGGGTTTTCTACATTTAAGTTTGATGAAATGTCTGACATGTCACTTGTCCTCCTTTTATATATAGAGCTGTCGGCCAACACAGCTGCGTTTGCAAAGAGTGCTGCTATGCTGGGCAACTCCGAGGATCACACTGCGCTGTCCCGAGCTTTATCACAGCTGGCAGAAGTAGAAGAAAAGATAGACCAGTTACATCAGGAGCAGGCATTTGCTGACTTTTATGTGTTTTCAGAACTCCTCTGTGACTACATCAGACTCATTGCTGCTGTGAAAGTAGGTGCATTGTTGCATTGTGTCAACTGTCTTAAAGTAAAATATATGCAGCACAGTGTTTCAACACATGAATATCTCATCCATAGATCAGACATCCCTTTACTAATGCATCACATTAAAGGGTCAGTCTGACATTTTATCTATGTAAATTGACCCTCGACAATCCCAGAATGGAACATGGCTGTGGCCACACATGCGTGCTGCTGCTTCATTAATTCATTCATTCATTCATTCTATGGTTTGCCTTCAATACCGATAAAGTATCTAGCCTGCAATATGAATAATATAACTGGGAATTTGATGACTTGACTTATTAATAAGGGGACTTGCTATGAAGGTGCCATCTTCAAAATCATAATTTATCGTGATATAAGGCTGTGCTCACACAGAGTATATACTTGGAAAAACTACAGTGTAGTGTATGTGAATGGGATTGTCTGAATCCATCTACACACAGTGACTGCAGACTTGTGAATCCTCACCGCGCACGGTCTGAATTCCCAGTGGTGGGCGCTGGCAGCCATATGACAACAAGTATGCGATTTACATGCTTCCAGTTAAATTTCGACTAGACGTGCCCGGCCTTGCTCAGTACATTTGTATTGAGCGAGTCCACTTGCGTCTTGTTGGCATGTGACCCCATGTATGCAGAATACATGCTTACGGTCACACGCCTGCCTTCTCCCGGCACTGGGAATTCTGTGTGTGCTGTGAGGGTTCACAAATCTGCAGTCATACATAGTGACTGCAGACTTGAGCCCCAAACCTTTAAGGAGACAAGCTACATACTGAGTCTCCTCAGCAATTCTCTATGTGGGGGAAAAAGGTATGCCTATTAGAGACACTGACTTCACTAGGTGGCACTAGCGAGAGCTTTATTTCCACCTTGTAGAGAGAGGTATTGCATATGCTTAACAATACAAATGATGAATTGTGTTAAGACCCTATAGAAGTATAGGGCAAAGTGTGTGTGTGTTTTTTTTTTTTTTTTTCCCTTATATTAACTCTTCTGCTGCAGACTTGTAGTGTGTGAACATTGCCCAGCAGACAGAGCAGCTCCTGATTGATAGGTTCTGTCAATGAGACAGGAGCTGAATTGTTACCATATTTTATCTAAAATACAAGTTTCCACTCATTTCTGTTAGAGCATTACTGTAATTACTGTCAGATTTCCATTGTTAAAAATAATTTAAAATGTTGTTCCTATAGCGCCAGCATATTCTTTAATCCAAAAAATGTCAATCTCAAAATCAAGAAAAATGGCACTTTGTACACAAGGTCTCCACCAAAAACCCAGAAAAATAATCTGCGCCTAGAAGCGATCCATTAATATAAAAAACTAATTTTATTGATATACAATTAAAAAGAATGAAAAAGCAGAATACTGTAAACGGTGGACACTGAACACTGATGATGATAGAACAGTATGTACATAGAACATATGACCATAAATAATTTAAATAGTAAAAGTAAGTGCTGATCTTCCACCAGGTATCCAAATTTTTACTGGCAAATGTATAGATGTAAGTAACAACTCCACAAAATCACTAGATGTATGGAACAGGTGGTGGAATCCACCATACACCTCTCTAGCCTACAGTAGCCTCATCTAGCCTGTGCAATTTAACAAGGAAATACTAAGAGATTGTCAATTACCTGGAAAACGGCAGCGTCACCAAAAAAGGTGTTCAGCATCCCCTCACCCTGACGCGTGTTTCGCCGTCAGCTTCTTCAATTCAATTCCATTGTTAACCCCTTTAAAGCCCATGACGTATTAATACGCGTCAGTGCCCTGGGCTTTAAGAGCCTGACTTGTATTAGTACGTCATGGCGATCGCGCGCGCAGCATTGCGGTGGCTAAAGGGAGGTGATCGCAATACTCACCTCCTCTTCCGGCCTCCAGCGCTGTCTGCCGCGGCTTCCCGGATGTTGCCATGACGACCCGATGTTGTCATGACAACATCCGGGTCACCAGACAGCAGGAAGATTTTTTGGTCATGCGCAGTACATGACCAAACTATCTTCTCACTGTGCAGCGCTGACAGCCTGTATAGCACAGGGATGGTGCTCCATCCCTATGCTATGCAGGCGATCAGAACAAAAAAAAGTGAAAGTCCCATAGTGGGACAAAGTAAACAAATAAAACAACTGTCAGAAAGTGAAAACATTTTTTTTTTTTTAAATTGTAAAAATAAATAAATAATCCACCAAAAAGAAAAATAAAATGTACCCATCAATAAATATTATGAAATAAAACAAAAACAAACAAAAGTACACATATTTGGTATCGCCGCGTCCGGAACGACCGGACCTATAAAATTGTCCCACTGGTTAACCCCTTCAGTGAACACGGTAAAAAAATAAAATAAAAAACGACGCAAAAAACAATGCTTTATCATTATGCCGCCAAACAAAAAATGGAATAACACGCGATCAAAAAGACGAATATAAATAAAAATGGTACCGCTGAAAACGTCATCTTGTCCCGCAAAAAACAAGCCGCCATACAGCTTCATCATCCCAAAAATCAAAGTTATAGCGCTCAGAATAAAGCGATGCAAAAATTTTTTTTCTAGAAAATAGCTTTTATTGTGTAAAAGCGCCAAAACATAGAAAAACGATATAAATGTGGTACCGCTGTAAACGTACTGACCCGAAGAATAAAGCTACCTTATCAATTTTACCACACGTGGAGTAGAATAAAAAAATTAAAAAAAAAAAAAAAAAACAATTCCTGAATTGTTGGTTTTTGTTTATTCTGCCTCCCAAAAGCTGGAATAGAAAACGATCAAAAAATTTCACATGCCTGAAAATGGCACCAATAAAAACGTCAACTCATCCCGCAAAAAAACAAGCCATCACATGACTGTCGGCCAAAATATGGAAAAATTATAGCTCTCAAAATATGGCGATGCAAAAACTAGATTTTACAAAATGTGTCTTTTAGTGTGTGACAGCTGTCAATCATAAAAACCCGATATCATTCTGGTATCTCTGTAGTCGCACCGACCCGAAAAATAAGGTCGTCTAATCACTTATACCGCACTAGGAACAGCTTAAAAAATAAACGCTTTGGTTGGGGTTAGGGTTGTGCTAATGTTGGGGTTAGGGTTGTTGTGTGTGGTTTTTTTTTTTTTTTTTTTTTCAGAAGTAAAATAATATGGCAACTAGTGTTGAACGCAAGTGCTCGCTACTTGAGTTTGCATCGGGTGCTCGGGTATGCATTGAGTATCGCGAGTGCTCGAGTCTCCGCCCCATATGCTTCGTGGCCAAAAAAACATCGCGGGGATTGCCTGCCATGCACGACCGATCCCCTCATGGTTTTTTTTTGGGTGTCTAATAACCGTGAAACATGCGGGCGGGGACTCGAGCTTTTCACTTGAGCACCCGTGATACATGGTGCATACCGGAGTACCCGATGCAAACTCAAGTAGTGAGCACTTGCGCTCAAGACTAATGACAACTTATTCAATATGATGACCTAATGTTATCAAATTCTGTGTCGTACCTCTGGGTTAAAAATGTACACTATACCCCTTGATAAAATCCTTGAGGGGTGTAGTTTCCAAAATGGGGTCACTTTTGGGGGGTTTCCACTCAAAAAGTCAAATGGCGCTCCTTCCCTTCCAAACCCTGCCGCGCGCCCAAACAGTGGTTTTCCCCCATATATGGGGTATCTGCTAACTCAGGAGAAATTGCACAACAAACTGCATAGTGCAATTTCTCCTGTTACCCTTATGAAAATGCAAAAGTGGGGGCTGAAAAACATTTTTGTGGGAAAAATGTGAACATTTTATTTTTACGGCTCAATGTTATAAACTTCTGTGAAGCACCTGGGGGTTCAATGTGCTCACTACACATCTAGATAAGTTCTCTGAGGGGTCCAGTTTCCAAAATGGTGTCACTTGTGGAGGGTTTCCACTGTTTAGGCATATTAGGGGCTCCCCAAATGCAACATGGCGTCCGCTAATTATTCAAGAAAATTTTACATTCAAAAAGTCAAATGGCGCTTCTTCCCTTCCGAACCCTGCCGTGCGCCCAAACAGTGGTTTTTCCCCACATATGGGGTGTCTGCATGCCCAGGGGAAATTTCTCAACAAATTTTGGGGTCCATTTTTTTCTGTTACCCCTGCGAAAATAAAAAAAAATCGGGTCTAAAGTAACATTTTTGTGAAAAAAGTTAAATGTTCATTTTTTTTCTTCCACATTCCAAAAATTCCTGTGAAGCACGTGAAGGGTTAATAAACTTCTTGAATGTGGTTTTGAGCACCTTGAGGGGTGCAGTTTTTAAAATGGTGTCACTTTTGGGTATTTTCAGTCATAAAGACCCCTCAAATGTGATGTGGTCCCTAAAAAAATGTTTTTGTAAATTTTGTTGGAAAAATGAGAAATCGCTGGTCAACTTTTAACCCTTATAGCTCCCCAATAAAAAAAAAATAAAAATTTTGGTTCCAAAATTGTGCGGATGTAAAGTAGACATGTGGGAAATGTTATTTATTAATTATTGTGTGACATATCTCTCTGATTTAAGGGCATGAAAATTCAAAGTTTGAAAATTGCTAAATTTTCACCAAATTTCCATTTTTTTCACAAACGCAAGTTATATCGAAGAAATTTTACCACAATCATGAAGTACAATATGTCACAAAAAAACAATCTCAGAATTAGGGGAATCCGTTGAAGCGTTCAGGAGTAATTACCTCGTGGTCAGAATTGTAAAAATTGGCCTGGTCATTAACGTGCAAACCAGCTTGGGTTGTAAAGGGGTTAAAAATTTAAAATGTTTTTTCCTATAGTGCCAGCATATTCTGCAGCATTTTACAGATCAGTGGGGACATGTACAGTGATATCAGACATTTGAGTGACACATAGTTTTACACAGTAAGAGTAAGGGTCCTGTTCACAAGAGCTTACGGTCTACAAGGAGAGGGGGGGGGCTGTAAAAAGAGGTTGTATTAGAAGGTCCCGACATCTTTAAAATAGGGGGGTATTCCTGTAGAGCTGCCTGAATCTTAGTCAAGATAGAGTTGTTTAAGTGTCTAGAATAATATACTGTGATATTCTGCTCATTAAAAAAAATACATAAACCTGACGGGCAGATCATAAATCAGTAGAGAAAAAAAACTAATTATTACTGACATCATAGATCTCATGTGAATAGAGCCCAACTGGAGCTGCCTCCCCGGATTGGTGAGTACACTGCGAAACATGGGCCTCTCTTATTCATTGTATGCCTGTTACACTTTTACACTGAAGCATTAAAATCTTTTTATAGCTTTGTTTTTAATGCCCCCCCCCTAGGAATCGTTAGTAATACTAGAAAAAGATGCAGGATCTAATTTTTATTCTCTTTAATTCCTAGGGTGTGTTTGATCAGCGAATGAAGTGTTGGCAAAAATGGCAAGATACCCAGGTCAACCTGCAGAAGAAACGGGAGGCGGAGGCCAAGCTCCAGATCGCTAACAAACCTGACAAACTTCAGCAAGCAAAGGATGAAATCCGAGAGGTAGATGCTTTACCCCTACTGCATTATTGGCACAGGGTTTTTCTCTAACTACTACTTCTCCATCCTGAAATTCATTAGATGTGTAGGCAGTTATGTGCGAGAGCAGCCAGCAGCACCGACCCCATTGCTGAACCAGCTGATACTTAACGCTACGTCTCCTCATATTTATTACTACTAAATACAATTGTCTGTCTTTGTGTAGTGTGCTTTTTTATATTTTACTAATGAGAATGTATGTACTAAAATAGTCTTCTGGTCATGATATATATGGCATTTATAATGTTAAAAGCAAAAGGCTTAAAACAATGAATTTCTGATCATTTCTTCCCCATGCTTCATAAAGGAGATTGAAGAGGTAGGATACGATTCGTCATTCTCTGGTGTTGTGTGTTGGTCCCTTTGTGTACTCCTCCATGCCAATCAGACGTTGTAGTCCTGCACAGTTCTTGTTCTTCGTCTGTATTGTGACTTGGCAGTTCTCATAAAATACTGCTTTTCTCGGCTGACCTGGACAGCTCTGCTGTTGTCTACAGACCCTATACATGGCGGGTTGTATAACAATACTGTGATTTACTTGTGGCTTTGGAGCGGTCTTGGCATATTACATGTCTGTAATGTACAGTATTATGTAGTGACTAACTTAAAAAAATGCATTTTCATAGAAGGCTTAAAGCTGAAATCTGATTCTTGGATGGTTCTTTAAGCGTTTTATAGACTTGTAAAGGAGGTGCTGCTGGTTCCTCTTGAATCCACAAAATTGTATATATTGGCACATTCTAAAATAAAAGGTAGAACCTCCAAAATATGTCTAGTAAATGTAGATATCTACATAATGGAGGTAATCTAAAGATTGCTGAGAGGCCCACCTAGGCTGCCTTTGAAATTCATAAGTAGTAGATTGAAAGTTTGTCCAAGACGTTTTAAAGGTGGCCAGAAAGCAGGAAATGTTTTAAAGTGGTTGTCCGGCCTTCCTAAAAAAATAACTACAAGCCGAATAAATGGTTTAAGAAAAAAAAATTAAATCAGAAATACAAACAGGCTCAAACCACTCAGGAGGTATGCACTGGGACCTGCAGGACTCAATTACAGCCTATTCTTTGGTCACCTGACCACCAAGACTTGTGATTGTCTGCAGGGGTCAGGTGAGTGAACATCATTGAGTGAGTCTCAGAACAGGACTGCATCCAGGGGGCATTACAGATGGTGAGCATTCACCATCTAAGATGTTTAACCAGTGGAGTGATGGTGGGGGGAGGATGTACCAGGTGAGTATCACTTGGGCTCTGTCCACACTGCATCTGTGCCCACAGTCGGGTGCATGCTCAGAGGATATGTGGCTGACAGTGTGCTCAGTGAGGATGGAAGCTGAGACATCCATCCACCATAGGAATCCACTGGAAAGAAACCCTATGGTAGCGGTGCTTCACAGGTCTCTCCCTATGTACATGCGATGAGAGACCTGTCCATCACCTGCAGTCGCGCTTGGGTCAACGCTGGAGTAATCTGGTTCCTAGCCATAGTCCCCGGCTGCATTCTCAAAGTATATATTTTTTGAAATGCCAGAGCTTTTCAGGAAATAATCTACTTGGCTGCAATCATTGGACAGGCTGCGATTTATGCTGCCGGTAGTTTGACCAGCATGAGCCGTCTGATGGGCTCCCTTTAGACAATATGCAGGCACTTACCAGCCAGATGAAAGAACATACTTTTGTCTTCTATCTGGTGAATGGGCCTATGGTGCCGTTATAGAATGTCAAGGAAAAACTCCTGATGTACACTACGGTTCAAAAGTTTGGGGTCCCCCAGACAATTTTGTGTTTTCCATGAAAACTCATACTTTTATTTATCAAATGATTTGCAAAATGATTAGAAACTATAGTCCAGACATTGACAGGGTTAGAAATAATGATTTTTATTAGAAAGAATATTTTTTTTCCTTCAAACTTTGCTTTCGTCAAAGAATGCTCCCTTTGCAGCAATTCCAGCATTGCAGACCTTTGGCATTCTAGCTGTTAATTTGCTGAGGTCATCTTGAGAAATTTCACCCCATGCTTCCTGAAGCCCTTCCCACAAGTTGGATTGGCTTGATGGGCACTTTTTGCATACCATACGGTCAAGCTGCTCCCACAACAGCTCAATGGGGTTGAGATCTGATGACTGTGCTGGCCACTCCATTACAGATAGAATACCAGCGGCTTGCTTCTTCCCTAAATAGTTCATGCATAATTTGGAGGTGTGCTTTGGGTCATTGTCCTGTTGTAGGATGAAATTGGCTCCAATCAAGTGCTGTCCACAGGGTATGGCATGGTATTGCAAAATGGAGTGATAGCCTTCCTTATTCAAAATCCCATTTATCTTCTACAAATCTCCCACTTTACCAGCACCAAAGCAACCCCAGACCATCACATTACCTGCACCATGCTTGACAGATGGTGTCAGACACTCTTCCAGCATCTTTTCAGTTGTTCTACATCTCACAAATGTTTTTCTGTGTGATCCAAACACCTCAAACTTTGATTCGTCTGTCCATAAAATTTTTTTCCAATCTTCCTCTGCCCATTGTCTGTGTTCTTTTGCCTATATTGATCTTTTCCTTTTATTAGCCAGCATCCCGGAGTTGCCTCTTCACTGTAGACGTTGACACTGGTGTTTTGCGTGTACTATTTAATGAAGCTGCCAGTTAAGGAGCTGTGAGGCGTCAATTTCTCAAACTAGAGACTCTAATGTACTTGTCTTGTTGCTCAGTTGCGCAGCGGGGTCTCCCACTTCTCTTTCTACTCTGGTTAGAGCCTGTTTGTGCTCTCCTCTGAAGGGAGTAGTACACACCGTTGTAGGAAATCTTCAGTTTCTTTGCAATTTCTCGCATGGAATAGTCTTAATTTCTAAGAACAAGAATAGACTGTCGAGTTTCACATGAAAGTTCTCTTTTTCTGGCCATTTTGAGAGTTTCATAGAACAAACACAAATGTAATGCTCCAGATTCTCAACTAGCTCAAAGGAAGGTCAATTTTTATAGCTTCACAAATCAGCCAAACCGTTTTCAGCTGGGCTAATATACTTGTGCAAGGGTTTTCTAGGGTTTTCTAAACATCCATTAGCCTTCTTACACAGTTAGCAAACACAATGTACCATTAAAACACTGGAGTGGTGGTTGTTGGAAATGGGCCTCTATACACCTATGTAGATATTGCAAGAAAAACAAGACGTTTACATCTAGAATAGTCCTTTACCAAATTAACAATGTATACAGTGTATTTCTGATTCAGTTAATGTTAGCTTCATTGAAAAAAAATGTGCTTTTCTTTCAAAAATAATGAAATTTCTAAATGACCCCAAACTTTTGAACGGTAGTGTATACTGTAGGCTAGGTGCACACAGTGTGCACTGGCCTTATTTTATTCCATTCCCTACTTTTTGGCCATTCTTAAAGTCCTGGATTACTCTTTTTGTTGAAAGGTTTGTTAGTTTTGGAAGAGAAAAAAATTAAATGCCTTTTTTTTATTAATGATTCTAAACCTGTGCTGTTGAGTAACAGTCGTTTTAATTTTTATTTTGTAAATCAATAGCTTGTGTAGAAATAAGCAACTTTATAATATATCTTTCTCTGAAATCTGCTTTTCTAGGCTAGAATTGATCAGTCCTTCTCAAAATTCTCAATTCTGGGGTAAAATCTGCATTCAGTGAAGACAGACTTTCCCATTACTGAGATGTCCGTTGCTATGGATACACTTCCATGTGGAGGGAGGAGCTAAAGACAGCTCCTCCCTCCTCCTATCTAGATAGTAGCATCTCTCATCTCCTATCTCCGTAATGGGAAAGTGTCTTCACTGAATACAGATTTTACCCCAGAATTGAGAATTTTGAGAAGGACTGATCAATTCTGTAATAGAAAAGCAGATTTCTCTGATAAGATGCATTACAAAGTTACTTATTTCTACGTGTGCTATTGATTTATGTAATAAAAATAAAAATGATGGTTACTCTTTAAAACTAGCATTACAAAAAGTAATAAATTAGAAATTAGTTTAACATCGGATGTTAATTGTACAGTGTTTGTGTATGTACCTACACTGTGTCTATGTAAGTGCCTACATTATGTATGTATGTATGTATGTACACTAGTGGCCAAAATTGAGGCAACACCTGCAGTTTTTCACCAATATTTAATGAAAGTTTTCACTGACATACTTGCTTGAACACATGCCCTCTTCTGCGATATGTATTCTATGTTTGCTTATAGTGACCTGGGTGTGATTTAAGACCGATATTGTGCCAGCAGTATTAGACAGGAGTGGTCGCCTAAGAAGAGAGCCCAAGCTGTTACTTTAAGAGAAGAAGGGTACAGTTACCGGGAAATTGCAGCACGAATTGGAAAAGGGATCTCACCGGCCAGCGTTCTCAGTGTGTAAGCGGTTTCAAGAGAAAAGAGATCTCACCGGCCAGCGTTCTCAGTGTGTAAGCGGTTTCAAGAGAAAAGGGATCTCACCGGCCAGCGTTCTCAGTGTGTAAGCGGTTTCAAGAGAAAAGGGATCTCACCGGCCAGCGTTCTCAGTGTGTAAGCGGTTTCAAGAGAAAAGGGATCTCACCGGCCAGCGGTTTCAAAAGGAAGGCTACAACTCCTCAGGTTGATAGAAGAACTGTTATAATCGCCCTAAATAACAGGAAATCCACTGCTGTTGTCATCAACAAGGAGTTTGACAACACTGGAGTGACGGTGTCCGATCGGACGGTTCGATGACTATTGGTAAACACGGGGTTAAGAGCCAGAATACCATGTAAAAAGCCATTTTTGAATGCCTCACAGTATCAGAAATGTCTGCAGTGGCCAAAGAACATTCTAAATGGACCATTGAACTATGGAGAAATGTTTTATGGAGCGATGAGACACGCATATCCATCTTTGGCAGCGACGGTGTCTGTTCGACCTGGAGAGGATTGCTTGGCAGAGGGTACAGTACCCACCATGAAGCATCCTCTGAGTGTTATGGTAGGGGGCTGCGTGTCCAGAGATGCAGGTGGTAGGCTGCAGGTAATTGAAGGAACAGTTAATGCTGAAAAATACACCAAGGAAGTCATTCAGCCTAAACTCATTCCTTCGGCACGTGATGTATTTGGTGAAGGGACACCGTTTATTTTTTAGCAAGATGGAGCCCCATGCCATACAGCTAAAAAATGTCTCTTGGTTCGAGGACAAAAATGTCCAGCTATTGAATTGACCAGGAAACAGCCCAGATCTCAATCCTATTGAGAATCTCTGGGCTCTGCTCAAAAGAGCGGCGTCAAAACAGCGGGCTTCACACAAGCAGGAACTCATTGCAGCCATCATCAAATCATGGCTTCATATCATCACACCATCTGATTTACACAAACTGGTAGCATGCCAAGTAGATGCCAGGCAGTTATCAAGGCCAAGGGCTATCCAACGAAGTATTAACATTTTAGTATTAGATATGCAAATAGGACAAATAAATGGCTTTTCTCCCACAGTCATCTGAGTGACAATAGTGTCCAATTTGTTGACCAATTAACAAATTTCCTACTATTATTGTGTTTCTATATGAGATTTTGTTTTTTCTACTTAAAAACTTTGCTATGAAATTTGGATTTGTATTGGCAAAATGCTAAAAATTCATAAATCTTGAGGGTGTTGCCTCAATTTAGGCCACTAGTGTATGTACTGACTTCCCACATGCCACGTATACCAATGGTGGTTTCTTATTTTTTATACATACTCACTGAAAGTATAACTTTAATTAAATGCATGTATAACTAGCATCACTAGACAGGTTGCACCGCTGTGACCCCTACTTATCTGGGGTGGCCAACTTGTAGTGGTGACCCCATACGCGCACCACAGCTATGAGACTGCCAGAGATGGTGGTATACATCGATAGACAATAATTGGAGCGGTGGCGCTCATGCGGGATCATCGCGTTACTCTTACATGGGGCACTCCAGATCAGCAGGGGCACGTTTATGAAAGGTTTTAAAATGTCTCTTGTAAAGTTCCATAAGTCTGTTTTATATGTATCATCTATTCTATGTACCTTTTTACTACAACATGTTGGTGTATTATGGAGGTCCGTTTTTAATCTTTGAGGTTATTTTGCATTGTACGCTTTGTCTTTTCAGTTGGAAGAAAAAGTTCAGCAGGGAGAACGAGATTTTGAACAGATCTCTCAAACTATTCGCAAGGAAGTGGGTAGATTTGAGGTAAGTTTTTATTTCAGGTCCCATGACGTATAGATTTTCTGTTATTAATTACATATGCTTTTATGTAATGTCCATTATGAAATTAATCCTTTTCTCTTCCCCCTGTAGAAAGAACGTGTGAAAGACTTTAAATCTGTTATTATCAAGTATTTAGAATCATTAGTACAAACACAGCAGCAGGTAAGTGCAAAACCTATAGATTTCATGTATGTAATATTGCAGATCTGAAATCACATCAACATTGGACAATATAATCTGTGGGTGTCCTAATGATTCAGGATTAGTTCACCTAGTCATGGCACCCTTGAAATTGTTTTAGAAAATTGAGTATTTCTCACAGAAAATGAATGCAATTACACATTTTGTAAGGCTGCGTGCCCATTTCCGCAGCGAAAACGCTTGGTAATCTGTATCCCATGGTCCACAATGATAATACACATGTGTTGTGCACATGCTGTGGATTATCATTGCAGAAAAATATGCAGCATGTCCATTAATTTTGCGGAAACGCGGCGTAATTGCCGCCATTGACTTGCATTGAATCGCATAATATCCGCATGATTACATGTACACATGCGGATATTAAGCGATTCAATGCGCGGCTGGTACCCGGGTCTGGAGAAGAGGAGACTCTCCTCCAGACCCGGGTACCACAGTACCTGTAGTTAAAAAAGAATTAAAATAAAAAAAAAAAAAAATTATACTCACCTTCTGATGGCCCCCGGTCTCCTGTATGGTGCATCCGGTGTCTTCGGCGGCTCGTGGTGGTGTAAAAGGACCGGTTGCGTGACCAGTCACATGACTAAATGATGTCATGGAAGGTCCTTTTACACCACTGCGAGCCGCCGAAGACACCGGACGCACCATACAGGAGACCGGGGGCCATCAGAAGGTGAGTATAATGTTTGTTTGTTTTTTATTTTTTACCATTTTTTTTCTTCTTTTTTTTAACTATTAACTTGGTCACACTATATAAATCCATGCCGGTTGCATGGATTTATATAGTGTGACCAAGTTGTCAAGCACTTTTCCAAGAGATGCTAAAAGCGCTTGGAAAAGCGCTTGATAGCCCGCATGCTGAAATGCATGCAAAAACGCTTGACAAACACTTCTACCTGGCAAGAAAAAACGCATGTGTTTTTCCTGCCAGGAGATGCAGAAAAAATCCGGAGCATTTCTGCTTCGTGGGCACTTAGCCTAATACACGTTTATTTACTTTGTGTGTATTGTAACACACAAAAAAAACAGGAGAAAAAAAACAAATTGGACATAATTTCACACACAAACCCAAAAATGGGCCGGACAAAATTGTTGGCACCCTCAAATTAATATTTGGTTGCACACCCTATGGAATAAATAACTGCAATCAATCGCTTCCTATAACCATCAACAAGCTGCTTAAACCTCGTCTTTTGTCTCTCAAATTTGAAGGGCGTCTTCTCCCAACAGCAATTTTAAGATCTCTTCACAGGTGATCACTGGGATTTACATTCAGACTCATTGCTGACCACTTCAGAACTCTCCTCAGTGCTTTGTTTCCATTTCTGGGTGCTTCTTAAAGTATGTTTGGGGTCATTGTCCTGTTGGAAGACCCTTGACCTAAGATGCAAATTCAGCTTTCTGACACTAAGCACTACATTCTGACTCAAAATCCTTTTGGTAATCTTCAGATTTCATGATGCCTTGCACCCAGTGGCAGCAAAGTAACCCCAAAACAACTTTGAACCTCCACCATATTTTACTGTAGGTACTGTTTGTTTTTTTGTTTTTTTTTGTAGACATCATACAGTTTTCAGTTAACAGTAGAATGATGTCCTTTACCAAAAAGCTCTATATTTTGGGCTCATCTGTCCACAAGATGCTTTCCCAGAAGGATTTTGGCTTACTGACTTACATTTTGGCAAGCTGCAGTCTAGCTTTTTTATGTCTGTTTCAACAGTGGGGTCCAACTGGGTCTCCTGCCATAGCATTTTATTAAAATATCGACTAATAGTTCGCGTTGACACTGATTGCATCCTGAGCTTGCAGGACAGCTTGAATTTCTCTGGAACTTTATTGGGTCTGCTTATCCACTATCCAGACTATCCTGCGTTGCAACCTTTCATCAATTTTTCTCTGCCATCCACATCCAGGGAGAGTAGCGACAGTGCCATGGGTAGTAAACTTCTTGATTTATGTTGCGCACTGTGGATAAAGGATCATCAAGATCTCTGGAGATGGACTTGTAGCCTTGAGATTGTTGATATTTTTCAACAATCTTGGTTCTCAAGTCCTTGGATAGTTCTCTTCTCCTTTTTCTGCTCTCCATGCTTAGTGTGGCAAACAGACAAACAATGCTAAGACTGAGTCAACTTCTCCCCTTTTTATCTGGATTCTGATGTAATTTTCATATTGCCCACACCTGTTACTTGCCACAGATGAGTTTGAACGAGCATCACATGCTTGAAACAAAGTTATTTACCCACAATTTTGGAAAGTTGCCAACAATTTTGTCCAGGGCATTTTTGGGGTTTTGTGTGAAATTATGTCCAATTTGCCTTTTTTTTCTCCTTTTTTCTTTGTGTTCTAATACACAAAGGAAATAAACATGTGTAATTACAATAATGTTCTGGGAGAAATAATTCATTTTCTGGAACTATTTTAAGGGTGCCAACACTTTCGGCCATGACTGTAGGGTGGATGTGGATATGTGTATGTTCACATGCAGATTTCATACTATGAAACAAAAATGGTGACCTCCCTTGTAAATCTCCACTGCAGAGCCACCTGCTATGGACTTAAAATCTGCACCCTAGGTCAATTTGATCTTAGATTTTTTTTTTATTCGATGCATGGATGAGAGATTAAAATCGATAGATGAAGAATCCACATCATATCTGCTCCATGTGAATGTCACCCTTCGATTATGTGCACACAACACCTTATTCACGCAGACATCACCTGCAACCCGCCTGCACTAAATAAACCGCCAAAAATAATGAACGTATGCTCAGCAATGTAGAAACGACTCGTGTACATGTTCCGTTTTGTTACTGCTTTTTAACCCCTTCAGGTTTTGAAAGCTGTACCTACGTATTTGATGCATTGTAGTAAAATGTTTTTATCAATTTACTTTTCCTTCTAGCTTATAAAGTATTGGGAAGCATTTCTACCTGAAGCCAAAGCCATAGCCTAGAATGCCGACTTCTCCACGTTCAGATCATCGACCGACCGTCACCGCATTCCACAATGAAATGGTGTTTCAAATCAAAGAAAATATCAAGATAAACCACTCTATATTTTATTAACATGTGGCTTCTTTTTATATACTATTGCTTTTTAATAAGAGTGCTGCATGTCCTGACCCATTCCAATGGACTGTGGCATGATATTCTGCAATATTTTGCTGAATTGAACACTAATGTGTCTTACTATTTTGCATTTATCAAGTGCAGATGAAAGCAAGAAAGTTTTATTTTGAAGTATTTTCTTTGAAAAATCAGTTCCGTCAAATGATATTTACCTTATCTTTACAAAGCAAATTATTGTTGCATTTCTAAGTGTTCACTTACACATTCCTGTACAGATATGATTTTGTGATTATTATAATAAAGGTATATTCCTTGTGAGCTGCTCACCTCTTCCGCGCCTATATTATATCGGTACTGCTTTGCAATGATTTTATTGTAAATGAGAAATGTTCTTGTGTCGAAAACGCACATCGGTCTGCCTGGGTTATTAACCATGTCATGCCCATCTGCTCTTTACAAAATAGATAAGTGGGGGGGTAACTTGGAAGGGTTTTCCACTTTCAGGAAATTAGACCTCAAATGTTGTAAAATACCTAAAATATCAAACTGAGTAAGCACTCGCCCTCCCTGGGTCCAGCACTGCTTGGGTCTTGGTTAGAGCGGTGACATCACATCACCACTGCAGCCAATCACTGAGCTCAGCTGCTGTGCCGAGTAGACTTCATGAGCCGCTGAGCTCCGTGATTAGCTACGGTGGTGTTGTGCTCTGTTGACATGTCACCGCTACGGGCCAAATCACTGACATAAGCAGCGGGTGGGAAGCCACCACGGGGCCTGGGGAGGCTGAGTACTTACTCTGTTATTTGAAAGCGTTTGGTGCTCACTTTCCTGAAAGTGGAAAACACCTTTAAAGGGGTGGAGTGGGGGTCTATATTGGAAACTTGATTGCTTTGTTCCATGAACGGCACCACACCTATCCTCCGCATGTGTGCGGTATTGCATCTCATGCCCATTGGCTTCAGTAGCATTGAGGTCCAATGCCACACAACCTATCAAAACAGTGCCAAACCTGTTCAGAAGGCAGCCATGGTTTTCTAACCCTGGACAACAAATGCCATGCATGTTAGTGGTTTCTAGCTGTAGTCCTGAAAGTCAGCCATGCATTTACCATTGTAAACAGAACCATATGACTGAAGATCCTCACTGTCATGGATGCAAAACCCATAGAAGAAAGGGGAAAACCTCCCTCCTAGCATCACTGCTTTCCTTGCTTTTTTTTGGAGGGGGGGGGTGTCACATATTTTAATAATTGGGAGGGCAGTGTTACATATTTAATGATTTGGGGGGGTGTTGTCACATAGTTAATGATTGGGGGGTGTTGTCACATATTTAATAATTGGGTGTGTTACATATTTAATAACTGGGAGGGCTGTGTCACATAGTTAACGATTAGGGGGGTGTTGGCACTTATTTAATAATTGGGGGGTGTTGTGTACGGTCAGGTTGCTTCCTTGCATGCTCCTGATGACCTTATAGCACACTTGTCATCCAGTCCCCTGTCAGTCAGGACTGCAGGAGCACCCACTGGCTTATTTCTATTATAAGGCTGTTTTCACACGTCTTACTTTCAGCATCCAAGTGTGACCCACAATGTCTGAGACCAGCTGTGGTTCTCCTGACCTGAACTCAACAGCCTCATACTTGTATATGTCTGAGTAAAAGTGGATTTATTGTAGAGAAACAGATTAAATACAATAGCAATCCCAATGTTCACATGTAGCTCTTATTATGAGAAGCCAAGGAAGGCACAGGACTTACTGCTAATTTCCGTGCATCTATGCCAGAGGGCAAAAGGCGCAGGGCACAGCATGGGACTATAGCCTAATAATGAGCTCCTAGAAATGAAACCTTGTATATATAGGAGTGCAGCGTATTGTATGGGCAGTAACTGCTGTGTATATACCCCTATTGTACACCTGAAAACTAGTGGGGATATGTAACCTTCTATTCACAAAGTCCATGATCCGATTGTATTTTCCCCTCTTGTGCAGACAGAAAAGAGATACTGAACGGATCCCATGCTTTCCTTTCCGGACATTATTTGTATCAGTTATGATGTCGCCTGTCTGCCTTCACTGAAAAGAAAATGTCATGCGGCATCATTATCTGGCAATGGATGCCGTACAGAACGGGTATATGTGCCCCCAGCCTTAGATCAGCCATTATATCAGTGGCTGGTGAGGAGGCTTGCAGGGCTGACATGCACAGGCTCGGTCTATTTCAGGATAATTAAAATGAAAGTACCGTAACTGGATCTGAAAAATATTCTGAATGACCTAACAAGAATGAGAAATAGGAGTCTATTTTGTCCCCAGTGGTTGGAATATGCAGACGGATCAACAGTCAGAGCAGTGAGATCTATAAATATGTGGCCATCAACCGGCTGTAAGTGATATTAGCCCTCCATGACTTTATACTGCCGACTGCCATCTGTTGCACTGGTTAAAGAACCTCCCTCCGAAAAATCAAAAGGCTCATGATTTGTCCCCTTCTGACAAGTTATTTAAGAATCTTTATTACTTTTGCTTATTGCCCACTATGCCTCTATAAGGCAGAAACTGCCTGAAAAACTATCAGAAAACGCTCAAAAGAATTAACATGCATTTCTATGTAAAAATGACTTACTGTGCACATGTTCAGTCTTTTTTGATTGTCCTTTCTTCTTTTTATTTTTTTATTTTTTTTTTAACCACTATAAGCGCCAAATAGTTAAGAGACCTGACAATTCTTCTGCCATTTTCTGTGTGGAAGATACTCTGTAATTCACAATTAAAGTCAATGGGAAAGCTCAGAAGGGGCCTGGAAGACAACCGGACATGTTTTGGAGCATTTTAACATCATTATTGCTTATAAAATGTCAGCAGTTTCTTTATTCAATGGAGTGGGGGGGGGGGGGAGTAAAAAGTTACAAAATAATTTGCTAAGCCTCCAAAAAACTGACGATGTTCAAAGCTGCAACAATCACTTATTAAAAATAGCATTACGTTTTTTTTTTTTCACGGACTGAATCTGCATGTGAATAAAAAAATCACAGCATGCACTAGTTTCTTCTGTAAATTGGATGAAACTTGCATATTAAAGTCTGTGGGTGCATGCAAAAAAAACGGCTGCCATACATATAGCATCCAATTTTTATTGATGAATTGCTATTCTGTAACAAACTGTAAATGAGCTTGTAAATTAATAACTGCTGCTGGGAAAAAAAACTGCATACGGATGACAAATGAGAAAAATATCTTCCAAGTTTCCTGGATGAAACTTTTTTTTTTTTTAGATAGTCATGTCAACCTATCAAAGGTTTATTCTCCAGTTATCACTTGAGCAGCTCAGAGCAATGCAATCTCCCCACACTCGCCTTACTTCCTGGTTTCAGGCAGTGGGGTCTCTCCTATTTAAGTGGCAGTTCTGGTAAATAGTTGAGTTGTAGTACTAGTAGAACCTTAAAGTTCCAATATTATATTATATTTACACACAAATAAAAAGGCATTTCAGCAAGCACACAGCGCAGGAAAGTTAGAGCCATGATTAAGAGACCTGCTCTGGGAAAAGCCAATTCTGCTGGCTGGTGAATTGCATGATTTATAACAGCAGCTTGTCGGGAGGTGAGCAGATAACTGCTATATAGAAATGAGTGGGCTGGGATGTTGGGAGTTAAAAGGGTTGTCCAGTACTTTGGCATATTTTTTAAATGTGTTTTAATGGTAAGCCTGCCCACAACCCTGGCCGCTCACAGGCAGAAACAGCACAAGGAGGTAATTAGAAAGAAGCTTCTATTTATCATTAAAACACATTGACATATTTTTTAAAAGTACCGGACAATCCCTTTAACTTCTCTCTTGGAATGTAACTACTGTGACATCTCAAGCCAGGATCTGGGCAAACACCAGTGGTTGAGCTCCATGGAAACAAGCTGTACACTATGAAAAATAAAAGCTCTCATTGCAGGAGAATGGCAGCAGATTAAAAAAAAGTCAATTGCAAACTTATTTTCATGCTGTCTAACTAATTAGAGCAATTTAATAACCCCTTTAACACAATTATTTCTTCTGACATAGCATCAGACACTGTATTACAGAACTATACTTTCTGGTGCTGTACAGACTAAAAAATAACTGTGTGCATGTAGTGTTTGTGAACCCCAATGAGTACATTGACGATAATGTCTGTCAAGCGCTGTGGAATATGATGCCTCTAAATAAGTAAATTAAATAGGCCATTTTCCCACGTGTACAAATGCTGATTTTTTTTTTCTGCTGGCGTCTACATCAAAATGCGCCATAGCAATCTACTTTGTTGCATGTTTGCTGTGTTTTTTCGGCGTTTCCCCCTTTTTTGTGTGTTTTGGTGCAGATTTGAAGTGCGTTTTATTTTAGTGCACAAACCACTGGGATTCTGCACTTAAATGCAAGTGTGATTTTTACATGCCGATTTTTTCAGACCCCTCATAGAAGCATGTAGTGAAAAACCGCTTGATGTAAAAAATGAATGAGGCACATCGTATTCCTCACTGCCAGGCGAGTGGTACTTTTTGTAGAGGGCAGTCGTGTGTCCAACGTGTAATATTTGAGTCAACAAAGAATTGCGGAGTTGCAGAAAATGTTCCTGAACATAAGTTCTTCATTTTTCCATCATCCTGTAGAAACCAGATGTAGGAAATTAGTTTATTGACCTTTTATTTTTTATGTAGGAGTCAATTGCAACAAATGTTACGCAACTGAATATACCCCCAGGGAAGGTTCTCACGGCCATATTGTGGCCCTACATGTAGTCACCGTTCCCACATCAACCACGCGTCTTGTGATCCGCACAGAATAATTCAGGTCAGGAATTGCACCTGTAATATGGATGACAATGTGTCTGCTATACGGATTTGTGAATTCTCAGAAAAAGGTTCCTATACCTTCTATAAAATACTTGCAGTGGGCTATGATGTCTGCTTCCCTCTTTTCACAGCAGACAGATTACAAAACTCCATCTTCTAATGGTGGGACCCGTGCGGTGGAAATGTGTTCTATTGCTAAAATAATGTTTCTTGCACTTTTATAAAGTCTAAATGTTTACATGATAACCACAAATACACCACTCTGTATCCCAGAACGGTCCTACCAAATCTACACCAAGATGCATCGTTACTGGGCTGGACTGACGCCCATGGTTGATTACAGAGCTAGGAACTCCTTCAGGTATTATCAGATGTGAGTCACCCTCCTGGGGTCTAGAAGCTGCCAAGTGAAATTCAGGCACCTAATATTACTGTCAGGCTGCAGCGGGGTCAGAGTGGTATAAGAAGAGCTGACGTCTCATCTATGACTCCCAGACACTATAATGAATCATAAACGGCAGTCACAGCCAGGTAAGATATAGCTGCACTATGCCAGTATACCCACTGGAAATAAAACCCAACTTTTTGTTACAGGAGGAATGTCTGCTTGACCTGGATTTGTTTTTTTTTTTTTCTTTTTAGCAAAATAGGGTGGTGGATGGGAAAATGGGTGAATTTTTTGTTTTTCTTATTTTTTTTCATAAATCAATAGTACACATGAAAATAAGAAACTTTGCAATATATTTTATCAGAGAAATCACTCTTTTTCTCAATTCACAGGTAAAATCTGTCTTCAGTGTATACATACAGGTGCATCTCACTAAATTAGAATATCATAAAAAAGTTAATTTATTTCAGTTCTTCAATACAAAAAGTGAAACTCATATATAGAGTCATTACAAACATAGTGATCTATTTCAAGTGTTTATTTCTGTTAATGTTGATGATTATTGCTTACAGCCAATGAAAACACAAAAGTCATTATCTCAGTAAATTAGAATACTTTATAATAACAACTTGAAAAATGTTTTTTAAACTCTGCTTGGATTATGTGCCTCTCCACTCTTCCTCCAGACTCTGGGACCTCGATTTCCAAATGAAAATTGGAACTCTGGGACCTTGTAGAGTGTGTCAATGACTGCCTTCTGGACATCTGTCAAGTCAGCAGTATTCCCCATGATTGTGGAGCCTACTGAAACAGACTAAGGGACCTTTTTAAACCCTTTAGGAAGCCTTTGCAGGTATTTTTTGTTAATTATTTTAATTTACTGAGATAATGACTTTTGTGTTTTCATTGGCTGTAAGCCATAATCATCAACATTAACAGAAATAAACACTTGAAATAGATCACTCTGTTTGTAATGACTCTATATAATATATGATTTTCACTTTTTGTATTGAAAAACCGAAATAAATTAACTTTTTGATGATATTCTAATGTAGTGAGATAGGAAACCGTTATATAAGTCTGTGCTGGCCTCTCATGACTGATCTATACGTCTCTTCTCTTTGGGAGGAAGTGTCCCTTTGTCTTATGAGGCTCCTCCACATAAGGCAATCCGGTCTGTGATGAATGGAGAATTAGCTCCACCATAAACTGGTGAGGGATAATCAGTTTTACAATGAAAAGCAATAGAACTTGGCTATATTATTTTTGTATCAAGTCACTACAATTCTCTATATCTCTGCTTGCCATCATTTAGTAAGAACCTAATTCTAGGGGATGAAAGATGAATGTCCTGGTCAGTTCTCAGCACTGCGTCATCATGGTCACAGAATCTCTCGGCTTATTACAGATTGAAGGTCCTATTGAATGATTGTAAGCAGAGGACTTGGAAACCATGAGGAATTCATAAAAAATAATGAACAGGGGACCCCGGCTATGAGTTTGTAGACCACATAAAGAATATCTGAGACCAGCCGAGGATCAAAATGCTCATCTTAGTCACTTGAGATACACAGCAAGGAGAAATAAGTTTCCACATAATGAATTTCAGCTCATGTGCTCTCCTCTTCTTCTTTCACCAATCAATAAATCACCCAAAGTACAAGACCATGAAAACAATCATTTATTGTACTGTAGAAGAGCAGGTTATGTTACTTTGATGATTCGGTCGACAGGGGTAGGGGTACTCGGATAGCGGGATGGATGGATTACTTCTGTGGAGATCACGGTTGGTTCCCGGTTCCGTACCCTGGACCGTCAGTAAAGGGATGGGGGTGAGGATGATGGGAGTATTGTGTCCTGACGCCTCCTGTGGTAACTGGTGAAATCGGTTACCAGCGCTGTGTATGGTTGCTGAGGTGATCGGCATACGGCTTGTACGAACGCTATAGGCAGTAATGTGAAAGTAGGCACATACACACATTAAGTCTTTGTTTCAGTACCTTTCTTTTACTGATGTCCGGTAACAGGTACAGTTCAGGAGGGTAACCAGGTTTTCGGTGCAGGTAGAGATATTCACTCTGGAGATTTGTGAGGCCTCCTCTAACAATGTGTGCGTTGTTTGGGATCAGTCCTGCCTTAAGCTGAACCTGCCACCTTTTACTTTCTTTGGGGTCCTTCTCCACAACTGACAATGAGGACCTTTCCTTGGGGCTACCAATTCTCTTTCTGGGCCCCTGGTCCTATACTTGGTCAAGTTTGGCAACTCTTTCCCCTTCTTCTTCAGGGGGAGTAGATCCTCCTGATCTGTCCGGGTTTTCTATGCTATTCCTGAATTAATAGCAATCTTGGACTCCGGTGTCCGGGTGAGCTTAAGGGATAATAGTTTTATCTCTTTCTTTCTCCTTCTAGCCTCCGTCCCTCTCTCTAGGGCGCTTCACAACATGGACCTGTTTCCTAGTTCAGGGCTTAACTGGTCCTCAGACAACAGCTCTCTGTCTCTCTCCTCCTTCACCCGTCTCTAGACTAACTGCCGCTTTGCTGTCTCCCTGGCAGCTGACTCCTCCCCTCAGACCTGGGGTGGAAGGTGTTGTGTGTGCCCAAGTGTACATCTCTCCCTGCACCTATGAATCCTGTGGTAATCCCCCGCAGGGGTGCCACATTCCCCCCTAGTTAACTTCAGTCCTCCGGGACTGAAACATTTTTGTTTTAACAAAGATAACATAACATTAACATTTATATTTGTAATTTGAACAGAGTCTCAAAAATAAAGTTTACAATAACCAGGGAAAATGAGAAAAACGGATAACCAGTCCATACAACGCTAGTCGATCTGCTGCAGGCTGTTAAAGGGAATGTGTTTTTGCTACCACCAGTCCTGTGGCTTCGGTCCATTCTTAAAAATTTTTCAAAAAGTTTCAGACGTCCAAACAGGTAAAGTCTCTTTAGGCTTAAAGATTCAAATAGACTTAATAATTCACAATACACAACAAAACATTTACTACGCGTGCCTTGGCGCAAGGGTCCTAGGTACTGCAGGGGCCTCTCCCGGTCATAAGCACTGTAGGCCCTTTGGCCCTGGGGTCACCTATTGGCCAAGATTTTGCTCTCCCTAGACAGCTTCTTATGCCAACTCTACTCACCCCTTTTTTTTTTTTATGTTGTGTACCTGGTGTAACCTGTTTTGGTCTACTCGTCTCCCTTCTATATACTGACTTTAACTACATATTTACATTTTTGAACCTATTTACATTTCCCTTTTGTTATGGTTTACTCCCTGTATCTGAGTGGTGGGTGTCCAAAATTAATACGTGATGACCTCCGTAAAACTGGTATCCCACTGGTGCGTAAGCCTGGTGTGGAGCGAACACTACTTACTGACTCATGTGTTGGTCTACGTAGCACAGGTATGCCGGAGTGTCTTCCCACTCCCCTAGTGGGAATGGCAGGTACACCGATTGCAGGATTCCCTAGCTCGGCTGCAGCAGGTGGTTCTTCTGCTCTTGATCCTTCTACTGGTTGTGGGAATGTCAACATGGGAATTAAATATGCTCCTTCTATTTGGGGCTAATCTTCGGGTAACTCTCCTAAGATTGTCTTAATTGTCCTTGGCGTCTCTTCTACTGGTATGGGACAAGGGATATATTCTTTTTGTTGTAAGGGTTGAGGACACTTCTTTAAGTGGTCTCGGGATACTGTTGCTGTTGTTTTTCCGTTATCCTTGCTGATTAGACAGCTTTTCTGGTTGTCAAAATTGGATGGTAATACAGTGTATGGTTCTTCTTCCCATTGATTATCTAGCTTATGAAGTCTCTTTTTCCTTTTCAAAACCAATTCTCCGGGGGTTAACGGGATTCCTTGTGCGTTTTTATTGAAATTGGTTTCTTGTCTTTCTCTGGATTTTGCTAGACTTTTCTCAACACACTATTGTATTGTTCTGTTCTTCTAGTATCCCGATCTGCACTTGAGTGGTTTTCCTCAGGAACTACAATGCCCATTTCAAAGTCCACTGGCAATTTTCCTGGTCTCGCTCTCATCAAGTATGCCGGGGTACAATTAGTTGAGCTTACTGGGATGTTGTTATAGATGTCAATCAGATCTGGTAATTTCTCTGGCCATCTGTTTCTGTCTTCCAAGGGTAGAGTCTTCAGCAATTCTATTACCACGTGATTCATTTTTTCGCACATTCCGTTAGTTTGGGGATGGTAAGGCGTGGTACGAATTTTCTTGCATCCATACAAGCTACAGCACTCTTGAAATATTTCCGCTTCAAAGGCAGGACCCTGATCTGTCAATACCTGTTCTGGATATCCATGTGGCCTGCAGAAATAAGCTTGAAAGGTTCTTGCTGCTGTCCGAGCTGTCAAATCCTTCACAGGAGCTACCACTAGGAATCTGGAATAGTGGTCCACCATGGTAAGAGCATAAGTATAGCCTGATCTACTGGGTGTGAGTTTGACATGATCCAAGGCTACTAGTTCCAAGGGCTGTTTGGTTATGATAGGCTGGAGTGGTGCTTTCTGGTTGTTACGATCTCCTCTTCTTAATGAGCATGGGCCACAATTTTTACACCATTTTTCTATGGAAGACCTCAAGCCAATCCAATAAAACCTCTCATGTAACAGTATTTCCAGTTTTCTCCATCCAAAGTGTCCTGCTCCATTATGGTACGCTTCCAATACCATTTGGACGTCTCTCTTTGGAACCACAACTTGCCATACCATTTCATGTGTCCTTGGATTGATATACCGTCTGCACAATTGGTTTTTATAGATAAATAACCTGCTTCTTTCTTTCCACAGGTATTGGGCCTCTGGGGAAGCATTCTTCTCAATTTTGGAATCCGGTTGGGTTACCAGCCTCTTCACTAGGCTCACTGCCGGATCGCTGTCATGGGTTTCTTTCCATCCATAATGAGACAGCGGGTTTAGTGCAACATCCTGACGGTTCTGGTAGATATGGGTTTCTGTCATTTTCCATTTTCTACTTTTATGGAAAGCTGGAAGTTCTATTTCCTCCAAGTCATTTGTTTCTTCTTCAAGCCCTTGCAAATGTACTTGAGGGTTTCTGGAGAGGGCATTGTAACATACCTGGCGGCGTCCTTGCATGGTGGTCCATCTCCCACTGTGCAAGAGGGCGCACTTGATCTCCTGTCCAGAATGTCTCTCTGGCTTCCCTCCATGCTGTCTGTTTGTGTCTGTTTCTGCTGCTTAAGGGCGGCGCCCGATCACTTCCTGCCTTTTGTACCTGCTGTGGGTCACACCCCTTGTGCGTCCTCAGCCTATTGCTGTCTGTCACTTGGTATATAGCTCAGCAGCTCCCTTCTATCCCGGCCTGAGCATAGTGTTTCCTTCAGTGTGTGCTTGCACTCTGAAGGTGCCAGGTCCCGTCTCTTGTCTCCTGCTTTTTGTATCAGTTCCGTGTCTGAACTGAGTCCTGTATGTCTCCTGCTTTGCGGTATCAGCTCCCGTGTCTGAACTGAGTCCTTTCTGTGTTCTCTTGTCTGTCCTGTCTGAACACGCTCCTAGCCTGTTCCTCCTGCCATCTAGGGGCCGATTACCTAGACCCGTTCCTGTATCTTGTCTGACCTGTCTGAACACGCTCCTAGCCTGTTCCTCCTGCCTTCTAGGGGCCGATTACCTAGACCCGTTCCTGTATCTTGTCTGACCTGTCTGAACTCGCTCTTAGCCTGTTCCTCTCGCCTTCTAGTGGCCGATTTCCTAGACCCGCTCCTGTGTCTGGTCTGTCCTGTCTGAACACGCTCCTTGCCTGTTCGTTCCGCCTCTCTGGGGGCCGTATTCCCAGACCCGCTCCTGTATCCCTCTGCAGTGTCGGTCTCCTCCGTACACTCAGTTCCAGTCTGAACTCTCTCCTGTCCTTTACCTGTTTTGCCTCTATGTCCGTTCCCTTCCTTTTTCTGCAGAGTCTGAACTCGTACCTAACTCCTGCTTGTTGTCTCTGCAAGTACTGTGTGAGTATCTGGCTCTGTCTTTCCCTTCCTGTCTGTTCCGTGTGAACAGAGCCCTGTCCTCCCTGCTCAGCCTTGTCTGCACTCTAGCTGTGCTTGCCTGTAACCCTCTGCCTGTATTGTTCCTTAGTCCCGGTGTGTACTGGGTCCTATCCCGCCTGTGTTCCTACCTGCTAGTGCCTCCCTGTCAGCACTCTAGCTGTGCTTGCCTTTACCCCCCTGCCTGCATACCCGCCTGCCTGCATACCAATCGTGCCTGCCTATACCCACCAGTCTGTGTGCCAGCCTACCAGCCTGTTCCTGTATTCCCCTGTGTGGGTCAACAGCCGTGTCCGGGGTCTGTCCTGGAGTAGCACCTGGTCCCTCTGCTCGGTTCCTCCTTGGTGCACTGGCGTCGTATGCCGTCGTGCGACCCTGGTCGGATCGGGTGAATACTTAGTCACGCCCCTCCAGGCATTCACTCTCCGGCACGGTCCAGTGGAATCACTACCAATCACACGCACACGCCGCTTAGCCCGGGCGTGTGCATAACAGCATGCTCAGGCCATGGTTCCCGTTGAGCCCCACGGCCTTCGCTCTTTGAGAAGTTTTTCCAGCGAATACATGCATTAAAATAAATAAATAAATTTTTTCCCCCCTTTAGCTGAGTTCCAGGCGAATTACGCACCCGTCCAGATGGATCTATCAGCTCTCGTTCCTGCGGATCCGCCACGTTACTATGGGGATCCAAGACAGTGTCGTGCATTTGTGGAGCAATGCATGCTACACTTTAAGGCCTACCCTCTCTATTTTCCTTCCGATTGGGCTAAAGTGGCCTTTATGATTGACTACCTAGCGGGTGATGCCTTGAAATGGGTCACCCCCCTATGGGAAGCATGGGATCCTGTCATCCTTGACCTGCAGGCCTTCCTGGTGGCCTTTCGTATGGTCTTCGAGGACCCTAACTCTGAAGCCCCTGCTGAAGCTTCACTTCCCAATATCCCGGAGCAGCCCCGACGGGTAATGTGTGTGGGTAGCGCAATAGTCCTCCAGCCCAATGAGACTACTGCCCACCCAGAATCCTCACAGGGTGACTACGCTTTCCGGAATACTTCTCTCAACCTCAAGAGGCAGTCCAGACGTGCTAGACTTAGAGGCAAGCCGTCACGCCAGGGTCTGTCCTCCCTGAGACCTCCTGACCCCAACCTTGAAGTCCCTACTGAAGCTTCATCTCCCTGTATCCCGGAGAAACCCCAATGGGTAATGTGCGTGGGTAGTGCACCAGTTCTCCTGGCCGAAGAGACTTCTGCCCATCCAGACTCCACACAGGAGAACTTCCTGCACCCGGCATCAGATGCTTCTTTCTCTTTAACCGGTGTGCATGTCCAAGGATGCTCCAAAGCTGTGGTTACCTCAGAGTCTGTGCACCTCTACTACCTGGCGGAGGATCCCCTGTTGCCTCCTGAACCCTCCGGGATACCACTCGATGACAAATGGAGAGAGACTTCTCTACACCCGGTACTCAATACTTTGTCCGCTTCGTCCTGTGAGCCTGACAATGGGTACCCCAAAGTGGTAGTTACCTCCGAGTCTCTACACCCCTCCGACCAGGCGGAGGATCTCCAGTTGTCTCCTGAACCCTTCGGGGTGCTACCTGGTAGCGAAAGGACAGAGACTCTCCTATACTCTGTACCTGATACCTCGCTCGCTTCGTCCAGTGAGTCCAACCTAGTGTACTCCGAAGCAGAGGTTACTCCTGAGTCTCTACACCCCTCCGACCAGGCGGAGGACCTCCAGTTGTGTTCAGAATCCTTCGGGGTGCCACCTGGTGGTGAATGGACAGAGACTTTCCTATATCCTGGATCTGATACCTCGCTTGCTTCGTCCAGTGAGTCCGACCTAGTGTACTCTGAAGCAGAGGTTACCCGTGAGTCTCTACACCCCTCTGACCAGGCGGAGGACCGCCAGCTGTCTCCAGAACCCTTCGGGGTGCCACCTGGTGGTGAATGGACAGAGACTTTCCTATACTCGGTACCCGATACCTCGCCTGCTTCCTCCAGTGAGTCCGACCTAGTGTACTCTGAAGCAGAGGTTACCCGTGAGTCTCTACACCCCTCTGACCAGGCGGAGGACCGCCAGCTGTCTCCAGAACCCTTCGGGGTGCCACCTGGTGGTGAATGGACAGAGACTTTCCTATACTCGGTACCCGATACCTCGCCTGCTTCCTCCAGTGAGTCCGACCTAGTGTACTCTGAAGCAGTTGTTTTCTCTGAGCCTCTGCACTCTTCTGACCCGGCGGAGGACCTCCAGTTGTTTCCTGAATCCTCCGGGATACCACCAGATAACAAAGAGACAGTGACTTTTCCTCATTATGTACGTGATAACCCGTCTATTTCTTCCTGTGAGCTTGACAAGATGTACTTCGAAGCAGAGATTACCCTTAAGTCTCTGTCCCCCTCCAACCCAGTGAACGACTGGCCCTCGAATTCCCTGCGGAAGATTCTGGCAGGCCTGAAGAAGAGGGGGCGTAAGGGGGGAGGTACTGTAACATACCTGGCGGCGTCCTTGCATGGTGGTCCATCTCCCACTGTGCAAGAGGGCGCACTTGATCTCCTGTCCAGAATGTCTCTCTGGCTTCCCTCCATGCTGTCTGTTTGTGTCTGTTTCTGCTGCTTAAGGGCGGCGCCCGATCACTTCCTGCCTTTTGTACCTGCTGTGGGTCACACCCCTTGTGCGTCCTCAGCCTATTGCTGTCTGTCACTTGGTATATAGCTCAGCAGCTCCCTTCTATCCCGGCCTGAGCATAGTGTTTCCTTCAGTGTGTGCTTGCACTCTGAAGGTGCCAGGTCCCGTCTCTTGTCTCCTGCTTTTTGTATCAGTTCCGTGTCTGAACTGAGTCCTGTATGTCTCCTGCTTTGCGGTATCAGCTCCCGTGTCTGAACTGAGTCCTTTCTGTGTTCTCTTGTCTGTCCTGTCTGAACACGCTCCTAGCCTGTTCCTCCTGCCATCTAGGGGCCGATTACCTAGACCCGTTCCTGTATCTTGTCTGACCTGTCTGAACACGCTCCTAGCCTGTTCCTCCTGCCTTCTAGGGGCCGATTACCTAGACCCGTTCCTGTATCTTGTCTGACCTGTCTGAACTCGCTCTTAGCCTGTTCCTCTCGCCTTCTAGTGGCCGATTTCCTAGACCCGCTCCTGTGTCTGGTCTGTCCTGTCTGAACACGCTCCTTGCCTGTTCGTTCCGCCTCTCTGGGGGCCGTATTCCCAGACCCGCTCCTGTATCCCTCTGCAGTGTCGGTCTCCTCCGTACACTCAGTTCCAGTCTGAACTCTCTCCTGTCCTTTACCTGTTTTGCCTCTATGTCCGTTCCCTTCCTTTTTCTGCAGAGTCTGAACTCGTACCTAACTCCTGCTTGTTGTCTCTGCAAGTACTGTGTGAGTATCTGGCTCTGTCTTTCCCTTCCTGTCTGTTCCGTGTGAACAGAGCCCTGTCCTCCCTGCTCAGCCTTGTCTGCACTCTAGCTGTGCTTGCCTGTAACCCTCTGCCTGTATTGTTCCTTAGTCCCGGTGTGTACTGGGTCCTATCCCGCCTGTGTTCCTACCTGCTAGTGCCTCCCTGTCAGCACTCTAGCTGTGCTTGCCTTTACCCCCCTGCCTGCATACCCGCCTGCCTGCATACCAATCGTGCCTGCCTATACCCACCAGTCTGTGTGCCAGCCTACCAGCCTGTTCCTGTATTCCCCTGTGTGGGTCAACAGCCGTGTCCGGGGTCTGTCCTGGAGTAGCACCTGGTCCCTCTGCTCGGTTCCTCCTTGGTGCACTGGCGTCGTATGCCGTCGTGCGACCCTGGTCGGATCGGGTGAATACTTAGTCACGCCCCTCCAGGCATTCACTCTCCGGCACGGTCCAGTGGAATCACTACCAATCACACGCACACGCCGCTTAGCCCGGGCGTGTGCATAACAGGCATCAGCATTTGCATTTACACGGCCTGTTCGGTACTTGATGGTAAAGTCGTAGTTCGATAGCCAGGCCATCCAGCGCTGCTCCAATGCACCAAGCTTTGCAGTATCCAAGTGTGTTAGCGGATTATTGTCCGTAAAGATGGTAAATTTTGAAGCTGCTAAATAATGCTTGAACCTCTCCGTGACTGCCCAAACCAAGGCCAGGAACTCCAACTTAAAGGAACTGTAATTTTCCAGGTTCCTCTCGGTAGGTCGAAGTCTTCTACTGGCATAGGCAATTACTCATTCCTTGCCTTCTTGTATTTGGGACAGTACTGCTCCCAGGCCTATATTACTTGCATCCGTGTAGAGGACAAATGGTATGTTATAATCTGGGTACGCCAAGATTTCCTCACCGGTCAAGGCCTGTTTCATTTGTTGGAAGGAGTCTTCTTGTTTCTTTCCCCATTCCAACGGCGGCTCTGCAGACCTTCTCTTTTTAGCTTGGCCTTCTAGAAGATCTTGTTGGGGCGCTGCCATCTTCGTGTAGCCCTTAATAAATCTTCTGTAATACCCAACCAAACCTAAGAACTGACGTACCTCTCTGACGGTGGTCGGCCTCTGCCAGTCGTGGATAGATGTCACTTTTTCTGGATCTGGAGCTACGCCATCCGCGATGACCACATGCCCTAGGTATTGGACTTTTGGCTTTAGCAGGTAACATTTAGCTGGTTTGAGTTTAATTCCATACTTTGTTAGAGCTGTAAATACCTCTACCAGGTGTTCCAGATGTTCTTCATAGGTTTTGGAACACACAATGACGTCATCCAGGTATAAAAGTACCGTCTCAAAATTCCGGTGTCCCAGGCAGCATTCCATGAGTCTCTGAAATGTCCCCGGTGCATTGCATAACCCAAATGGCATGCTATTGAATTCGCATAGGCTCATTGGTGTTGTGAATGTTGTTTTCTCCCGGTCTTCTTCTGCAACGGAGACCTGCCAATACCCACTAGTGAGATCTAATGTGGAGAAATACTTAGCAGTCTTTAATGCAGCAAGAGACTCCTCTATCCGGGGTAATGGGTAAGCATCTTTGTGAGTGATCTTATTGACCTCCCTGTAATCCACACACATCCTCATAGTTCCATTCTTCTTTCTGACTAAGACTAAGGGGGCCGCCCAGGGACTACAGCTATCTCTTATAACCCCGGCCTCCTTCATGTCCTGCAGCATCTCTTTAGCACACTGGTAGTGGTTTGGTGGGATGGGTCTATGTCTCACTTTAATCGGGGGATGATCTCCTGTGGGTATGTGATGGCGTACCCCTTTTATCCTCCCAAAATCTAATGGATGCTTACTGAATATTTGGCTAAACTCTTCTACTACCCGGTAAACTCCTTGCTTCTGGTGGTTGGGAGTGGCATCAGTCCCTATGTGCAACTGCTGACACCACTCCTCCAACTGTCCCTTGGGGTTGTTGTCCTCCGCCTGACTTGACGGGGGCAAGGGCTCTAATGTCTGTATGTTGTTATTAATGACAGTGTACAGCTTTGCTACAGTAGCATACCGGAGTAGTTTCACTTCTTCCTCACCACAATTCAACACATGGATTGGTACTCTTCCCCTGCGTACATCCACCACTCCTCTAGCTGTCAGCAGTGTAGGTCTATGCTCTGAATATACCGGTTCTACAATTGCCTGGTATTCCTTTCTTCTGATACCCATAGCTGCTCGACACCATATCATCACTTCACTGTTTGGTGGTAATACAATGGGAAACGGGTCGGTTACCCGCGCACTGCCAATCTCCCCCCCAGACAGATTTACCTGTTGCTTGTGAATTAAGGCACGGATTTCTCTTTGAAGGACTCTCCTCCGCCCAGTGCCAGCAGTCTCTGTAATCTGTTGGAGTAAAAACATCACTTCTTCAAGGCAGTTTTCAATCACATTAGTACCAAGCACCATGTAAGGACATTTGTTATTGGGGTCATCTTCTACCACACATAACCCTTGGCCTCTCAACTCCACCCTCCCCAGCTTTATTGTCACCTCTCTAAACCCCACCTGATTCAGCGGTTGACCATTAGCTGCTAAAATAACAAGACTAGAGTCTGGGGGGCTAAGATCAGCATCAGACCAAAATTGCTTGTAAAGGATATGTGGGATGGTGGTGACTTGTGACCGAGTGTCCAATAGGGCCGATGTGGGGATTCCTTCTAGCGTAATGTTGAGGTACGGGCGGCCTCCCACATACCAACTACGCCAGTCATATGGGCCCTGCCGTTTTATTCCTGGGGGTTGGCCCTGGGACCCAGGAATCTCGGGTTTAAACAACATCTTCTTGCAAAGTGGCCCGGTTTGTTGCAACGAAGGCAAACGGGTTGTCCTGAAGAATCCGTGTGGTCGGTGGCTCTGCGTCGGAATGGTGCGTTGGTCCTCTGCACGGGCGACATGAGCTTTCTTCTCATCCACGGAACATCCTCAGGGGATTCAGCTAACTGGATTTTGCTTGGTGGTTGAGCCTCCTGTCTGGCTTGCAAGAGTTTTAACACGTAGTCCATGTTTTTGTAACACCTGATTACGTAGGTCATCAGCAGATTCGGGTGCGACAGCTTGTCCTACCGCTTTTACAGAGTCTTTAGGGGTAGGCTCTAAGTTCATGTGAGAGGTATTAACCTGCCAGGATGGGATTGCAGGTTTTGCAGGTAATGGGTCTCGTAATACAGTTATAGCACGGTCCTTTAAGGTATTAAAATCCACATCTGGATGATCTAGGACCCACATATGCACCTGCTGACTGTGAAAGTCTGATCTCAACCCATTCATAAACTGTTCTGCCAGCAGTTTATCTTCGTCTTGCACACTTGCTGGATCTACCTGTTTTATGGACCGGAGTGCCGCTTGTAAACGTAGGGCAAAGTCTCTGATGGTATCTTGCGGTCTCTGCTTGCATTGGTAGAATAGCATCCTTAGTTCAGACTGTGTGCGTTTTTCAAAAGCAGCTTTGAGCTTATCAAACACATTTTCTATAGAGTCTCCATCAGCATCGCTCCAAGTCTCAGTTTCTAGCTCCGCTGCACCTATTAATTGTCCCTGCACAACGGAGGCTCGCTGCTTTCCTGTCATTGCATACATGTCCAGCACCGCACACATTTTACGTTTGAAAGCTGCTAAGGTACCGGGTTTACCTTCATAATTCGGTAACCATTTGGCCCCCGGTACATACTGCAAGGCAATTGGCATTATCGGGGCCATCGCTCCAGATGCTGAGGCTCTTTCACCAGCTGAGGAACCGGCTGCTGCTTCGTCTTGGGCATCCTCTCCCTCAAGGTCTCGGATATTGTTTGCTTCACTCATGACGATGCCCCCCTAGTTAACCGTTGCCAGCCGCTGCGATTAATTCCTTCAGTAACCGGTGACTCTAAAAAAAAAACGGCGTGGCTATCCTCGCGCTCCTTTAGCCGCGCCCCCGCGACTTTCTCCGGTCTGTGACGCAGTTTAATTTCTCTATGACGCAGTAATGACGGCCCGTTTTACAGTACACAAACTTCCAATAAAGTCCAATTTAAGCACACAGTACCCGGTTCTACCGGGTCCGGATGGGTTACTTCTGTGGGGATCACGGTTGGTCGGTTCCCCGTTCCGTGCCCTGGACCGTCAGTAAAGGGATGGAGGTGAGAATGATGGGAGTTTTGTGTCCTGACGCCTCCTGTGGTAACTAGTGAAATCGGTTACCAGCGCTGTGTATGGTTGCTGAGGTTATCGGCATACGGCTTGTACGAACGCTATAGGCAGTAATGTGAAAGTAGGCACATACACACATTAAGTCTTTGTTTCAGTACCTTTCTTTTACTGATGTCCGGTAACAGGTACAGTTCAGGAGGGTAACCAGGTTTTCGGTGCAGGTAGAGATATTCACTCTGGAGATTTGTGAGGCCTCCTCTAACAATGTGTGCGTTGTTTGGGATCAGTCCTGCCTTAAGCTGAACCTGCCACCTTTTACTTTCTTTGGGGTCCTTCTCCACAACTGACAATGAGGACCTTTCCTTGGAGCTACCAATTCTCTTTCTGGGCCCCTGGTCCTATACTTGGTCAAGTTTGGCAACTCTTTCCCCTTCTTCTTCAGGGGGAGTAGATTCTCCCGATCTGTCCGGGTTTTCTATGCTATTCCTGAATTAATAGCAATCTCGGACTCCGGTGTCCGGGTGAGCTAAAGGGATAATAGTTTTATCTCTTTCTTTCTCCTTCTAGCCTCCGTTCCTCTCTCTAGGGCGCTTCACAACACAGACCTGTTTCCTAGTTCAGGACTTAACTGGTCCCCAGCCAACAGCTCTCAGTGTCTCCCTCCTCCTTCACCCCTCTCAAGACTAACTGCCGCTTTGCTGTCTCCCTGGAAACTGACTCCTCCCCTCAGACCTGGGGTGGAAGGTGTTGTGTGTGCCCAAGTGTACATCTCTCCCTGCACCTATGGATCCTGTGGTAATCCCCCGCAGGGGTGCCACATTTATCTCTGCTTCGTCACTTCCTCTGTATTCTTTATGGGTATGTGCCTATATTTTCCCAACAACTCCAAAATATAGTACAGAGTATAGAGTTAATGATTATGATGTCACCCACTAATCACGCCATGAAGTCCTCATTGCCACCTTGGGGAAAAATACATTGTGTGGAAAACACTGCTACCCTACTAGCTGAAGGACACTGCTGATACCTACTGTGATAAAACTGGGAGTAAGTGATGAGGAAGCGCTACAGCTCAGCCAGTATAAATAAGGAGCCCCAGCACATAACAGAGCCTCCTCCATGTTTCACAGTAGGGACAGTGTTCTTTTCTTGATATGCTTCATTTTTCCATCTGTGAACATAGAGCTGATGTGCCTTGCCAAAAACTTCCATTTTTGTCTCATCTGTCCAAAGGACATTCTCCCAGAAGCTTTGTGGCTTGTCAACATGTAGTTTGGCAAATTCCAGTCTGGATTTTTTATGGTTTTTTTTCAACAATGGTGTTCTCCTTGGTCGTCTCCCAGGAAGTCCACTTTGGATCAAACAACGATGGATGGTGCGATCTGACACTGATGTTCCTTGAGCTTTAAGTTCATCTTTAATCTCTTTAGAAGTTTTCCTGGGCTCTTTTGTTACCATTCGTATTATCCATCTCTTTGATTTGTCATCAATTTTCCTCCAGCGGCCATGTCCAGGGAGGTTGGCTACTGTGCAACTGTAGTCACAGGAACATCAAGTTGCTTGGATATCGCCTTATAACCTTTACCTTTAACATGCTTGTCTATAATTTTCTTTCTAATCTCCTGAGACAACTCTTTCCTTTGCTTCCTCTGGTCCATGTTGAGTGTGGTACACACCATGTCACCAAGCAGCACAATGAGTATCTGTAGCCCCATATATAGGCTCACTGACTGATTACAAGATTGTAGACACCTGTGATGTTTCAGCACCAGCATAGGAAGGGGTTCTTTACGGTAAGAGCAGTGAGAATATGGAATTCACTGAGTGAGGAGACGGTAATGTCAGATTCACTACACCAGTTCAAGCGGGGACTGGATGCATTTCTAGATACCAGGCAGATTTCAGCATATACTTAAAAATAAAATAAAATAGTAGGTTGATACAGGGATTTATTCTGACTGCTGGTTTCAGAGTCGGGAGGGAATTTTTCCTCAGTTGAAGATTGGCTAAATCATTTGGGGTTTTTGCCCTCCTCTGGATCAACTTTAGCAATCACAGAACTAACAGGTCGAACTTGATGGACGCAAGTCTTTATTCGGCTTTACAAACTATGTTACTATGTTACAGAGCTTAGGTTTCCTGCTCAGCAATTTGGGTGGAACCAACTGTTATGGATCCGGGTGGTGGAACCTCTGTGCTGCGGTGCAAGGAGGGACCAGAGGGGCGTAACTAGGTATCAACTCGGACTGACCAAGGTTGCACGGTGGCTCAATCGACTCAGTGAACCAGGGAAGGACCGAGCAGAGGGACCAGGTGCTACTCTGGGCCTGTCCTTGTATGAGAGCAGGTGACTCCCACGGGTAACTGGCAGGAGCCTCCGGGTAGGCACGGCAGGTGACTGACAGGAGCCTCCAGGTAGGCTGACAGATAGGCAAGGCAGGTAACTGGTACGTTCTCCGGGTAGGCAGGCAAGCCAGGCCCATAGACAGACTGGTGGGTTTGGATCGCAGGCAGACCGTCAGGCTGGAGAGTACACTTGGCTGGCGGAGACAGGTAGTCAGGCTGGCGGACTGGACTAGTAGGCAGGCTGGCGGACAGGACTAGTAGTCAGGCTGGCGGACTGGGCTGGAAGTCAGACTGGCGGACTGGGCTGGTAGTCAGGCTGGCGGACTGGACTGGTAGGCAGGCTGGCGGACTGGACTGGAAGTCAGGCTGGCGGACTGGACTGGTAGTCAGGCTGGCGGACTGGACTGGTAGTCAGGCTGGCGGACTGGTAGTCAGGCTGGCGGACTGGACTGGTAGTCAGGCTGGCGGACTGGACTGGTAGTCAGGCTGGCGGACTGGACTGGTAGTCAGGCTAGCAGCGGGACCTGAGGGCTGAAGCAGAGTTTAGGACACAAAGCTACAACCTTGCACGGGCACCTCCATTTTGGAGGAGGTGCCTTTTATATGAGAGGTCCTCCGGCCATTGTCCAGGGACTCCTTAGGACGGTGCACACGGCCCCTTTAAGAGGGAGGGCGCGCGCCCTAAGCACAGTGCCCGGGAAGCTGTGCGCACCGGCAGCAGCAGGAGCGCGAGGGGACGCCGGGCGGGGAGCGCGGCGGTAAGAGGGACGGCGTCTCTGCCTGTCAGGGGGCAAAGATGCCAATACTACACCAATATAGGGATGGTAGGGTGGTAGGCAGGGTGTTATTAGATCTGCCTAGGGGTCTCCACTCCCCCTTTCTCTAGTGTCTGGGCTTTCTTCCCGTCATCCCTTCGTGTTGCACTTAGTCTTTCTCACACTGTGCGTGACAGGCACCCATTCATTTGGTTCATTGACTGTACAATATTTTCAGAAATAAATGGAAATGTACCAAAGTTATATCCTCCGGATTTTTTAATTAGTGGTCCAAAGTAATACAACAAAAAAAACATTGTTTATCAACTTCCATGTTGCAATTTCAAAGAAGAAACAGAATAAACAGCCTGTGCAGCAGTAAAGGGCCCCCTAATTACTACTTGGTTGTACACCTTTTGGCATTGTTGACAGCCTCCAAACGTTTCTTGTAGCCATCTATAAGCTTCTTGCACTTCTCAGCTGGAATTCTCTCCCATTCTTCCTTTGCAGTTTGTTCAAGCTCTTGAATGTTTGCAGGGTTCTTTTTCTCAATGGCAGATTTAAGTTCACCCCAAAGATTTTCAATGGGATTGAGGTCAGGACTCATTGCTGGCCATTTTAAAACAGTCCATTTTTTCTTTTTCAACTATTCCTGTGTACTTTTGGATGTGTGCTTTGGGTCATTGTCTTGCTGGAGGACCCATGATCTTTGACTTAAACCAAGTTTTCTTGGGTAGGACATTTCACTCTAAAATCTCTTGATAATTCTCTGATTTCATGATTCCTGTGATACTGTACCAGATACGGCAAAGCAACCCCACAGCATTATTTATCTTCCACCATGGTTAACTGTTGGTAAGGTGTTCTTTTCCTTATAAGCTTTATTGCGCCGTCTGTAAACAAACTGTTGCTTTGCATTGCCAAAAAGCTCTATTTTTGTTTCATCTCTCCACAGAACATTTTCCCAGAAGGATTGTGGTTTGTCAAGGTACTCTTGGCAAAGATCAGTCGTTCCTTTTTATGTCATTTCTTCAGCAATGGTTTCTTCCTTGGCCTCTGCTTGATTTAGTGTGCGGCGTATGGTACTTGTTGAAACCATGACTCCAGACTGTTCCAGGTTGGCCTTTAGGTCTTTGGATGTTTGACGTGGTGTGTTTTCCACCATTAGCACCAACCTTCGAAGACATCTCTTGTCAATTTTCCTTTCCCCCGCGTTCAGGGAGGTTCTTGACGGTTCCATGCTTGGCAAATTTCTTAAATAACATTGTGCACTGTTGAAACTGGGATACAAGGTCTTTGGAGATGGCCTTATACTCTTTACAAGTCTTGAGATTGCTAATAATAGCAGTTCTGATGTCCTCAGACAGCTTCTTTGGTTTCACCATTGTGACAATGGAACAGGGTCTACCATGTGGCTTTTTAAAACACTGAAGTCATCATTCATTGGCTAATTCATGTCACATGGGCACCGACAATTAATCACAGGTGAATCTCTTTTGTGATTTACCACAGGCAAGTCAAAATGTGTTTCCATACTAAATTAACGTAAATGGTTCCAATACCAGTGTCACAGAAAGCTTTAGGTTTTTCTATTTTTCCCTCCCATTGTTTTTGGTTTTAAATTATTGTATATCATTTGCTCTTTTGTATGCAACACGAGTGCTCTATACAAAAAAACTTTCACTGGATTAATTTTTTCAGGAGATATTCCACATTATTACTTAAAGTTCATGGGTGTCAATAACAATAAACAGGACTATACTTGTATTGAGCGAGGCTGCGCATGTCTAGTCGGCACGTGACAGGATGTATGCAAACCGCATATTTGTGTCCATGTGACTGCCCACTCTTGCTGGCAATATCAAAGAATCGTAGAAAAGCGTAGAAAAATATCAGTCCAATTTTTATCCAAAAGAGAGGGACGATTTTTTTTCTCACTGGTCATCCGTGTGCAGTCCATATACAATCCATTTTTTTTACTCAGCAGCTATTAATCATTACCGGACCATTTACAGTTTCCTATGTTAAAGAACTGCAAGGTATATGTAACAATCAGATGTTACACTGATTGTAAGGCATAAGATTTTTCTCTCGCACTGTACAGATTTCAGAGAAATCGCAGCATGCGGAATACTGCTGAGAATAAATACGTAGATCTGCACGGCCTCATAGAGTAATATTGGTCCGAGCACAGAGCGACATTGGTCCGAGCACAGAGCGACATTGGTCCGAGCACAGAGCGACATTGGGCCGAGCACTGAGCGACATTGGGCCGAGCACAGAGTGACATTGGGCCGAGCACAGAGCGACATTGGGCCGAGCACTGAGCGACATTGGGCCGAGCACTGAGCGACATTGGGCCGAGCACAGAGTGACATTGGGCCGAGCACAGAGCGACATTGGTCCGAGCACTGAGCGACATTGGTCCGAGCACTGAGCGACATTGGTCCGAGCACAGAGCGACATTGGTCCGAGCACAGAGCGATATTGGTCTGAGCACAGAGCGACATTGGTCCGAGCACAGAGCGACATTGGTCCGAGCACTGAGCGACATTGGTCCGAGCACTGAGCGACATTGGTCCGAGCACAGAGCGACATTGGTCCGAGCACTGAGCGACATTGGTCCGAGCACAGAGCGACATTGGTCCGAGCACAGAGCGACATTGGGCCGAGCACAGAGTGACATTGGGCCGAGCACAGAGCGACATTGGTCCGAGCACTGAGTGACATTGGTCCGAGCACTGAGCGACATTGGTCCGAGCACAGAGCGACATTGGTCCGAGCACAGAGCGACATTGGTCCGAGCACAGAGCGACATTGGGCCGAGCACTGAGCGACATTGGGCCGAGCACAGAGCGACATTGGTCCGAGCACAGAGCGACATTGGTCCGAGCACAGAGCGACATTGGTCCGAGCACTGAGCGACATTGGTCCGAGCACAGAGCGACATTGGTCCGAGCACAGAGCGACATTGGGCCGAGCACTGAGCGACATTGGGCCGAGCACAGAGCGACATTGGGCCGAGCACAGAGCGACATTGGTCCGAGCACTGAGCGACATTGGTCCGAGCACTGAGCGACATTGGTCCGAGCACAGAGCGACATTGGTCCGAGCACTGAGCGACATTGGTCCGAGCACAGAGCGACATTGGTCCGAGCACAGAGCGACATTGGTCCGAGCACAGAGCGACATTGGTCCGAGCACTGAGCGACATTGGTCCGAGCACTGAGCGACATTGGGACGAGCACAGAGTGACATTGGGCCGAGCGCTGTCCTTTTGACATGGGCTTGCACCCGTCCGAGCTAGGGTATGTGCACACGGTGCGTTTTTTTATAAGGTAAATCCACGCGGCATTGTCCTCAAAAACGCACTGCAACCCTTATCCCAGCATTTTCTATGAGAATTTGGAAGCTCTGTGCACATGATCAGGAATTTTCCTGACAGGATTTCATGTGCGTTTAAATGAGGAGCATGTTCATTCGTTGTGCGGCTTTCCTATACAATGCATTGGAAAAACGCACGGAATTTCCGCATCATTTTTGCCACCAAGAGGTGCAGAACCTTAGAGAAACGCTGCAGAAATTTCTGCAAGCAAATCCTGATGATGCGCACATAGCCTTATACACCGCGCGCATAGCCTTATTATGCAAATAATATTTTCTCAGATTTTCCCAAATTACCTATATGAATTGCAGTCATTGTAATTTTCCAGTCAAATAACTATTAGAGTACAATTGAAAGGTTTTTGTACAAACTGCCTATGATAACAGTATATTTTTTAAAAAAATTAAAAACTCAAACTGCACTCAAAATGCATGTTCCAAATTATTGTGCACAGCAGAGTTTTCAACCTTTTCATTTTAATAAAGAACAAAAAAATGGTCATTTTTGAAATTATAAGCATTAGCAGGTTATTACAAACTGAAATCAAACAGTTTTCAACTCAAAAGTTTATTCTAGGTGATGTTACATTTGCACATAGGACCGCTTGTTCGAAAGGAGCTTCTGAACTCTCTCGTCCATTGAATTTGTCAGGTTTTGGATGGTTTCTGCTTCAATTGTTTTGCATGAGGACAGAATACCCTCCCAGAGCTGTTGCTTGGATGTGAACTGCCTCCCGCCATCATAGACACTCCTTTTGATGATGCTCCAGAGGTTCTCAATGGGGTTGAGGTCAGGGGAGCATGGGTGCCACACCATAAGTTTGTCCCCTTTTATGCCCATAGCAGCCAGAGATGCAGATGTGTTATGTGCAGCATGAGACGGTGCATTATCATGCATGAAAATGATCTTGCTGCGGAATACACGGTTCTTCTTCTTGAACCATGGCAGGAAGTGCTGTTTGAGAAACTCAACATACATTATGGAGTTCATCTTTACCCCTTCAGGGATCCTAAAAGGGCCAACAATCTCTCTCCCCATGATTCCAGCCCAAAACATTACTCCACCTCCTCCTTGTTAGCGCCGTAGCCGTGTTTGCATGGGGTGTCCATTAACCAGCCATCCTCCACTCCATCCATCTGGACCATCGAGATCATTTCATGCATGATAATGCCCCGTCTCATGCTGCACATAACACATCTGCATCTCTGGCTGCTATGGGCATAAAAGGGGACAAACTTATGGTGTGGCACCCATGCTCCCCTGACCTCAACCCCATTGAGAACCTCTGGAGCATCATCAAAAGGAGTGTCTATGATGGCGGGAGGCAGTTCACATCTAAGCAACAGCTCTGGGAGGGTATTCTGTCCTCATGCAAAACAATTGAAGCAGAAACCATCCAAAACCTGACAAATTCAATGGACGAGAGAGTTCAGAAGCTCCTTTCGAACAAGGGGTCCTATGTACAAATGTAACATCGCCTAGAATAAAGTTTTGAGTTGAAAACTGTTTGATTTCAGTTTGTAATAACCTGCTAATGCTTATAATTTAAAAAATGACCATTTTTTTGTTCTTTATTAAAATGAAAAGGTTGAAAACTCTGCTGTGCATAATAATTTGGAACATGCATTTTGAGTGCAGTTTGAGTTTTTTATTTTTGTAAAAATATACTGTTATCATAGGCAGTTTGTACAAAAACCTTTCAATTGTACTCTAATAGTTATTTGACTGGAAAATTACAATGACTGCAATTCATATAGGTAATTTGGGAAAATCTGAGAAAATATTATTTGCATAATAATTTGGAACACAGTGTATACCGTGCGCATAGCCTTATATACCGTGCACATAGCCGTATATACCGTGCACATAGCCGTATATACCGTGCACATAGCCTTATACACCGTGCACATAGCCTTATATAACGTGCACATAGCCTTATATAACGTGCATATAGCCTTATATACCGTGCACATAGCCTTATATAACGTGCATATAGCCTTATATACCGTGCACATAGCCTTATATACCGTGCACATAGCCTTATACACCGTGCACATAGCCTTATACACCGTGCACATAGCCTTATACACCGTGCACATAGCCTTATACACCGTGCACATAGCCTTATATAAGGCGCACATAGCCTTATATACCGCGCACATAGCCGTATATACCGCGCACATAGCCGTATATACCGCGCACATAGCCTTATACACCGTGCACATAGCCTTATATACCGCGCACATAGCCTTATATACCGCGCACATAGCCTTATATACCGCGTACATAGCCTTATATACCGTGCACATAGCCTTATATACCGAGTACATAGCCTTATATACCGCGCACATAGCCTTATATACCGCGCACATAGCCTTATATACCGCGTACATAGCCTTATATACAGTGTACATTGTCATGGTACCTAGTTTTCCCTGTCCTGCATTTCTGTATAAAATGTCATGATGTGATGTAGGTACCCATGCCCTTTCCCAGATCTTTGTTCCTCAACCATAATTTAACTTGGGCTTGTGTCAACACCGCTAGAGGACTCCCCATTGTTCTCTTAAGCAGGGGGAGAACTCACAGTACACATCTTTATAGACACAACGGAGCCATGCCATGGACTAAACCATCGACTAGGAGGGGGGAAACCTCTCCTCCCCTACCTTTGGGCTGTTCCCGGTAGCCCAAGACAATGGACTTATGCGTGACCAGTGTTGTGTTGGGAGATCTCTGGAGGAAGAAGAGTGGGGGCTCTTAGCTGCGGCAAGACCTCACGCCCGTCGGTGATTGTGGACTTATTATGGACCTTAGGAATAACATGGATTTTTGATTTGGTATGCTGCCTGCCTTAATAAAGCCCGTTGGATCGTTCTTAGTCCGGTGGTCTCTTCTTGCTCTGCCGCATACCCCGTCACAAACTGGTTGGCAGCGGTGGGATCAGAGCAGAAGGAATGGAGGACAACGGCCCATCAACTGCTGGAACCAGAGCCTCAGAGTACAAGAACTGGACTGTGGTGAGCTTACAAACAAAGGCCCGTGAACTGGGGGTCAGCTACAAGGGACTCTCAAAGGAGCAGCTAACTGAGGCTTTGGAAGGAGTTCGCCTGCAAGAGGACGCTGAGGAAGCACCTCCACGGCCAATGGAGGAAAGGCGACAGGCAGAGGTAAATACCCAAAAAAGTCAGTGGGCTGTGTGGTACGAGGAGGAGATGGCAATGATGGGAGAGGAGGTCTCCATAGACTATAAAATGGAGGTCATGCGAGGAGCTAAGGAGATGGCATTGCAGGAGAGGCAGATAGCTTTGGAAACAGCTAGAAGCGCCAGACAGACTGTAAACCCAGCACCCACCATGAGGGAACTCCCCATAGTGTCCCACAAAGATTTCAAGCCGTTCCAGGAGGCTGCAGGTGACATTGAGGGCTTCTTCCAGGACTTTGAGCATCAGTGTCGATTAATGGAAGTCCCAGAAAGGGAGCGAGGCCGACATCTGGTGGGGCTCTTAGAGGGTGGAACTGCCGCAGCCTATAGAGCTATGGTCCCTCGGGGGGACTGTGAGTATGCAGACATTAAACGGACTATTCTGGAACACTACGCTGTGACCCCAGACACGTATAGGACCCAGTTTCGTACTTTGGCCTGTGATGAGGAGGTGTCCTTCAAGATGTATGCCCACAGACTCAAACAAATATGTCATCGCTGGCTGGAGGGAGAGGAGGCCTTAACTTGGGGGGGCCTTCCTCCAGGTCATCTTGAAAGAGCAGTTTTACTTCAAGTGTCCCGCTGAGATCCGAGAATGGGTGCGTGAAAGGAGACCAGCCACGGTGGAGGAAGCTGCAGCTCTAGCGGATGAGGCTCTCACCATCAAGCCTCAATGGAAAAAACTACTACTCAGTGAGAAAAGAACTACCAGCCCCACGACGATGGTGGCCCCTGGTCCTTCGGCCTCCCATACTCACCATCCCAATAGACCATCCACTCATGGTGACCTTCGTGTGACTGTGCCTCGCATTACTCCTGCTCCGCCTTCGGGACTACGACGCGGAGGAAGAGTCCCAGAGCGCAGATGTTATAGATGTGGGCAGCCTGGGCATCTGCAATTCCAATGTCCAGGTGTTCGGAGGCAGGACAGCTACAGACCGCCTTTGCCGGTTCATTATCTACAGACACCCTCACCAGGAGAAGAGCTGGATTCAGTCCCTGACGACTTGCCAAGTGACTCCGATACCCTGGCTCCCATACCAGGAGTCTATGGGGTGCGAGCCCCAGCCACCTGTTCTTCTGACCGTCAGCACAAACATCTACAGGAGGTCGTGCTGGATGGCCAAAAGGTTGTCGGCTTCCGTGACACTGGGGCTTTTCTCACCATAGCCGATTCCCGCGTACTTCAGCCAGAAGCAATTCAAAAGGGACCAGGAATTGCCATTGAATTGGCTGGAGGCACCCAGAGATATATTCCAAGGTGGCCGAGGCCCTGGTTACCATTTTCACCAGAGTAGGATTTCCCAGTGAGATCTTGTCGGACCAAGGCTCCCAGTTCATGTCAGAACTAGTCCAGTGTCTGTGGCGCACCTGTGGAGTACGAGCGATTCGAACGACACCGTATCATCCACAAACAAATGGACTTTGTGAACGATTTAACGGCACTCTGAAGAATATGCTCAGGGCCTTCACGGACAAAGATTCAGACTGGGAGAAGTAACTGCCCCATCTCTTGTTTGCCTATCAGGAAGTTCCTCAGGAGTCCACCGGGTTTTCCCCCTTTGAACTCCTCTATGGAAGAAAGGTCCGAGGACCCTTAACTCTGCTCAATGAATACTGGGCGGGGCAAGTTGAAGATACAGGAGCCCCTGTTGTCCCTTATGTCCTAAAGCTGCGAGAAACCCTGGCTCAACTTGCTAGTTTCGCCCAGAGTCATGTGCATATGGCTCAAACCCGACAGAAGACCTGGTATGACCGTAAAGCACGCTATCGGGAGTTTGTAGAAGGACAACTGGTCTTAATGATTATTCCCCATCCACAAAATAAACTGCAGACCACGTGGGAGGGTCCCTTCCGGGTTCTCAAGAAACTAAATGACACCAATTACCTTCTTGCTCTAGATCAGGGGTCTCAAACACGCGGCCCGCGGGCCTCATTCGGCCCCTGAGGCTGCTTTATGCGGCCCGCAGGCACAGACCCCTTGATGATCCCGACCAGGTCCAGGAGGAGCCGCCGACAGCAGCGCTGCATTGCCGCACAGAGACTGTTTCCCAGCACTGCATTTCCAATGCCAGCCGCCGGTAAATCAGAGGCCAGCAGCTGATATCTGCGTGTCGGCGCAGCGAGTATGATGTCATTGCCATATGCAGACGTCAGCTGCTGGCCTCTGATTGGCCGGCGGCTGACATTGAAAATGCTGTGCTGGGAGACAGTCTCTGTGCGGCAATGCAGCGCTGCTGTCGGCGGCTCCTCCTGGACTAGGTCGGGATCGTCAAGGGGTCTGACTCTGTGGTGCCTGCGGGCCACATCTGCAGGAAGGCCGCCGAGGGAACGGAGGACAGGTGAGAATCATCTTTTTTTTTTTTATGTGTGTGAAGAACAGCACAGGGGGCACATAGCCACAAGAGGGGACCTGGATGGGGCACATAGCCACAGGATGGGGACCTGGATGGGGCACATAGCCACAAGATGGGGACCTGGATGGGGCACATAGCCACAAGATGGGGACCTGGATGGGGAACATAGCCACAGGATGGGGTCCTGGATGGGGCACATAGCCACAAGATGGGGACCTGGATGGGGCACATAGCCACAAGATGGGGACCTGGATGGGGCACATAGCCACAAGATGGGGATCTGGATGGGGCACATAGCCACAAGATGGGGATCTGGATGGGGCACATAGCCACAAGATGGGGACCTGGATGGGGCACATAGCCACAAGATGGGGACCTGGATGGGGCACATAGCCACAAGATGGGGATCTGGATGGGGCACATAGCCACAAGATGGGGACCTGGATGGGGCACATAGCCACAAGATGGGGACCTGGATGGGGCACATAGCCACAAGATGGGGACCTGGATGGGGCACATAGCCACAAGATGGGGATCTGGATGGGGCACATAGCCACAAGATGGAGACCTGGATGGGGCACATAGCCACAAGATGGGGACCTGGATGAGGCACATAGCCACAGGATGGGGACCTGGATGGGGCACATTACTACAAGATGGGGACTTGGATGGGGAACATTACTACAAGATGTTTGCCATTATTACTATATGATGCTAATTGTAAGACAATATTACTGAATGTGGCCAATTGGGGGAAACAAAATTGTAAAAATCAAAAAAATAAAAACAAAGCATGAAAAAATATTGGGCACTAAAAATGCTGTTTTATATGTAAACTAAAGTAAACACAAAAAAGTGCACGTTTATTATCGCCACATCCATAACGACCCAAGCCATAAAAAAATAAACACGGAAAAAATGTTCAAAAGGTGTATACAAAAAAAAATGGTATCACTAAAAATGTCACATTGAACAAAGAATGCGGCCCCCCAAATTCAAATTTTTTCCATGTGCGGCCCATATACCCAGCCGAGTTTGAGACCCCTGCTCTAGATGATCAGGGACTAAGACAAAAGACTGTCCATGTGAATATGATTAAGGAATACCACGACCGGAACCTTCCAATGATAGCAAGCTGTCGGCTAGCTTCCGAAGACGGTCCCCGAGGAAGAGGACTCCCTACCGGATCTCGTGGAAGCCACGAGAGCCCCGTCCACTGTGGAACAGGTTCCTCTGGGAGATCACCTGGACCCCTTACAGAAAGACCAGATGCTGGGAGTGCTTCAACAGAGACGGGCTGCTTTCTCATCTCAACCAGGTCGAACCACCGTCACCCAACATCATGTAGACACTCAGGGTATCCGTCCCATACATCAGGCTCCTTACCGGGTACCTGAATCAGTTCGAAACACCATGCAGCACGAACTAGAGGAGATGTTACAGCTGGGGGTAATCCAGGCCTCTCATAGCCCTTGGGCCTCTCCTGTGGTGTTAGTACCAAAGAAGGATGGGAGTACTCGATTTTGTGTGGACTACAGACGACTTAATGACCATACTGTCAGTGATCCTTACCCAATGCCCCGTATTGACGAACTTCTAGACCGAATGGCTGGATCCCGATATGTCACTACCTTAGATCACAGTAAGGGATACTGGCAAATTCCTCTGACGGAGGGAGAGGACGGTCCGCATGAATTTCTAAGCATGCCTTTTGGAATGAAAAATGCCCCGGCAACCTTCCAGAGAATGGTAGATCAGATCCTCTGGGGATGTGGGGACTTTGCTTGTGCCTACTTAGATGATATTGCCGTCTTCAGCCAGACGTGGGAGGAACATCTGAATCAAGTAGCCGTTATTCTTGACCTGATTCTTGCAGCCGGCCTAACCATTCGACCCGATAAATGTCAATTGGGGATGGGTGAAGTCCAGTACCTAGGGCATAGAGTAGGGGGAGGGAAGCTCGGTCCAGAACCTGCAAAAATCCAGGCTATTAGAGACTGGCCTGTACCCCAAACTAAGAAACAAATTATGGCTTTTTTGGGCACTGCTAGCTACTGTAGCGTCGGCGTCCCTGCCTCTTGCTAGGCAGGGACGCTGTTCCCCTCACCTCTCCACTCCGTGCCCGGCGTCCTCCTCCCGCTCTGCTGGCAGCGCGCGCTGCTTCCCGGCCACTGTGCTTAGGGCGCGCGCGCGCTCCCCCTCTCTTAAATGGGCCGCGCGCGCCGTCCTAAGGAGTCCCCGGCCAATGGCCGGAGGACCTCACCATATATAAGGCACCTCCTCCAAAATGGAGGTGCCCGAGCAATGTTGTTGCAAAGCCTTCACTCTGCTTCAGCCCTCAGGTCCCGTTACCAGTTACCTGCCAGTCACCTGTCAGATTCCTGCTTGATACCTGCCTGATATCCGTTTACCTGCTTGCAAGCCTGCGGTCCGACGGTCTGCCTTCCGACACCTGTCAGTCTGTCTATGGACCAGCCTGCCTGCTCACCTGGGAGCGCTCATCTGCTACCTGCCTGCTAGCCTGCCTGGAGGCTCCGCCGTCACTTGCCGTGACCACCTGCCTGTCCAGAGACTCTTGTCCGCTCACCTGGGAGCGCTCATCTGCTACCTGCCTGCTAGCCTACCCGGAGGCTCCGCCGTCACTTGCCGTGACCACCTGCCTGTCCAGAGACTCTTGCCTGCTCACCTGGGAGCGCTCACCTGCTACCTGCCTGCTAGCCTACCTGGAGGCTCTGCCGTCACTTGCCGTGACCACCTGCCTGTCCAGAGACTCTCGCCCGCTCACCTGGGAGCGCTCACCAGTCACCTGCCTGCTGTCCTTCTACCCAGAGACTGTCTCTGTCACTTGCCGTGAGTACCCGTCCTTCTACCCAGAGACTGTCCCTGTCACTTGCCGTGACTACCTGCCCTTCTACCCAGAGACTGTCCCTGTCACTTGCCGTGACTACCTGCCCTTTTACCCAGAGACTGTCCCTGTCACTTGCCGTGACTACCTGCCCGTCTTCCCTGGGATCCACCCGCTTCCTTACAAGGACCGCCCCCTTGTATAGTTGCTCAGAGGTTCCGCCTCCCAGACCCGTTACAGCTACTACCGAAATTTTTTTTCTCATTTTAGTACTGTGGCCAAGCCTCTTACCGACCTGACCAAGAAAACGATGCCCAGGCTGGTAATCTGGACTCCAGCCTGTGAGGAGGCTTTTAACCGGCTGAAGGACGCCCTGGTCTGTGACCCTGTTCTGGCTGCTCCGGACTACAAGAGGCGATTCATTGTGCAGACGGACGCCTCTGCTTATGGATTGGGAGCTGTACTCAGCCAGGTGAATGCAGTGGGGGACGAACACCCCGTCGCCTACCTCAGCAGGAAACTGCTGGACCGAGAAGTGGCCTATGCAACTGTGGAAAAAGAATGTCTGGCTATAGTGTGGGCCCTCTGGAAACTAAAGCCGTATCTGTATGGCCGAGAATTCACTGTGGTTACTGATCACAATCGCCTCACTTGGCTGAACAGAGCCTCTGGGGACAATGGATGCTTACTACAATGGAGCCTGGCTCTGCAGCCCTATAACTTTACAGTACAGTATAGAAGAGGCAGCCAACACCAAAATGCAGATGGACTGTCCAGGCAAGAGGAGCCCTGAGTCCGGTCAGCCCCGCCTGTGTGTACTTAACAAGCGACCAGTAGAGGTCCCTCGTACGTACACAAAATTGGAGGGGAAGGAATTGTCATGGTACCTAGTTTTCCCTGTCCAGCATTTCTGTATAAAATGTCATGATGTGATGTAGGTACCCATGCCCTTTCCCAGATCTTTGTTCCTCAACCATAATTTAACTTGGGCTTGTGTCAAAACCGCTAGAGGACTCACCATTGTTCTCTTAAGCAGGGGGAGAACTCACAGTACACATCTTTATAGACACATCGGAGCCATGCCATGGACTAAACCATCGACTAGGAGGGGGGAAACCTCTCCTCCCCTACCCTTGGGCTGTTCCCGGTAGCCCAAGACAATGGACTTATGCATGACCAGTGTTGTGTTGGGAGATCTCTGGAGGAAGAAGAGTGGGGGCTCTTAGCTGCGGCAAGACCTCACGCCCGTCAGTGATTGTGGACTTATTATGGACCTTAGGAATAACATGGATTTTTGATTTGGTATGCTGCCTGCCTTAATAAACCCCGCTGGATCGTTCTTAGTCCGGTGGTCTCTTCTTGCTCTGCCGCATACCCCGTCACATACATAGCCTTATATACCGTGCACGTAGCCTTATATACCGTGTACATAGCCTTATACACCGCGCACATAGCCTTATATACCGCGCACGTAGCCTTATACACCGCGCACGTAGCCTTATACACCGCGCACGTAGCCTTATACACCGCGCACGTAGCCTTATACACCGCGCACGTAGCCTTATACACCGCGCACATAGCCTTATACACCGCGCACATAGCCGTATATACCGCATACATAGCCTTATACACCGTGCACATAGCCTTATACACCGCGCACATAGCCTTATATACCACGTACATAGCCTTATACACCGCGCACATAGCCTTATACACCGCGCACATAGCCTTATATAGCGCGCACATAGCCTTATATACCGTGCACGGAGCCTTATATACCGTGCACGTAGCCTTATACACCGTGTACATAGCCTTATATACCGCGCACATAGCCTTATACAACGTGCACGTAGCCTTATATACCGTGCACGTAGCCTTATACACCGCGCACATAGCCTTATACACCGTGCACGTAGCCTTATACACCGTGCACGTAGCCTTATACACCGCGTACGTAGCCTTATACACCGTGTACGTAGCCTTATACACCGTGCACGTAGCCTTATATACCGCGCACGTAGCCTTATATACCGTGCACGTAGCCTTATACACCGTGCACGTAGCCTTATACACCGCGTACGTAGCCTTATACACCGTGTACGTAGCCTTATACACCGTGCACGTAGCCTTATATACCGCGCACGTAGCCTTATATACCGTGCACGTAGCCTTATACACCGTGCACGTAGCCTTATACACCGCGTACGTAGCCTTATACACCGTGTACGTAGCCTTATACACCGTGCACGTAGCCTTATATACCGCGCACGTAGCCTTATATACCGTGCACGTAGCTTTATATACCGTGCATGTAGCCTTATATACCGTGCACGTAACCTTATATACCGTGCACGTAGCCTTATATACCGTGCACGTAGCCTTATATATCGCACACATAGCCTTATACACCGGGCACATAGCCTTATACACCGTGCACGTAGTCTTATATACCGTGCACGTAGCCTTATATACCGTGCACGTAGCCTTATATACCGTGCAAGTAGCTTTATATACCGTGCACGTAGCTTTATATACCGTGCACGTAGCCTTATATACCGTGCACGTAACCTTATATACCGTGCAAATAGCCTTATATACCGTGCACGTAGCCTTATATATCGCACACATAGCCTTATACACCGGGCACATAGCCTTATACACCGTGCACATAGTCTTATATACCGTGCACGTAGCCTTATACACCGTGCACGTAGCCTTATATACCGTGCACGTAGCCTTATATACCGCGCACGTAGCCTTATACACCGTGTACGTAGTCTTATACACCGTGCACATAGCCTTATATACCGTGCACGTAGCTTTATATACCGTGCACGTAGCCTTATATACCGTGCACGTAGCCTTATATACCGTGCACGTAGCCTTATATACCGTGCACGTAGCCTTATATGCCGTGCACGTAGCCTTAAACACCGCGTACGTAGCCTTATATACCGCGCACATAGCCTTATACACCGTGTACATAGCCTTATACACCGTGCACGTAGCCTTATATACCGTGCACGTAGCCTTATATACCGCGCACGTAGCCTTATATACCGTGCACGTAGCTTTATATACCGTGCACGTAGCCTTATATACTGTGCACGTAACCTTATATACCGTGTACATAGTCTTATATACCGTGCACGTAGCCTTATATACCGTGCACGTAACCTTATATACCGTGCACGTAGCCTTATATACCGTGCACGTAGCCTTATATATCGCACACATAGCCTTATACACCGGGCACATAGCCTTATACACCGTGCACATAGTCTTATATACCGTGCACGTAGCCTTATATACCGTGCACGTAGCCTTATATACCGTGCACGTAGCCTTATACACCGCGTACGTAGCCTTATATACCGCGCACGTAGCCTTATACACCGTGTACATAGCCTTATACACCGTGCACGTAGCCTTATATACCGTGCACGTAGCCTTATATACCGTGCACGTAGCCTTATATACCGCGCACATAGCCTTATATACCGTGCACGTAGCCTTATATACCGCGTACGTAGCCTTATATACCGCGCACGTAGCCTTATATACCGCGCACATAGCCTTATATACCGTGCACGTAGCCTTATATACCGCGTACGTAGCCTTATATACCGCGTACGTAGCCTTATATACCGCGCACATAGCCTTATATACCGTGCACGTAGCCTTATATACCGCGTACGTAGCCTTATATACCGCGCACGTAGCCTTATACACCGTGTACATAGCCTTATACACCGTGCACGTAGCCTTATATACCGTGCACGTAGCCTTATATACCGCGTACGTAGCCTTATATACCGCGCACGTAGCCTTATATACCGCGCACATAGCCTTATATACCGTGCACGTAGCCTTATATACCGCGTACGTAGCCTTATATACCGCGTACGTAGCCTTATATACCGCGCACATAGCCTTATATACCGTGCACGTAGCCTTATATACCGCGCACATAGCCTTATATACCGTGCACGTAGCCTTATATACCGCGTACGTAGCCTTATATACCGCGCACGTAGCCTTATACACCGTGTACATAGCCTTATACACCGTGCACATAGCCTTATATACCGTGCACGTAGCCTTATACACCGCGCACGTAGCCTTATATACCGTGCACGTAGCTTTATATACCGTGTACATAGTCTTATATACCGTGCACGTAGCCTTATACACCGCGCACGTAGCCTTATATACCGTGCACGTAACCTTATATACCGTGTACATAGTCTTATATACCGTGCATGTAGCCTTATATACCGCGCACGTAGCCTTATATACCGTGCACGTAGCCTTATATACCGTGCACGTAGCCTTATATACCGTGCACGTAACCTTATATACCGTGTACATAGTCTTATACACCGCGCACGTAGCCTTATATACCGTGTACATAGCCTTATATACCGCGCACGTAGCTTTATATACCGTGTACATAGCTTTATATACCGTGTACATAGTCTTATATACCGCGCACGTAGCTTTATATACCGTGTACATAGTCTTATATACCGCGCACGTAGCTCTGATCAGTGACAGCAGTGTGATGGGATTCTCTGGAGAAGATGGAATATAAAATGTCTCCATCTTCTCCAGTCTCGGAGATCAGACTGCAGCTTGATGTCATCCGAGTGCAGCTTGATGGTTCCCATAGACTTGTATGAGTGCGGGGCCTCTGACCTCAGGGTGAGATCTGCCAGATAAAACGTGCCTCAGCGCTGCCCATAGAATAACATTGGACCACTGCTGTCCGCTGTATATGCTGGTGTGAAAGAGCCCTTACTGTTCAATCAGTGCAGGAAACTGACAAAGGGCGATATCCAGCAGCACATATATTTCCAGGAGTAATAACAGAGGAACAACAATGGAATGGCCGGGTGAGGAGACGGCAGACCGGCTCCATCTCCATCTCCCCGGCCGCACCAAAGCCGCATGCCGCACACTCCGCCGTAGACACGACTGACGTATCCACAGAGTTTTCTAGGATTCCCCACAAACCATGAAGGGATAAGCCCCGCCCCTTCCTGTGCTATCACGTGACCGCGCCTGTATCTCTAGTCCATAGCGCTGCACGGATAATACGATCATGTGATCTCTTTTAACCCTCTCCGCTCCGAGCTGTACGGAGTCGGCTCCCTGCCTGACGTCACGAGCCGACATTCCATTGGCCGTCCCCGAGGACGAAGGTCTGCGCGATGGAGGTTTACGTCCCGACGTTTCGGTATGAAGAGAGCGACCTGGAGAGGGGATACACGGTAGGGAGGCTGAGCCTGGCGGCGGGTGGTGGCCCCGGGCTGAGCGGGGGCTGTATGAGCACAGTGTACTGACAGCCCAATGCACCTTGTGGTAAGACAACGGGGAGACCGGCCGGGGTGTCGGTGTGTGGCCGGTAAGCCTGACCGTCACTAGCCCGGAGAGCTGGGGCTTCATGGCTCCCATGGCAACAGCTGCCAAAAATCGTCTGCGCTCTGATTGGTCGCCAGGTGTTTTGACTCCTGAAGGAAGATTTTCCGCAGCAGAATCCACACTGTGCTGCTACCATAGGGGACGTCCACAGCAGCAGAATCCACACCAAATCCACACTGTGCTGCTACCATAGGGGACGTCCACAGCAGCAGAATCCACACCAAATCCACACTGTGCTGCTACCATAGGGGACGTCCACAGCGGCAGAATCCACACCAAATCCACACTGTGCTGCTACCATAGGGGACGTCCACAGCGGCAGAATCCACACCAAATCCACACTGTGCTGCTACCATAGGGGACGTCCACAGCAGCAGAATCCACAGCAAATCCACACTGTGCTGCTACCATAGGGGACGTCCACAGCAGCAGAATCCACAGCAAATCCACACTGTGCTGCTACCATAGGGGACGTCCACAGCAAATCCACACTGTGCTATTACCATAGGGGACGTCCACAGCAGCAGAATCCACACCAAATCCACACTGTGCTATTACCATAGGGGACGTCCACAGCAGCAGAATCCACACCAAATCCACACTGTGCTATTACCATAGGGGACGTCCACAGCAGCGGAATCCACACTAAATCCACACTGTGCTATTACCACAAAGGACGTCCACAGCAGCAGAATCCACACCAAATCCACACTAATGCTATTACCACAAGGGACGTCCACAGCAGCAGAATCCACACCAAAACCACACTGTGCTATTACCATAGGGCACGTCCACAGCATCAGAATCCACACCAAATCCACACTGTGCTGCTACCATAGGGGACGTCCACAGCAGCAGAATCCACACCAAATCCACACTGTGCTATTACCATGGGGGACGTCCACGGCAGCAGAATCCACACCAAATCCACACTGTGCTGCTACCATAGGGGACGTCCACGGCAGCAGAATCCACACCAACTCCACACTGTGCTATTACCATAGGGGACATCCACAGCAGCAGAATCCACACCAACTCCACACTGTGCTATTACCATAGGAGACGTCCACGGCAGCAGAATCCACACCAACTCCACACTGTGCTGCTACCATATCGGACGTCCACAGCAGCAGAATCCACACTGTGCTATTACCCTAGGGGACTTCCACAGCATCAGAATCCACACCAAATCCACACTGTGCTATTACCATAGGGGACGTCCACAGCAGCAGAATCCACACCAAATCCACACTGTGCTATTACCATAGGGGACGTCCACAGCAGCAGAATCCACACCAAATCCACACTGTGCTATTACCATAGGGGACGTCCACAGCAGCAGAATCCACACCTTATCCACACTGTGCTATTACCATAGGGGACGTCCACAGCAGCAGAATCCACACCAAATCAACACTGTGCTATTACCACAGGGGACGTCCACGGCAGCAGAATCCACACTGTGCTATTACCATAGGGGACGTCCACGGCAGCAGAATCCACACCAAATCCACACTGTGCTATTACCATAGGGGACGCCCACAGCAGCAGAATCCACACCAAATCCACACTGTGCTATTACCATAGGGGACGTCCACAGCAGCAGAATCCACACCAAATCCACACTGTGCTATTACCACAGGGGACGTGCACAGCAGCAAAATCCACACCAAATCCACACTGTGCTATTACCACAGGGGATATCCACAGCAGCAGAATCCACACCAAATCCACACTGTGCTATTACCACAGGGGATGTCCACAGCAGCAGAATCCTCACCAAATCCACACTGTGCTATTACCATAGGGGACGTCCACAGCAGCGGAATCCACACTAAATCCACACTGTGCTATTACCACAGAGGACGTCCACAGCAGCAGAATCCACACCAAATCCACACTAATGCTATTACCACAAGGGACGTCCACAGCAGCAGAATCCACACCAAAACCACACTGTGCTATTACCATAGGGCACGTCCACAGCATCAGAATCCACACCAAATCCACACTGTGCTGCTACCATAGGGGACGTCCACAGCAGCAGAATCCACACCAAATCCACACTGTGCTATTACCATGGGGGACGTCCACGGCAGCAGAATCCACACCAAATCCACACTGTGCTGCTACCATAGGGGACGTCCACGGCAGCAGAATCCACACCAACTCCACACTGTGCTATTACCATAGGGGACGTCCACAGCAGCAGAATCCACACCAACTCCACACTGTGCTATTACCATAGGAGACGTCCACGGCAGCAGAATCCACACCAACTCCACACTGTGCTGCTACCATATCGGACGTCCACAGCAGCAGAATCCACACTGTGCTATTACCCTAGGGGACTTCCACAGCATCAGAATCCACACCAAATCCACACTGTGCTATTACCATAGGGGACGTCCACAGCAGCAGAATCCACACCAAATCCACACTGTGCTATTACCATAGGGGACGTCCACAGCAGCAGAATCCACACCAAATCCACACTGTGCTATTACCATAGGGGACGTCCACAGCAGCAGAATCCACACCAAATCCACACTGTGCTATTACCATAGGGGACGTCCACAGCAGCAGAATCCACACCTTATCCACACTGTGCTATTACCATAGGGGACGTCCACAGCAGCAGAATCCACACCAAATCAACACTGTGCTATTACCACAGGGGACGTCCACGGCAGCAGAATCCACACTGTGCTATTACCATAGGGGACGTCCACGGCAGCAGAATCCACACCAAATCCACACTGTGCTATTACCATAGGGGACGCCCACAGCAGCAGAATCCACACCAAATCCACACTGTGCTATTACCATAGGGGACGTCCACAGCAGCAGAATCCACACCAAATCCACACTGTGCTATTACCACAGGGGACGTGCACAGCAGCAAAATCCACACCAAATCCACACTGTGCTATTACCACAGGGGATATCCACAGCAGCAGAATCCACACCAAATCCACACTGTGCTATTACCACAGGGGATGTCCACAGCAGCAGAATCCTCACCAAATCCACACTGTGCTATTACCACAGGGGATGTCCACAGCAGCAGAATCCACACCAAATCCACACTGTGCTGTTACCATACGGGACGTCCACAGCAGCAGAATCCACACCAAATCCACACTGTGCTGCTACCATAGGGGACGTCCACGGCAGCAGAATCCACACCAAATCAACACTGTGCTATTACCATAGGGGACGTCCACACCAGCAGAATCCACACCAAATCCACACTGTGCTATTACCATAGGAGACGTCCACGGCAGCTGAATCCACACCAACTCCACACTGTGCTGCTACCATAGGGGACGTCCACAGCAGCAGAATCCACACCAAATCCACACTGTGCTATTACCATAGGGGACTTCCACAGCAGCAGAATCCACACCAAATCCACACTGTGCTATCACCATAGGGGACGTCCACAGCAGCAGAATCCACACCAAATCCACACTGTGCTACTACCATAGGGGACGTCCACAGCAGCAGAATCCACACCAAATCCACACTGTGCTATTACCATAGGGGACGTCCACAGCAGCAGAATCCACACCAAATCCACACTGTGCTATTACCATAGGGGACGTCCACAGCAGCAGAATCCACACCAAATCCACACTGTGCTTTTACCATAGGGGACGTCCACAGCAGCAGAATCCACACCAAATCCACACTGTGCTACTACCATAGGGGACGTCCACAGCAGCAGAATCCACACCAAATCCACACTGTGCTATTACCATAGGGGACGTCCACAGCAGCAGAATCCACACCAAATCCACACTGTGCTATTACCATAGGGGACGTCCACGGCAGCAGAATCCACACCAAATCCACACTGTGCTATTACCATAGGGGACGCCCACAGCAGCAGAATCCACACCAAATCCACACTGTGCTATTACCATAGGGGACGTCCACAGCAGCAGAATCCACACCAAATCCACACTGTGCTATTACCACAGGGGACGTGCACAGCAGCAAAATCCACACCAAATCCACACTGTGCTATTACCACAGGGGATATCCACAGGAGCAGAATCCACACCAAATCCACACTGTGCTATTACCACAGGGGATGTCCACAGCAGCAGAATCCTCACCAAATCCACACTGTGCTGTTACCACAGGGGATGTCCACAGCAGCAGAATCCACACTAAATCCACACTGTGCTGTTACCATACGGGACGTCCACAGCAGCAGAATCCACACCAAATCCACACTGTGCTGCTACCATAGGGGACGTCCACGGCAGCAGAATCCACACCAAATCAACACTGTGCTATTACCATAGGGGACGTCCACACCAGCAGAATCCACACCAAATCCACACTGTGCTATTACCATAGGAGACGTCCACGGCAGCTGAATCCACACCAACTCCACACTGTGCTGCTACCATAGGGGACGTCCACAGCAGCAGAATCCACACCAAATCCACACTGTGCTATTACCATAGGGGACTTCCACAGCAGCAGAATCCACACCAAATCCACACTGTGCTATCACCATAGGGGACGTCCACAGCAGCAGAATCCACACCAAATCCACACTGTGCTACTACCATAGGGGACGTCCACAGCAGCAGAATCCACACCAAATCCACACTGTGCTATTACCACAGGGGACGTCCACGGCAGCAGAATCCACACTGTGCTATTACCATAGGGGACGTCCACTGCAGCAGAATCCACACCAAATCCACACTGTGCTATTACCATAGGGGACGCCCACAGCAGCAGAATCCACACCAAATCCACACTGTGCTATTACCATAGGGGACGTCCACAGCAGCATAATCCACACTGTGCTATTACCACAGGGGACGTCCACAGCAGCAAAATCCACACCAAATCCACACTGTGCTATTACCACAGGGGATATCCACAGCAGCAGAATCCACACCAAATCCACACTGTGCTATTACCATAGGGGACGCCCACAGCAGCAGAATCCACACCAAATCCACACTGTGCTATTACCATAGGGGACGTCCACAGCAGCAGAATCCACACTGTGCTATTACCACAGGGGACGTCCACAGCAGCAGAATCCACACTGTGCTATTACCACAGGGGACGTCCACGGGAGCAGAATCCACACTGTGCTATTACCACAGGGGACGTCCACGGCAGCAGAATCCACACCAAATCCACACTGTGCTATTACCACAGGGGACATCCACGGCAGCAGAATCCACACTGCTATTACCACAGTGGACGTCCACGGCAATAGAATCCACACCAAAGTACATGTGGGTTTGCTGCAGATTTTTCTGTAGAAAATGACGTGGATTTCCACAAATTTCACTGTTTACCAATGACTTTCTCATCTGAAGATTTCCTTTCCTCAGCAGACAGATTTCATCCACGTTGCTGCTGCTGTTGGTCTACATTCACACTGTGACTCGTCCTGGTGTTGGCCACTGTTTTCTCGGACACCACACTGACCCAGAGACTTTCACTGATCCTTACATATTAGTTTTATCAGATCCGGGAGCCTCTGAGCACGGCCTGTTCTCATCCCTTTTGCGGCTCAAACTCAACCAATGAAGTCTACAGAGATCCGCGAGACACAATGACACAGAAGACAGACTTTGGACTACAGTTTCCAAGCCGAGTTTCATCCTTTTTTCACTGATCCATTGTTAAAGGGAACCAGTCACAGGGCCAGCACCTGCACGCCCTGTGTTACGGCATGCTAGAATGCTGCATATACAGTACAGACCAAAAGTTTGGACACACCTCATTTAAAGATTTTTCTGTATTTTCATGACTTTGAAAATTGTACATTCACACTGAAGGCATCAAAACTATGAATTAACACATGTGGAATTATATACTTAACAAAAAAGTGTGAAACAACTGAAAATATGTCTTATATTCTAGGTTCTTCAAAGTAGCCACCTTTTGCTTTGATGACTGCTTTGCACACTCTTGGCATTCTCTTGATGAGCTTCAAGAGGTAGTCACCGGAAATGGTTTTCACTTCACAGGTGTGCCCTGTCATGTTTAATAAGTGGGATTTCTTGCCTTATAAATGGGGTTGGGACCATCAGTTGTGTTGTGCAGAAGTCAGGTGGATACACAGCTGATAGTCCTACTGAATAGACTGTTAGAATTTGTATTATGGCAAGAAAAAAGCAGCTAAGTAAAGAAAAACGAGTGGCCATCATTACTTTAAGAAATGAAGGTCAGTCAGTCCGAAAAATTGGGCAAACTTTGAAAGTGTCCCCAAGTGCAGTTGCAAAAACCATCAAGCGCTACAAAGAAACTGGCTCACATGAGGACCGCCCCAGGAAAGGAAGACCTAGAGTCACCTCTGCTTCTGAGTATAAGTTTATCCGAGTCACCAGCCTCAGAAATCGCAGGTTAACAGCAGCTCAGATTAGAGACCAGGTGAATGCCATACAGAGTTCTAGCAGCAGACACATCTCTACAACAACTGTTAAGAGGAGACTTTGTGTAGCAGGCCTTCATGGTAAAATAGCTGCTAGGAAACCACTGCTAAGGACAGGCAACAAGCAGAAGAGACTTGTTTGGGCTAAAGAACACAAGGAATGGACATTAGACCAGTGGAAATCAGTGCTTTGGTCTGATGAGTCCAAATTTGAGATCTTTGGTTCCAACCACCGTGTCTTTGTGCGACGCAGAAAAGGTGAACGGATGGACTCTACATGCCTGGTTCCCACCGTGAAGCATGGAGGAGGAGGTGTGATGGTGTGGGGGTGCTTTGCTGGTGACACTGTTGGGGATTTATTCAAAATTGAAGGCATACTGATCCAGCATGGCTACCACAGCATCTTGCAGCGGCATGCTATTCCATCCGGTTTGCTTTTAGTTGGACCAACATTTATTTTTCAACAGGACAATGACCCCAAACACACCTCCAGGCTGTGTAAGGGCTATTTGACCAAGAAGGAGAGTGATGGGGTGCTACGCCAGATGACCTGGCCTCCACAGTCACCAGACCTGAACCCAATCGAGATGGTTTGGGGTGAGCTGGACGGCAGAGTGAAGGCAAAAGGGCCAACAAGTGCTAAGCATCTCTGGGAACTCCTTCAAGATTGTTGGAAGACCATTTCCGGTGACTACCTCTTGAAGCTCATCAAGAGAATGCCAAGAGTGTGCAAAGCAATCATCAAAGCAAAAGGTGGCTACTTTGAAGAACCTAGAATATAAGACATATTTTCAGTTGTTTCACACTTTTTTGTTAAGTATATAATTCCACATGTGGTAATTAATCGTTTTGATGCCTTCAGTGTGAATGTACATTATTCATAAATCATGAAAATACAGAAAAATCTTTAACTGAGAAGGTGTGTCCAAACTTTTGGTCTGTACTGTACGTTTCCAATCTGCTCTGCAGGCAAAAAAAATAGCTTTTATGATTCTCAAACGGGGCGGTCCGGTCTCATGGTCACTGCCTTGATCCGGTGCCTCCTCTCTTGCGCTCGCCATCTTCTTTCCCTGCTTTGTGTGGATGACGCGTCGTACATCATCCGCCGCTGAGGGCAGGGCAGATTATTGTAGTGCGCATGTGCCGACGCTCTTTGACCTTTCCCCTCACATACATATTGCAGTACTTTACTCTACCCTTGGCAGGACATAGTGCGCGTGCGCAGGAGCGCGATGGAGGAGACTGTGGATGACGTAGGACATGTCATCCACACAAAGCTCAAAGCAGGATGGTGATCACAAGAAGAGAGGAGGCGTCGGATCAAGACCAGTGACGCCCATTGGACCGGACTTCACTGTAGGTCAATATAATGAAAATAATTTGTGTTGTGCAGAGCGGATTGGGAACATATACACAGCATTCTAGAATGCTTTATATTAGGGCTTACAGGTACTGGCCTGCACTGAAAACTCAGCCATACCCACACTGACTCTGCAGGAGCTGTGCGTGCGCGCACACTGACTCTGCAGGAGCTGTGCGTGCGCGCACACTGACTCTGCAGGAGCTGTGCGTGCGCGCACACTGACTCTGCAGGAGCTGTGCGTGCGCGCACACTGACTCTGCAGGAGCTGTGCGTGCGCGCACACTGACTCTGCAGGAGCTGTGCGTGCGCGCACACTGACTCTGCAGGAGCTGTGCGTGCGCGCACACTGACTCTGCAGGAGCTGTGCGTGCGCGCACACTGACTCTGCAGGAGCTGTGCGTGCGCGCACACTGACTCTGCAGGAGCTGTGCGTGCGCGCACACTGACTCTGCAGGAGCTGTGCGTGCGCGCACACTGACTCTGCAGGAGCTGTGCGTGCGCGCACACTGACTCTGCAGGAGCTGTGCGTGCGCGCACACTGACTCTGCAGGAGCTGTGCGTGCGCGCACACTGACTCTGCAGGAGCTGTGCGTGCGCGCACACTGACTCTGCAGGAGCTGTGCGTGCGCGCACACTGACTCTGCAGGAGCTGTGCGTGCGCGCACACTGACTCTGCAGGAGCTGTGCGTGCGCGCACACTGACTCTGCAGGAGCTGTGCGTGCGCGCACACTGACTCTGCAGGAGCTGTGCGTGCGCGCACACTGACTCTGCAGGAGCTGTGCGTGCGCGCACACTGACTCTGCAGGAGCTGTGCGTGCGCGCACACTGACTCTGCAGGAGCTGTGCGTGCGCGCACACTGACTCTGCAGGAGCTGTGCGTGCGCGCACACTGACTCTGCAGGAGCTGTGCGTGCGCGCACACTGACTCTGCAGGAGCTGTGCGTGCGCGCACACTGACTCTGCAGGAGCTGTGCGTGCGCGCACACTGACTCTGCAGGAGCTGTGCGTGCGCGCACACTGACTCTGCAGGAGCTGTGCGTGCGCGCACACTGACTCTGCAGGAGCTGTGCGTGCGCGCACACTGACTCTGCAGGAGCTGTGCGTGCGCGCACACTGACTCTGCAGGAGCTGTGCGTGCGCGCACACTGACTCTGCAGGAGCTGTGCGTGCGCGCACACTGACTCTGCAGGAGCTGTGCGTGCGCGCACACTGACTCTGCAGGAGCTGTGCGTGCGCGCACACTGACTCTGCAGGAGCTGTGCGTGCGCGCACACTGACTCTGCAGGAGCTGTGCGTGCGCGCACACTGACTCTGCAGGAGCTGTGCGTGCGCGCACACTGACTCTGCAGGAGCTGTGCGTGCGCGCACACTGACTCTGCAGGAGCTGTGCGTGCGCGCACACTGACTCTGCAGGAGCTGTGCGTGCGCGCACACTGACTCTGCAGGAGCTGTGCGTGCGCGCACACTGACTCTGCAGGAGCTGTGCGTGCGCGCACACTGACTCTGCAGGAGCTGTGCGTGCGCGCACACTGACTCTGCAGGAGCTGTGCGTGCGCGCACACTGACTCTGCAGGAGCTGTGCGTGCGCGCACACTGACTCTGCAGGAGCTGTGCGTGCGCGCACACTGACTCTGCAGGAGCTGTGCGTGCGCGCACACTGACTCTGCAGGAGCTGTGCGTGCGCGCACACTGACTCTGCAGGAGCTGTGCGTGCGCGCACACTGACTCTGCAGGAGCTGTGCGTGCGCGCACACTGACTGCAGGAGCTGTGCGTGCGCGCACACTGACTCTGCAGGAGCTGTGCGTGCGCGCACACTGACTCTGCAGGAGCTGTGCGTGCGCGCACACTGACTCTGCAGGAGCTGTGCGTGCGCGCACACTGACTCTGCAGGAGCTGTGCGTGCGCGCACACTGACTCTGCAGGAGCTGTGCGTGCGCGCACACTGACTCTGCAGGAGCTGTGCGTGCGCGCACACTGACTCTGCAGGAGCTGTGCGTGCGCGCACACTGACTCCGCAGGAGCTGTGCGTGCGCGCACCCATCCATCTCCTGTCTGCTGTGGCCGCTCATTGCACTGATTTACAGAGGTGTAGTGAGTGGCAACTGCTCACTGTAGACAGAAGAGATGGCTTTGTGCACACCTTGTCGGCTCCTGCACTGACAATGTCTGCGCTCCAGCAGAGTCAGTGTGCACACCACTGAGTTTTCAGTTCATACATCACTATCAGCACAGGGGAAGGAGCAGAAATCCTACGCTGAGAGTTTCGGCCGTTAGTGCCCACATTTTCATAAGGATTAAAGATAATTTTCTGGTTAATCAAGCTAAGGAAACTACACAACAGGCATGATATCTATGGGGGCTAAGTGACTGTTATGTACTGAGTTTTTGGGGGACAGAGTCCATGTAAGTAAACAATAATCACAAGATCTGGACAGAGTCCAGCTGATGGCACACGATCTTAATAGTGAACCATGATATTGGGCCCTAAATTCAGTCCTTTTGGGTCACAAGTTTTCTAAATTAACCATCCAGAAAGTTTCACGTGAGAATAATGTTTTATTTCCCCTCTGTGTTCCCTGGAACCTTTCACTGCATTGATATAATGTTGTGTTGCATTTGAGATCCCTCTATGATCTGTTATTGAAGTCTTGTAATATTTGTCAGATTTCTCAGTCGTACAACCTACATATAATTATTGCAGTCCGCACATTGTATCATGTAGCCTCCACTTCCCGTATTACAAATGATACAATCAGTAGAGGTTTGTGTTTATGCCGAGTCATAATTTATGATTGTCGGACGTGGTGCCACAAATGGCAATCGTTACATGAGAACTACAACATTTAGTGAAACCTTTAAATTTCTGCCAAGTTTTTTTCTTGCTCTATAATAGACTAGAGAATGTTTTCGTGCCCCTCCTTCACATCCCTCGTTAATTATATGTCGCAAATCATCATAGAAAATTGGCAGAAACTTCCGTATTGTTGGCTGTATTTTATTAAAATAGCAGTTTTTTTGCACCTCTTCTTCTTTCTAGCCTGACCTTCTTGTGTTATCAAAAAGTAGGGTATCCTGGAGGCGTGCATGCCCCATTCAGATGGGGTCTTCTGAGTGCTGGTCTGGGGGTCCCAGAAGTTGAACAATCAATAAATAATCCCCAATCCTATTGATGGAGGATAACATTAACTTTCTACAAACTATTAAGTTGTGTCTTGGGAACCGTCAGGAGCTTCTTGAAAGAAGTCACCTCATCCACTTTCATTTCTCCAACCAGGTGTTTTTTGAATGTCTGAAGCATTTAAAAGACATTCGGAAGGAAGCCTTAACAAATGAACGGCAAGTCGTTTCTCCATAGAAACAAACTGGATGATTCTTTTGACCATTTTGTGTGCATTTTTTTTTCTGGAGTTTATAGGAAAAGAGCAGATCAACAAACACCAGAAAAAAAAACGCAGTGTGAACATACACCAAGGATAAGTGCACACGACGGCTTTTTCAAATGGATTTCGCCTGAAAAAGCACAAAAAAGCTAAAAAGAATCAACATATGCACTATAAGTTACTGTGTGTATCTTCAGGCTTCAAAAGCAGTAAAATAGATAAAAGAAGTCACTGGTCCATTCTTCAGGCATCTTCCAAACTCATTGGGTACGCTTGCGTGTAAAGAGACATCGTTTGCACACATTCTAAGGCTTGTTAGCTGGTGGTGTTTTTTTCCTGTGCCTTTTTTAGTGCACTTTAGGTTACGTGCCCACGATCTGTACTAGCAGCGTTGTGAATGCAGCTCACCTGCGCTGCGTCCAAACTGCTGTGTTGTACAGTAGAAACGCAGTGGATTTATAGAAATCCCATGCCCACTGTGCTGCTATTTGACGCTGCGTAGACTCACCCGCTGCGCTGGTTTAAGAGCCGCAGCATGTCAATTTCTGTTGTTGAGATGCTGGTCTCCTCAACAGAAATTTCCACAATAGTGGATGGGGTGCGGTAACTCCGCATGTGTTTGTTGACCACATGCGGATTTACATGCGGGATCGGACGAAAATACTCTGCGTCCAAAGCACTGCTACAGCCTGATCGTGGGCACGTACCCTGAAAGTAGCAGCAAAATATGAGATTTCTGAAATCTCATTCACACAGTGCATTTTCTTTTTGAGGCTGCGGTGAGTTTTTTAAATTTTTTTAAACTGCAGCATGTCAATTCGTTCAGTGTTTTTTTTTTTTCCTGCATTTTTTTTTTTACACATTCAATTGAATGCATCAAAACCATTAAAAAAAAGCATATAAAATGCATCAGGATTGTTTTTAATATATGCTTCAAAATAGCACTGTATGAAGATACACAAATAGATTTGCCGAACTCCAGTCCATGGGGCAGGTCAGTACTGTAGGACCGCTGGACATGAGCCATTCCTAGCTCTTCTTTTGATTAGCCAGCCTATCGTGACGTTGTGTGCGTTATGCCGTAGCGCCAGCCCAGCTAATCGATAGAAGAGCCTGGAAACCCATCCAGCGGTCACACGGTACTGACCGGCCCCATGGACGGGGGACCTGCAAATCGATTCTCCCATCTCTACGATTAGGGCCATACAGTGCTGTGTTGCAGCATACGTGAAAAGCATTTTTTATGCATTTTTCATGCTATTTTAAGGCTTTTGATGCATTCAATTGAATGGGTAAATAAAATGCTGCAATTATCTAATAGTAATTTTCAATAATAGAATATTAAAATAGAAAAATTCCCAGTGAAATACAATGGTGTTCCAGCAGAGCGTTCTCTACCATTGCTTTATACGTTCTGTCCTGAAATATAAAGCGCACAGGCGATGCTCCCTGTGTATATTTCCCACCGAGGAATAAGTCAGTGCTTGTCCCAGTATGTGTGTGGCAGGTATAGAGTCCGACCCCTTTTAATGTAGGGTATGTTCATGTACAGACTAGGCTCAGCAGTGTCCAGCTCGCCACAACTAGTGCACCGGCACCTGACAGGTATACGCATGTACACTTATGGGGTCCGGAGGCGCCATTGATAGCACAGTCCTAATATAAAGAGACCTGGTGTAAAATGCTGCAGATCTGTCCTGTTGTTCACACTACTTTGCCTTTTTGCAGGAATCCTCTGAAGTAGAAAATGACCTTTTGCTTATGATGTCAGGATGAGTTGCCTTCCTTCTTGTTGATGCGGCTGGATTAACCGCTGCACTTCTGCTTTTAGTTTTCTGGTTACTCAGCACGGGCCGTGGGTTATAAATATGTTTATTACAAGACTCAACATCTTATAAGAAATGCTCTTTGTACTGTGGCCTTTTTTCACTGTATGCCTTGAGATGGAATTTTTTTTACATATGTAAGGCTAGGTTCACATTTGCAGATAAAAAGTATGAAGGCGCTGGTAGGTAGGCCTGGTTATACTTGCTGCAAAAAAAACAGACAACCAACCATAGGTTGACAGATTTGGATGATCCAATATTAAAAGTAGATGTAAAAGGTGTCTTGCGCTAGTAAGATTAGGCCTTAGTTTAAAAGTAAGATGGTTAGATTAATGCAAATATTAAAAGCATCGGTATGTTTCACACACAATGTTTATTAAGGTTAATATCACATTAAAATAAAGAATAGAAAAGGGAAATAAAAGGTTAAAATGTGATTCCTGAAGGGTAAAGTGAAGCTCTATGCGGGATTCTTTTTGAAGTAGACCCGTGGGTTTTGGAGCTGATTGGAGTTGAACGTTGTGGGAATAATCCAGGTGGTTTCCTAAATTAGGCTATGTGCCCACGATGCAGAAACGAAGCAGAAAATTTCTGCATCTCCCTGGCAGCAAAAACGCATGCAGATTGTGCATGCGTTTTTCCTGCAGAATACATGCGGATTCACATGCGTTTCCACATGCGGGTTGACAAGCGCTTTCCAGGCGATTTTAGTATCATCTGGAAAGTGCTTGACAACTAGGTCACACTATATAAATCCATGCAGTTAAATAAACACACACACACACACACACACACACACAGTAAAACACTTTATTTAAAATACAACAGACACATTCTTTAATCATTTAAATTAACAAATATGCTCACCCCAGGTCCGAAGGTAATCCAAGGGTCCCACATTTCTTTTTTCAGATATCTTTATTTAACTCCAGAAAGCATTCATTGCTGTACAGAAACGCATCAAAATTGCGGCAAAACGCACATTTTTTCTGCAGCGTTTTTGCTGCCAAGAGATGCAGAAACCTTGCAGAAATTTCTGCAATCAAATCCTTGCTTTTACATTTTCATCCCGTCTTTCAACTTCTTCACTTTTCTGCCGGGCTTGCTTTGTAGTGTTTGAATGCCAGCATTTAATTCTTGATATAATGTATTGAAAAGCAAGAAAAAATATTTGTGAGGTGCAATGTAGGAAAAAAGGCAATTCCATTTTTGTAGCCCGAGTTTCGTCTTTATGTCCTTTTACTGTGTGGTAAAAATGATGGAAACTGTATTCAGCAGGGCAGTGTGATCATGTTCATAACCATTCTGGGTTACAGACCACTTTTGATCTGTTTATAACATTTTTGGGCAAGACGAAGTGATCGAAAATCTGTTTGTTTGTTTTTTACTACTTTTACAATCAGAATAAACTATGAGATGCTTCCAAATTTCTGACTCTCAAAGATCAGAATTTACCAAATATGTTTATTTTTTTGGTTGTGGTTTTTTTTCAAACCTAATGTGAAAAGGTAAAGTAACGAATTTTTATTTATTTTTTTCCTTGTTTTAAAAGTATTAGACCTCAGACCATTTTAAGAACACTGTTGTACCGTACTGTTGTCTTGTCTTGCAGTTTTGTCCTGCTACTGTTGGATCCTTTCTGACTTCCTATAATAATTTTGGGTACCCTCCAGAAAAGTCATCAAGTCCTTTGCAGTATCCCTGTAGTCAAAATGAAGCATTAGCTGGATTTGTATGTGTTGTGCATGAGGCGGAGATGTGCAGCAGTAAAAGAACCCTGGTTCACGCCAAGTACAGGGGCAGCACTTGAGTTTTGATTGCGTTGTTACCAGGGCTTTCTACAAATCTGTGCCAAATTGTGGGTGGTCTTGCCATGTGGCTGTCTGTGATGTGGATCACTGCAGCCCCACAGATGCTACGTGAAAACCTAGCCGTAGGCCTAGCTTACATAACTGTATTTCATGGTCTATATGTAATGCAATGCCTCGCCTGACCACTGGTCGCCCGACCCAAACTTATAGCCTCGTAGACAGATATGAAGCTGTAAGTTGGGGTCAGGAGACATGCGATCAGTCTTGTCATTGCTATCTGTATACGGACCGTGAAATACGTAATGCTGGGTTCACTGAGGATATTTCCAGTTGAGTTCAGCTGCGGCATCATTCGCTCGTCTGTGTGCTGTCCATTTTTTTTCTGGGCTAGAACACTGACCCATAGTGTCGTCGTGCCTTACACATATCAATCAGTTTTAATATTGATCTTGTGTTGGGGTCAGGATTGCCAACTTGACTTTTTATTTCTTCTGGGCAGGTTATGAAAAAAGGCACGGACATACACAAGTTTTTCCGGACACATTGGAAAACCATAATAAATCATCATAATAAGTCACTAATTTTTACAGACTGTCCTGTAATTTTTGTACGGTTAGCAACCTTGGTTGGGTCTGTGAAACTCAGAGCATGTCCTAGTCTCATCTCTTTGCGGCTCAGACTCTGAAGTCTATGGGTATCCGTATAGAACAGATGAAACATGGGGTTCATTCTGTCTACTTCTCTGATTCATCCATTTTTAATTGATCCATTGCTAAGAGTCAATGGATATAAAAACTTCAGACAGTCTACCTGCTTCAGTGACGAAAAAGGGAAAATGTAAGCAAGTAGGATGACGCCAGAGAAAAAATCTGTCTGTTCCTCTCGGGTGCGAACATTGACACAGCCTTACTGTCAGTATAAAGCTACAGTCACACAGCCATATTTTCGGTCCGAGTGCGGTCCATGGAAAAAACCTCTCACGCAGAGCCCAGTAAGACCAATGTTATTCAATTGGGCTGTTCAGATGGCCGTTTTTTTCACACAGACCAAATGTCCAAATAAATCGCAGCTTGTACTGTATTCTTCCTTATTTTGGATGAGACTCGTCTATTGGTGCACAAAAATAAATTGGATCCTTTACGGATCAACCATATAGCATCCGATTTTCACAGATACATTGTAATTCTTATCATAGGAAATAGTTTTTGGACTTCAAAATGATATTTACCGCTGATGTGTAAAAACTGATGCAATACGGATGCCATATGGATGGCAATACAGATGAATAATTGTCTTTTTTTAATGAAAATTGGGCAATTTATTTAAACAGCTGTGTGAACTTGGCATAGTGCACATGGTATAATTTATGCCGACGTTCTGAGCTCCTGAAAGATCTGTGAAACATCTGCGCAAAAATATTAGGGAAATCTCACCGCGGCCGGGCTTGTTATTGGGGAATCACCTTTATTTTGAATTGCTTTTAAGCTTGTAAAGGAAACTTATTACCATAAACAACTTACGGTAATGAATCTGTAGTGATGTTTTTTTTTTTCTAATCTGTTTTTTATTCCCGATTTTGATGTTTTTTTTATCTTATTTTCTTACATATCTGATATTGTCTGGACATGTCCCCTCTGAATTGTAAAGTGCTGCGGAAAAAGTTGCTGCTATAGAAATTGTTAGAACCTTGCTGTTAGGTTTTTTTTCCTTTGCTGGTCACATGACCTTGTTGGCCTATTTACTCCTGCTCCGCCCTTCTGGCTTTGCTGGACTTCATTGTATATCTACTTTCTAGCTAGCCTGTGCTCTGTGTCTTGCTCTGTTAGTTTGCTTGGTCTACGGACCTCTATGTTCTATCTATTTTGTTTGTTCGTCTGTCTGCTACTATTTCTGTTAGGAGGTGTCCCATATTCCTCCCAGTCCTTAGTACTTGTAGGGATTCCCTCCCCACATCTATAGGTCTCCGTACAGACTAGATTAGGACTTTAGCAGGTCTGATCGCAGGATCAGGTTCCCTGTTACATCGTAGGGATTCAGCTGAGTCTCATAGTAGGGACAGATCTCCTCTCTTTCCTTAGCTTTGGTAGCAGAACATAACAGTAAGTCCAGCCAGCAAATTCTCTAAGGAAAGATTTTTTTGTTCCATCATGGTGTCGGTTCAGGATTTGGCTCATCGCCTGCAGGGACTCTCTCTGGAGGTGGCCGAGCTCCGTCAGCACGTGAGTAACTGTCCTGGAGCACATTTCTTGGAGCCTAAGGTATGTTTGCCGGATTTGTTTTTTGGTGAACACCGAGAATTTTTTTCATTTAAAAATGCTTGCTTATTGTATTTTCGTTTGAGACCTAAGTCCTCTGGGGATGAATCCCAGCGCGTAGGGTTCATAATGTCACTTTTGCGCAAAGAGCCTCAGGAGTGGGCCTTTTCTTTGCAACCTAGTGATTCATGCTTCAGATCAGTGGATAGTTTTTTTTCTGCTTTGGGACTATTATATGATGATCCTGACCGTGTCGCATCAGCTGAGACTGAGTTGAGACGTCTAAAACAAGGATCGGGTAATGTGGAAAAATATTGTACACATTTTCGTCGTTGGTCCACTCAAACAGGGTGGAACGATTCTGCTCTGAAAAGTCTATTTCTTGCTGGGCTCAGTGAAAGGGTTAAAGACCTGCTAATTGCTTATCCTACACCTGAGGATTTGCAACAGGCTATGCAATTAGCTATACGGGTGGATAGGAGACTGCGTGCTAGGGTTAATGAGAGCAAATCCTCTGCTATGTCAGTTTCTGGTTATGATAATGTGTGTACTAACAGTGGTGAACCGATGGAGATTGGATCGGTGGCACCTCGCTCCCAAGAAAAAGACCGTCGTTTTTCGCAAGGCTTGTGTTTCTACTGCGGAAAATCTGGTCATTTGATTAAAGGCTGTGAGCTTCGTATGAAGAAAGAAAAAAAAATGGTCAGTCACGCCCGTATTGCCTGTTTAAATTCCAAGGGTATATTTTTAGCTGCTTCCACGATTGCTCAGGAAAAATTAATGGAATTTCGGGTGTTTGTTGATTGCGGGTCTACACTGAATGTAATTGATGGGGGATTCGTGGAAAAACTCAATTTAAAACCTGAACCTTTGTCATCCCCCATTGCTGTGGTTTCTGTGGATGGCTCTCCTTTGAAGAATATTACTCTCAAGGTCAGTGAATTTCCTCTCACTATTAATGGTGTTCACCATGAGAAATTGGATTTGGTAGTGTTGAATAACTTGCCTTCTCCAGTAATATTGGGTTTGCCCTGGTTAAAATTTCACAATCCTGTACTGGATTGGTCTACCAGTGAAATTAAATCCTGGAGCCATAAATGTTATGACAAGTGTTGTAACGGGCGTATTGCAGCTTTGGATAGGGGAGAATTGCCTGTTCCTATTCAGGATTTTTGGAGAGTTTTTTCTGAGAAGGAATCGCAGGTTTTGCCTCCCCATAGAGACTATGATTGTTCTATTGAATTTGTCCCTGGAGCGACTCTTCCTAAGAGTCGTTTATTTAACCTTACTATTCCTGAGAGGAAGGCTTTGGAGGAATACATACAGACAAGCTTGGCCGCCGGTCACATTAGGCCCTCTAAGTCTCCTGTGGCGGTTGGATTTTTTTTTGTAAAAAAAAAGGACGGCGGTTTACGTCCTTGTCTGGATTTTCGTGAGATTAACAAAATTACGGTATGCAATCCTTACCCACTGCCATTGATTCCTGATCTGTTTAACCAGTTATTGGGGGCCAAGTGGTTCTCTAAAATTGACCTTAAGGGGGCATACAATCTGTTGCGCATGAAGGAGGGTGATGAATGGAAGACTGCTTTTAACACTCCTGTGGGTCATTTTGAGAATCTGGTTATGCCTTTTGGTCTCACTAATGCTCCTGCATTTTTTCAGAATCTGATTAATGACATCCTTAGACCTTTGATCGGTAAAAATGTGGTTGTGTATTTGGATGACATTTTGATTTATTCGCCAGATCTGGAGTCTCATTGGCGGAGCGTGCGTGAGGTATTACAGTTATTAATGGACAATTCGCTTTTTGCTAAGCTGGAGAAATGTGAGTTCGCTGTACAGAGAATTAGTTTTTTGGGCTACATTATCTCCAGCAAAGGTTTTGAGATGGATCCGGTTAAGGTTCAGGCTGTGCAGGAATGGCCTAGGCCTATTGGTTTGAAATCGATACAGAGGTTTTTGGGTTTCGCCAATTACTATAGAAAGTTCATAAAAAATTTTTCTAGTATTGTCAAACCTCTGACTGATCTCACCAGGAAAGGTGCTGATGCGGTTCAGTGGTCTTCTGAGGCCATTGAAGCTTTTGTGTATCTCAAGGAGAGGTTCACCTCTGCTCCCATCCTTATGCAGCCTGATGTTACTAGGCCGTTTTTGGTTGAGGTTGATGCTTCCTCTGTGGGGGTTGGCGCAGTATTGTCTCAGGATAACGGGGATGGATTACATCCCTGTGCCTTTTTTTCAAAAAAATTTTCGGAGACTGAATTGAATTACGATATTGGTAATCGGGAATTATTGGCTATTAAACTCGCATTTGAACACTGGCGCCACTTCTTGGAAGGTGCGGAATTTCCCGTTCAGGTTCTTACGGATCATAAAAATCTGATATATCTTGATGCTGCCAAGCGCCTGAATGCCCGTCAGGCTAGGTGGGCACTGTTTTTCTCGCGGTTTAATTTCTCCGTTGCTTACATCCCTGGTACTAAGAATGTTAAGGCGGATGCCTTGTCTCGCAGTTTTTCTCCCATAGTCGGTGCTGAGAAAGAGGAAAACATTTTACAAGAAGGTGTTGTGATAGCTGCTTTAGACTCCGTTTTGGAAGATGAGATTCTTAAAGCTCAGGAGAATGCCCCATCTAACACTCCTCATGGGAGGTTGTTTGTGCCTGAGACCTTTAGGAGAGATTTGTTTGTTGAGTGTCACGAATCTCGGTTGGCAGGTCATCCCGGAATCTCTGAGACCAAGAGACTGGTGGGTCGCAGTTTTTGGTGGCCTGGATGGCAGAAGGAAGTCATTAAGTGGGTGCGCCAATGTACTATATGTGCTAGATCTAAGTCCTCACATACTCCTGCTGCGGGGTTGCTTTGTCCTTTGGAGGTCCCCAGTGCTCCTTGGACACATTTGGCTATGGACTTTATAACTGACCTTCCCCCCTCTGAGGGTTTTACTGTCATCTGGGTGGTCGTGGACCGCTTTAGCAAGATGTGTCACTTGGTTCCCTTCGTCAAACTGCCCTGCGCTAAAACTCTCGCTAAGGCCTTTGTCAAGGAAATTGTCAGACTTCATGGCGTTCCTACTGACATTGTTTCTGATAGGGGTCCTCAGTTCGTGGCTCGTTTTTGGCGTGCCTTTTGTGACAGGTTGGGAATTCATTTGTCGTTTTCGTCCGGATATCATCCTGAATCTAATGGCCAGACAGAAAGGAAAAACCAGGATGTTGAGCAGTTCTTGCGTTGTTTTGTGGCAGACAATCAGGAGGGGTGGTCTGAGTTTCTGCCACTTGCCGAATTTGCTCTGAACAATCATACATCTTCTTCTGCTGGTTGTTCGCCTTTTTTTTGTTGTTCTGGGAGACATCCGTCGTTTGGGTCGTTCTCCAAGTTGGGATCTGCCGTGCCTGAGGAGGAGAATTTTTCCGGTGATTTGGAAAGAGTTTGGACGGATGTGCGTGGTAATCTTCAGGAGGCCAACAGAAAATCTAAAGACTACTTTGATAGGAAACGACAGGAGGTTTTGTTCGCTGTTGGTGACATGGTTTGGTTGTCCTCTAGGAATCTGCGGTTGAGGATTCCTTCTAAGAAATTGGGTCCCAAGTTTGTAGGGCCCTTTAAGGTGCTTCAGGTTGTCAACCAATCTGCTGTTAGGTTGGAGGTTCCTACCTCCTGGAGAATTAATCCGGTCTTTCATGTCTCTCTGTTAAAAAAAGCTGTTGTGTCGGATGGTGACGCCTCTGCCTCTGTTCCTCCGGTGGTGGAGGACGGGGAATATGAAATTTCTCGCATCCTTGACTCTAGACGGTATAGAGGTAGTTTGCAGTATCTTGTGGCCTGGAAAGGTTTCGGACCCGAGGATAACTCTTGGGTGAGGTCAGATGATGTTTCCGCGTCCAGACTTATCAGAGCGTTTCACAGGAGATTTCCTGATAAGCCTGGTCCTAGGGGATCCGGAGGATCCTCTTAGAAGGGGGGGTACTGTTAGAACCTTGCTGTTAGGTTTTTTTTCCTTTGCTGGTCACATGACCTTGTTGGCCTATTTAGTCCTGCTCCGCCCTTCTGGCTTTGCTGGACTTCATTGTATATCTACTTTCTAGCTAGCCTGTGCTCTGTATCTAACTCTGTTAGTTTGCTTGGTCTACGGACCTTTATGTTCTATCTATTTTGTTTGTTCGTCTGTCTGCTACTATTTCTGTTAGGAGGTGTCCCATATTCCTCCCAGTCCTTAGTACTTGTAGGGATTCCCTCCCCACATCTATAGGTCTTCGTACAGACTAGATTAGGACTTTAGCAGGTCTGATCGCAGGATCAGGTTCCCTGTTACATCGTAGGGATTCAGCTGAGTCTCATAGTAGGGACAGATCTCCTCTCTTTCCTTAGCTTTGGTAGCAGAACATAACAGAAATATTATATGATTATGTAGATGGACATCTTTCCTGATCTGCTGCTCTGAGCTGTGAACAGCAATACCAGGGGATTGTTTGATGACAATGACCTATCCGAATAGGACATGTATGGCTTCTATATGAGAGTATTGTGGGCTTGCTGTGTAAATGAGGAGCGGTCGTTGTGGTAGGAGATGAGCCGTGCTCTCACCTTAGTCATTGATGTGATTTACCTTCAGCTCTGTAATTTATTTATTTTACTTATACAGCACTATTAATTCCACAGCGCTTTACAGACATTATGAGCACTGTCCCCATTAGGGCTCACAATCTAGATTCCCTATCAGTATGTCTTTGGAGTGTGGGAGGAAACCCACACAAACACAGGGAGAACATACAAACTCCTTGCAGATGTTGTCCTTGGTGGGATTTGAACCCAGGACTCCAGCGCTGCAAAGCAACAGTGCTAACCACTGAGCCACCGTGCTTGAGATCTTTCCTTTCATTGAAATCCTGTGCTTAGAGCTGAGTAAATAGATGTGCAGCAGAAGCAACAGGAGTGCCACACGGAGGCAACCACAGACCTCCTGCTGGAGAAGGTCCCTGAGAAACCTTTTTGCTCCACTCTACCTGTGACGATGTTGAGATGATTGCTAAACGTGATCTCTGTCTAAGGCCTCATTCACATGTCTGTATTGTAAGGCAGCGCTAGTCATCATACTGGGGGTTACTCGCTTCGCTGCGTCAATCAATGCACACGTGCAATGTCTTTACGCTTTTCTCACAATGTTGCAGTTTATTACATCATAAGCCACAGTTCACCGGGTCCAACTCCGTGGCACGCCAACACACACATCTACAATATTCATGAGACAAGTGGCACACAGGCCCACTTGCTCCAGGTTACAGCCTACGGCAAGGTAATAAATTATCAATGTCCATAACACAGTCCATGTAACAAAGTGTTTTACCTTTAGCCGGGTTTAGTTGCTGCAGTCCATTTAATCTGCCACCACTGTGGCTTTGTGGCTTCCCAGGTAGGGGTCTCCAGCCGTCGTACCTTCGAAGGCTACTGGTATGTTTTATTCGGTCTCCCATGACAGCACCACGTGAGAGAGAGGATCCGCCCATCAAGGACAGGAAACCTACAGGTTAAAAAGGGCGGCCCTCTCTTCCCGCCTCAGTTTAGGTTTCCTGTCCATGATGGGAGACCTCGCAGGCTTACCTGCAGAAGATGGACTCCTGTCCCAGAGAGGGCCACAGCAGGTGGTTGGAGCCGGTCCGTCCCGGTCCTCTGGAGATGCCACGGTAGGGCTCAGTGGGGCGCCTCCGTGAGCGTTGCGGCAGGCGCGACATTGCCTCACGGGGAGGTAGATGTCCGCCAGGTGTGGGGCCGTTAGCGGGCTTCCTCCCCCCGCTACAATTTGCAGGAGATCCAGGTCGCGCCGGCGGGGCACGTGACAGGCGCAACCTACTGACATGACTTCCGGTGCTCCGGGCATGAAGTCCCTGTGACGTCACCGGAAGGGGCGGAGCTCGTTTGAATTTTGCGCGCGAGCAGCTGAACGCCGGGGGATTAAGGCGGCGAGGAGCCCACCTGGAACCCACCTGGCCACCTGGGGAGGAAGACCAAGGAGCAGGTAACGCCCCCCTGGAAAAAAAAAAAAAAGAGCACACACCCACACATGGTACCGGTATGGCCAGTATATAAAGGGTCTGGTAACATACAGAGGTGCTTCCCAGCCCATTCTTACACTGTAATTATGGAAGTTTCACAAGAGCTGTCACCTAGGCAACAACATCTGCAGGGGCAGCACTCTGGGGAGCCCTCACAACTAGTGGCGCAGCGCCATTCCCGGCTAGGGTCTGGTCGTTCAGCTAGAAGAGCTGTCACTAAGAGCAGGAAGGACGGTCCGGTGCGGCATGATTCCTCGCCATGCATGTTGGATTCCTCTGCTTCTACGGTACCGAAGGCTCTGTGGGGTGAGTGGAATCTTCGTGAAAGTCCTACTAATATTTCCTACTTCTTTCTATCTATAACTTTCTTTTAGAGCAAGAAATGTTCCTCGAAATCCAAGCACAGAGAATGTGCCTTATGCAGCTGTCCACTCCCTGATTCATATAGCAAGAGGTTATGCCAGCTTTGTATTAGCAAAATGATGTCTGAGGAAACCCCAGATTTTTCCCTAGGCCTAAGAACTTTAATAAGGGAAGAAATAGGCATTGCAGGGTTCAGAGTCTGGGCATATTCCTCAAGAAACCCAGCCGGGTTCAGACTCTGAACTGTCGGTCGCCTCCTCCTCCGCCTTCTCTTCCTCTGACAGTGAGCCAGACAGACAGTGCTTCCCCCTGAAGGAGGTCGATGCCCTAGTAAAAGCCGTCCGATCTACAATGGGGATAGTGGACACGAGGGCAGAGAAATCAGCTGAGGATGTTATGTTTGGTGGTCTGGGGCTAAAGAAAAGACGGGTCTTTCCGGTAAATTCAAAGGTGAAAGACCTCATTGATAAGGAGTGGAGGAAACCTGACAGGAAGGGTAGTGTTCCTCCATCCTTTAAAAGGAAATATCCATTTGAGGATGCTATGTGTTCCTCCTGGTTAAAAGCACCCAAGCTGGATGTTGCTATTACCAAAGCAGCGAAAAGAACTTCCCTCCCGTTCTATGATATGGGTGCATTGAGAGACCCCTTAGACAGACGGGCTGATACTTTCTTGAAAGGGGCATGGGAGACAGCTACGGGAGCACTGAGACCAACAGTAGCCGCTACCTGCACGTTCAGAGCCCTGATGGTGTGGCTTGAACAGCTAGACAGTCAATTGAAGAATGGGACTTCTAGGAAAGACATTATTACTTCCCTTCCACTAGTTCAGGGGGCGGGAGCTTTTCTTGCTGATGCATCTGTGGACTCAGTAAGGTTGGCAGCAAAATCAGCAGCACTGTCAAATGCGGCTCGGCGAGCCTTGTGGATTAAATGCTGGCCAGGGGATTTACAGACTAAATCCAGACTGTGCACAATCCCGTGCGAAGGAGAATACCTCTTTGGTCAGACCATGGATGACTTATTGGAGAAAGCTGGGGACCCTAAGAGGGGGTTTCCATCAGTACCTCTACCCTCCTTTAAGAGATCGTTCCGGAAGAGTAAATTTTTCCGGAAGAGATATTTCAGGGAGCAAGACAAGTCTGACGAAAGGGGTCGAAAAGGTAGAGGTCTACTCTTTGGTCCGTCTCCAAAAATTGAGCAGAAGCCAGGGGATACACAATCAGCCCAGGTGGGAGGGAGATTGTCATTTTTTGTCCCAGCTTGGGAACAGATTTCTCATGGTAATTGGATTTTAAGCCTGATTAAGTATGGTCTTAAATTTCAATTTAAAGCATTGCCTCACAAAAGATTCATGGTTGTTCCCTCCAGTTCTTCCCCAGAATGCCAGGCTGCCCTCGTTTCTTAAGTACAAACCCTAATAAGAAAGCACGTCCTGATTGAGGTTCCGGAGGCTGAAAAGGGTCTTGGTTTCTACTCCCCGCTCTTCTTGGTTACGAAACCGGATGGAAGTTTCAGGACAATCATAAATCTGAAATCCCTGAATAATTTCCTTAAAATACACACCTTTAAAATGGAGTCTTTAAAATCCGTAATAAAGTTACTTTTTCCCCACTGCTATATGGTAGTGTTCGATCTCAAAGATGCGTATTACCATATCCCAATTCATAGTCACTATCAGAAATACTTGAGGCTGGCCATTGAAATTGACGGGGTGGTTAAACACTTTCAATACACTGCACTTCCCTTTGGTTTATCTATAGCCCCGCGAGTTTTTACTAAAGTAATGGCGGAAGTTATGGCACATGTAAGAGAAAGGGACATTCTAATTATCCCTCACATGGATGATCTCCTGATAGTGGGGAACTCGTTGGTTCAGTGCGAGACCCACCTACGGGAGACCATGTCGGTCTTAAAGAGTTTGGGGTGGTCTCTAAATTTAGACAAGTCTAGACTATCTCCACTCAAGGTACAACAATATCTGGGGGTCATATTAGATTCCAGGAAACAGCTATGTTGTCTTCCAGAAGAAAAAATTGATAGAATCCGGGGATTGGTAGCACAATGTATACGTAAACCTTCTATGTCACTCCGTAAGGCCATGTCACTATTGGGAACCTTCACCTCCACTTTTCCCGCGGTTCGTTGGTCACAATTACATTCAAGAGCTTTTCAGTGGGATGTGTTGTACAATAACGCAGCTTTAGAGGGGCATCTAGACCGTGAGTTTACGCTAGGTCCTCGTGCCATAAGGTCCCTTCGTTGGTGGTTGCGACAAGACAATCTTGCTAAAGGGGTTCCCTGGGAATGTAGTCCAACTGCAGTCTTGTCCACTGATGCAAGTGCTACAGGTTGGGGAGCTCACTTTGAAGGGTGATTAGTGCAGGGAACCTGGTCAAGCAGTGAGCGACAGTTGTCATCAAATGTTAAGGAGCTTCTGGCGGTGCAGCATGCGTTCAACGAGTTCCTTATATATTTACAGGGCCAGCATGTCCGTATACTCTCGGACAATCAAGTCACGGTAGCTTACATAAACCTCCAAGGGGGAACCCGCTCAAGAAACTTGATGAGGGTAGCGAACGCACTTCTGCTGAAAGCCGAAGATCATTGTCCCTCTCTTTCGGCTACTCATCTAAAAGGGAAGGAAAACATCACAGCGGATTTCCTCAGCCGTACTTCCGTAAAAGAGGGAGAGTGGTCCCTAAATACGCGAATGTTCTCCAGAATCGTAGAAATGTGGGGCCTTCCGACTGTGGACTTATTCGCAACAAGAGCCAATCGGAAAGTGGAAAATTTTTGTTCCTTAGACCCCAGAGAAGAACCACTGGCAGTGGACGCCTTCATGGTTCCCTGGAGATTTCCTCTGGCATATGCCTTCCCTCCCATGATCCTGCTCCCAGCGGTAATAAGAAAGATCAGGGCAGACCGGGCCAGAGTGATACTCATATGCCCCTTTTGGCCCAAAAGACCGTGGTTCCCTTGTCTCCGGAAGATGTCCATATCAGATCCCTGGGTTCTTCCGGAGATTCTGGACCTCCTCACTCAGGGGCCACTTTCCCATCCTCCAACCCCGAGTCTACATTTGACGGCGTGGAATTTGAGAGGGTGTTATTGACCAACAAAGGATTCCCCGCAAATGTAGTGAATACTCTCCTGGCTAGCAGAAAACCTGTTACCACCCGTATTTATGCCAGGACCTGGAGGAAGTTTCTGTCCTTTGCAGAAGTTAAGGTTGAGGAGGGGCCCCCTATTGGGAAAATTCTGGAATTTCTGCAGCGGGGCTTAGAATTGGGTCTCTCTACCAGTACCTTGAAAGTACAGGTGTCGGCGTTGGGGGCTTTATTTTCTTCCAATATTGCAGATAACTATTGGATAGCCCGTTTTATAAAAGCTTCCTTTAGGTGTAGACCCATTACCAAGGTAAAGATGTCTCCCTGGGATTTGAATTTTGTATTAGATGCCTTGACTAGTCCTCCTTTTGAGCCACTAGATTTAGTCTCCCCCAAAATTATTTTCCTAAAGACGGTCCTGTTAGTAGCCCTAACTTCAGCCAGGAGAGTCAGTGACCTACAGGCCCTTTCAATATGCCCTCCATTTACGCAAATTCTGGACGATAGGATTATATTAAAACCTGATCCGGCCTTTCTTCCTAAAGTGGCCACTCAATTCCATAGAACCCAGGAGATAGTTCTCCCGACTTTTTGCTTCCCGCCCAAAAATCAAAAAGAGGAGAGGCTTCACACTTTAGACGTTAGGAGGTGCGTACTAAAGTACTTAGAAGTATCACGTGGATTTAGAAAGGATAAGTCCCTATTTATTTGCTATCAGGGGGCTAGAAAGGGTTGTAAGGCCTCAAAGGCTACAATCGCTAGATGGATCAAGGAGGCCATTTCCCTCGCATACTCCTCAGGGGATAAAGAGATACCGGAGGGATTGAGGGCGCATTCTACCAGAGCGGTATCAACCTCCTTGGCGGAGAAGACAGGGCTTTCCATTGAGGAAATTTGTAAGGCTGCCACTTGGTCTTCTCCCTCTACTTTCTATAGGCACTATAGATTGGATCTGGGTGGCTCTGCAGATCTCACTTTCGGGAGAAGGGTGCTTCAAGCTGTGGTCCCTCCCTAATTTCCTTCGTCTCTGTAATTCGCTCACGTGGTGCTGTCATGGGAGACCGAATAAAGCCTTAGTTACTTACCGGTAACGGGATTTTTCGGAGCCCATGACAGCACCCGTATATTCCCTCCCATCACTGGTGTTGTGCACTCCAGTAGAGTTGATTTCTTTTTGTGCACCCTTGCGGGAAATTGATGAAAAGTAATGTACTTAATGTGATTATGTTTTGTTATTACTAACCTTGGCGGTACTCTCATGCTCTGTTAACTAAACTGAGGCGGGAAGAGAGGGCCGCCCTTTTTAACCTGTAGGTTTCCTGTCCTTGATGGGCGGATCCTCTCTCTCACGTGGTGCTGTCATGGGCTCCGAAAAATCCCGTTACCGGTAAGTAACTAAGGCTTTCACTCACATCCAGTCTGCGCCTTTCAGGACTCTTGTATGCCAAGCCGGCTCTCCCTCAAAGGTCACTGGCATTCACGCACAGGATCCAGGCTCGACCTTTCAGGCTGCCAGGCTTCACTCTCGGCCTCACTAGGCCTCACACGAACGGTGTCCCACACACATGGGGAACAGGCCTTATGCCTCTCACAGAACACACCGCACACCTGTCTCAAATTACCAGGGTTTATATATCCTGTAGCACACATACATACACAGACAGGACCTTGCTGATGTTACAGTCATGTGATCAGTCAGCTGTGTGTATAGGTCCTGTGTGCTGTCCCAGTCATATGTACCGACCTTTACTGTGCATACAGGACCTGTGTGATGTCACAGTCATGTGACCAGTCACCTGAGGGGGAAGGTTTATGGTCAGGTAAAACACATCCTAGACCATTACCGTAATGCCAGCAAGTCGCTGCATTACATATCCCCCCCTCTGTTCAAACTTGTGGGGTTGAACACATAATATACACAATCACCTCATATCCCACAGCTCATACCGAGACCATGTACTTGTCAATTGCGCTGTTCAGCCCCTGGAATATTAGTCAATGACAGCCCATTCCTTAGGGACCTACCATTTGTCACTGTCACTGACTTCGTCAGGTCACCTTTCCGGGTCGTAACCTTGTCATGTCTCCCCCGCTCCCAGCGGTCAGTCATACAGCGGTGTGACTCACATGCCCTGGTATCTAAGGTCCGGTTCGACTCCGTACTGTCCCGTCCTCTATGTGGTCGTTTGTATGGGCTGCTCAAACCTGAGTTACTGGAGTTCTCACTACCTCTAAACCCACGCCCACTACTCTCAGGACATCTTGAAAGGTCCCTAACTCCAGCTGTAGCTGTTCTGTTATTTAGGGGGCCCTTTCTCTGTCGGGTCTCACTATTTCTAGATGGCTTCCATCTTCTGTTGCTCAGATGATGCTGTCTATCTACTCGCAGTCTAGCGAGATTCAATTGTTCTACCTCCTGCAGGTAGGTCACTCGGTACTCAATCAGCATGCGTATATATTCTAGGCTTTCTTCTGTTCCTACAGCGGAGAAGGACACCATGCCGTCTTCGTCTGGTATCCAGTCCTGATGATCACGTGGACTGCTTACTTTCACCACACCAGACTTCTTGACCATCATCTGCATGGCTCGACCGCTTCTCCCAATGAGCTTTCTCACCAGAACAATGAGGCACCCGGATGACCTCTTCACGCATACTGTGAGCTTTCCTCATCAGCTCCAGTTGTCTAACGGCTTGTTCCGTCTTCAACCGGAGAAACCGCTTCGTGCGAATACATCGCCAATGCATATCACTTAGGATCGCCACCCTCTTCACTGTGACTTCGGTCATGGACAGAACCACCAGCTGTTTAGCTTCGGAGGTCAAGTACACCTTACAGGCTCCCACAGCCTTCTTTAAACTCTTCATGCACGGACTCACGGGTGCATTCTTCCCTCAAATCCTCGGGTACATCTACGAGGCATTTGTACCAAGACGTTTCGGTCTCACCAGTAGTTTCCAGACGATCAACCAGCTCAGGGTTCAGGGACAACTGACTTTCAGCTTCTTCCCCCTGGATGCTTACCCTGAGCTGACTCACAGCTACAAATTCACGAATTTTCGTCTTGACCACTTCCACTTCATATTTGTCTTCTGTTACCATGCTCTTAGCTCTCCTCAGGTCCACCTTCTCATGGTATAAGGGAGTGAGTGCAACGTGTTAGCCCTTTTCCTTCTCCAAGGAGGCCTCGTTCACCGAGTGATACTTTGTCAGGCGACTTTTGAGCCCGGAAACCTCTTCCTCTAGTTCCGTCACTCGCCTCTCAGCGGCCCGTCTCTGAAGCTCTTCCTGCTTTCACTTTTCTTTTAACAGTAGAGTTCTCTCAGACCTCTCTTGCTTCAAAAGGGCCTGAAGCAATTCCTTGAGCTTCCTGATCTCGGCTCTTACTTCCACCGAATCATCCAAGCTCGCATCACTCGAGGAGGTATCTGCTTCATACCTCCCATCACCAGCGGCCAACTCCTGGCCCTGGTCTGTGGCTTCTCCGATGGACTCCTCCATCTTTTTCCGCTCCGCTTCCATCTTGCTGACTGTTTCTTTAAGGCACGTCTCCGCCCTCTGGAGAGTTTCACAGGACATCTGTAGCTTCTTCACCTGAGCTTCCAGACCTAGGGTCTTTCCACGGAGATCATCATTCTCCTCACGGGTCTCTTGCAGAGTGGTCTCACCCACTTGGCACACTTGCTCTGCACCCGCCTTATCCTCCTCTAGTTTTTCTTTTACCTTGAGGAGATCCTCATAATCTCTCTTAAATTGTTGCAGTTCCATACCAAACTTTTCATCACACTCCTTCTTGGAGTCACACAGCTCCTGGTTGAACTGTTCGCGCAATCGTTCTAGGTTTTGTTCGCTCGCTGCAACTTCATGCTGCAGCGCCTCTTTGAGGGCAGACAGCTCTAACTGTACCAGGGAGAAGCGATCTTTCACCTCGCATAACTCATCTTCACACACCACTTTGTCAATTTGTAATTGAAAAACCTCCTCCTTGATTTTGCGGCGGTCCTCCTTAATTCCGTAGAACATTTCCTTCCAATGGTTAATTTCCGCGTTGCTTCCCTCCATGTCTCGCTGTCAGTTCCTCATAACCTGGTATATTTTCTGCTGCTCAGACTCCAGGTTCAGCTGGTCTGAGGACACGTTCCCCAGGTTTTCACATAACTGCTGCACGTCAATCTGACACTGCGGCCTGATAGGCTCCAGCTCTTGGTCATGGCTGGCCGCCTCCCCTTTCAGGGCTGCCGGATCCTGATCCGTCAGTCTCAGTACCGTACCGGAGGTTGCTACTGGCAACGTCATCTCCTCTTCTACCTCTAAAGGAGGATCCACACTTGAAGCATAGGCACACAGTACTATATTCTCTTTATTTTCATTTTCAGGGAGTACTACCGGAGCAACCTTTTTGTGGCCCTTGCGCCGTCGACGACCAGAGGGGGACTCTCTCCCCTCGTCTAGCCCCTCCTGACCAAACTCCCTTTTTACTTTCATAGTGTCGCAGTCAGCTACGGGGTCTGTGTCACTCCCCATGGTGTTGTGGACTAACAGGTCACCTCCCATTTTGACGTCACCCCCTTCTACTGGAGTTACCCCGTTATCAATGGTCACACTGTCATTTTTAGGAGGTACCAACCCACAACCAGTAACAATTTCCAGTTTTCTGCAGTCCACACTCTTGTGAAAATCCGCCCCTTTTTTAGACTCCGTCCCCTTTTTAACAACCACACCGGCAGGGTAATTTTTACACAAAAAATCAGCAGTAGTCTTAGGACTCAGTTCACAACATCTTTTACCACCTCCCTGGGCACTCTGGGACAACACTGGCGCCCCCGGAGAGTCCATAGAATGGTCCACTGCTGCCATTCCATATGGTGCCCACAGCTCCTGCGGTTCCTGCACCATGTCCAGTAAAAGTTTCCCAAATACCTGCTCTGGTTCCAACCGGCCCTTCAACCGCTCAATAGCTCCAGACAGATCTGCTGCTTTGCTCACAGCCATCGCGGTACGCTGTTCACACTATAACTTCACCGCTCTCCCGGAAAAATATTCGTTGCCCCGCCGAGCCACCGCAAACCAGGTTTGAGTGCGACGATAATCTTCGCAACCCCGCCGAGTTGCAGCCAGATGCTTTTAATTTCGTGAGCCCCGCCGAGCCACAGCAGACCAGGTTTGAGTGCGACGCCAATCTTCGCAACCCCGCCGAGTTGCAGAAAACAACCGGATTTGAGTGCGACGACAATCTTCGCAACCCCGCCGAGTTGCAGCAAGATGCTTTATCCACCCTCGTCGTCCTGTGCCGTTGCCCCTAGCAACCGGGTTGTCGTTGCCGCTAGCAACCGGGCTGCCGTTGCCCGCATTCTCGAACCACATGTAAGGCAGCGCTAGTCATCACACTGGGGGTTACTCGCTTCGCTGCGTCAATCAATGCACACGTGCAATGTCTTTACGCTTTTCTCACAATGTTGCAGTTTGTTACATCATAAGCCACTGTTCACCGGGTCCAACTCCGTGGCACGCCGACACACATATCTACAATATTCATGAGACAAGTGACACACAGGCCCACTTGCTCCAGGTTACAGCCTACGGCAAGGTAATAAATTATCAATGTCCATAACACAGTCCATGTAACAAAGTGTTTTACCTTTAGCCGGGTTTAGTTGCTGCAGTCCATTTAATCTGCCACCACTGTGGCTTTGTGGCTTCCCAGGTAGGGGTCTCCAGCCGTCGTACCTTCGAAGGCTACTGGTATGTTTTCACTCACATCCAGTCTGCGCCTTTCAGGACTCTTGTATGCCAAGCCGGCTCTCCCTCAAAGGTCACTGGCATCCACGCACAGGATCCAGGCTCGACCTTTCAGGCTGCCAGGCTTCACTCTCGGCCTCACTAGGCCTCACACGAATGGTGTCCCACACACATGGGGAACAGGCCTCATGCCTCTCACAGAACACACCGCACACCTGTCTCAAATTACCAGGGTTTATATATCCTGTAGCACACATACATACACAGACAGGACCTTGCTGATGTTACAGTCATGTGATCAGTCAGCTGTGTGTATAGGTCCTGTGTGCTGTCCCAGTCATGTGTACCGACCTTTACTGTGCATACAGGACCCGTGTGATGTCACAGTCATGTGACCAGTCACCTGAGGGTTTAAGGTTTATGGTCAGGTAAAACACATCTTAGACCATTACCGTAATGCCAGCAAGTCGCTGCATTACAGTATTTAAACACATACGTGAAAAAAATGGTACCGGTGTCATCAGTGTTATGTATCAGAGTGTCATCAGTGGTCCGTCCTTGTCATCAGTGTTAGGCATCAGAGTGTCATCCGTGGTCCGTCCTTACCATCAGTGTCATCAGTGTTAGGCATCAGAGTGTCATCAGTGGTCCGTCCTTGTCATCAGTGTCATCAGTGTTAGGCATCAGAGTGTCATCCATGTGTCTATTTTTACCATCAGTGTCATCAATGTTTTTCACAGATGGATAAAGACCTAAATTGTAAAGCTCCTATACTTTGCAATGTTAAATACGGACAGCAAGCTGATGCCATCCGTGTACCTTACGTGTTTTTCTCAGACCCATAGACATGTATTGCCACTTTTCTTACATGATGCAGTAAAAAAAACTCACTGTGAGTTTTGCAGAGACACACAGTCCGTGACAAAACATGGACATGTGAATAGCACCATAGATTATAATGGGTACATGTTGCAGTCGTGACAAAAAACAAATACAACGTGCAACATGGACATCCGAATGAGGCCTATATGCACAGCCCGATGTACAGCCAGGGTTTACAGTTATAGTAGAAAAATAGATTGGGATGATAACAGCAAAAATTTTAATTCATTTTGCGAATGTGAACAGAGCCTGATGGCATTCACACTTTTATATTTGATCAGTTTTTTTCACCTTTTTTTAAAAGTGAAGATCAGGAGTTTCCATGGTATTTTATCTGTCATTTTTGAGGAGATGAAACAGACAGAAGTGTGAATGAGTTCTTACATTGAGAAGATGTCCACTGGGGAAGTCGGGATGAGGAGTGATCCCGGTAGCGATCTGTGTGGAGCAGCGTCTGTGCCCATTCTTCTCCTTTCTCGCAGTGAGGAGACATTGGGCCGCAGCGAGGAGACATTGGGCCGCAGCGAGGAGACATTGGGCCGCAGCGAGGAGACATTGGGCCGCAGCGAGGAGGCATTGGGCCGCAGCGAGGAGGCATTGGGCCGCAGCGAGGAGGCATTGGGCCGCAGCGAGGAGGCATTGGGCCGCAGCGAGGAGGCATTGGGCCGCAGCGAGGAGGCATTGGGCCGCAGCGAGGAGGCATTGGGCCGCAGCGAGGAGGCATTGGGCCGCAGCGAGGAGGCATTGGGCCGCAGCGAGGAGACATTGGGCCGCAGCGAGGAGGCATTGGGCCGCAGCGAGGAGACATTGGGCCGCAGTGATTTACCCGTGCGCTTGTTAGCTATAGCAACATTCAGATGTCATTCTCTACCCTGTTGTGGGAGAAAGGACTACATGTAGGGCGCTTCATCTACTCCTCAGGTCTACATAGACCCATTACAAGCTGCCGTTCATTCCTCACTCTCTGTATTCCCCTCTGACGAGATCTGTAGTATAGTAGATTATTGTAACATCTTAGTATGTTATTTAACATTATTACTTTAAAACTCGATTAGTACATGTGAGGAGGGTGTACATACATAAAATCCAAAGCTCGTACAATAACCATGCGCTAACTTTGACAGATTGGTAGAGGGAGAGCGGGTCCTCGCAGGCTTGAACTCTACTAACTTCTGATGAGTTCATCCCTCTGCAGATCCATTTTGATACAAATTGGCTTTGAACATTATACATTTACATACAGTATATGAACAACAAGAGATTAAATAACTTTGCATATACTTCAGTTAGATTTGTCAATGAGCTGGTGCATAATATCCATGCCAGGCGCCATATTTATGATGCCCTGCAACACTATTCCTCATGCCTACGTCATCTCCTTTATCAAAGGTTTGACTTAGCGTTTTTTATTTGAGACATGGGCAGACGTGGCCCAATTCCACACATTATATGAGACATGGACAGACGTGGCCCTATTCCACACATTATATGAGACGCGGACAGACGTGGCCCTATTCCACATATTATTTGAGACGCGGGCAGGCAGGCCCCTACTCCACACACTTCTGGCAGAGAGAACAATGAAGCGTTCTGGTATGCAGATCCTCATACATCTTCCCCATTGTTTTGATGTCATCCACAGCTGTATTCACATTTCTGGGCTGCATTCTGGGGTTCAGGGTCTTTGTACGAGCTAATGCACAATTATCTAATTCTGCTCCAGTCAGATATTACTGTATGTAGTTTTCAGCTAAATGGTGAACGCTGCTTGGCCTCACTTCACGATAAGAAAAGTGAAGTATTTGCAAGGTTCCTGACACCTTTATGTTGATAACATATATAAATACCGTGAAATGGTGTTCAAAGGTGAACATACCTCATACCCTGGAGGTTTATTAACCTTACAGGAGCACTCCCATATAAATTGGTATCTCCTAATTCTTTCTAAATATGTATCTAGTGTAGATATAGTAAAATACTTTGCATTCGCAGTCTTCTCCAGTTTCCAGCCCTGCTTCTTTCTTCTTCTGGCTCATGTGACTTCAGTCAGATTGGCTGGATCACATTGGGGTTTATATATGTCTTGTTCACACTGTAAGTCTATGGAGGCTTGACCTGACATTGGTGGAAGCAGCACCACCCTACACAGCAGTCCCTGTGTGAGCCCGGAGAGCAGAGGAGCGCTATTGTGACCCACAAGATGAGCGGATGCATCTACACTACATCACATACATATTTAGACAAAATTAGGAGATGAAATTTTGCTGAGAGTGCTGAGCTGATAATCGGTAATGAGTGATCATTAGGAAGTTCGTTCGACAATTATCGGCTTGTGTAAACATGTCAGCAACACCCAAAACGCTCATTCATCGGGTGATTGGATCGGTCACACTTGGGTGCAAATCATCATCATCATCATCATGAGTAAACACATGATGTACTACTGATCCCAGGAGATTGTGTGCTCACACAACCATCGTTGGATTGTCTACTGTAAATATGCAATCGTTTAGCAGCCACGGTCAGTAGTAGATGTAAATGCGCCGTTAGTCTTCCTTCATGATAGAGTGGCGTATAAGGCAGTGTTCAAGGGACTGTCCACTTTCTGTTTATTTTCTGTTAAAAAAAAACAAAACAAAGCTAATTTGCCATTACTTTCCCATGCTGCTCCAGTGCTGCCTCTCCGCCTCTGCCCCTGTCTTTGTTGACATGGCTGATCAGTGATATCATTACTACAGCACGTGACAGCTGCAGTCACTCACTGGTCTCTGTGGTCTTCGTGCAGTCTTCATCGGCATCACCACTGAACTCAGAGATTGGCTGCAGTGTTCACATACTATTGTTGTAAAACTTGTAATGTCAGCAAAGATGGGGGCAGCAGCGGGGAGGCAGCGCTAGATCAGCAGTGAGTAAGTAAAGCTGATTTTGAAAATCTGATATTTTGGAAAGTCTGTACTTTTATCAAGTGCAAGTGAAGATGCACTTGATCTTTCGCAGCATGAATGAGTTGTTGCTGCACCTTACTGGATAATTCGGTAATCCTGCTTGCGACTGTGATTATTGACAGATTTTTATCGGCGCAGAGCATTTCGCTTGCTTTTATCATGCAGTACTTAACAAATTGGCCTCAAGTAAATGATTGTGATGATTTTGATTAAACTTACTGTTACAGAATTTTTTCTGACTTTGTTAATCGTTGAGAAAAAACGTTTTGTTTTGTAAATGGCGCTTTGAGTTGCTGAGCTTTTTCCTTCCTAATTTTTCGTGTTAACATGTTGTAATGCTGTCTGCACGGCATCCGAGCGCCTGCGCACATTATATTCCTTCGACATGGAAATTGACTGCAGACAAATAAGGCATTGTATTTTATCTGGGTGACGAAATACAAGTTTTCCCACCTGACAAATTCTCCTTTCTTTTGTAATTGACCTCTTTTTACGACGTTGATGACATTGCAACTGTTGTTGCAGGTTGCTTGACAGCAGAGAGAAGGGTAAGCCTCAAGAACAATTAGGACTGGGCCCTTATTGAATAGAAAGTTAGATCATCGGGATGTGGATACGAAAAATGAGCAAAGTCCTGAAGAAATGAAGCAGAGCTCCTCATGAGAAATTAGTGTTAGAAACTGGCAGGTAAGTAGATGGATTCTGCCTCTGGGTAGGCAGATTGCTCACCTGGTGTGACATTGGTTGGTGCTGGGTCTCTGGGCACATGTTTAACAGTAGTATTACAAGCAGGGTAGCAGCCTCGAGGCCTTCAGATGTGCCGTGACCTCTACAGGTCTCCTGGGCCTGACCCGGGAATGGTGAAATACTACGGAGCTCCCTCTAACCTCCGGTCACCCCACCCTCCATAAGTCATGGTGAAGGAAAGCCATTGCTTCCCTGTTAGGAGTTGTTGTGATTTTGAGACCCCTGGAGTAAAATATGTCTATCTAATGTTCATGAGGACCTGTAGTATAAAGCATCAGGGGCTCAGTTCAGTTCTTTTTTTAAAGTGCTTTATACTTCTTATATTTTTGGCAAGTAGTGGCTCTACATGGTAGAAGAGATCTGAAAGTGTCTGCCTATTTGGAGGAGTTTTATTCTTAAAGGGCTCAGCCAGCTGTTGATTCACCCGACCAGACAGGTGGAAAACCAGTTAGACTTCTCCCTGGGGCAAGTGTAATGTATTGAAAATAATCCAACAATGTCTAAGACATCAGTTTGTTCACTTGGAAGACGGGGCTCTCAGCGACGTATTTGTCATTGTTACTGCTGTTTACAGCAAGAAAAAGTTATTTTGGTTGCGGAGAACGACGTGTGTTTCAAGTTACTCTGCCGTCCAGTCATACAAGTATAAGTAGTTATTAGTAATCCTGTGAAGTATTGTGTGCTGACATACATGTGATACAATACATACTACTGGATTCCAGATGTAAAGTGATACTTGGGATTCCCTCCATCAGCAGATATTCTTGTTTTGCTGCTTTATTGCCCGAAAATTCCCACCCTTCCCCTTCAGAGAAATAAATTCTGAAATCAGAACTGATATTCATGGTCTCTTTTTAGGAAAGTCCATCAATAAAACATCAGTGGAGTCCGACTCTCAACACGCACACCAATCAAGTGATTAAAGGGGCTGTAGAGCACCATACATTTTATAGTGGCTATATCTGGTACTGCAGCTCATTCCTACACAAGTGAGTGTGAGTAAGCAGCAATACCAGGCATAGCTACTACAACTGAACTGTGCTTAGTATGTAAGGGACATGAGCTTCTATAAGCCCAGGATCCAGGGCGATGGAACCACACTGATATTGATCAAATCAAAAGTTCTAGAAAACCCTTTCAAGATTATGTGACATCCTGTGAAGTTACTATCTGTCTATAATACACGGCTCCTGAGCAAGTACAATACTAGTGTAGGGTGTAGCTTTTTAAACATGGGAACCTGTGGGTGACGGATGCAGAAAGCAGTGAGAGAAGCATTAATACATTCAACAGATGAAAGCATAAAATGGATTATTACATACTCAAAGTGGAAATAATGTAGATCCAATACCTTAAAAGGGTTGTCCAGGTTTGGCACAATAGTCTGCAGTCCTTCCATGACTGCAGACTTGTGAATCCTCACATTGTGCCCAGCGTGCGCTTTCTGAATTCTCTGGGGCCGGAAGCTGACATCAGGTGACCACAAGTACGCCATATGCTTATGCATGTCCACATTCCATCTCAGTTGTAGACAAAAATGAGAGCTAAAATAAAAAAAAATTATATACATATTTTTTTATCTATTGTAAAAAGACTGCATCAGAGTAATAAAAATGCAGCAATATGATATACCTTATTTTTCGGACTATAAGACGCACCAAGGTTTTAGAGGAGGAAAATAGAAAAAAAATTAAGCAAAAAATGTGGTCATGATGCCCTGTTAAGGGGGAGAGGGTCTGCTGCAGATACTGTTATAGCGATAATGTCCCCCAATTCTGTTAATATCCCCCATCCTGGTATATATGGCCCCATCCTTCCTGTTATATGTGGCCCTCATCCCCATCCTGATATGCATGGCCCCCCTCATCCCTCTTCTTGGTATGTATGGCCCCTTCCCCCTCACACCCATCCTGGTATGTATGGCACTTTCATCCCTCTTCCTGGTATGTATGGCACATTCATTCCTCTTCCTGGTATGTATGGCACTCTTCATCCCGGTATGTATGCCCCCCCCTCATCCTGGTATGCTTGGCACCCCCTGATCCCCGTCACGCTGCACAGAAAAAAAAAAACAATTATACTCACCTCCTCTCTCCTCCAGCGATGTGTTCCGCTCTGTGCCGGAATAGTCACTGCTCCCCACGCCGGGACTGCGTGCGTGGGAGCATGACCATTCATTCTCCCTAATAGCGCGCACCACACTGAAGCCGCAGCGCATGGGAGTGGTGAATATTCATGGACTTTAATAGCGGGTACACTGACCCCCGAGCGCTGTGGCTACAGTGTGGTGCGCGCTATTAGGGAGAATGAATGGTCATGCTCCCACGCATGCAGTCCCGGCGTGGGGAGCAGTGACTATTCCAGCACAGAGCGGGACACAGCGCTGGAGGAGAGAGAATGTGAGTAGAATTGTTTATTTTTTTTCTGTGCAGCGTGACGGGGTTCAGGGGGAGCTATACATACAGGGATGAAGGGTTCCGTACATACCAGGAAGAGGGATGAAGGGGGCCATACATACTGGGATGAGGGGGGCCATACACACTGGGATGAGGGGGGCTATACATACAGGGATGAAGGGTACCATATATACCAGGAGCCGCGCTTCAGGCACAGTGTGCCGGCTATTAAGGAAAACAAATATTCACTGCTCCCCATGCCCATGCGCGCCTTATAGTCCGAAAAATACAGTACATATGTGTATGTATTTTTTAAAAGTGTAATATCTAAATTGCATGTTTCCAAATCTGGTTTGCTGACTTGGCTTTAAACCTTCTTCCTCAGACATGGCGTGTGGCGGGCAGTCAGTAATAGGCTGGGGCTACATTGTGATTTTGTCCACGAAACCGGCCCAGCAGCCAAAAATCGCTTTGTGCATCTGCTTTATTGCAGCATAATGCATGTGAATGGGCTCACGTTGCGACCCCTAGGGTGCTCTGACAAGCAAGTCGCAAAAAGTCGGAACCTGCTGGATTTCTTTGCAACTTTCTTCTCATGGTCGTGATAACCTAGAGATCACAATGACCCCATTCCCCAGCATTTTGCTGTGATGTAGCCGCTGCACAGAGCTATCTTTGGCCACCCGACTTGTGTCGAGGCCAAAGTCTCTGCAGCCCCAGCCTTATAGAGTAGGTAAGAAAAGTAAAAAAATCTTGTTCTACAAAAGGCTTGTCTCGGGAGCAGGAAACATGTATTCTACCCCTATCTGGGACTTCATAAAGGCAAAACAATTTAAGGCATTGCTTCTTGGTACATCACATTAGCTGCAGTGTTTCAATCATTGACTTCATTCAGGTTAAAATGATTGTTTCTGACGTATGTGATCTGTCCACTAGGATTTTACCTGTCATGCATTCACAGGATCTTAGGACTTCCTTCTGTGCTTATCAATGCAACAGGTGTCCACAGTTTGCCCACTATTGACCTTTATATACGAGTCCTCCCGGCGATTGACCATTGGGAACAATTCAACTTCAAAATGACATTAGTACACCCTGGTTATCATCTAAATGTGCTGCCCACGTCAATAGCAGAATTATAAATCCCTTCCCTATTTCTGCAGTTGATTGAGATACCTGACAGCCCCGAATAAATTAGTTCTCATTTGATTTCTATTGACCCAATTGCCATCCATTGCTTTCACAGGTCAAGGTGACATACATTTAATATATAAAGGTCATGCGTGACATATAATATGCATTTACCATTTCTAATTACTTCTAGGATGTCTGTCTATTACATTTTAAGTGTGATGATTGCACAATATTGAGACATTATTTTTTATGTGCTTCCTTTATTGTTCAATTAAAAGCAAATAAAAATAGAAATTTTTCGTCAGGATCTGGAAAAATACTTTATAAAGTAAGAATGCTTACCAAGGTAGAAGTGTTAATAGTTAGCATTTTGTTAATTGATAAAACTAAAGTGATTGAACAAAGAGAACTCTAAATCAGATCAATATTTGGTGTGACCGCCCTTTGCTTTTAAAAGTAGCATCAAAGAATCAGTTCTACTAGCACACAGTTCATAAGGGACGTGGCGGGGAGGTTGTCCCATACATCTCAGAGAAATAACCACAAACCTGTGGATGTAGGCATGTGCAAATCCTTCAGACTTGAGGTTGAGATCAGTTCTCCCTGTTCTTCTTCATGCTGAAAATAGTTCTTAAAGAAGCATGCTCATCAAATTTTGTATCCTCTTAAAGGGTATCTGTCAGCAGGTTTTTGCTATATAACCTGAAGACAGCATGCTGTAGGGGTTAAAACACTGATTTCAGCAATGCCTCTCTTATCAAGCTCTTGTTTGCTGTAATGATTGTTTTAGCACCAGGATCTTATCATTGCTGTGACCCAGCAGCCCTAGCCTCCTGGTTCAGTAACACCCCCTCCTGTGATGAGCACCTCACGGTCTATAGACATTCTCGTATATAGAGAGAATGGTGTGGGCGGGGTTAGCTTTCTCAGCTCTGCTTCATTGCTAAAGCTGAAAACTTTGATTGTGTCAGAACGGCTGCACCCTGTATACTAAGTGACACATCACTGGATTCAGCTTCTCTTTGCCTACATCAGGCTGCTCTCAGATGAGACCACACCTAAGATAAAAACCAAATAAGCAAATACCCTGCATTAAATAGCAATAGTGCTTGAAAATAATATAAGGTGTTAGTTAGCATAATTTTGATGAAAAAGCCATCCCACCACGTCAAGGTGACCCTATTCGGGACAACCCTAACCTCTAGTATTAAAACCTTACCATATGTCAAGTGATGTAATGTGAATAAGGGCTGAGAAGGACTGAGACTCTGCTAATGGACACTGGACATTAGATTCATATACTTTCCCATGGCTGGGTGTCCATTAGCCGGGTCTTAGTCCTTCTCAGCCCTTATTCACATTATGCCATTTGACATATAGTTAGGTTTTAATACTAGAGGTAGGACCTTCCCAAATAGGGTCACCTTGACGTGGTGGGATGGCCTTTACGTTTTTTTGATCAAAATTATGTTAACTAAGTACCCTATATTATTTTCATGCCTTATTGCTATTTATTTAATGCAGGATATTTGCTTATTTTGTTTGTGTCTGTTTAGTGGCCAGTGTGAACATGCACCTACACTCTGCATGCTCCCCAACTTATATTCCAGTTTATCTCTTTAGGTTTTTGTTCTCAGATGAGGTAGCAAAAACCTGCTGACAGGTTATTTTTAATATATTGCAATCATCATACTATATGATACTGTGTACTTACCATTGCTCATTTTGCTCTTCTACCCAGCAAATTCTTCTTTTCTCTGCTCTATGTAGAAACAGGTAGTCTGTTGTCTCTGCAGAAATCATTCTGCTCTTCAACTCCTGACGCATATGCTCCCTTCTCCCTCTGCTATTGACTTTTGCAGTGACTGATGAGTCATACAGGGAAAATTGACCTCCTGTTACTACATAGAGCTTAGAAGGATTTAGCTAGTCCATTTTTAATCATGTCATGTCATAGACCTGAGGTAAAATACAAGAATTAGCTGAGTAGAATAGCAAAATAAGCAATTGTAAGTACGCAGTGCCATATAACTTAATGACTGCAATATAATAAGAGTATATACATTTTGATGGGAGTGCTTCTTTAATGACATTGGCTGTATGTTTGGGGACATTTTCCTGCTGCAGAATACATTTGGAGCTAATCAGACGCCTCCTTGATGGTATTGTATGTTGATGAGTATCTGCCTGTATTTCTCAGCATTGAGGACACCATTAATCTTGACCAAATTCTTAACTCTATTTGCTGACATGCGGCCCCAAACTTGCCAGGAACCTCAATCATGCTTCACTGCTGCTTGCAGACAATCATTATTATATCGCTCTCAAGCCCTTTGGCAAATAAACTGTCTTCTGTTACAGCAAAATATTTCTAATTTTGACTTAGCACTCCAGAGCACCTGCTGCCATTTTTCTACACCCCAGTTTGCGCATTATTTGAGTCACTTTGCCTTGTTTCCATGACGAATGGCTGCAATTCTTCCATGAAGACTACTGGGTTGTACTGGTTGCTACCGGTTCTGAGCTGATGGCACTGCTGGACATCTTCCCATTTCGAATGGCGATGCACATGATGCATCTTTCATCTGCTGCACTGAGTTTCCTTTCTGAACATTACTTCTACAATCCTTAATGTTACCCATTTCTTGGTGTCCTCAATTCTGAGAAATACAGGTAGATACTTAACCATCATGCAATACCATCAGGGAGGCGTCTGATGGGCTCCAAATTTATTCTGCAGCAGGATAACGACCCCAAACATACAACCAATGTCATTAAGAACTATTTTCAGCATAAAAAATCTGGGATTACATGAGGAGACAGAAGGATTTGTGGATCTCCAGGATGCGCCGCCCCTGGCATCTGGGAGGCAGCGTGAACGTTGTGATCCTGAATACAGAAGATTAGAACTGTCTTTTTAATAATGAACGTGTATTTCTGACTCAGAAATCTTAGGCTAACCCTCGAATTTCTAGCCCAAGTTTGCAGTGGATTTGCTTCTGGTTGTAGAGCAGATGTGACCAGTTGTCACGTATTTAGTTATTCCTCTGCTTTTCCATGCCGAATATGTAACTTTCTACTTATTACCATGACTATTTTTTTTCTGTGGAGGAGAAAAAATCTGCCTGGGATTTTATTTTGAGTTGAAAGGACTTTCTACAAGTCTATTTGCATGTATAGTATGGGGATTCTTGTCATAGTTGACCTGGAGCACTTAGTACAATTTATCAGGTCATGTGCAATGGGCAATGATGTGTTTTACTACAGAAATAGAAATACATCTATGCAATGAGTAAGAGTTGTATGCCATACATTATATAATTTTATGTAGTGAGCATTTATCCTTGTTCTCAGTATTAATCTCTGAAGAATGCATTGTAAAATCTATTGGACAAACAATCAGTAGATTCGGTTTTCAGTACCATCTCTATGCTGATGACACCCAATTATACACCTCTGCTCCGGACATCACCCCTGCATTACTACAAAAGACCAGTGATTGTCTTTCTGCTGTGTCTAACATTATGTCCTCCCTCTACCTAAAACTGAATCTGTCAAAAACTGAACTACTCGTCTTTCCTCCCTCCATTAATCTACCTGTGCCCGATATTGCCATCTCCGTTTGTGGCTCAACCATTACTCCCCAGCTACAAGCCCGCTGTCTTGGGGTCATTTTTGATTCAGATCTTTCTTTCACTCCTCACATCAAATCACTCGCTCGTTCATGTCATCTACACCTCAAAAACCTCTCAAGAATCAGGACTTTTCTCACCTTTGACTCGGCAAAAACTCTTACTGTCGCTCTTATTCATTCTCGTCTTGACTATTGCAACGCTCTACTAATCGGTCTCCCTCTTACTAAACTCTCCCCTCTCCAATCCGTCCTGAACGCAGCAGCCAGGATCATATTCCTCGCCAACCGCTACTCAGATGCCTCTTCCCTGTGCCAGTCATTGCATTGGTTGCCCATCCAATATAGAGTTCGTTTTAAACTTATCACGCTTACCCACAAAGCGCTCCATGCTTCAGTACCCCCCTACATCTCCTCCCTTGTCTCAGTCTACCACCCTACACGTGCCCTCCGTTCTGCAAATGACTTGAAACTAAAATCCTCCATAATCCGAACTTCCCACTCCCGTCTCCAAGATTTCTCGCGTGCTGCGCCAATTCTCTGGAATGCACTACCCAGGACAGTTCGATTAATTCCCAATACCCACAGTTTCAAGCGAACCCTAAAAACACATTTCTTTAGACTGGCGTATCACCTAAACACACTCTGTCCATCCCAGCTTTCCCCCATATTAAAATCTTCTTCAACTTCGGGTTCAAACCAACCATGCACATAAAAGCCTCTGTCAGGACTGCACACATACTGGCTGGCGACCAGTCCATGTATTATTATTTATCCTATTCAGTATATCAAGGCTGCATTATACAATATATGTACTTTTTACCTTTTTTGTCTCCCCCACTTCCTCATAGACTGTAAGCTTGCGAGCAGGGCCCTCACTCCTTTCGATATGAGATATGCTTATTCTGTATTGTCTGTATAAGTCCCCCCTAAAATTTGTAAAGTGCTGCGGAATATGTTGGCGCTATAAAAATAAACTATTATTATTATTATTATTATTATTATAGAGTGGCGTTGACAAACCTTAGGGTTCGATTCATTATTGCATCTCTTCATATTTTTTGGCTAGTTTTTGGTGTTTTTCTCCTGTTTTTCATTCGCACCTTATTTTTCCTTTATTTGAGCCATTTTTAAAACCTGTTTTACATGTGTAGTTTTTTTTTGTTTTGTTTTTATGTCCATTATGGAATTATGTTCCAAATCTTTTTTGACTGATCAATTGTGAAGGGACTTTGTGTGCCAGTGATTTTGACTCAAATTTTGCATCTTTTAGCGAACTATGATACTTTTTTGCACTAAAAAAAATACAGAACGTGTCAAAGACAATCTAAAGTGTTTTTTTTTTTCATTTTTAAGAATTTAGCGCTAATTCCGTCAACAAGTGCCACAATACAAAAAAAAGAAGAGTGAGCTTAAAAAAATAAACAAAAAAAAAAGAACACCAAACCCACAAATGTTGAATTGTGCCCTAAATTTTCATTGAAACATTTTGGCGCTAAATCGACATTTTAGTGGAAAAATTTAATTTTTAATTTATTTTTCATTCCACTTTACGATAATTCCTGTGATGCACATGAGGTTTTCAATACTTTAAGGGGTGCAGTGTTTCAAATGTTACTTTTGGAGAATTTCCAGGATGTAAGACTCTCAAAGTCACTTCAAAAGTGAATAAGGCTGAGTTCACACGATGCGTTTTTAATGCGTTTCTGCGGCGTTTTTGCAGCTGTTTAATCGCCGCGGAAAAGCATTAAAAACGCATGGTAGAAGGGCAGCAATGTTCCCCAATTGAAATCCGCATGTGCTGTGCCCATGATGTGGATTTTTCCGCAGCGTAAACGCTGCGCTCAAAAATCCGCAGCATGTCAATTAATTTTGCGTAAACGCAGCGTTTTCGCCGCCATTGACTTGCATTAGAACGCACCAATTCCGCAAGACTGCATCTGTACTTGCGTTATTGGCGCGTTCTTATGTGCGGATGGTACCCGGGTGTGGAGGAGAGGAGAGTCTCATCCACACTCAGGTACCATTAAAAAAGCTGTAAAACAAGAATAAAATAAAAAATAAAGATATATTCACCTTCTGGCGGCCCCCGGCCTCCTTCCCTCTGCTCGCGTGCAAGACTGAAGGACCTTCGGTGACGTTACAGTCATGTTGACCGCAGGCCTTTCAGTGAAGTGTCTCTAAAAACTCTAAATGTTAAAAATACATTTTCAGCAGATTTTTCATAAATAAACACAAAACATATTTGCCTATTTGACCACGAACATATAGTACGAGCAACAAAAAACTGCCTAAACATCACCGGCGTGTGTAGAAGTAGTCCAAAGTTATCACCACGTATGTGACACATGCCAGTTTTGAGAAATGGGGCTTGGTCATGAAAGCCCAAACTGGCTGCCAGGGGAAGGGGTTAAAGTGGTCACTGTCACTTCAGCAAAATGCATAAATCATTAGTACAAGCCAAATATAATAAACTTTCTTAATATATCTTATCAGAGATATCTGCTTACTTCACTACATATGAGCCACTTCTCATCCACCCAGTTGCCTCTTGTACTCACCATTTACTGTGGGGTAAAAACAGCTTGTCTCAATCAAAACAAGATGGACAGCTAGCACAGTATGGTGCCAGAGTAAACCTGCTATTATATTCTATGGAAAGGGGAGGAGGGTGAGCAGAGTGATACCCAGGTAGGGGAGCACTCACAGATCAACAGCAGCTTTTTAGCAAAATAGGTTAGCTTCTCTCAAAGTTGGATTCACATTTACACTGCTCAGTATTGCTGTACAATGTCTTTCATGTTGCTTCTGTTTGTGTACCTCAAAGCAAAATAAGAACAGAAATCCTTCTTTCTTTGTGTTCTTCTTACAGAAGATATCATAGTCTGGTCAACAAATGTCTGCCATTAGTTCAGAGAGTGATAAAAATTAAAGATGAACCCTACAGACAGGAGAACTGGTGAAAATTTCAGGATCCAGTTCATATAATAAGCAGAGATATTCCTTATGTGGACACACATGACAACTTTTTCTGAAAAGTTACCTGAAATAGTATGCTTTAACTGCTATGTTTTAACCTTTTAACACAGAGCCTAATTTGGTCTTTATGACTTAACAGATTTTTGTTGTTTGTTTTTGCTTTGCTGCATTCTGAGAGCTATAAGGCTACGTTCACACATTGCGTATTTTCGCGCGCTTTTTGAAAATACGCAATGTGCTTTGTGTCTGCCAGCAAAGTGAATGGGAAATTCACTTTGCCGTTCAGACACTGTGTAATTTTACGCAGCGGGAAAGCGCAGCTGCGTAAAGAATTGGCATGTCAATTCTTTACGCAGCTGCGTCCTGCGCTTTATCTCTATTGTGCCCATTATAAGCGATGGAATTACGCAGCGGTGTTCACACACTCCGTAATTCCATCGCTTTTTTACGGAGGCGCAGGATGGATACTCACCTACCCGATGTCAGGGGAGAGGCGTCCGGTCCGGTCCGCTCCAATCCCGCGCTTCCAGCATTTGCCGGTGAGCTGTTAGCTAACCGGCTTGTAACCGGCCGGTCAGCTGATTACAAGCCGGTCAGCTGACAGTCTGCTGATCGCTTCACGGCAGATGCTGCAAGCGTGGGAAGGAGCAGACGTGTCTCTCATCCATCGGGTAGGTGAGTATCCATAGTCTGGACACACACACGACACATAGACACACAGGACACATAGACACAGACAGTACACACACGACACACAGACACAGACAGTACACATGTCACCCTTCATTTTCACACTGCGTTTTTTGCTGCGCTTTTTTACGCAGTGTGTGAATGGAGGTGCTTTTTTTACCTGCTTAAAGAAACGCAGGTAAAAAAAAGCAGGAAAATACGCAGCGTAAAAAAACGCAGGGAAATACGCAATGTGTGAACGCAGCCTAACTCTTATTTTCCAGGACGTCTCTCCTGACCGCACCATCAGGAGGCTGTCCTTCATATCCTTGATAGGGACAGGAAACACACAAGAGGTTAAAGGACCGCTCCCTCCACCCCGACTCCAGTGTTTTTCTTGTCCCTATCAGGGACTGACACAGAAGAGGACTCGCGTGCACCAGGAGCTATAGTTCCTGAAGCCGGACGCAGGAGGATCGGGATGGGATCCTCGCATTCCTCCCCCCCTTCTGCCGTGGTCCAGAGGTCGACACCCCGCTGAACAAGAGGTCCCTCAGCCTTTTTATCCAGTAGAAACAGAGGCTCCCGGAGAGGAACCGTCTCCCCCGCAGAGGGGGCTCTGGGTTCCAGCTGCTATAGCCCCACACATAGCTCCGGCATGCGCCGCAATTATGGAGAAAGCAGCACTTCCAGTTACAGAGGGAGCGATGTGCGAACCTCTAGTAACCGGCGTGCGTTCCACCGTGGAACGCACTTCCGGGTGTTTGAAAAAATGGCGCCAAACCAGAATTAAAGAGGAAACACCGTTTTCTTGACGATTCAGATGGAAGACTGGTGAGAAATGCTATTTATAGAGGGGGAAGGGACAGCCAGATCACCGGTAATGTAAGGTCTATCCATTGGTTGCTCTGATACTCTGGCTGAACCTCCAGTCCAAGTAAGTTTACTAGATAGTTCCCCTGTTGTATCCTGTTCCCATCTGCGGTAGTAAATGTCGGGTGTCCAATGTCATTTTTTAGGGCAAGGAGACTCCTAAGAAAGTCATGACGACATCAGTTCGTAAGAAAAGGAGATGCGCCATCTGTAATAAGAAACTGCCGGACACATACGGAAAAGAGCTATGCTCCATCTGTATTGCCAAAGTAGTTAAGGAAGAACATTCCTCCTTCATGTCCGACTTAAGAGCCATAGTGAGAGAGGAAGTCCAGAGTACAGTAATGGACTTAGTCTCTCTGCAAGCTTCTCAGAGTGCGCCCCGTCAGAAAAGGCCACGGTTAGAGTCCAGTTCAGGGGAGGAGGAGCTGTCAGATTTCTCCGATCCTGATCAGGACAGGGAAAGGTCCATCTCAAATCCCCCAATGGAAAAGAAAAAATACCTCTTCTCCTGGGAAGATACCGATACGCTTCTATCAGCGGTGAGGAATACTATACAAGTGGAAGACACTTACCAACCCTCATCAGTACAAGATGAGATGTTTGGGGGGTTGAGAACCTTCATGAACAGGGTATTCCCCGTCAATAATCACATAAAATCATTGATTCTGGAGGAGTGGGAGGACGTGGAAAAGATTCTAGTCATTCCCAGAAGCTTCAAAACTCGCCTGCCATTTGAACCAGAAGACATTAAATTATGGGAAGAAACCCCCAAAATTGATATCCCGATAGCCACAGTAGTGAGTAAGACATCCATTCCATTTGAGGACTCGTTATGTGTAAAGAACTCAATGGACAGGAAGGCAGACAGTCTCCTCAAAAAAACCTTGGAAACCTCTGCCGCAATTATAAAGGTCAATATTGCATCTACTTCTGCTGCGAGGTCCATGATCATATGGCTGTAGCCAGGGAAGAGATCCTGGACTCTATTCCACTACTTAAGATGGCTACGGGATTTATGGTCGACGCTTCAGCAGGGTCAATTAGATTTGCTGCCGGGAATGGAGCTCTTTTTAGCGCATCCAGAAGGGCAATATGGCTGAAAACCTTTTCAGGGGATAGCCACTCTAAAAGCAAATTATGTGCCATCTCTTTTTCAGGACTCTGTGTATTTAGTCCGGTATTGGATGAAATACTGGAGAAAGCCTCTGATGAAAAAAAGGGATTCCCAGAAGAAAGACCTAAGAAAGTGTCATCCTTTCAGAGGCCACGTTACCAGCAGAGGATGGAATATTCTGGGAAAGGAAAGTCGGGTAGATGGAGCTACCAGAAGGGAGGTAAGACAAGAAATCTCCTTCGTGCTACAAGTGTTAACATGCGTAGACCATGACGCCAAGAAAGTGTGAGGAAGACTCCAACATTTCCACAGAGCATGGATGGAAGTTTCCAACAGTCCATGGATTCTCCAATCCATTGCAGAGGGCTACAAGATAGAATTTGAACAGATCCCACAGGGAAAATTCCACTTAATGACTCGGTCTCCTCCTCAGGTCTCCAAAAGACTACTGACAGACGTGAAAAAACTGATACTAAGGAGCAGTGATACCAGTGCCAGAGGCAGAACGGTTTCTGGGTTACTACTCCAGTCTTTTTACAATAAAAAAAAACCCGGGGGCGATTATGGCACAATTATAAATCTAAAATCTCTAAACAGATCAGTTGTATACAAAAGATTCAAGATGGAATCGATCAGGTCAACAATTCCTCTAATCAGGCAGAACATGGTGAAGGGCACAATAGACCTCAAGGAGGCATATTATCATGTTCCTATTCACCATCACAGTCAAAATATCTACAATTCGCACTAAAAGAAGGAGACACCATACTACATTACCAATTCACTTGTCTTCTGTTTGGTCTTTCCTCGACCCCACGGATCTTTACCAAACTAATGGCCGAAGTTATGACGTTTCTCAGAGAGCAAGGGATATTAATAATTAAATATCTGGACGACTTCCTCGTGTTGGCAGAGTCTCCGCAACAGCTAAGAGCCAGTCTAACCTCAACCATCCTGACCCTAAGAAATCTAGGATGGATTATAAACTGGGAAAAATCACACCTTATTCCAGAAAGAAGAAAAATCTTTTTGGGAATCCTCCTAGACTCAGAACAGCAGATGTCTTTTCTACCGGAAAAGAAACAAAGGGAGCTCAGGGACAGAATCAAGGATTTTGGGAGAAAAACAAAAGTCTCCATCCGAGAATGTATGAAAATCCTGGGTCTCATGACAGCTTCCATATCGGGAGTCAGGTGGAGCCAATTCCATTCAAGACAACTACAGCAACAAATTTTATCAACCTGGAGCAGGAAGATGAGGGATCTGGACAAGAGAATATCCTTGTCAAAAGTAACGAGGAAATCGCTAACATGGTGGTCCTCCAAGGCCAACCTACATAAAGGAGTTATGTGGAGATTAGCTTCATTCGTCACGGTCATAACCGACGCAAGCGGCAGTGGCTGGGGGGCTCACATAAACAATCAATACCTACAAGGTACCTGGCAAGAGCAGGATCTCCCCAGGTCATCAAATCTAAGAGCTTCAGGCAGTCTGGGAGGCACTGAGAAGGTGTCAAAAGCAGCTAAAAGGTCAGCATGTCAGGGTGCTGAGGGACAACATGACGACAGTGGCCTTCCTCAAACATCAGGGGTGTCCACGACATCACCAGCTGCAGTCCTTAGTGGGAAAAATTTTCCAGTGAGCAGAAAGATCCATCCTTTCATTAACAACAATCAATCAATGGGGCATTTCCCAATGGGATCTGTTCGCTACGCGGAAAAACGCAAAGGCGGAGAAAATTCTTCTCCCTCAATCCAAGAGACAGACCTACAGGGATAGACGCCTTATCTCAAAGTTGGAACATGAACCTAGCTTACGCTTTCCCTCCTTTACCTTTAATACCGTTAGTACTAAGGAAGATTCAGGAGGACCAGGCCAGGGTAATAATAATCCTACCCTTTTGGCCCAGGAGAAGCTGGTTCCCCTTACTGAAGAAGATGTTCCTGAAAGACCCAATTAATCTTCCAGAGAGACAAGATTTGCTATTCCAGGGTCCGATATACCATCCCGTTGTGAAATTTCTCCAACTTTCGGCCTGGACCCTGAAAGGCAGATCCTGAGATCTAGAGGACTGTCAGATTCTGTCATCTCAACAATGCAAAATAGTAGAAAGCCAGTGACCTCTGCAATCTACACAAAAGTTTGGAAGAAATTCTGTTCACAGTATCAGTCAACATCAGAGAGTTCAGATCCAAACTTTCCGAAAATATTGGAATTCCTACAGATGGGGTTTGAGAAAGGCCTAAGGCCCATCACCTTGAAAGTTCAGATTGCAGCATTGAATGCTTTCATGGATTATCCGCTGGCCCATCATCCAAGGGTCGAGAGGTTCATTAAGGCCACAACAAGGTTAAGACCAACAATTAAATCTTATGTCCCATCATGGAACTTAAACATGGTCCTGAGGAGTTTATGTGACGAACCTTACGAGCCCCTTTAAATAATCGAGTATAAAATTTCTCTCCCTTAAGACTGTATTCCTAGTCGCAATAACTACAGTGAGATGGATAGGGGAGATTCAGGCATTTTCAATCAAAGACCCTTACCTAAGATGACTAGACGACTGTATTATCCTCAGATTAGACTCAGCATTCTTGCCAAAGGTAGTAACCCCATTCCATATGAATCAGGAGGTGGTCTTACCCTCTTTTTGTCAGGACTACAAGAAATGATCAAGAATTAACTTTTTACTCACTAGATGTTAGGAGGGTGGTTTTACAGTACTTAAGTCACAAAGGACTGGCGTATAAACTCCAACCTGTACGCTATTACTGCTTTCGTTACACACACACACACATCATTGCAACCAAACGTAGAGTATTTAAAGGGGTTGAATAGTTTGAACACCTTTTGCTTTCTAAAATAGTTACCCAATGATGAGCGGATTGCGGGGAGTCCCACGTCTGCTGACTATCTGCTCTGTTCATTGTTAGTCACTTTTCATTGTCTTCCCCACTCGCCATGGATCCAATGTGGGCATCTTAAAAATGATTTTTCTAACCAGACAACCCCTTTTAGAGTTGTGTTTTTGGATATTTGTATCTGTATAATTCTGGGGATCAGTTTCTATCATGTAATAGAGTACAAGGGGCTGATACAAGTAAATGCAGGTACATTTGCACTCAGTTTAATTCCCATTTTATACAATGGACTATTTTAAAGTCAACTTGATGAGCAGAAGACGTGCTCAAGAGCGAAACAAATTGCTGCCAAGAGCAAGTAAAAATAGCTTCAAGGAAGAGAAAAAAACGAATGGAAGATTAAACAAAGCATTGTGAATGCTCAAAATTGCTGATCGCTAATGTAACTGGTGCCTCTACTCATTAACTGCCATTGAAAAGGTGTCCGCATAGAGCTTTAGCAAAAGCAAGGTCAGCCAGGGAGCTGTGGAAGATCACAATGTGTCAATATCTGTCCCAGGTCCACTTGCTTAATCACGAACATTAACATGTCTTCTTGTTAGTTTGAATTAAAGGGGGGACTGACCCCTGACCCACTTGTCTCTACAGAAAAGAATTCATTTTGCAAATCACATTGGTCATCTGTTTAGCTTGCATTTATCTCCTAATGAGCAATCCAAGGGTATTCTGCCTGCACACCTCTATGGTCCTGAATACAGAAAGAGCAGAAGTTGTGTATCAGGGAGGAATACATGCATTCATTTTAAAGCCTAATATATATGGAGCAGATTGATCTTATTGCCTATTATTGCATCGTACTCTATACATGGTATGTAGAGAGGAGGCCAAGCTGTGTTATTATCTGGCTGCTCTGCAGGCTAATATAATTATCCATTGGAAAACAATGTTGTTATTACATCTCTTGCATAGTAAAGATCTGTATACTTGATCATTTTGACAGGTAGATATCACTTACTACTTTTCTATGGTTTCAACATTTCCTGGTTTTCAAGAGAATCTATCACCAGGTTTTAGCTACCCCATCTGAGGGCAGAGACCCTGATTGCAGCGATGTATCTTACTGGGCTGATTGTTGTGGGTTTTTTTTGTTTGTTTTTTTAATAAAATCACTGTTTTATCTGCTGCAGATCTATCACCTGTGCTCTATATAATCCCGCCCACACCACTGATTGGCATCTTCGCTTGTACACTGTGCACAGGCAGAAATCTGCCATCGGGTTGGGGGAGGGATTTATACCGAGCTCATGAATATAGAGGCCTACATGGAGGCAGGTTTACTAGTCCTCTAGTGATAAAATCACTGTTTTATCAGCAGGAGATTATCAAAATTAGAGCAGGCATTCTAGTAAGTGATACATTGGTGGAATCAAGGTCCCTTCCCCTACATCATGCTGCTCTCAAATTGGGTGGCAAATACCTAATGACCGATTATCTTTAAATGGTCACTGTCCGTTAAACAAGCTTTGCATAAATCAAAAGTACTGATGAATAGAAGAAACTTAGTAATATGTCTTGTCAGAAAAATCTGCTTCTTTCTTCACTTATGAGCCCATTTTTCTTTGCCCCCCTTCCTCCTGCCGCCTGAACTCGCCATCAATTATAAAAATAAAATAAAACCCAGCTCATAGCCATCTTGGTCAAAGTGAGACAGACTGCCAGCTAGTGCCGTGGAGTCGGTATAAAATAAACCGACTCTGACAATATATAATAAATTGGATACAGTGGTACAATGCAGGATGTGCTGTAAATTGTTTCATAAGAATTTGGAAAAGTTCTGAAATGTCCTATAAACGTCTGTTCTATTCTTGATCTAAGGATCTAGTCTTTTAGTTGAGATGAATCTGTGCTGCACTTTATGTTCATGCTCAGTAGTGAAGCTCCCCCTCTGCAATTTAGAGGAAAAAGGCACTGGGACGGAATGCCTGTACTCATCTCAGAACTGCTAGAGTGAACAGGAAATAGCTTGATTATGATACTATAATGGTGATGAAAAGCCTGATGTTACCATTTTACTACAGTAAATGTATCACTTAAACATGAGCCATGATTGAGGGAGTTGGAGTCAGGGAAATTAAGGAGCCAGAATGGGACGTCTGGCTTACTGACTCCACAGCCCTGCTGCCAGCTCAGTTACATTTTTTTTCTTAATGCATAATTTTCCAGTAATGATGTTTGAAGAGTTGAGAAGATTTTTTTTTAGTAGTAAAATTTATACTAATTATTTATCCTCTTGTATATATTGGTGTTCTGGACTGTTTGTGTTTCTTTTTTTCTACTAATTTGTATACCAGAAAAGAACCCAAATAATAAACTATGATAAGGAAATTTAAATACTCCAAATTATCTAGGTGTCTCTCTTTATATTCTCTCTTCTGTTTTTCCTTACTTCAGTTCTTGATTCACAGCCACACAGCTCAGTATTGCTATATAATCAGTACTGGCTTAAATCCTGTGGAGGACCGTAGGCAGTCGAAATCTTGGCCCCCCTCCATCCACCCGAAAATTATTTTCTAACAGCAATTTTAATATATCTATTAAATTTTATTAAACAGAACAGAAATTAAGCAAATTACCTTTTCTGGAATATAATGAAGTTTGATTAATGTCGACCTCGGGTGTAGGCCTATACACCGCGTGCAGAATTATTAGGCAGCAAATGCGTATTTTGATCACTTTGATACTTTTTATACATGTTGTCCTACTCCAAGGCTTGAGAGCCAACTACCAATTAAGTAAATCTGGTGATGTGCATCTCTGTAATGAGGAGGGATGTTGTCTAATGACATCAACACCCTATATAAGGTGTGCTTAATTATTAGGCAACTTCCTTTCCTTTGGCAAAATGGATCAGAAGAGAGATTTGACGGGCTCTGAAAAGTCCAAAATTGTGAGATGTCTTGCAGAGGGATGCAGCAGTCTTGAAATTTCCAAACTTTTGAAGCGTGATCACCGAACAATCAAGTGATTCATGGCAAATAGCCAACAGGGTCGCAAGAAGCGTGTTGGCCAAAAAAGGCGCAAAATAACTGCCCAGGAATTGAGGAAAATGAAGCGTGAAGCTGCCAAGATGCCATTCGCCACCAGTTTTGCCATATTTCAGAGCTGCAACGTTACTGGAGTATCAAAGAGCACAAGGTGTGCAATGCTCAGGGACATGGCCAAGGTAAGGAAGGCTGAAAAAACTACCACCTTTGAACAAGAAACATAAGATAAAACGTCAAGAATGGGCCAAGAAATATCTTAAGACTGATTTTTCAAAGGTTTTATGGACTGATGAAATGAGAGTGACTCTTGATGGGCCAGAGGCTGGATCTGTAAAGGGCAGAGAGCTCCACTCCGACTCAGACGCCAGTAAGGTGGAGGTGGGGTACTGGTATGGGCTGGTATCATCAAAGATGAACTTATGGGACCTTTTCGGGTTGAGGATGGAGTGAAGCTCAACTCCCAGACCTACTGTCAGTTTCTGGAAGACAACTTCTTCAAGCAGTGGTACAGGAAGAAGTTGGTATCGTTCAAGAAAAACATGATTTTCATGCAGGACAATGCTCCATCACATGCATCCAACTACTCCACAGCGTGGCTGGCCAGTAAAGGTCTAAAAGAAGAAAAAATAATGACATGGCCCCCTTGTTCACCTGATCTGAACCCCATAGAGAACATGTGGTCTATCATAAAATGTGAGATCTACAGGGAGGGAAAACAGTTCACCTCTCAGAACAGTGTCTGGGAGGCTGTGGTGGCTGCTGCACGCAATGTTGATCGAAAACAGATCAAGCAACTGACAGAATCTATGGATGGAGGCTGCTGAGTGTCATCATAAAGAAAGGTGGCTATATTGATCACTAATTTTTTAGGTTTTTGTTTTTGCATGTCAGAAATGTTTATTTCTAAATTTTGTGCACTGATATTGGTTTTCCTGGGGAAAATAAACAAGTGAGATGGGATTATATTTGGTTTTTATTAAGTTGCCTAATAATTCGGCACAGTAATGGTTACCTGCACAAACAGATATCCTCCTAAGATAGCCAAATCTAAAAAAAAAAAAAACACTCCAACTTCCAAAAATATTAAGCTTGGAGATTTATGAGTCTTTTGGGTTGATTGAGTACATAGTTGTTGATCAATAATAAAAATAATCCTCTAAAATACAACTTGCCTAATAATTCTGCACACAGTGTATATACTCGTCTGTGTTCCTATAGCTTCTACTCATGAATATTATATTATGATCTAGAGTCGGTGATAAACTTGTGGCTAATTCCCAATCCCCATTCTGGTCAATCACACAGTTGCCACGCCCGCTTGTATAGATGCCCCACCTCTACTACTCGTGAATTCTTGAATATACCTGGCAACGACTGATGCATCATTTCACTGCCCTTGCTGTAATGTTCACATTGAAGCTCCGTTGCTCCAGCTGGCCTCCAATGTCATCTGGCCGGGCCAGCACGCTGATTGTCAATTTCCTTCAATATCCATTCAATATTATTTTTCATCTGTTGCATGGGGGCCCGTAAAAAATGTGGGGCTTGTAGGCTGGTGCCTACTATGCTGTATTGGCAATGCGTGACTGTATATATATAATTTTCTCCATGCTACTGCTTCTGTCTGTGATTTAGAGAAAGAACAGGATTTCCTTATGTCTCTGTGTGCTGTGTGTGTGAAATATATCAAAGCAGCTATTCTCCACCCAGCAGCTCAGAGAGAACTGAAAATTAGAGACAGAGCCTCTAGAGCGGAATACTGGTAAAAATTACCGGATACAGGTGATATAATCTCCATAAATAGTGTTATACTTCATGTACACTCACATGACAGCTTATTCTGAAAACTAACATGAAATAACTGGTATGATTTAATACCTCCCAAGAGCAATTATTCACTCAAGATATTTCTTCATCAGCATCTATGCATAATATAGCAAAAGTGCACAGATAAATATGGACATGAAAGACTGTTTTTACTATGTTTTAGTTCCTTGGTCCTGTTCACATATGTCAAGTTTGACTTGGATTTCAGCGTAGCATCTGATGATTTTCCACATCCCATGCGTGTCAATACAGTTTGCACAACCCTGGTATATGCAACAGAAATATATCGTCATGCATTTATGCTACTCATGTCTGGAAATTCAGAGGATTAGCCCCATCAAGTGACAGTGGGGCTAATCCTCCTGTGGATCTGCTGCACACATCCACATATACTTTTGTTGTGGATTTTCACTTTGGATTTCTCTACTTTCATTGTAAAAGCTGTGGAAACCAGATTGAGGATGAGTGGGTGAAATCTTTGAAAAATTCTGCGTGCAACATGTAAATTATGTTGTGTATTATTTTCAAGGCCACCGTGGAAATTTCCATCCCATGAGGACCCGGATTAAATGTCAGTTTTGGATTGACGTAGGGGTTCAGATGGCACATTGATGGCTGCCTACCTTGGGGGGTTACAAAAAAAAGAGTATGTGAGTTTAGCAAAACCCCAGACTTGGTGAGAGTGGGTCGTGAAGCAGTAACTCTTATTGAGTCTTTTATTAGTAAGCTAGATGGAGGCCCGATGCAACCGCATCGGGAGGTCGGTAATGTCACGATGGCGACAGGTTTTGCAGCTTTGAGAATCTCTCCCCCCCCCCCCCCATGTGCTCACCCACCTAACCACTCTCTCTTTCCCCCATGTGCTGACTTCTCCCGTCTGTGCTCTCTTCTTTGACCTGTCTACCCCATATGCTATCCCCCTTGTCTGCTATCTCTCTCCTTCCTGTGCTGTGTTCTCCCCTCACGTGCTGTCCCGTTTGAGCTGTCTCCCCCCTGTGATCTGTCTCTCTCCCCCGTCTGCTGTCTTCTCCTCTCATGTGATCTCTTCTTTGACCTGTGTACCCCATGTGCTTTCCCCCTTGTCTGCTCTCTCTCTCCACCCCTATGCTGTTTTCTTCCCTCATGTGTTCTCCGTCACGCATCTGCCACCGGGATCAGCCGAATGATTCACTGCGCCTGCGTGGAATTCGCGCAGGCGCAGTAAATCAGACCGCCGCCATCTTTGTGCAGGCAGATAGCGGCGGTCAAATTAAAACTGCGCATGCACTCCTCCTGTACAAAGATGGTGGCGGTCAGTGAATCAGTCGGCTGATCCTGGCGGCAGCGTGTAAGGCGTGTTCGCGACGGTTTTCTGCTGTTGGTACCGCGCAAGAGGCTGGTACCAACAGCGGTTTCCATATTGAGACACCCATCACTTGGGTGTCCCAATATGGCGGTCAATGAACTTCCGCCGCTTGGAATTCTGGGATCCGGACACATCTGGACGGAAGCGGATGTGAAGACATTACAAGGTAAGTATGTTATAGAAGTTCTATGAGAATTACATGTGAGGAAAGGGTTCAGAAGCAATCGTGGATATATTTTGACAATTTTTTTTTCACACTTCTCCTAGTTAAAATTAGAAATGTTTACAGTGAATATTTCAGATGCTTGCATGAATCGGAAAAGTTTTGTGCACCATTTTTCAAATGAGTTTTTGCAGTAATTCCAGGGATTTAGTTTAGGACTAGAAGAGACCATGAACTTGCCCTTTTAATTTTTTTCCATCATGAAAATCTGCAGGGTTTAATTTTTAGATCTTGCTTCTTACTCTTTTGTTCAAGTAGAGAGTGAACTCCTGTACACCTGATAAAATAATTCTGTCTGCCCGGCTGCTTTTTATTTATGATATCAGGAAAAGAGCAATGTTTTGTTGCTGCTGTGGTCAAAACAGAAGAGACCCTGCTTGTTCACAAGTGCCCAAAGCCTGCAGATAAGAGGTGCAAAATAATGGAGTACAATAGAAAGAGAGTGCGGTAATTATTTGTGGCTTGTCAAATGCAGACCTTTCAGGCCCCCAGTGATTTAAATCTTGGGAGTCTGCACAATTCAGTAGACTAACCCAAGCTACCATCAGAGGAATCTAACCGGGATCCTGCGACATCGCTGAAATTGCTTCAGTTTGTCATGCAGTGGGCACGCCAGCTCCACACAATATCATTTACTTGCAAATGGCCCTGGCTCTTGAGCCCTCTGGTATCTGACTCCTGGCCTGCAATTTGTCATGTTAGTGGCATTATCAGTGTGCGGTTATTTTAATACACCCTGATTGTTCGGGGAAACAAAGAATATCTGACACGCGGAGATTGAACAAAACAAACTTGAAAAGACCTTACTATGACCAGTCATGGATAAACCAGGTGAGCTCAAGACGTTACAAAGAAATATGTTACATTAGTTTCACCACAGTAATCTTTCCAAAGTCACGATCATTTAAAAAAAGGGATCCTTGTGGTAAACGAGCTGCATGAAGGGATTTACTCCTGATTATTAAATCATTCTTAGTCAATTCTGACTACACCTATTTCTAGCGTATTTAAAATGAATAAAAATAAATCCCACACTGTACTTAAAGGTTATCACAGGGACAAAAGCCAATATAGTCAGATTCAGCTTAAAACAGTGTTTTGTAATATTAATCTTTTTTTTTTGTTGTTGATGTCATTCTGGCTGAGTAAAACTGTTTTAGGCAAAAATGGAAGCTGGCACGTCTAGGCGGGCTGCGCTGCGGAATGAAGAGCCTTGGGATTCCAAAACGGTTTTTATAATACCAACGTGGTTCTGTGCTGGACTGGCACCTTACTTAAGGTATAAAAACTTTTGAGACAGGTGCTGGTCCAGCACAGAAACATGTTGGTAAGAATGAAAAACCGTTTTGGAATCCCAAGGCTCTTCATTCCCGCAGCGAAGCCCGCCTAAACGTGCCAGCTTCCATTTTTGCAATTCTAGTTGTGGAAGAGCCTTTTCCTCCATCCACGGGGCAGCAGCAGCTTACCACACCTTTATAGGTGAGTGCTACCATCGATTATACCTATCCCTTACCAAACAGCACTGCCCTATTTTGTATGCGCCTCTGTCCCTCTCCAGAGCTTCTAAAACTGTTTTAGGCCTCATTCAGACATCAGTGTTTTTCAGTGCCATCAATGTTTTCGATCCTTATGTAATCAGTATTTTTCCACAAATGGATAATTAAATTACAAAACTTTTTCAATCCTTTGCAATGTTAAAGGGAACTTGTCACGAGAAAAAAAACGCTATTAGGCCATGTGCCCACGATGCAGAAATGCTCAGGATTTTTTCCTGAGCGTTTTTGCATCTCCCTGGCAGAAAAAAATGCATGCTTATTGTACATGCGGATTGTACATGCGTTTTCCTGCCAGGGACATGCGGATGTGAAGCGTTCTTCACTTGCATTTCCGCATGCGGGTTGACAAGCGCTTTCCAAGCGATTTTAGCATCACTTGGAAAGTGCTTGTCAACTTGGTCACACTATATAAATCCATGCAACCGGCATGGATTTATATAGTGTGACCGAAAGAATGTCAAAAAATAAAAAAACAAATGTATACTTACCCTCCGATGGCCCGCGCTGTCTTGCTTCACTGTCCCTGCTGCCGGCAGCGGTAGACTGAAGGACCTGCCGACGTCAGCGTCGCGTGACCCGTCACATGACCCTGACGTCAGCGCAGGTCCTTCATTCCATCGTGATCTGCCGGCATGAGACGAGGAGCGCACCCCGGGCCATCAGAAGGTAAATATATATTTATTTTTTATTTTATTCTTTTTTTTACAGTTTGCTATGGTACCCAGGTCCAGAGGAGAGTCTCCTCTTCTCTAGACCTGGGTACCATCCGCACATTGGAATGCACATCTACATATACAGTGATACGTAATCATGCGATCTAATGCAAGTCAATGGCGGCGAAAACGCAGCACTTCCGCAAAATAATTGGTAGTGCTGCATTTTTTTCCGCAATGATAATCCGCAGCGGAAATTTCCGCAGCATGTGCACAGGACATGCGGATTATCATTGGGGAACATGGCAGGCCTTCTACCATGCGTTTTTTAAGCGTTTCTGCAGCGTTTTTGCCGCTACGGAAACGATTAAAAAACGCATCGTGGGCTCACAGCCTAAACCTGCAGCTATGGGGTCAATAGCGTTACTAACCTGCCCGGTGCCTGCACTTACCCGAATGGTCCAGGGAGAAAATGAACTTTATTCACCCAGCAACATTCCGGTTTCGGTACCGGTGGTGCGGTTACAGCAACCGCACTGTATACTCAGAGTGGCGATTGAACCCGTGTGGCGCCGCTCCCCGTGACTGAAACCCGAATGCTGCCAGGGGAATAAAGTTAATTTTCTCCCCACTACGTTCGGGTAAGTGCAGGCACCGGGCAGGTTAATAACTCTATTAACCTGCAGATTAACCCCATATCGTGGTGACAGGTTCCCTTTAAACACGAACATCAGACAGATGACACACAGATGCCATCCATGTTCTGTCTGTGTTTTCACAGACCAATAGACTTGTATTGGCACTTTTTATCTGGGCTGCCAGAAAAAAAAAATGGACATTTCTGCATGTTTTTTTTGTTTGCACACCAGGACTGTGGAGTCAGTAAGCCAAACCTCCAACTCCGACTCCTCAATTTCCCTGACTTCCGACTCCACGCCTCTGACTCCACAGCCCTGCCTCACTACTGAGCGTGTACATAAAGTGCAGCACAGATTCATCTCAACTAAGAGCCGAGATCCTTAGATCAGGAACAGAACAGACATTTATAGGACACTTCATAACTTTCCCAAATTCTTATGAAAAAAAATACAGCACATCCTGCATTGTACGACTGTTTCCAATTTATTATATATTTTAGTAGTCGGAGTTGGTCCATTTTATACCGACACCGACTACACAGCCCTGATGGACACACTGTCCATGAAAAAAACACAGACATGTGAAAAGCAGCATAGTTTACAATGGGTATGTGTTTGGTCCATGAAAACCACAGAACACGTAAGTGAAAAAGGATGTCTGAATGAGTCCTTAAAGAGAACCTGTCAGCATGCTTTAGTAATATAAAAACATGGCAATAATGGCACTGTAATACTCAAACATTACACCTTTAGGTTGGGTCTTCTCCTCCTGTTCCGGGCCCTCCACCTGCCTCCGGTGTTTCAATGACTGGTCACTGAGTTTTTCAATTACCGGCCTCCTGTTTGAAATTTTGCGCTACCATTGTCCTTGATGTGGGCGGCACATACGCACTTTGATTTCACTGCTGGTCTTCAATAAAATGGCATCAGAGGTGGTGCATGTGCTGATCGATATCTTAGCTCAATGACTTGGTCCCCGGTGGCTTTTAACATTTCTTTCTCTGAAACACCACAACGTCAAACATACATGGCTGAAATCTTACAGTCAGTGCCTGATACAATGCTGCCTGTGGATCGGGCAGCATGTATCGGCTTCAGGCGGTGTGTATCAGCTGTAAGGTTCCCTTTAAAGGAAGCCTGTCCTTATATTCATAGCCCCAAAACCGCAACCATTGCACGTTATACAAGATGATAATGGGTTTCATAAAAAGGTACTGATTGAACTGTCCCTTGCAGCATAAAGAAGATAGTAAAGTTATAAAGTAGTGAACACTTCCGGTGAAGTCATGTAGGTGGTCCTGGTCTTAATTGATGCCCGCCACGCTGGGCTACCTCCTCACAAGCCAGTTTGTCATCTGGTGCATGGACAGTAAATAAGTGACTGATCACTGGCAGGCTCACAGACCATTAATGGGGCAGCAGTCTTCATGTGTGGCCATGTAACTCCATTTAATAGCAACTGCAGCTAGGAAAGATGGAGTTATGGCGCCGTAAGGGTCCCAGTGTTGAGACCCTTAGTGATCAGACATTTATCACAAATATGGTAGAATGGTGTAAATATCTTTTCTGGGGAATCTCTTTTAAGGATTTTAATATACAATTTTTATGTCCAAATGGACTCTCTCAGGGAATGTCAGAGCTCATATTATTTTACAGTTGATAAAGCCTGATCTATACATCATTTTTTTGTTCTGAAATCTATAATTGATTGCACTATGAAGTACCAGCACGGCCTGCAGAATCCTGCTGACATCAATCGATTAGCGCGGAGGTGTTAATGCTAGTGATTTCATTCAGAGAACATTTAAAATGTCAGTAATCTGTTGCTAAAATCTGTCAGATCATGGGCTCTTGTTATATCGTACATGCAGTCTCTGATTAACAAGCTGCTCTCACCGGATTTAGTGCAAACCTTTTCACGCTTGCAGTCATGTGAAGGATGAGGAATAGCTTGCCGTCAGCGCCATGTGCAGCAATGTGGAAGACATGGGAAGGTTTTAATATTTTATTTTTGCTTTTCTGTTTGTCCAGCCTCTGTGGAATTTAACTAAGCCCCCTGCACCAAAGATTTAACTCCCCCCTGATCTCACCGTGTAGCGTAAAATGGCAGCTAAGTGACCAGAAGGTTCCCTGAAGCTAACAAAATAATTTTCTTGTCAACGTCGATCCCATTCTTTTTTTTTCTTTGGCAGATAATTATATTTTTATTGTTTTAATGAGCAGTTAGGAATTCTATTTCCTGTTCCTGGAGAAAAAAAAGGTTAATTCTCCAAAGAAGAGGAGGCTTTTTTAACATGACGACCAGAAATCTGTGGAACAACCGACTCAGCAGATGGTCAGAGTCAGAACAGTCTGTGATTTACAGCAAACCTCAGGAGATGAGATGGTCACAGCCAGAACAGTCGGTGCTTTACTGCTGACCTCAGGAGATGGTCACAGCTAGAACAGTCGGTGGTTTACAGCCTATCTCAGGATGGTCACAGCCAGAACAGTCTTTGGTTTACAGCTGACCTCAGGAAATGGTCACAGCAAGAACAGTCGCTGGTTTACAGCCAACCTCAGAAGATGGTCACAGCCAGAACAGTCGGTGGTTTGCAGCCAACCTCAGAAGATGGTCACAGGCAGAACAGTCGGTGGTTTACAGCCAACCTCAGAAGATGGTCACAGCCAGAACAGCCGGAGGTGTACAGCCGACCTCAGCAGATGGTCACAGCCAGAACAGCCGGAGGTGTACAGCTGACCTCAGCAGATGGTCACAGCCAGAACAGTTGGAGGTGTACAGCCGACCTCAGCAGATGGTCACAGCCAGAACAGTTGGAGGTGTACAGCCGACCTCAGCAGATGTTCACAGACAGAACAGTTAGAGGTGTACAGCCGACCTCAGCAGATGTTCACAGCCTGAACAGTTAGAGGTGTACAGCCGACCTCAGCAGATGTTCACAGCCTGAACAGTCGGTAGTTTGCAAAAGCGTTTAGATACATGTACAAAAAAAATCGCATAAATACTTATGAAAAAGTTGTAAACTTCTTAATTTGAATGTTGAACCTGCCAATCGACATTTTGGATCAGGAGGGAAAAACTTGCTTTTTAGGGCAGCCTGGATCATGCGTCATGGATGTACCTGCTCCCTTTATCATCTCCCATTCCTCCTTTGACCTTGATGAACATCTATTTTTTTCAGCTGTACTAACAATGGAACTACATAAAATGCATTTTTCATCATCTGGGAGGTTTGCTATATCTTAACACATTTGTGTCTAGATCTTCTCTAATATCCAACAAGCATAAATGAAACCCCAAAGGACATATTGAAAGATATTCTAGATTTTTTTATGTCAAGAAATCACTCGTTGGTCTGCTACTTGGGCCTTTCTAGCCGCTATGAAATTACTAATCCTAATAAACCCAGAGCGCTTCAGGACACGTGGGAGTTAATGGGCGCTGGTTGCAAATCGTTTCATAGGGCCCTGTGTTCCTGGTATAAGTTGTTCTTTTGGTATAAGGTGGGCTTGCATGTGTCTGAATACCTTCTATTTAACTCTATATAACCACAAATTAAGAATAGATATGAAATGCCAGAAAACGAGAAGTGAAATACAAAGTCCAAGATTAAAAGATATGTTTATTGAATTTAAATTGAATATTTTAAATATTCAATTTATTCATGTTTAGTGAATTTAAATATAATACTCAGATAAATAATATAAAGGATATAAATACAGGAGTGCCTCAGAAAAAAGGACCACTTTAAATGCAGTATAAAGTGGTATTTGAGGATGTAAAAAGAGAATATTACCTACAAACTAGTTTTCCAGCTGCAGCTAAGTAGATGAAATAGACACCGTATCCCTCCACACTGACGCACGTTTCGCTATGCTTCTTCCTGGGGGCGTGTCCTCAGGAAGAATCACAGCGAAACGTGCATTGGGGTGGAGAGACATTGTCATTTTTTATTTACTTTGCAGCAGCTGGAAAATTAGTTTGTAGGTAATATTCTCTTTTTTACATTCTCAAATTACATCCTCAAATACCACTTTATGCTGCATCCTGCCTTCACATCGTATGCACTTTTAATCAGCTATTGAGCATCCTCCTATGTTTTGGTAATAGGCACTATTGCTGGTTCATGCACTATTATTTTGTGACTATATCTTTCCTTCATCGACATTCTCCGTGGTCCCTTTTATTGAGGCACTCCTGTATTTATATATTTTGTGTTATGTATCTGTGTATTTTATATTTAAATTCAATAAACATATATCTTTTAATCTTGGATTCTGCATTTCACTTCTCGTTTTCTGGAATTTAATTTCTGTTCCTAGTTTGTGATTACATACTCTATGGTGAAGTGTTTATCTGTCACACTCCTACAGATCCATCAACATCTTTGTTGTTGATGTTAACTTCTATTTTACTCTGTAGGAATATGTAGGCTGCTGCACTCACAAAATTAAGACCACTAGATTTATATGTCACACGTAATATTTTATAGCTCCTGGACATCAGGTTTCGTTTTTAACTTGGTCTCCAAATTTTATCATGCTACTGAAAATGACAAGTAAAAATCCTGAAGTGAAATTGAGTGCAGGCAGATATAAGCTTCCTCCTTTATGGCAAATATTCCATTTTCACATTTGGTCACTTACTAATAAAATAAAAATGCAACTCTGTTACACAGTAGCTGTACTCACATGTACATGCATTATTATAACTAATTTGCAGGCCTGATATAGCTGGTGTGTTTGGGCCGGCGTCAGCACCCGGGCAAGTGCCGGGGCCCTGAGCAGGCGCAGGGGCCCACTCACTGTCGGGGACCCCTGCACGCTATGAGACCCGTGAGCGGAGGAGAGCGGTGCCAGTGCCAGCCCCCCCCCCCGCTTGCTCAGGGCCCCGGCACAATACTACAATACCCGGTGCCTCTGCAGCAGCTCCGGTCTCTTCCGCGGCTGCTGCACTGTGATGTCTCAGGTCAGAGGGCGCGGTGACGTCTTTCCACCGCGCCCTCTCCTGAGCCGTCACAGCGCAGAGCGGGAAGACGCCGGCGACGCTGGAGTCCAGAGCAGCGGCAGCAGGTGAGGAGAAGTGAGGTATTTGTTTTTTTGTTTTTTAATATATGGAGGCGTGGGGCATTATAAGGGGGGGGAGAGATGACATCCTGCATGGGGCATTATAAGGGGGGAGAGATGACATCCTGCATGGGGCATTATAAGGCATTATAAGGGGGGGGGTGACATCCTGCATGGGGCATTATAAGGGGGGGGTGACATCCTGCATAGAGCATTGTATGGGGGGAGGTGACATCCTGCATGGGGCATTATAAGGGGGGTGACATCCTGCATGGGGCATTATAAGGGGGGGTGACATCCTGCAAGGGGCATTATTAGGGGGGGTTAAACATCCTGCATGGGGCATTATAAGGGGGGTGACATACTGCATGGGCCATTATAAGAGGGGGTGACATCCTGCATGGGCCATTATAAGGGGGTGACATCCTAAATGGGGCATTATAAGGGAGGGGAGAGGTGACATCCTGCATGGGGCATTATGTGGGGGAAACAGCCTGCATGGGGCATTATGTGGGGGGAACAGCCTGCATGGGGCATTATGTGGGGGGAACTGCCTGCATGGGGCATTATTTTGGGGCCAGTATTCTGTATGGAGCATTATAAGGGGGCCAGTATTTTGTACAGAGCGTAATATGGGGGTCAGTATCCTGCATGGAGCATTATTTGGGGGCCAGTATTCTGTATGGAGCATTATAAGGGGGCCAGTGTTCTGTACAGAGCGTAATATGGGGGTCAGTATCCTGCATGGAGCATTATTTGGGGTCCAGTATTCTGTATGGAGCATTATAAGGGGGCCAGTATCCTGTACAGAGCGTAATATGGGGGCCAGTATCCTGTATGGAGCATTTTATGGGGTCCAGTATTCTGTATGGAGCATTATAAGGGGGCCAGTATCCTGTACAGAGCATAATATGGGGGCCAGTATCCTGTATGGAGCATATTATTCTGTATGGAGCGATTCGCCGGTTTCTGAGCTGTTGTGGAATTTACAATAGATATCGGTCATGTAATGTAAGAAGTGAAATCTTCAGCATTGTACAATATATATATTTCTCTGCTGTATCTGTGCATCATGAATCGTGGTATGTGTTAAAGGGGCCCACAGAGACTCTTTCGCCCGGGGCCCAAGAAAACCTGGAGGCGGCCCTGTGTGTTTACTTTGAAAATCCATGTAACAATGGCTGTTTATTGTTTAAAATCTTTCCTCACCCACCTGATTGACAGCTCCTCAGTGTGCCTCCTCTTCTGTTGCTGATATCTCACACTGCTCAGTACAAGCTGCAGCCGTCAGTCAGTTGGGCTGGGTGAGTAAGGGCTGATTTCCTTTAGGCTCATAAACTTTTTCACTCTTCAGCTGGACTTACTTTATTATCAGGATTATACAGCCATTCTGACAAGGATTACCAAAGTAAGTACATCAGCTTCATCAGGTCTATTGTAAAATCTCGGAATAGAACCTCTATAATGTCTGTAGTTGGAAGCAGAAGAGCCGGTGGAGCTGGGGCGTTGAAAGCCAGTGACAATTAGTAAGTTGTGAGGATTTGTATAACATACCATATATTCTGTGATATGAAGCATTATTATCTGTGTCAATGATATCAATCAACACGGTCAGTGACACAGAAAATAGTTTTTGGCGGTGCGGGTCGGATGGGGGAGGTGTTAAAATAGTTTTTTTTTCTACTTAGCAGACTTAGTTATTATTTTTTTTTATTATTTTTTTTTTTTTACTTTTTTAATTCATGAGGGTCACTACTAGCAGTGACGTTTACATGGGATTGCTGGGCGGACACCGGTGATGGCCTGTGTCCTGTCAATCAATAGACTTTTGGAAATCTGTGAGGTTATTCAGTCCTCATTATTGGCTCTGTCAATGGCTTAAATGCAGGAGGAAATTTCTGACCATTTCATCTCTTTAAAAGAACCTGTCAGGTAAGAGAAAATACTTTTTGCTTGCAGTCCTAGTGGTAATCTGCAGATAAATAGCCTTTTAAACATGTTTGGCTGTCTAATTGGAAGAGAAAATGAAGTTCTATTCTCCCTGCATCCTCACAGGGATTGGGCGAGGCAGGGAGGTGTTATAGTCCACACTCACTATGATGTATATTAATCCCCGGCACACTGAGTGACAGTCTGCTCTGCACACACAAGCTGGGAGGAGCGATCACTCCATGCTCACTGTATAGTCAGAGGAGACTGTTCACTGCTCCACCTTATGACTGGCTGTCTAATTGGAAGAGAAAATGAAGTTTTATTTTCCTTGCCGCCTTTCATTTCCAAACATGCTTAAAAACCTATTTGCCTACAGATTATCACTATGTCTGCAGGTAAATAGCTTTATTTTTAGCTGACGGATTCCCTTTAATGGCACGATGATCATCCGAACTGGAAGATGACTGATTTATCATCAGAGGAATGAAAAGAAAACTTGACGCCATTTACATACATACAAGATAATGATTGAAGGGGTTTGTCCAAACTCAGAAAACGTGGCTGCCTCCTTCCAGAAACAGTGCCCACACATGATCAGCTTTTTCATACCGTGATGTAACTCTACACTGTGTGCCGAATTATTAGGCAAATGAGTATTTTGATCACATGATACTTTTTATACATGGTGTCCTACTCCAAGCTACATAGGCTTGAGAGCCAACTACCAATTAAGTAAATCTGGGGATGTGCATCTCTGTAATGAGGAGGGGTGTTGACTAATGACATCAACACCCTATATAAGGTGTGCTTAATTATTAGGCAACTTTCTTTCCTTTGGCAAAATGGGTCAGAAGAGAGATTTGATGGGCTCTGAAAAGTCCAAAATTGTGAGATGTCTTGCAGAGGGATGCAGCAGTCTTGAAATTTCCAAACTTTTGAAACGTGATCACCGAACAATCAAGTGATTCATGGCAAATAGCCAACAGGGTCGCAAGAAGCGTGTTGGCCAAAAAAGGCACAAAGTAACTGCCCATGAATTGAGGAAAATGAAGCGTGAAGCTGCCAAGATGCCATTCGCCACCAGTTTTGCCATATTTCAGAGCTGCAACGTTACTGGAGTATCAAAAACCACAAGGTGTGCAATACTCAGGGACATGGCCAAGGTAAGGAAGTCTGAAAAATGACCACCTTTGAACAAGAAACATAAGATAAAACGTCAAGAATGGGCCAAGAAATATCTTAAGACTGATTTTTCAAAGGTTTTATGGACTGATGAAATGAGAGTGACTCTTGATGGGCCAGAGGGTGGATCAGTAAAGGGCAGAGAGCTCCACTCCGACTCAGACGCCAGTAAGGTGAAGGTGGGGTATTGGTATGGGCTGGTATCATCAAAGATGAACTTGTGGGACCTTTTTTGGTTGAGGATGGAGTGAAGCTCAACGCCTAGACCTACTGCCAGTTTCTGGAAGACAACTTCTTCAAGCAGTGGTACAGGAAGAAGTCGGTATCGTTCAAGAAAAACATGATTTTCATGCAGGACAATGCTCCATCACATGCATCCAACTACTCCACAGCGTGGCTGGCCAGTAAAGGTCTAAAAGAAGAAAAAATAATGACATGGCCCCCTTGTTCACCTGATCTGAACCCCATAGAGAACCTGTGGTCCATCATAAAATGTGAGATCTACAGGGAGAGAAAACAGTACACCTCTCGGAACAGTGTCTGGGAGGCTGTGGTGGCTGCCGCATGCAATGTTGATCGAAAACAGATCAAGCAACTGACAGAATCTATGGATGGAAGGCTGTTGAGTGTCGTCATAAAGAAAGGTGGCTATATTGATCACTAATTTTTATTGGTTTTTGATTTTGCATCTCAGAAATGTTTATTTCTAAATTTTGTGCCCTGATATTGGTTTACCTGGTGAAAATAAACAAGTGAGATGGGATTATATTTGGTTTTTATTAAGTTGCCTAATAATTCGGCACAGTAATAGTTACCTGCACAAACAGATATCCTCCTAAGATAGCCAAATCTAAAAAAAAAAAACACTCCAACTTCCAAAAATATTAAGCTTGAATATTTATGAGTCTTTTGGGTTGATTGAGAACATAGTTGTTGATCAATAATAAAAATAATCCTCTAAAATACAACTTGCCTAATAATTCTGCACACACTGTATGTCACAGTGAGGGTGGGAATGTATGGCGTGGGCTCAGGAGCTGTACCTGCCAGTTGTATCACACAGCCGGCATCTGCTTGTAACAGCAGGTTAAAGTCTGCTATGGCAGCAAAAAAAAAATTAAAAAAAAAAGTTTAGTTAAAAAATAAAGAAATAATTATATTTGGTATTATCCTGTCTAGAAAAGTCTAATCTATTAAAATTATAAAGTTATTTAAACCATACTTTAAACTTCAAAAATAAAAAATAGTGAAAGGCCAGAATTGCTGTTTTTAGTTGCCGTACTTAGCCCAAAAAATGAAGTAAAAAGGCAATCACCCTGTGTACCCCAAAATGTTATCAATAAAAACATCAGCACATTGGCCATAAAACAAGCCCTGACCCTGCTACATTCACGGAAAATTTTAAGTAGGTTATGGGATTCAGAAATCAGCGATACAAACTAATTTTTGTTTTCTTTCACCAAATCTTAATTTTTTTTTTGTCATCCACTAAAGTAATTAAAAATAACCTTATAAATTTGGTATTGCCATAATTGTGGTGACCTGAAGAGTCGCACTGTCTGGTCATTTTTCCTGCACCATGAATGCCATGAAAACAAAAAACAATGGCAGAAAAATTGGGTTTTTTTTTCACGTTTTTCATCACATTATATGGTTAAATGAATGGGGTCCTTCAAAACTACAACGTCTGCAAAATAACAAGCCCTCATTATGTCATCGGAAAAAAAAAAAGATATGACTGTTGGAATTTGGGGAAGGAAAATGAATGCGCAAAAACAAAGTCAGCTGGTCATGAAGAGATTAGGGCTGCTTTACTACATTGCTTGCTCAGAGTTCTGAGTTAATTTTGTGCCAAAAACCTGTCTTACATGCCTTGCATCACATTTATCATGTGTTTTAGACCACACTCGACCAGGAAGAATCAGCTAGTGTTCCGGAGTGACAAAGATGTGTCAAAATTGCCCAACTTTTGGCATAATTTAGTAGAGGAAATACGCAAACTAACATATGACGTAAACTTTGACTATAAAGTCTAAAGATGCGGCAAACTTATCAAACAGCATAGACCTCTTCATAAATCTGGCACATTATGCCCCCACACACTAGACCAAAGTTGTACCAAATGGACTATTTCTATTACAATATTTTTATTGAAAATTTTTTGTATAACGAGCAATCAAAATTATACTACCAATAGGACATCACCAAATGCTATTTCAACCAAATCGATCATTTGTCATTTGTTCTTTAGATGGCAAGCGAACGACTTTTGGGTGACGCACGTTCATAGTCGTCCAAAAAATTCATCCGTCTTGGTTGATATTTTTGTACAACTAAGATGTCGATTATCGACCGTTTTCCTTCTCTAGACATCTACAATGTATGAAGATTTTTGTAGAATGTAATGGGACATGTGTAGGGTGCGGTTATGGAAACGAAGTTTCATTTGAACGATGAACGATCTTGTCATGTGTCAGGCGGCCTTTAGACATCGTTAGTAAATCAGCCCCTGTACCTGTGATATTGCAGCTCAGTCTTTTCATGTAAATGGAGCTGAGCTACAATACCCAACACAACCATGAACTAGTGTAATACTATTTCTAGAAAAAATCATGGATATATAATTTTGGCCTAGTTGGGATTCAGGTCATTAGATTAAATTTTAAGAATTTTTTTTAAGGGTTTTGCAACTTTAATGACATATAATTATGATACACATTAATGTTTTAAACTGAGAGAGCCACACCTATCAATCCCCACAATGAGGGTACTGTGGTGCTTGATATCATGTGTGGACAGACGTGGCTGTTATGCCACACGCAGTGACTGGATCGGCAGACCATGACAATCTGACATTGTGACATGTTCTTAGTGTTTTGTCACTTTTAGGTCTTTGGTTCATCTTGAAGTTGGAGTTCTTGGCTTTATCTCTGAAATTCAGGTCAATGCCGTCTTACAAGAGTTGCTTTGGTTATGGGAACAGTAAAATGGGTCATGTCCTGCCTACAGATGTACCTCAGCATTTATTTTTTCATAGACTTTGACAAAAATCCTATAGTGATAATCTAGAAATGGTCAAAGCTTGTGATAGGAAGCCAGCCCTCGGTGATGTAGTCATAGTGCTACAGGCATGCTTTGAGCAACTGCTCAGTCTTCTCCGCAGTCCCTATTGTATCCTGTCACTTTCAGTCTGTCTCCAGCCATCTGGTCTTTAGAGTTGGAAAATCAAGTTTGGTCCTTTTGGAGTAAATTTGATATGAAAGAAATGTTTGAAAAAGCTCAGGAACTGTAGATAATGAAGGAACTAAGAATCACGCATCATAATTGCTGCATTTAGTGTAAAAGATGTACCGTATATTTTTGCATTGAATTAAGAAAAAAAATTCAAGCTAAAAGTTGGAGCCATTGCTGCAATTCATTCTGAATGCCAGTCCTAATTAATCTGACGCATTTTACTCCAGCGCCCCCTTAAGAACACAAGCTAAACAGGCCATACGTTTCCAGTTTTGGGCAGCACGGTGGCTCAGTGGTTAGCGCTGGAGCCTTGCAGCACTGAGGTCATAGGTTCAAATCCCACCTAGGACAACATCTGCAAGGAGTTTGTATGTTCTCCTCGTGTTTGCGTTGGTTTCCTCCTGGTTCTTCTGTTTCCTCCCACACTCCAAAGACATACTGATAAGGAATCTAGATTGTGAGCCCCAATGGGGGCAGCGATGATGATGTCTGTAAAACGCTGTGGAATATGATGCCGTTATATGAACAAAGCATAATAAATAAATAAGAATTTACTGTCATTTTACTGACACATGTCAAGTGAGCTGGATGATCTTCAGGTCCCAGAGCCTTTTAGCAACCAACTAGTTTGCAAGTTCCTAAGTTTCCATGATCGCATCGCATTGCTAATTATTCTCCGGCCAGGTAATGTGTTTTCATTGCTCAGATGATCAAGTGGGATTTGTGATATGCTAAGTGCTTCTGGCACAATCTAATGAAGTTGTGTAGCTTTTAACGTGAGTGTGAAGGAGCGCCAAATGTCTTCACCTTATAGCACCTGCCGTCCTTCAAACAGTCTCATCTACTTCGTCAAATTGTTTTGTACTGATCAATAAGCAGTTTTGTATACCCTTTCACTACTGTCAGTTGTCATTGTGTGATGTAAATGCACGTCAGAAGCAAGAAACTTGATAGCTTGCCGGGGCTGTCATTGCTGACAGGCATCTTATCCAATCTAGTCCACGTTGTGCCTTGTGTATAGCCATCTATAAGCAATAATCTGTATAGATATGTTGTGTTTAATAGTGGGTGTGTTAGCCTAACCCACGAGGGACTTGGCTGCTCTTCTTTGTTATCTCTGCATCTTGAATGTTTTTATCTTGACGTAGTTGTATGTGTTGTGGGTTTTTTAGACAAATAGATATTTAAAGGCATTTTGGTCTTACAAAGAGTAATGTTTTGTTTATTTTTTGGAGAGGAGGATCAAGGGGTAAAAACAACACAAATTCCGCTATTGTTTTTTAGGAGCATAGATGCAGCATCGTTATGGGATTCTGAGAGGTGTAAATTGCATGATAACAGCACTTAGAGTCACCGTTGCTTTAATTTTTATTACATAAATTAATAGTCCATTTGAAAATAAGAAACTTTGTAATAAATCTTTATCAGACAAATCCTCTTTCTCCTCCTGGACTAATCATTCATTTTCAGCATTCTCAATTCACAGGTAAAATGTGAAGACAGATTGTTACATTACTGAGATGGCAGGTGGCGCTGATAAGATTCTATGTAGCGGGAAGGGGGATGAGGGAGGAGCTACAGACAGAGCTCCTCCCTCCTCCCGCTCCTTTCTGTATAGAATATCATCAGTAGTAACTCTCATCTCCTATCTCAGTGATGTAACAATCTGTCGTCACTGAATACACATTTTACCTGTGAATTGAAAATTTTGAGAATGAGAGATCAGTCCTGGGAAAGAAAGAAGTAGATTTCTCTAATAAAATATATTTTACAAATTTGCCTATTTTCACTTGTATTAATTTTTAAATAAAAAATACTCTTTAAAGAACAGCTATATCTTTACACCTTTTTTATTTTTAAAGATATCTTTTTCGAGAATAATGATTTTCCTTAATTATTAATCCCACTCCCCCCGCCACCCCATACCCATATCTTGCTGCTGATCTTTCATTTTAATATACTGCTCAAATCTATTTTCACTGAGGAATCAGATTACAGCTTCTGCTTTCAAAAGTCTTTGGGGGAGCAAGAGGAAGAAGCTGAATGCCGACCGAAGAAGTGAGGCCACACAGGAGGTGCCTGCAGATGGGCACACTGATTAAAAAAAAAATGCAGGATTCAAGTCCTATAATGATCACAAAGTAAATCCTGGGCGATCTGGCCAATAACCATATATTTCAGCAACTGTCTCTAACAGAAAGTTAGCGGGAACCTGTCTGTATTTTTTCTTGCACCATATTGGAACCTGTTTTAGGGGGGAAAAAGGGACTGGACAACCCCTTTAATCATCTGACATATACTGAAAAAGTATTGATGTTGCTTTTATTTTAGTTGTACAGCTGTAGATCTATAGCTGCATGTAAGCCATTGCTTTCTGTTCTCAGCTGTAGTTTTAAGAGTCTGGATACAGTTCTTTGTTATCCATTCGGTTTAGGAAGTTATGAAAGATTGTTTACTTTGGGTACCCCCTGTTTAATGGCAGCTTTCTCTATTGATGAGCTGAATTAAAGGGGTTGTCTACTACTTTTTCATTGTTGCCCTATCCGTAGGATAGGGCATCAATGAATGATCGGCCGGGGTCCCACACGTGGCACCCCACCGATCAGCTGTTATTGGTGCCGGCGGCGGTGGCTGCCGGCCGGAAGTGCTCACCTGCGAGGCTACGTCGCCAAGTGGTAGTGGCCGCCGCGGTGTACTGCAGATCCGCCTCCCATTCAATTGAATAGGAGGCGGATGTGCCGTATCCTTCGGATAGGGCATCAATGTAAAAGTAGTGGACAACTTCTTTAAGGGCAGTGCCATTTTGGTTATTTACCTGCACAATAATAGTAGTTAAAAGCAGGGCTGTGGAGGTGGAGTCCATTTTGGTGGAGTCGGTATAAAATAGACCAACTCCGACTCCTAAAATATATAATAAATTGGGTACAGTAGTTCAATGCGGTTTGTGGGGAATATTTTTTCATAAGAATTTGGGAAAGTTCTGAAATGTCCTATAAATGTCTGTCCTATTCCTGATTCAAGGGTCTAGACTTTTAGCTGAGATGAATCTGTGCTGCAGTAAATTTATCACTTAAACACGAGCCATGTATGAGGGAGTCGGTGTCATGGAAATTGAGGAGTTGGAGGTTTGGCTTACCGACTCCACAGCTCTGGTTAAAAGGGTATTCTCAAGTTCTCAAATTGCTTTAATTCAATAGCAAGAAAATAAACAAGTTTGCAGTTGACTTGCTTTTTCTATCTGCTTTCACTCTCCTGCAGTGGCAGCTTTTATCTTTTGTAGTCTACAACTTGTTTCAATTGAGATTGGCCTCCAGACCCTGGCCAAAAGTGCTCAGTAGTTACATTCCAAGAGAGAAGTTAACACTTATTAGGCTGCGTGCCCACTATGCGTTTTTCAAGCGTTTTTGCCGCGGAATTTCCGCAGCAAAAACTCTTAAAAAACGCTTGGTATTACGTGCCCCATGGTCCCCAATGATAATCCGCATGCTGCGGAAATTTCCGCTGCGGATTATCATTGCGGAAAAATACGCAGCATGTCCGTTAATTTTGCGGACACGCAGCGTAATTGCCGCCATTGACTTGCATTGAATCGCTTAGTATCCACATGACTACATGTGCACATGCGGATATTAAGCGTTCCAATGTGCGGATGGTACCCTTGTCTGGAGAAAAGGAGACTCTCCTCCAGACCCGGGTACCATAGAACCTGTTAAAAAAAAAAGAATTAAAAAAAAAAATAAAGATTATACTTACCTTCCGATGGCCCCCGGTCTTTTCTCCACTGCGTCCGGTCTCTTGTACGGCTCGCGGTGGTGTGAAAGGACCTTTCATGACGTAATTTAGTCATGTGACAGGTAGCGCGACCGCCGACGTCAGCGCTCGCGTGACCTGTCACATGACTAAATTATGTCATGAAAGGTCCTTTTAGACCACCGCGAGCCGTACAAGAGATCGGACGCAGCGGAGAAAAGACCGGGGGCCATCGGAAGGTAAGTATAATCGTTCTTCTTTTACCATTTTTATTCTTTGTTTTAACTATTAACTTGGTCACACTATATAAATCCATGCCGGTTGCATGGATTTATATAGTGTGACCAAGTTGTCAAGCACTTTTCCAAGTGATCAAGCACTTTTCCAAGTGATGTTAAAATCGCTTGGAAAAGTGCTTGATAACCCGCATGCAGAAATGCTTGCAAAAACGCTTGACAAACGCTTCTACCTGGCAGGAAAAACACATGTAAAATCCGCATGCGTTTTTCCTGCCAGGGAGAAGCGGAAAAAATCTGCAGCATTTCTGCATCGTGGGCACTTAGCCTTAATCCAGTCAGCTCTCTCTGTAGCCCATTGCTTTCTGTATAGCAGTTAACTCTTCACCTCCATCTCCCTCCCTTTTATCTTCTGAAGAGATGCAGTTATAAATCACCAGCTGGCAGTTTTTAGAGCAGGTATGCTAATCATTGCTCTCTCTGCCACTCTCTGGACTTGTGTGCTTGTTCAAATGCCTTATTATTGCTGTATGTAAATACAGTGCTAGCATTACAATCAGAACAAACCAATGAGGGTTGAATTCTGTTACATCATTTGGGCTAAGCTTTTTAGTTCTAATACCACAGCTCTGTTTTTCATCGGAACGGTCACTCAGGGAGGAGAGCCCGCCCTGCCAGAAACCAAGAAGTAAGGAGACTACAAGGAAGTTGCATTGCTTCGAGCTGCTATAGAGACAACTTGAGAATATCCCATTAAATCTTTGCACCATGTAAAATGTTTGATGAGCATTCCTGTAAGTTGACACCTAAGGTTAGGTTCACACGTTCAACTTTTGTGGCTGTTGGTAAAGGATAATACATATAACCAGCCAGTTATATCTGTTCTAATTGGAACAACCATTGTTTTATCATTTCCCCTTTGTACCCACTGCTGTAAATTTATTTCTATTTATCCACTGGCCACTGATAGCAAAAGCATTATGACACCTCAAACTTCCCTTTATCTAAACTATTTCCATGCACTTTACTGGTTAAACTTTTTCACACTGACCAATGTAGAAGAAATGATAAGGTTATGTGACCAAATGTCAGATCCACTTACCCTCAGTAGTCCCTTCACAAAAAAATGACTCCCTGATGAATACAGTGCAGAATTGATGGTTTATATAGATTGGTGTTCTTTTCCCCTTGTATACATTTAGATTATACGTTTAGTATGGCGTGACCGTCACATAGGTGCAGATTTACTAGAAAGCAAAAAAAAGTACTGTATATGTGTGTATGTCTGTAGCCTTATGTGTGATAGTTTGGAGAGTTGGGGCAAAGAGCAGAGGGCTCATTAGCATCGATCTCAGGAAGCTCCTTAAATGGGTTGTCCACTTTTTAGGAAAATTTCTTTTCTTAAATGCATCTATTTTGGGCTGAAAATCAATTTTGCATTTCAGTTTCATTAAAAATTTTAGACCTTCGAGGCTCTTTTATTCCCACACAGTGAACTTTGATGTGGTCATAAGTCTGCTCGGATTTAAAAGACAGATCAAATAAAACATTACATAGAAATGCTCTTTAAAATCAAAATAGAGTTCACACTTCTTTAACCTTTCTTAACCTAGATGCACAACATCAGTTCTTGAATAAAAGCTCAATAATCCCTAAATTTATAAACGCCTCCAAAGTCACTATTGCAAGACACAGGAAGGCTACAGACCCCCTTCCTTACAGTAGTGGACCAATGAGCTGTACCTTATAGACACATTAGAAAAGATCTGATTGTCTCGTACCAGAAATCAAAGAAACAACAAAAAAAACACTTTAACTCTGGAACAAATGGTTCATGTTTCAAAGTTCACCCTCTTTTGAATCAGCATTATAATTCAATATTTTACACGTGTGGCGATCGCGCCCGCACACAAGCGGTGCGGGGCGATCTCCGCCGGGTGTCAGCTGATTGTCACAGCTGACACCCGGTGCTATGTGCAGGGAGCGGTCCTGCACCGCTCCCAGCACATTAACCCCCACAATGCTGCGATCAAAGTGAAAATCCCATAGTGGGACATAGTGTAAAAGATAAAAAAAGGGTAGGAAAGTGGAAAAAAAAAATTGTAAAAATATTTTTTAAAAAAATGAAAAAAATAATCCCCAAAAAATATATATATATTGTACCCATAATATTTATTTATTATGAAAAAAAATAAATAAATAAAAAATAAACCAATAAAAGTACACATATTTGGTGTCGCCGCATTCGGAACGACCGGACCTATAAAACTGTCCCACTACTTAACCCCTTTAGTGAACACGGTAAAAAAAAAATAAATAAAAGCGAAGCAAAAAACGATGCTTTATTATCATACCGCCAAACAAAAAATGGAATAACACGCGATCAAAAAGACGTATGTACCGTAAATAAAAATGGTACTGCTGAAAACGTCATTTTGTCCCGTAAAAAAACAAGCTGCCATACAGCTCCATCATCCGAAAAATAAAAAAGTTATAGCTCTCAGAATAAAGCGATGCAAAAAAATTTTTTTTTCTAGAAAATAGTTTTTGTGTAAAAGCGCCAAAACATAAAAAAATTATATAAATGCGGTACCGCTGTAAACATACTGACCCGAAGAATAAAGCTGCCTTATCAATTTTACCACACGTGGAACGGCATAAAAAAAAAAAAAAACATTTCCGTAATTGCTGGTTTTTGTTTATTCTGCCTCCCAAAAATCGGAATAGAAAGCGATCAGAAAATGTCACGTGCCCGAAAACGGTACCAATAAAAACATCAACTTGTCCCGCAAAAAACAAGCAGTCACATGACTCTGTCGGCCAAAATATGGAAAAATTATAGCTCTAAAAATATGGCGATGCAAAAAAAAAAAAGTCTTTTAGTGTGACAGCTGTCAGTCATAAAAACCCGATATGAATCTGATATCGCTGTAATCGCACCGACCCGAAGAATAAAGTCATCTAATCACTTATACCGCACGAGGAACGGCGTAAAAAAATAAACTCTAGGGTCAGGGTTGTGCTAGGGTCAGGGTTGTGCTAGGATCGGGGTTGGGCTAGGGTTGGGGTTGGGGTTAGGGTTGGGCTAGGGTTAGGGTTGGGGTTGGGATTTTTTCAAAAGTAAAGAAAAAAAAAATGATGACGATATGGCGACCAGTGTTGAGCGCAAGTGCTTGCTACTTGAGTTTGCCTGCCATGCACGAGCGATCCCCTGCATGTTTTTTTTTGGGTGTCTAACAACCGTGAAACATGCAGACGGGGACTCGAGCATGTCACTCGAGCACCCGTGATACATAGTGCATACCCGAGTACCCGATGCAAACTCAAGTAGCGAGCACTTGAGCTAATGACTAATGACAACTTACTCAATATGATGACCTAATGTTATCAAATTCTGTCATACCTCTGGGTTCAAAATCTACACTATATCCCTTGATAAAATCCTTGAGGGGTCTAGTTTTCAAAATGGAGTCAATTGTGGGGAGTTTCCACTATTTAGGCACATCAGGGGCTCCCGAAATGCGACATGGCGTCCGCTCTTGATTCCAGCCAATTTTGCGTTCAAAAAGTCACACAGTGCTCCTTCCCTTCTGAAGCCTAACGTGTGCCCAAACAGTGCATTTTCCCCACATATGGGGTATCGGCTTACTCAGAAGAGATTGCACAACTAGTTGCATGGTGCAATTTCTCCTGTTACCCTTATGAAAATGCAAAATTGGAGGCTGAAAAAACATTTTTGTGGGAAAGATATGAAAATTTTATTTTCACGGCTCCATGTTATAAACTTCTGTGAAGCACCTGGGGGGTTCAAGGTGCTCACCACACATCTAGATAAGTTCCCTGAGGGGTCTAGTTTCCAAAATGGTGTCACTTGTGGGGGTTTTCACTGTTTAGGTACATCAGGGGCTCTCCAAACGCAACATGGCGTATGCTAATTATTCAAGCAAATTTTACATTCAAAAAGTCAAACGACGCTCCTTCCCTTCTGAGCCTTGCCATGCGCCCAAACAGTGTTTTTTCCCCACGTGTGGGGTATCTGCGTGCCCAGGGGAAATTGCACAACAAATTTTGGGGTCCATTTTTTCCTGTTACCTCTGCAAAAATAAAAAAAATTGGTGTCTAAAGTAACATTTTTGTGAAAAAAGTTAAATGTTCATTCCTTTTCTTCCCCATTCCAAAAATTCCTGTGAAGCACCTGAAGGGTTAATAAAGTTCTTGAATGTGGTTTTGAGCACCTTGAGGGGTGCAGTTTTTAGAATGGTGTCACTTTTGGGTATTTTCTGCCATAAAGGCCCCTCAAAGTCACTTTAAATGTGATGTGGTCCCTAATAAAAATTTTGTTGTAAAAATGAGAAATCGCTGGTCAACTTTTAACCCTTGTAGCTCCCATATAAAAAAAAAATTTTGGTTCCAAAATTGTGCTGATGTAAAGTAGACATGTGGGAAATGTTATTTATTAACTATTTTGTAAGATATATCTCTCTGATTTAAGGGCATAAAAACTCAAATTTTGAAAATTGCTAAATTTTCGCCAAATTTCCGTTTTTTTCACAAATAAACGCAAGTGATATCGAAGAAATTTTACCACAATCATGAAGTACAATATGTCATGAAAAAACTATCTCGGAATCAGGGGGATCCGTTGAAGCGTTCCAGAGTAATTGCCTCATAAAGTGACAGTGGTCAGAATTGTAAAAATTGGCCTGGTCATTAATGTGCAAACCACCCTCGGGGGTAAAGGGGTTAAATCTCGTTGAATATGAAAGAAAACAAATAACATTTATACCTATACAAACCCAGATTTATCTATTAGATACATCCTTAAAATAAAAATATAGTTAACATTAAAGCAAGACTCCCCAACCTTGCATTTCTACAACCTCCATATTCTTTCTAACACCCCGTACCCATAACCCTCGTCTAGTCCCATTTTTATCATTTTCAGAACTGTTATTATTGTTATAATTATCTATTATTTTTTTTTAATTCAATGTTAACTTGTTACTCATTATCCAAAAATTAAAAAATAAATATTAAAAAAAGACAGAATAAAGGGTCAAAGACTCCCATTGGACCATTAGGACCAGCTCACTGAAGGACTCTCAGTCTTCCCATTCTTCGGTTAGCAATAGACATTGCAACACAAAGGATATAGAAAGCAAAAGGTTCAACATTTTAATGAAACCCAATTACAAAAACGATTTTCACCCTAAAATACATGCATTTAAGTAAGAAAATAGAATTGTCCCTTAAGGTGAGCAACTGCTTTAAAAGTTACATAGTTACATAGTTACATAGTTTATAAGGCCGAAAAAAGACAAGCGTCCATCCAGTTCAGCCTATTTCTTGTGCACTGTAGCTATTCCGCAGCGTTGATCCAGGGGAAGGCAACAAAAAACCATGCGGTATAGGCCAATTTACATCATTGAGGAAAAATTCACTTCCCGACACCAATCTGGCAGTCAGATTAAATCCCTGGATTAATTAACTAAGCATAAAATGTAATTTTATTGTTCTCAAGAAAGGCGTCCAGGCCTCTCTTGAACTCATTAAGTGAGTTGGACATCACCACTTTCTCTCCCAGAGAGTTCCAGAGTCTCACGGCTCTGACCGTAAAGAATCCCCTTCTATGCTGGTGCAGGAACCTCCTTTCCTCCAGACGCATAGTGTGCCCCCTCGTTTTTGTCACCATCCTTGGTATAAACAGGTCATGGGAGAGATCTCTGTACTGCCCCCTGATGTATTTATACATGTTTGAGGTCTCCCCTAAGCCTTCTCTTTTCCAATGTAAATAGGCCTAATTTTGACAACCTCTCTGGGTATTCTAGTCCCTCCATTCCCTTTATTACCTTAGTCGCCCTCCTTTGTACCCCCTCTAGCTCCAATATGTCTTTCCTGAGCACCGGAGCCCAGAACTGTGCACAATATTCTATATATAATATAATATATTCTTTATATATTTACAATATATAAAGTTGTTGAGCTTTTCCCACAATACTCTTATTTTGAGGATGTACAAGCGTGCAAAGGATTGTGAGAGTCACCATCATTCTTCATAGTGATGATGACAATATCAACAGTGATTTGTTTGGAGGTACTTGGCAGTAAGCTCAAGGCTTGTGTATGCGAGGAACATCATATGGACTGTTTAATGGCAGACGGTCAGGGTGTCATGATTTCACCACTCATTGTGTCTTCTGCCTGTTGTAGCTTAGCTCAAGTGATGTGTGTAACATACCTGGCGGCGTCCTTGCATAGTGGTCCATCTCCCACTGTGCAAGAGCGCACACTTGATCTCCATTCCAGTCTGCTAGCCTGGCTTCCGTCCATGCTGTCTGCTTGCCTCTGTTTCTGCTGCTTAAGGGCGGCGCCCGATCACTTCCTGTTTCTTGTACCTGCTGCAGGCACACCCCTTGTGCGTCCTCAGCCTATTGCTGTCTGTCATCTGGTATTTAACCCAGCTGCTCCAATGAATCCCTGCCTGAGCATTGTGTTTCATTCAGTGTGCTCTTTCACTCTGAATGTGCCAGGTCCCTTTCTGTGTTTGCTTGCCTGCCTTTCCTGGAGGCTGTATTTCCAGGCCTCTGTGTACACGCTCCTAGCCTGTTCGTTCCGCCTTCTAGGGGCCGCCTACCTAGACCCGCTCCCATATCTTGTCTGTCCTGTCTGAACACACTCCTAGCCTGTTCCTCCCGCCTTCTAGGGGCTGCATACCTAGACCCACTCCTGTATCTTGCTACTGTGTCTGTTCTTGTCTGTATACTCTTCTAGCCGGTTTCCTGTATTTCTCTATGTCCGTACCTTTTCTTTTTCTGCAGAGTCTGAACTCGTACCTAACTCCTGCTCGTTGTCACTGTACTTCCGTTTGTGAGTTTGTGGTCCACTCGCTACTTCACTGCAAGTACCCTGTGGGTATCTGGTTCTGCCTTTCCCTTCCTGTCTGTTCCGTGTGAACAGAGCCCTGTCCCCCCTGCTCTGCCTTGCTCACCGCTTCGGCAGTTCTTGCCTGCTCTGCCTTGCTCACCGCTCCGGCGGTTCTAGCCTGCTCTGTCTTGCTCACTGCTCCAGCAGTCTCGCTCTGCTCTGACCCTTTGCTCGCTGCTCCGGCAGTCTCGCTCCGCTCTGACCCTTTGCTCGCTGCTCCGGCAGTCTCGCTCTGCTCTGACCCTTTGCTCGCTGCTCCGGCAGTCTCGCTCTGCTCTGACCCTTTGCTCGCTGCTCCGGCAGTCTCGCTCTGCTCTGACCCTTTGCTCGCTGCTCCGGCAGTCTCGCTCTGCTCTGACCCTTTGCTCACCGCTCCAGGCGGCCATGTCCTGCTCTACTCTTGCTCACCGCTCCAGGCGGCCTCGTCCTGCTCTACTCTTACTCACCGCTCCAGGCGGCCTCGTCCTGCTCTACTCTTGCTCACCGCTCCAGGCGGTCTCGTCTTGCCCTGCTCTCGCTCACCACTCTGGGCGGCCTCACTCTGCTGTGTTTGTCCGCCACATCTGTGGTTCTGTTCCTGAGTCCCAGTGTGTACTGGGTCCTATCCCGCCAGTGTTCCAACCTGCTAGTGCCTCCCTGTCTGCACTCTAGCCGTGCTTGCCTGTACCCCCCTGCCTGCATACCCGCCTGCCTGCATACCAGTCGTGCCTGCCTATACCCACCAGTCTGTGTGCCAGCCTAACCCGTCTGTTCCTGTATTCCCCTGTGTGGGTCAACAGCCGTGTCCGGGGTCTGTCCTGGAGTAGCACCTGGTCCCTCTGCTCGGTTCCTCCTTGGTGCACTGGCGTCGTATGCCGTCGTGCGACCCTGGTCGGATCGGGTGAATACCTAGTTACGCCCCTCCAGGCATTCACTCTCCGGCACGGTCCAGTGGAATCACTACATATACACGCACACGCCGCTCAGACCGGGCGTGTGCATTACAATGTGCCTTTGCTCTGTGCTCGGAGTTCTTATATTCTGATCTTTGTTGTCCGACCTTGGACTTGCGTTTGACCATTCTCTTACTTAGCCCCTTTGTCTTGATCTGCTACCTTCCTGTAATTCTGACCTCAGACTGTGACCGGACTACACCTGTCTTTCCCCTTAGTTTACGACAAGTTCTCTTGGTATCCAACCCTGGACCTTCTGACTACCCTGCCTTATGGCTTGTCCATGAGTAATGAAGTGTCATATTACAACTGGCCATATACTTTTTTTTTTTCCCTCACCAGTATGGCTCCACACTTTGCGATCAGGTTGCGAATCTGACTCAGATGGTTCAGGATCTGGCCAGGGAGCATCAGAAGCTAGAATCGTCGCAATTCCATCTGCAAGGTCAGTTTCCTACCACGATGGGCGCTTCCCAGAGCTCTCCGCTGCCAGCAGTAGCTATTGCATCTGTACCTTCTGACATGCATTTGGTCTCTCCTGAACCAGTAATGGCACTTCCTGATACATTTTTTGGGGAGAAAAAAACTGTTTGGGGTGTTCAGGGAGAGCTGTAGACTATTTTTTACCTTGTGGCACTGGTCTTCAGAGGATGAGTCACTGCAGGTTGGAATAACTGTGTCCCTTCTGCGAGGGGGCCATCAGATTTGAACATTTTCTTCATCCATACTAGTCCCATAATGGTGTTCTGTTGACACCTTTTTTGATGCTTTAGGGTTGATCTATGATGAACCTGACAGGATCAGGTCGCGCAGGCAAAGATCATAAACCTGACATGGGGAGCGCATCGCTGAGGACTCTAGCTTTGAGTTCCGGCAATGTGTCACTGAAGTTCTGTGGAATGATGCAGCTCTCAGGTGCCAGTTCCACAGAGGCCTTTCTGATACACTTAAGAACTCGCTGGCTCTGCATACTTCACCTTGTTCCTTGGGAGAGGCCATTCAGATTGATCGCAGAATTTGGGTGAGATGTGATGAGTAACAGGGTGTTTCGGTCATTCATCCTGAATCTGTCCACTTACCTGAAGTGGAACCGATGGAAGTTGGAGCCTCGAGCTCTCAGACCAGGAAGAGGAGATGGCGGCGCAATCTCGGACTGTGCCACTACTGTGGTCGCGCTGGACATTTCCTTAAGGACTGCTCGATAAGCCCTCAAGCAAGCAAGCCGTCCGAAAACGCCTAAGTCTGGGTGATTTGTCCAGGAGGTCATCCAGACTTCCAGGTACCTTTTTACTCCTCAGATAAAATACTACTAAACGTGGAACTACTTTTCAAGAACCGATTGTTATCTACGTTAACTTTCATTGACTGGGAGTCTGCCGCCGACTTCATTGATTCAGGACTGGTTCTTAAATTAGGATTAGGGACAGTTAGGTTGGAAAGACCCATTCAAATTTTTGCCATTGACAGGACACAGTTACTCCAGAATCTTGCCCAGCTGGTAACTATGGAATTCACACTAAGGGTGGGAACACTTCACTCTGAGTCCATCTCCTGCTTTGTGTTGGACAATTTTCCTGCTGGGCTGGTATTTGGGTTCCCATGGATATGTATTCACAATCCTGTTAACCATATCCTTCTGAAACCAGGGGAGGAGTCCTGAGGAGATCATTTGCATATTCCCACTGCATTTTGGGGTAAGTGAAGAGTCTCCGCGAGCTCAAAGAACACTGGATTTTGGCTGTTGGAGCTGAAAAGAGGACATCGGTAAACCAGGGGAGGAGTCCTGAGGAGATCATTTGCATATTCCCACTGCATTTTGGGGTAAGTGAAGAGTCTCCGCGAGCTCAAAGAACACTGGATTTTGGCTGTTGGAGCTGAAAAGAGGACATCGGTAAACCAGGGGAGGAGTCCTGAGGAGATCATTTGCATATTCCCACTGCATTTTGGGGTAAGTGAAGAGTCTCCGCGAGCTCAAAGAACACTGGATTTTGGCTGTTGGAGCTGAAAAGAGGACATCGGTAAACCAGGGGAGGAGTCCTGAGGAGATCATTTGCATATTCCCACTGCATTTTGGGGTAAGTGAAGAGTCTCCGCGAGCTCAAAGAACACTGGATTTTGGCTGTTGGAGCTGAAAAGAGGACATCGGTAAACCAGGGGAGGAGTCCTGAGGAGATCATTTGCATATTCCCACTGCATTTTGGGGTAAGTGAAGAGTCTCCGCGAGCTCAAAGAACACTGGATTTTGGCTGTTGGAGCTGAAAAGAGGACATCGGTAAACCAGGGGAGGAGTCCTGAGGAGATCATTTGCATATTCCCACTGCATTTTGGGGTAAGTGAAGAGTCTCCGCGAGCTCAAAGAACACTGGATTTTGGCTGTTGGAGCTGAAAAGAGGACATCGGTAAACCAGGGGAGGAGTCCTGAGGAGATCATTTGCATATTCCCACTGCATTTTGGGGTAAGTGAAGAGTCTCCGCGAGCTTAAAGAACACTGGATTTTGGCTGTTGGAGCTGAAAAGAGGACATCGGTAAACCGCGCGCCGGAAGGCGCGCGCATTTTGAAGCTTTTTTTTTTTTAAGCCTTTTTCACTGTTTTCAGAACATTAACAATAAGAACATGGAAGAGTCCAGGAGCCATTTGGTGAGCTGCATATCCTGCTACATGTTCACAGACTTGCCAGTGGAAAAGCCAAACTTCACATGCCAGAAATGCAAGCTTGTGTCCCTGTTGGAGGAAAAGTTGCGAAATCTAGAAGAGAGGTTAACTACGTTGAAAATCATTAAGGAAGGTGAAGAGTTCTTAGACAGAGCAGAATTATCTCTTCATGATTCAGAAAGAGAAGAAATTCGAACTGCACCTGACGAAACAGAGGAATGGAAGCATGTGACCCACAGAAGCAGGAGGATCGAGAGGCAGTCAGCACCCATACTGCTCAGGAACCAGTACCAGGCTCTCACGCAGGAGAACCATGAAGAAATACAGCAAAATACTTTGCCAGCAATGAATAACCTTGTAAGCCCTCAGAATCCTCCTGGATGGAGAAAGAAGAATGTTGTGAAGAAAAAACGGAGAGTGGTGGTCATGGGGGATTCCCTGTTAAGAGGAACAGAGGCCGCTATCTGCAGACCAGACATAACCTCAAGAGAAATGTGCTGTCTTCCAGGAGCAAAAATTAAAGATGTGTCGGACAGGATATCAAGACTTTTCAGACCTACAGATCACTACCCATTCCTGCTAATACATGTGGGGACAAATGACACCGCAAGAAAGGACCTGGAAACCATCTGCAGTGACTTTGAAGACTTAGGCAAGAAAGTGAAAGAATTGGGAGCGCAGGTGGTCTTCTCATCCATCCTCCCAGTGGATGGCCATGGAACAATGAGGTGGAATAAGATTCTACAGGTGAACAACTGGCTACGTCGATGGTGCCGTCAACAAGGATTTGGATTTCTGGATCACGGAATGAATTACCTATACGATGGACTACTTGCTAGAGATGGGGTGCACCTTACAAAGACTGGAAAACATGTATTTGGAAGTCGCCTTGCTACACTCATCAGAAGAGCTTTAAACTAGAACAATGTGGGAAGGGAAGCAAAAGGCCAGAAAACGCCATACAGCTGACAAATACTACTGAGATCTCTGCTACTGGAAGTGGAAAGGAAGAACAAAGACAAAACAATTTAAATAATAAAAATATGGGAGGAAGAGAAACCAATCACAAACTAAAATGTTTTTATACAAATGCACAAAGCATGGGCAACAAACAAGGAGAATTGGAACTACTAATGCAGGAAAAGGAATATGATGTCATTGGAATCACTGAAACTTGGTGGGACGATACACATGATTGGAATAAAAGGCTAAAAGGATACAACTTATTTGCAAGAAACAGACTTGATAAACGAGGAGGAGGTGTTGCATTGTATGTTAGAAAAGCGTATATCTGCACAGAGATTGAAGCTTCAGAGACTGGGAGTTCTGTGGAAACTGTTTGGGTAAGAATACAAGGAGAGAACAACGGAAAGGACACCATTGTAGGCATTTACTACAGGCCACCTGGGCAAGCTGAAGATATGGATGAACTCTTTATGTATCAAATGACCAAGTTCTCCAAAAAATATGACGTAGTGGTCATAGGAGATTTCAACTATCCAGACATTTGTTGGGAATCTCTCTCAAGTAAAACTAACAGGTCAAGCAAATTCTTATCCTCTCTTGCTGACAACTTTATCTTCCAAAAGGTAGGGGAGAAAACAAGGGGATCTGCTACTTTGGATCTAATCCTTATAAACAGGGAGGAAATGGTTGAGGAGGTAAAGGTGGCTGGGACCCTAGGAGGCAGCGATCATGCTATTATAGAATTTTGGATAACTAGAGGAGGAAGACATGTGAAGACTCAAACTTCAAGGTTAGATTTTAGAAAGGCAGATTTTAAGAGACTCAGAAAGAGAATAGGAGGGATCCAATGGCTGGATGTCCTTAAGGACAAAAATGTCCAGGAAGGATGGGAAATTTTTAAAAATGAGATTCTCAAAGCACAATCGTTAACAATCCCGAAAAGTAGGAAGAATGGGAAGCATTTAAGGAAACCAGGATGGATGAACACAGAACTTAAACACATGCTAAAAAGAAAGAAAGAAATGTTTATTAAATGGAAAGAGGGAGGCATATCTAAAGAAGATTATAATGCAGTCTGCAGTTCCTGCAGGGCACGTATCAGGGTAGCTAAAGCTGACAATGAATTAAGGCTTGCAAGAGATGTCAAAAGCAATAAAAAAGGATTTTGGGGGTATGTCAAAAGTAAAAGAAAAGTCAAAGATGCTATAGGATTTTTACAGGATGAAAATGGAGAAATGGTAAGAGAGGATGTTGAGAAGGCCGAACTTTTTAATTCCTATTTTGCATCTGTTTTCTCTCAGAAAGAAAATGTAACATCAACTGATCTTCACTGTCCTTTTAAAGGAATAGAGGAATCCAAGTTATCTGTAAACAGAAAGATTGTGAGGGAATATTTAGCTAACATAAATGAGTTCAAGTCTCCAGGTCCAGATGAATTACACCCCAGAGTACTGAAGGAGATCGTAGAAGAAATTTTAGAGCCACTCTCCATAATCTTTGAAAATTCTTGGAGAACAGGAGAAGTCCCAGAAGACTGGAGAAGAGCAAATGTTGTTCCTATCTTCAAAAAGGGGAAGAAGGTGGACCCAGGGAACTATAGGCCGGTGAGTCTGACTTCTATACCAGGAAAGATCTTTGAACAAATTATTAAACAACATGTATGTAAGTACATGGATAAGAATGAAGTGATTAACCAGAGTCAGCATGGGTTTGTAACTAACAAGTCATGTCAGACTAACTTAATTTCCTTCTATGACAGAATCACTGACTGGGTGGATCAGGGAAATGCTGTAGATATAGTATATCTTGACTTCAGCAAAGCATTTGACAAAGTATCTCACACCATCCTTATTGAAAAAATGACCAAGTATGCAATGGACCAGGCAACTGTTAGGTGGATTCATAACTGGCTTAGTGATCGGACTCAAAGGGTGGTTGTAAATGGCTTCACATCCAGCTGGATGAATGTCTCAAGTGGGGTACCACAGGGCTCCGTCCTGGGACCTGTATTGTTCAACATCTTTATCAATGATTTAGATGAAGGAATTGAGGGTAAACTGATTAAATTTGCTGATGACACAAAGCTAGGAGGGATAGCTAATACTAGAGAAGAGAGAGAGAGGATTCAAAAAGACCTAAATAAACTGGAGCAGTGGGCAGCAACCAACAGAATGGTTTTTAACAGGGAAAAATGCAAAGTACTACATCTGGGCAATAAAAATGAAAAAAGCATATACAGAATGGGAGGAATAGGACTAAGCAACAGTACATGTGAAAAAGACTTAGGTATACTAATAGATCATAGACTAAACATGAGTCAACAGTGCGATGCAGCAGCAAAAAAGGCAAATACAATTCTGGGATGCATTAACAGAAGCATACAGTCTAGATCACTTGAAGTCATTATCGGTCTTTACTCCTCTTTGGTCAGACCTCATCTGGAATACTGTGTACAGTTTTGGGCACCACATTTTAAAAAAGACATAGACAAACTGGAGCAAGTTCAGAGAAGAGCGACCAGAATGGTGACTGGTCTGCAAACCCTGTCCTATGAGGAACGGTTGCAGGATTTGGGAATGTTTAGCTTGCAAAAAAGAAGACTGAGAGGAGACTTAATAGCTGTCTACAAATATGTCAAGGGCTGTCACATTGTAGAAGGATCATCTTTATTCTCATTTGCACAAGGAAAGACTAGAAGCAATGGGATGAAACTAAATGGGAGGAGACACAGATTAGATATTAGAAAAAACTTTTTGACAGTTAGGGTGATTAATGAGTGGAACAGGCTGCCACGAGAGGTGGTGAGTTCCCCTTCAATGGACGTCTTCAAACAGAGGCTGGACAGACATCTGTCTGAGATGATCTAGTGAATCCTGCTTTGAGCAGGGGGTTGGACCAGATGACCCAGGAGGTCCCTTCCAACTCTACCATTCTATGATTCTATGATTCTATGAAACTAACTGATAAGTGGAGCCCCAATTGTCATAAGAAATGTCTTAGTTTTGTACAAATTTGTTCTGCTAGTCTGGAGAGTCTGCTGGGTTACCTGAAAGACTTCGGAGATGTTTTATTGTCCTTATGATTGTGCTATTAATCTTATCCCTAATGCCAAATTACCTAAAGCTCGCCTGTATTTGTCGGGACCTGAACGTACCACCGTGAAAGGTTATGTACAGTGCTGGCCAAAAGTATTGGCACCCCTGCAATTCAGTCAGATAATACTCAGTTTCTTCCTGAAAATGATTGCAATCACAAATTCTTTGGTATTATTATCTTCATTTAATTTGCTTGCAAGGAAAAAACACAAAAGAGAATGAAGCAAAAATCAAATCATTGATCATTTCACACAAAACTCCAAAAAAGGGCCGGACAAAAGTATTGGCACCCTCAGCCTAATACTTGGTTACACAACCTTTAGCCAAAATAATTGCGAACAACCGCTTCCGGTATCCATCAATGAGTTTCTTACAATGCTCTGCTGGAATTGTAGACCATTCTTCTTTGGCAAACTGCTCCAGGTCCCTGATATTTGAAGGGTGCCTTCTCCAAACTGCCATTTTGAGATCTCTCCACAGGTGTTCTATGGGATTCAGGTCTGGACTCATTGCTGGCCACCTTAGAAGTCTCCGTGCTTTCTCTCAAACCATTTTATAGTGCTTTTTGGAAGTGTGTTTTGGGTCATTGTCCTGCTGGAAGACCCATGACCTCTGAGGGAGACCCAGCTTTCTCACACTGGGCCCTACATTATGCTGCAAAATTTGTTGGTAGTCTTCAGACTTCATAATGCCATGCACACGGTCAAGCAGTACAGTGCCAGAGGCAGCAAAGCAACCCCAAAACATCAGGAAACCTCCGCCATGTTTGACTGTAGGGACCGTGTTCTTTTCTTTGAATGCCTCTTTTTTTCCCTGTACACTCTATGTTGATGATTTTTCCCAAAAAGCTCTACTTTTGTCTCATCTGACCAGAGATCATTCTTCCAAAACGTTTTAGGCTTTCTCAGGTAAGTTTTGGCAAACTCCAGCCAGGCTTTTTTATGTCTCGGGGTAAGAAGTGGGGTCTTCCTGGGTATCCTACCATACAGTCCCTTTTCATTCAGACGTCGACGGATAGTACGGGTTGACATTGTTGTACCCTCGGACTGCAGGGCAGCTTGAACTTGTTTGGATGTTAGTCGAGGTTCTTTATCCACCATCCGCACAATCTTGCGTTGAAATCTCTAGTCAATTTTTCTTTTCCGTCCACATCTAGGGAGGTTAGCCACAGGCCATGGGCTTTAAACTTCTTGATGACACTGCGCACGGAAGACACAGGAACATTCAGGTCTTTGGAGATGGACTTGTAGCCTTGAGATTGCTCATGCTTCCTCACAATTTGGTTTCTCAAGTCCTCAGACAGTTCTTTGGTCTTCTTTCTTTTCTCCATGCTCAATGTGGTACACACAAGGACACAGGACAGAGGTTGAGTCAACTTTAATCCATGTTAACTGGCTGCAAGTGTGATTTAGTTATTGCCAACACCTGTTAGGTGCCACAGGTAAGTTACAGGTGCTGTTAATTACACGAATTAGAGAAGCATCACATGATTTTTCAAAGGATGCCAATACTTTTGTCCACCCCCTTTTTTTAGGTTTGGTGTGAAATTATATCCAATTTGGCTTTAGGACAATTCTTTTTGTGTTTTTTTCATTGAAGAAAAATTAAATGAAGAGAATAATGCCAAGAATTTGTGATTGCAATCATTTTCAGGAAGAAACTGAGTAATATCTGACAGAATTGCAGGGGTGCCAATACTTTTGGCCTGCACTGTAAGTAAAAGTTTACGGAAGGGTCATGTCTGTCCTTCCTTCTCGCCTGTAGCTGCAGAGTTTTTCCTTGTTAAAAAGAAAGATGGTAGTCTCTGTCCTTGCCTCGATTTCTGTGAATTAAGCAAAATTACAGTTAAGAATACTTACCCCCTTCCACTCAACCGTGACCTATATAACCAGCTTTAGGGGGCTGAATAGTTTTCTAAACTTGATCTTAGAGGGGCTTATAATTTCATACGCATCTGGAATGGTGATGAGTGGTAAACAGTGTTTTTATTGTCTGTGGGTCTATTTATAAATCTTGTCATGCCATTTGGGTTAACCAATGCACCAGCAGTTTTTCAGAACTTTATGAATGACATCTTTTCTGATTGTATTGGAAGACTTATTGTGGTATACTTTAATGATATTCAATTTTTTTCCACCCGATCTAGATTTGCACTATGAACATGTCCATTTTGTTTTACAAAAGCTTAGAGAGAATTCTCTGTTTGCTAAATTAAAGAAATGTACTTTTTCTGTTCAAGAAATATCGTTTTGGGGGTTCATTGTATCGGCGGAGGTGTTTAAGATGGATCCTGGCAATAGTGCAGGCCATAATTGTTTGGGTTGAACTTTGTGACCTTTAAAGCCTTGCAACGTTTTTAGGATTCACCAATTACTATAGAAAATGTATTAGGGATTTTTCTCAGATTGTCAAACCTCTTACGGATTTCACACGTAAGGGGGCAGATCTTAAAATTTGGTCATTGGATGCTATTGGGGCTTTTAATAAATTGAAAGAGCGTTTCATGTCCGCCCCAGTTTTAATCCAACCCAATCTCTAGAAACTGTTCATTGTGGAGGTTAATGCTCAGGAGGTCAGGGTAGGGGTTATATTATCTCAAGGTTCCAAAACTCTGACCAACAAAATTTTCGTCTGCTGAGAGAAACTATGAGGTTGGGAATCGCGAGCTTCTCGCTGTCAAATTAGCTTTTGGAGGGAGCAGTTCATGAAGCACGGTGGTGACGGATCATAAAAATTTAGCTTATATTGAATCATTCCGGGGTCCCGGAATGTGAGGGCTGAACCTTGATTCAGCTTCTCCTCCATAACCTTGTCTTCCATTCTTCCTCAGGGCATAGTGGTTTCCATGGTATCCTCGGAGTTGGAAGCGGAGATACGTAGAGTCCGTCTTTGGCCCCTTCCACTACAAGGATAAAATTATTTGTACCTTTGTAGCTAAGATTTTGTTTGTTACAAGAGTCTCTTGATTCTGTCTTGAGTGGTCACCCTGGGGTCAACGCTTAAGTGAAAGGCCATTGCTAGACTTTTTTTTTGATGGCCATCAATATATAATAATATTAGAGATTTTGTTTCTGCCTGTTAAGTTTGCGCATGTGCTAAAGTCTGTCTTAACCGGCCAGCCATTGACTTATTTTTACATGGATGTCATCATGGATTTGCCTTTGTCTGGTGGAGAAACTGTAATTTGGGTGGTGGTTGACTGATAAAGTAAACAAGCTCATTTTGTTTCAGGGTTACCAAATGCTAAAACACTTTCCAGGTTGTTTATCAATCATGTGGTGAGATTGCCTGGAATCCCTCTGAACATTGTATCTGATAAAGGGGTGCAGTTTGTCTCCAAATTCTGGAGAGCGTTTTGCAGGAAATTGGGGATTGATTTATCATTTTCGCCTGCTTACCACCCTGAAATCAACGATCAGACAAAAAGGACAAATCAATCATTGGAACAAATTTCAAGGTGTATGCTTCTCAGCAGGAGAACTGGTTCTCATATTTACCTCTTGCTGAGTTTACCTTTAATAGTCTGGTCAATCTGTCAACTGATTCTGCTTTTTTTTTTTTTTTGTTATTCTGGTTTTCATCCTCACTTCTGATGAATTTTCTAGGATGAGATGTGGGTGTTCTGGAATAGAGGTTGCTATACAGAAACTTAGGGATGTCTGGAGGGAGGTTCAGAAGAATATTGGGATGGCTCAGCTTTGCCAATAATGTAAGGTTGATAGGAAACTTGTGGCAGATCCCATCTTCAAAGTTGGTGATCATAATGTTTGGTTGTCATCAAAAAATATTAAGCTGAAAGTACCATCGGCGAACTTGGGTCCTAAATTTATTGGCCTGTATGAGATTTCCAGTTTCTGTTGATGGGTGTTTAGAGTACAAAGTGCAGAGGATCGTTGATTCTCAGAGGGTCCGAAATTCCCTATAAAATCTTGTTCATTGGAGGGGATCCGGGGAGAGATCCTGGGCTCCCGCTCGTTCTTAGAAGACCGTTCGTCTGGTTAATTCCTTCCATCTTGGGTTTCCTGGGAAACCTGGGGAGTCCGGTTGCCCTCCTTAAAAGAGGGGGTACTGTCACGATTCCACCACTCATTGTGTCTTTGAAACAGTGAGTGACAGTTCAGCCATCCAATCAGAGCGGGGCGTGCTTGATTTCCTCCAGGTGTCTCCCTTTCTGGATTATTACCTGGCTATTTAGCTGGCTAGCTGTCTGTATTTGATTGCTGCCACTTGTAGCTTAGCTCAAGTGGTGTGTGTTTGCTCTGTGGTCTGAGTTTTTATATTCTGATCTTGGTTGCCCGACCTTCAATTTGCCTTTGCACATCCATTTGCCTAGCCCCCTTTGTCTTGATCTGCTACCTTCCTAGAATTCTGACCTCGGTCCATGACCCGACTTCGCCTCTGTCTTTTCCCTTAGTTTACAACAAGCTCTCTTGGTATCTGACACTGGACCTCTTGATTAACCTGCCTCATGGCTTGTCCATGAGTAGTGACTAGCATCACACAGGGATTTATTTTGCCATGTTTTCCCATGCATGAAGTTAAGAAAGCGGATTGCAGCTAGTTTTTCGTGTTTGAGTGAAAGTTCTTTTTAGACCAACTGTCTTAAGACCCACTTACTTGGGACAATTTTTAGTTCTCTATTGCTCAACCAATGCATTGTATAAGTGAGAGCTTTCTCTTTTGCCTATGTCCACTTCTGTCAGGTATAAAAGCAGACATCCCATTTCACCATACAGAATTTCCCATCTTCTCTTATGGATACATCCAAACTCCTCTCTATGTATTAGGACTTTGAAGATACAAACTAGTAGCTCAGTAATTGCTTTCTTGAATCTGCCCTTAATAATTACATTTAGTAAGGCCGTATTGAAAATTAGAAAGGCAGAGACTAATAGAAAACTAGATTTTTCACTGAATTAGAAAGCAGGACAATCCATATATTGACAAGACTTCAGGTTGAGAGGGATCAAGAAAACTGTTTTGGACTGTCTGTGCGAAGAGTCGGGTTCTGTCCTGATACACAGTGGCATCTGCATTTTATCAAGGTAAAGATGTCTTGTTGTGATCTCATGTAAATGGCTGTCAGTGCGGCAGCAGAACCTATTTTAGATAGAACTACTGCTATAATTCTCTGTAAATTGAGGGAGAAATCTCTCCTGGTTGCTTGTTAATTTCTGGTAGGAACATGCATTTTTCTAATGAGGTGCAAAATAAGTGGAAAAACTGTTTTAGATGATTCTCTAAATTGAAATGCTTTTCATGGCTGTTTAATCAATTCAAAGCAGTTTAAGCACAGTGATTAAAGTGATTAAAAGTTATTAAAGGGGTTGTTCACTTTGGGCAAGCCCTGCCTAATGTCATCTTTCCTTGTTCATAAGCAGATTTAGGTGAAAAAGGGGGACTTTTCTCTACGATCTCCTATCTTATTGATTGCTGCCTATGTAAAGCATCAAGTCTTCTAAAGCAAGAGCTGCCCCTTTTTCACACCTCTCCCAAAATTTTAAAATCCATTTATTACCTCTTTAGGCCCTAATAGGGCATAGGTAAGAAGGACTGTCCAAAAGGTTGTCCTCCTTTAAAGAGGACCATTCACTGATTTTTTTTTTTTATTTAAAGTAACTTCTACAATTGGTGCTGTTCCACTGATTTTGAAACCATTTCAGAACACACTCAGCATTTTGCTGAACATCGCATCCCCTATTTAAAAAAAAAAATTAAAACGCAGGTGTGGAAAAAGGCTACAAAAAAGTAGGATTTCTTTAATAGCAATTTTATTTTTATTACTTAATCAAATGAGCAAAAGAGAAATCTAAATAAAACCAATATTTGTTGTGACCGCACTTTGCTTTCAAAATGTCATCAATTCTGGGTACACTTGCACACAATTTTTGAAGGAACTCAGCAGGGAGTTTGTTCCAAACATATTGAAGAACTAACCACAGATCTTCTGTGGATGTAAGTTTCTACAAATCCTTCTGTCTCTTCATGTAATCACATACAGACTCGATGAGGTTGAGATAGGTCTCCTTGTTCTTTTTTTATGCTTAAGTCAGTTCTTAATGACATTGGCTGTATGTTTGGGGCCATTGTCCTGCTGCAGAATAAATTTGGAGCCAACCAGACACCTCTCTGATGGTTTAGAATGATGGATACAGTGGTGAGAAAAAGTGTTTGCCCCCTTCCTGATTTCTTATTTTTTTGCATGTTTGTCGCACTTAAATGTTTGAGATAACAAAACAAATTTAAATATTAGACAAAGATAACACAAGTAAACACAAAATGCAGTTTTTAAATGAAGGTCTTTATTATGAAGGGAAAAATAAATCCAAACCTACAGGGCGCTGTGTGAAAAAGTGATTGCCACCTAAACCTAATAACTGGTTAGGCCTCCCTTAGCATCTTTGAAATATTGTTGTAATTCAGCCATATTAGAAGGTTTCCGAGCATGAACTGCCTTTTTAACGTCATGCCACAGCATCTCAATAGGATTAAGATCAGGACTTTGACTAGGCCATTCCAAAGGCTTCATTTTGTTTTACTTAAGCCATTCAGAGATGGACTTGCCAGTGTGTTTTGGATCATTTTCCTGCTCCATCACCCAAGTGCACTTCAGCTTGAGGTCATAAACAGGCCGGACATTCTCCTTCAGGATTTTTTGGTAGACCACAGAATCCATGGTTCCATTTACCACAGCAAATCTTCCAGGTCCTGAAGCTGCAAAACAGCTCCAGACCATCACACTACCACCACCATATGTTACTGTTGGTATGATGTTCCTTTTCTGAAATGCTGTGCTACTTCTATGCCAGATGTAATGGTACATAAACCTTCCAAAAAGTTCAACTTTTGTCTAGTCAGTCCACAGTATTCTCCCAAAAGTCTTGGCGATCAAGATGTTTTCTGGAAAAATGATACGAGTCTTTATGTTCTTTTTTTATCAGCAGTGGTTTTCGTCTAGGAACTCTGCCATGCATGCCATTTTTGCCAAGTCTTTCTTATGGTGGATTCATGAACACTGGCCTTAACTGAGGCAAGTGAGTCCTGCAGTTCTTTGGATGTTGTTGTGGGGTCTTTTGTTACCTCTTGGATGAGTCATCGTTGAGCTCTTGGACTAAAATTGGTTGGCCGGCCTCTCATGGGTAGGTTCACCACTCTTCCATGTTTTTGCTATTTGTGTAAAATGACTCTCACTGTGGTTTGCTGGAGTCCCTAAGCTGTAGAAATGGCTTTTTAACCTTTTCCAGAGTGACAGATCTCAATTTCTTTGTTTCTCATTTGTTCCTGAATTTCTTTGGATCGCAGCATGATGTCTAGCATTGAGGATCTTTTGGTCTACTTCACTTTTTCAGACAGGTCCTATTAAAGTGATTTCTTGATTGAGAACAGGTGTGGCAGTAACTAGGCCTGTGTGTGGCTAGGGAAATTGAACTCCGCTTCCCAAAGATGTGATAAACCACAGTTAATTTATGTATTAAAGGAGGAGGGCAATCACTTTTTCACACAAGGCACTGTAGGTTTGGATTTCATTTTCCCTTAATAATAAAGACTTTCATTTAAAAACTGCATTTTGTGTTTACTTGTGTTATGTTTATCTAATATTTTACATTAGTTTTGTGATCTGAAACATTTAAGTGTGACAAACATGCAAGAGAATAAAAAATCAGGCAAGGGGCAAATGCTTTTTCACACCACTGTATATATCTGCCTGTATATTCTTTACATTGAGGACTCCATTAACCGCTTCCCGACCGCCCACTGTAGATAAACGTCCGCGCTGCCTGGGCTCTGTGCAGCGCGGACGTTTAAAAACGGTGGGTGGTCCCACAGCGCTCAGGACCCCCAGGGTCCTGCAAGTGCTGCAGGAGCGGTGCAGAGCGATAGCTCTGACAGGGAACATCATCGGGACCTGATTGGATCAGGTCCCAGTGATGTTAACCCTTTGCTGTCTTCTATATGCCGCGATCTATAGTGATCGCAGCATATAGAAGACAGCAGGAGGAGAGGGGGTCGTCCATTTACCTCTCCGACGACCCCTGATACCTTCCAGGACCTTGGGTTGCTATGGCAGCTGGAGGTCACATGACCGCCTCCAGCTCTGTCATATATGGTGTTCTGCCTGGCTCAGCCTGCAGCTGAAGCCTGGCAGGAGACTCTGACTGTGAAACAGTCAGTGAAGATCTCATGTAATGTAATATATGTCTATTACATTACATGAGATCAGGGATCAGAAAAATAAAAATTAATGTCCCATACAGGGACTAAGTAAAAATGTAAAAAAAAGTAAAAAAAAATGTTTTGAAACTGTTAAAAAAAAAAATACAAAATAAATTAAAATAAATAAATAAAATATTAAACCGATAAATCCGTATATTTATGCAAAAATAACAAAAGTACACATATTTGGTATTGCCGCGTCCGAAACAACCAGAGCTATAAAACTGTCACACTAATTAACTCCTTCAGTGCACACCGTAATACAAATAAATAAAAAACGGAGCAAAAAACTATGCTTTGTCCTCATATCGCCAAACAAAAAGTGGAAAAAAATGCGATCAAAAAGCAAAATGGAAATAAAAATGGTACCGCTGAAAACGTCATCTTGTTCCGCAAAAAAAAAAGCCGCCATACAGCTCCATCAGCCGAAAAATAAAAAAGTTATAGCGCTCAGAATAAAGCAATGCAATAAAAATATTTTTTCTATAAAATTGTGTTATTGTGTAAAAGCGCCAAAACAAAAAAAATATACAGTAAGTGTAGTATCGCTGTAAACGTACTGACCCGAAGAATAACGCTGCCTGATCACTTTTACCACACGCAGAACGGCATAAAAAAAAACCTCAAAAAACAATTCCTGAATTGTTGGTTTTTGTTAATTTTACCTCCCAAAAAACGGAATAGAAAGCGATCAAAAAATGTCCCGTACCCAAAAATGGTACCAATAAAAATGTCAACTCGTCCCGCAAAAAACAAGCCGTCACATGACTCTGTCGGCCGAAATATGGAAAAATTATAGCTCTCAAAATATGGCGATGCAAAAACTAGATTTTGCAAAAAAAAAGCGTCTTAGTGTGTGACAGCTGTCAATCATAAAAACCCGATATAAATCTGGTATCTCTGTAATCGCACCGACCCGAAGAATAAAGTAATCTAATCAGTTATATCACACTAGGAACGGCGTAAAAAAATAAATAAAACCAATTCTTCACCTGCTATTGATTTGTTTATTATGTCTCCCAAAGATCGCAGTATGGCTCGGCACACATTTATCCTGCGCTCTGCGCTGAGCACTTACGCCAGAGTTTCCGTGTAAATATCTGAAATATGTGATTCAGCCGGAACCCATGACGGAAGATTCCCTGTAATGAGGCAGATACAGGCCACTGTGGATGCCATCTGGCCTGTGATCCCAATGTGTCATTTGTTTTAGGCGTGCATAAAAGTGCGGTTGGCCACAGTTTTGTGCACTTCTGAAAAAAAGGACACCACTAAACTGAGGCCAGACGGAGTCCAGAGTAACTCTGCTGCCTCATTACAGTGAATGGATCCTGCAGGGGTTTCATCTGAATTACATCACTTGGAAATTTAGATGGAAACCCCAATGTAAGTGCTCAGCCTAGAGCGCCGGATAAATGTTACGTAAAATGTTCCCAATAAAAGCTTCAACTCAGTCCTCAAAAAAAGCTAGTCCCCACTCAGGTCCGTCATCTGTTAAAAATATAAGGGACTTCCAAGTTACTGGTAGCAGAAAGGCTCTGGAAAAGCAAAATGGCCCTTGCCCTCCAAAAGAAATTCAGAAAATTTTGTGCTCCCAAATCCAAATGCCTATTCTACAATAATTTGTTCTCCAATTGTCAAATAGCACTCCTTCCCCCTCATATCTCACCGTATGGCTAAGTGGTACGATACAGCCACATATGGGGTATTAACACTTTTAGAAGAAATTGTGTGACACATTTCGGCACCATTTTTACCCATTGCCCTGTGTGAAAATGTAAAATCTGAGGGTAAAACATTTTTTTGTGGTAAAAATATAATTATGCTTTTTTCACTGCCCAATGGTATAAATTTAAAAATTAAAAAATACTCACTACTTCCCTAGATGAATTCCTTGAGAGGTGTAGTTTACAAAATGGGGTCACTTGTGGGGGTTTCTGCTGTTTCGGCATGTCAGCGACTCTTCAAATGTGACATGGTGTCTGCTGCCTATCCCAGCCAACATAGCGCTCCTTCCCTTTCAAACCCTGCCGTGCGCCCAAACAGTGGTTTGCCTCCACATATGGGGTATCGGCGTGTTCAGGAGAAATTGCACAACAAATTTCATGGTGCAATTTATCCTGTTACCCTTATGATAATGCAAAATTAAGGGATGAAAAACGTTTTTGTGGGAAAAATGTGAAAATTTTATTTTTACAGCTCAATATTATAAACTTCTGTGAAGCACCTTGGGGTTCAAGGTGCTCACCACACATCTAGATATGTTCCCTAAGGGGTGTAGTTTCCAAAATGGTGTCACTTGTGGGGGGTTTCCACTGTTTAGGAACATCAGGGACTCTCCAAACGCAACATGGCGTCTGCTAATTATTCAGACAAATTTCAGCAGCAGAATGGAAGGAAGGGAGACACAGACATTACTAGTGGGTAGGCGGAGCCCACACAGGATAGAACACCTCAGATTACAAAAAAGTGTTGACCGGCCCCTCCAGCTTGGGCTCCTCCTACTCCAGCTCTCCAGTCTAAAATTTGAGGTCGCAGAGGATAGTCGCTGCTGGAGCAGCTCCTCAGAAAATTTTTTTTTATTTTTATCGGACAGAGACTTGGACCCCCCGTGGTCTAGAGGTCTCAGGGGTCTCAGCGCTGCTGGACCCCCACCCCTCCCCTGGCGGATCTGCATACCCTTTATGGTGGTCCCTGCAGAACCCTGCCGGCCCCGGGGGATGAGGGACGCTTCCCGGAGGAGACGCAAACCGCGCCATTGGGGTCCCTGCGCGCTCCGTCCTGGGGGGAAGCTAAGGGCCACAGCGCCACAAATCCCTGGGGGTCCCTGTGGCGCTCAGCTGGGTGAGTACTCAGCATTTGTAAATGTGTTTGAGTGCTTCAGTGGCTGCTGCGGCGGCCGCTGTTACATGTACCGTTGGTGACTGTGTGTTTTTCGTCCGCAGGTGGATCCCTGCAGGACATGTGAAGCGGGGCAGGAGCGGAGAGCGGAGGAGTCGCGCGCCTTTTTGAATGCCGGCGGGGGGGCGTGGCTTCGCGCCTTCTCGGTCTTTTCGCGGGCAGGTAGCGCTCTGAGCACGCGCTTTCTCCTGTCCCTCCCCTTCCGGCTTCTCTCTTCACTGCGCGGAGGCCATTTCTGACGGCCTCCTCCGGCTCCTCACTCTCCTCTCCTCCCGTCAGAACCGAAGGAACGCTGCACCGCGGCCAGCTGGGTGAGTCGCTTCTGCCTGTCAGGGCAGAAGCTTAACCTCCTCACCCCAACAGCGCAGGGCACTTTTCTGCGGCACAATTAGGTAGCAGACTGCGCTGCCCTGCAGCTGCTACCTCATATAGAGGTTTTTTTGTCTGGGACTCGCACACCTCTTTCATTTAGCAGAGGTTGTGGGGAGTCTGCTGCATTAACCCCCTGGTAGGCGGTTAACCCTTAATTGGGGGACAGCTGGGGTAGCTCTCCCTGTAAGAGCCTTAACCCTTCAGCATTCGTTTCTTTCCTTTTAGAAGCCACACTGTCCTAGTTACTGACAGGCTTAAGCCTGCTATATACTGTGTGAGGGCATGTCAGATCAGGGTCCAGGAGGCGCGGTCCGTCTCCCAGGTCCGCTACAGGATCAGTCTCGCGTATCTGACTCGCAGGAGTCCTCGACGGCGTCAAGTGCAGCGCAGGTCGGGGGACTCAGTGATGTTAAAATGGAGGCTCTCACTCGTTCTATTGATAGCCTGTCTGACCTTCTAGGTCATTGGGTGTCAGCTAGATCCCAACTGTCTTCTCATGGCAGGAAGCGCCACAGGCCGGTACTGTCCTCCCCGCGCAGCGACTCGGAGATCTCTGATATGGAGGGTTCCCCTTCAAGCTCTGCTGGGGAGATGTCCGATTCGGATAAAGAGGATCGGCAGGGGCGCTCTGCCTCTCTTTTGGGCCGTGTGGATGCTTTTATTGGAGCTATGAGGGAGGCGTTACAGTTACCGGAGGAGGTAGCGAGACGCCCTGGTAAGTCGGCCCGGCTTTTTCAGGAGTCGCATAGGTCGCGGTCAACGTTACCATCTCTGGATGAACTTGATGGGGCGGTGGAGAAGGAACGCCTGTGTCCAGATAAGCGTTTTCAGGGGACACGGTTTTTTGAGGCACTGTATCCGTGTTCTACGGAGTCGATTGCTAATTGGATTCCTTCTCCTGAAGTGGATGTCCCTTTATCCCAGCTTAGCAAATCTTCATTACTTCCTGTTAAAGGGAAGGCGAGTCTGCAGGATCCGCTGGACCGAAAAACGGAGATGGCGACTAAATCCATCTACGAGGCCGCGGGTCATGGATTCAGAGCGGCTTTAGGAGCCATGTGTGCTGGTGAAGCTTCCCTGAGGTGGTTGGACCGCCTACGGACGGCGTGGCAAGATGGATCCCCGCTATCCGAGGTAGAAGGGCTTTTCAAGTTGTTGGAAGAGGCAGCGCGATATGGCAGAGATGCAGTTCTGGATACTACGTCACTGCTGTCCAGGGCCCAATCCTCGGCTGTCACAGTCAGAAGAGCACTGTGGCTTAAGCAGTGGACCGGAGACGCGGTTTCCAAGCAAGGTTTGCTGTGTTTAGCTTACAAGGGTGGTCAGCTGTTTGGGTCTGACCTCACGGAACTGATTGCGAAGGCCAAGGCAAAAGAAACGGCTTTACCGCAGCGTAGAGCTGTGGCTTCTGCGTCTGGCAAGTCTAGTGCCGGTAGTAGTCGGCGGCCCTTTCGGCCCAGGGGACGGTTCGGTCAGCCCTCTTGGGGATCGGGTCGTCCCTCGTTTTCGGGAAAAAAGATCTCTCAGAAATCCCGCACTCCCTGGAAACAGAACTTCCGTCAAGACAAACGGGAAGCTGACAAAAAGCCCGCTAAGGCGGACTGACGCCAGGGTTTCACTCGAGGGTCCTCGAGTGGGGGGTCGCCTGCTCCAGTTCGAGTCGACTTGGGTGTCCCACGTTTCAGACGCCTGGGTGACGCGGGTTGTGTCGGCAGGCTATTTCATAGAGTTTCTTTCTCGACCCCCGGACAGATTTTGCCAATCTCGCATTCCGTCAGAGCCCGAGCTAGCTACCGCTCTACGGCGGGAGGTCGATTCCCTTCTGCAGAATGGTGTGGTGGTGCCGGTTCCGCCGGAGGATTGGGGAAGGGGGTTTTACTCCAACCTCTTTGTGGTCCCCAAAAAGGAGGACAAATTTCGCCCCATTCTGGATCTCAAAAAATTGAATCTGCATGTCCGGACCCGGAAATTCCGCATGGAGTCGCTTCGCTCAGTTGTGGCGGCTCTGTCGCAGAACAATTTTTTAGTGTCAATCGACATTCGTGACGCTTATTTGCATATTCCCATCGGAAGGGCTCACCAGCGCTTCCTACGTTTTGCCATAGGTCAGGACCATTACCAGTTTGTGGCCCTGCCATTCGGGTTGGCATCAGCGCCCATAGTTTTTACAAAAATCCTGGCGCCTCTCATGGCGATCCTTCGAAGGCAGGGGGTGACAATTCTTCCCTATCTAGACGACCTTTTGATTGTGGCGTCCACAGAGGAGGAGGCGGTGAGGGCTCGCAATCTATCCCTTCAGCTCCTGGAGGACTTCGGATGGCTAGTCAATTGGAAGAAGTCATCTCTGGAACCGTCGCAGTCAATCCTGTTTTTGGGGATGCACTTCGACACGCTACGGGCAGTGGTGTCCTTGCCTCCGGACAAGCAAGCAAGTCTTCGTCAACATGTACAGGTTATGAAGTCTTCGACAGCAATGTCCCTTCGAAGGTGTATGCGCCTTCTGGGTTTGATGGTGGCGTCAATGGAAGCGGTCCCGTTTGCTCAATTTCATTCCAGGGGTCTCCAAATGTTCATTCTGACCCGTTGGGATCGATCGCAGGCTTCGCTGGATCGCAGTGTCATCATCTCCCACAGGGTGCGAGAGTCTCTAGGATGGTGGTTACATCCAGAAGCGTTATCCCAGGGGAAGTCCTTCCTCCTTCCGCGGTGGTCAGTCATAACCACCGATGCCAGTCTGACAGGCTGGGGGGGGGTCTGGAACGATCTCTGGGTTCAGGGAGTATGGTCGTCAGAAGAGTCTGTCCTGCCGATCAACGTCCTGGAGTTGAGGGCGATTTTCCTTTGCCTCCAACACTGGACGGTCCCTTTAAGCGGTCTGCCAGTCCGAGTGCAGACAGACAACGCGACGGCGGCCGCGTATATCAACCATCAAGGTGGGACGAGGAGCTCCAGGCTCATGATGGAGGTCTCTCTGATCATGGTATGGGCCGAAGCCAGGGTTCCAGCCATCTCCGCGATTCACATCCCAGGAGTCCAGAATATCACGGCGGACTTCCTCAGTCGCGAGAAGGTGGATCCCGGAGAATGGAGTCTTCATCCGGAAGTTTTTGCACTACTGTGCTCCCGTTGGGGAACTCCCCAAGTGGATTTGATGGCATCCAGGTTCAACGCCAGGTTACCGACGTTCATGTCCAGGTACAAGGACCCGGAGGCTGTGGCGGTGGATGCTCTAGTGGCTCCGTGGGACCAATTCGAGCTGATCTATGTGTTTCCGCCGATATCCTTACTTCCTCTAGTGTTACGTCGGATCAAACTGGAGAGAGTCTCGGCTATGTTGGTGGCCCCAGATTGGCCAAGGAGGACGTGGTTCTCAACGCTGGTGTTGCTTCTGGCAGTGCCTCCGCTTTCACTTCCACTTCGCCCGGACCTGTTAACCCAGGGGCCCATTCGTCATCCGGACCTGAAGTCTCTGCATTTGACGGCGTGGCTCTTGAGACCGAAATCTTGACCCGTCAAGGATTTTCAGCCGAAGTCATTGCCACTCTGCGAGCGGCCAGAGGTCCTGCTACCACTAGGATTTATCACAAGACTTGGGAAGCCTTCTTCTCGTGGTGTTCCGGTTCTTCAAGGAACCCGAGGATTTTTTCCATTCCCAATTTGTTGGCCTTTTTGCAGTATGGGCTGGACAAGGGTTTGGCAGTTAGCACCCTGAAGGGTCAGGTTTCCGCTCTATCCTTGCTCTTTCGGAAGGCTATCGCCTCGTGTAGGGACGTACGTTCCTTTTTTCGCGGGGTAATCCGTCAATTTCCGCCGCGGAAGGCACTTGTGACTCCTTGGCGGCTCAATCTTGTCTTGGAGGCTCTTCAACATGGGCCTTTTGAGCCTATGGACTCTGTTAGCCTTTCATTGCTTTCCTGGAAGGTTGCCTTCCTGGTGGCGGTCACCTCTTTGAGAAAGGTTTCTGAGTTGGCGGCTCTTTCTTGCTCGCCTCCTTTTCTGGAGTTTCACCCGGATCGTGTAGTGCTTCGCACACGGGGTGACTTTCTACCTAAGGTGGTGTCACAATTTCATGTTAACCAGGATATTGTGTTGCCCTCGCTCTGTCCAGAGCCGAGGAATGCGAAGGAACAGGCCTTGCACACTTTGGATTTGGTGCGGGCGTTAAAGTTCTATTTGTCTATTACTCAAGGTTTTCGGAAGTCGGACTCACTTTTTGTGATTCCAGAAGGTCGTCGTCGTGGTCAACGAGCTTCCAAGGACACTATAGCTTGATGGATTCGGTCGGCCATTTTAGAAGCTTACCGATTTAAGGGCGAGCCTTGCCCAATTAAGATTCGAGCTCACTGCACGAGAGCTGTGGGTTCATCGTGGGCTTTTCATCAAGGGGCCTCGGCAGCTCAACTCTGCCGGGCGGCTACCTGGCGCTCCGTCCACACTTTTACAAAGTTTTATAAGGTGTACGTCAGTGCTTCCGCGGATGCGGCCTTAGGACGTAGGGTCCTGCAGGCGGCTGTAGTTTAGGTTATCTCCTTAACTTGTGTTTAGCCCTGGTTGCGCATTTATCTAAGTTGTTGGGAATCTGCCTTTGTTGTTTTTTCCCACCCTTAATTTCTGGACTGCTTTGGGACATCCCACTAGTAATGTCTGTGTCTCCCTTCCTTCCATTCTGCTGCTGAAAGACGGATTTTGGTAAGAACTTACCTGTAAAATCCTTTTCAGCGAAGGAAGGAAGGGAGACACAGCTCCCTCCCATGGCAGAAGTGTGTTGTTGTGTTTTCAGATGCGGCGTGACCCTTCTCTGATGGCGGTTATCTGGGCTGGGGTCGGCGCGCTAAGGCTCTGTTCCAGCATTGCCAGCTCATCGCAGTGGTCAGGTCCAATGAGTAGTACCTGGGACTGTGTGTTTTTTTCTGTTATATGCATAACCTGTCTTCTTGCTTTTTTCTAAGTTTTTCAGAAGGGGTTGCGTTGCTCCGCTGGTGTTAATTGCTCTTCCTTAGCTTGTGTACGGACTGGAGAGCTGGAGTAGGAGGAGCCCAAGCTGGAGGGGCCGGTCAACACTTTTTTGTAATCTGAGGTGTTCTATCCTGTGTGGGCTCCGCCTACCCACTAGTAATGTCTGTGTCTCCCTTCCTTCCTTCGCTGAAAAGGATTTTACAGGTAAGTTCTTACCAAAATCCGTCTTTTACATTCAAAAAGTCTAATGGTGCTCCTTCCCTTCCGAGCCCTGCTGTGCGCCCAAACAGTGGTTTTCCCTCACATATGGGGTATCAGCGCGCTCAAGAGAAATTGCACAAAAAATTTTGGGGTCCATTTTTTCCTGTTACCCCTGTGAAAATTAAAAAAATTGGGTCTAAAGTAACATTTTTGTGAAAAAAGTTAAATGTTAATTTTTTTCTTCCACATTCCAAAAATTCCTGTGAAGCACCTGAAGGGTTAATAAAGTTCTTGAATGTGGTTTTGAGCACCTTGAGGGGTGCAGTTTTTAGAATGGTGTCATTTTTGGGTATTTTCTGTCATAAAGACCCCTCAAAGTGACTTCAAATATGATGTGGTCCCTAAAAAAATGTTTTTGTAAATTTTGTTGGAAAAATGAGAAATCGCTGGTCAACTTTTAACCCTTGTAGCTCCCATATAAAAAAAAAATTTTGGTTCCAAAATTGTGCTGATGTAAAGTAGACATGTGGGAAATGTTATTTATTAACTATTTTGTGTGACCTATCTCTCTGATTTAAGGGCATGAAAATTCAAAGTTTGAAAATTGCAAAATTTTCAAAAATTTTGCCAAATTTCCGATTTTTTCACAAATAAACGCAAGTGATATCAAAGAAATTTTACCACTATCATGAAGTACAATATGTCACGAAAAAACAATCTCAGAATCAGGGGAATCCGTTGAAGCATTCCAGAGTAATTACTTCATAAAGTGACAGTGGTCAGAATTGAAAAAATTGGCCCGGTCACGAAGGCAAAAACAGGCTCTGGTGCGAAGTGGTTAATTTTGACAAAATCCTCAAAACTATTTGCTATAATGTAGCTCCAAACTTGCTAGGATTCTCCACCTGCTTCACTGTTGCCTGCAGACACTCATTATCGTACCACACTCCATCTCTTTGTGAACAAATTGCCTTCTGTTACAGCCAAATATTTAAAATTTTGACTCCTCAGTCCAGAGCACCTTCTACCATTTTTCTACACCCCAGTTCCTATGTTTCTGTGCATAGTTGAGTCATTTGACCTCACTTTAATGTCAAAGGTATGACTTTTAGGACACCATTCTTCCATGAAGACCACTTCAGGTCAGACTTTACCGAACAGTAAATGGGTGCAGCTGGGTCCCAATTGGTGCTGCTAGTTCTGAGCTGGTGGCACTGCTGGTCATCATCTTCCAATTTTGAAGGGATGAAAGCATGGTGTGTCTTTCATCTGTTTCACTAAGTTTCGAAGCTGACCACTGCGTCTACGATCCTCACCGTTGTCTGTTTTTTTACGCTTTCAGTGCTGAGAAATAAAGACAAATATTTATCCATCATGCAATATCAATATCATGAGAGAGGCTTCAAGTTTACTCTCCAGCAAGACAAAAACCCCAAACATACAACCAGTGTCATTAAGGACTTTCTTAAGCATAAAGAAGAAAAAGGAGTCCTGGAAGTGATGATATGATCCCCAGAGACGTGATCTCAGCATCATGTCAATGTCTGTGTGGGAATACATGAAAGGACTGATAGATTTGCCCAAGCCTATATCCACTGAAGATATGTGGTTAGTTCTCCAAGATGTTTGAAAGAACCTCCCTGTCGAGTTTTTTGTTTTTCAAAACTGTGTGCAAATGTACCTAGAACAATTGATGTTGTTTTGAAGGCAAAAAGTGTTCCCACCAAATATTGATTTAAGATTTATATTCACTTTGCATTTTGTTAATTAATAAAAATAAAACTTTAACACTTCTGATTTTGGAAGCATTCTTACTTTGCAGCATTTTTTCCACACATGCATAAACGTTTGCACACTACTTAATACGTCAACAATATAAAACCAGTGGACAACCCATTTAAGCATAGTAATGCTAACGGTTATTACCCACTCGTAGGAGTTTTTTCCACTGTCAATAGATTGTCCCAGAATACATTTCCCGCTTTCTCTGCTTGGTTCCATGTGACTGGAGGGAACAGCTGGTAGAACACACAGAAAGACTGTTGACTTGCAGAAGCAGTCTACAAGTCATTGTTCCAAACGCAAAGCCAAGGTACAAATTGTCTGATTATGATAGATCATGTAACTAGAAATGGGCTTTGTTTGTGGGTGAAAAATCAATGCCAAATCTCTTGGAACTGATCCTCTGTTTTATCGCACACAATGAATTGAGGCGCTAGAAGAAATATGCTGATTCCAGATGTTGGCTGACAGAGATTCATAGGAGAGAGCATGCTCAGATCAGTTTTCCCTCACTGTATTTTATCATTGTTGCTTGGTTTATTTTATTTCTGGTATTTGTAAAATAATTATGCAGTTTTTGTTCAGGCTGTTACAACATTTTTTGTTTCTTCCATCATCTGCTCTTTGTAATCTGTCAAACTTCATATTATACCTGCACTTTTCTGTGTCCAGACAGGTGCTCAACGCGCACAACCTGGTCATTAATTGTGTCTGGCCAGACATGCCTGTTAGATGTGAATGAGCCCTAAGATTTCCCTTTCTGAGCAATTCTTGAACCATCTTGCTAGTCATATGGTTATGCATTCCTGATTGATGTAACAGAATTGCAAAATTCTTCATTAGACTGGTTGTGCCAATCATGCATACCTGCTGCCCCATTCCAATGAAGTGACTGTAATGCACAAATGCCTGCTGTCTTCACTGTGGGACTGACAGGAAACGCTTGGTCATCTCCATCAATCCTATAAGCAGTGATCAGACTGGCAGTGTGTGTGCTCGTCCATCCAAACTGAGGACTCTGGACCACAGTTCTTGAGATTGGTGAGTGTCCAGAACGTTACATTCCTGTCTTTTCTCATGCTGCACCAGCTCTCTGGAATACACGATCCCAGGCAATCCGGTTAATTTCCAGTGACCATTTATGTGCCTTAAAAACACATCTTTTTTTTAGGCCGGCTTTTCACAGCACTAATCCAACTTTTCTGTTCCCTCCTCTGACATTTTCAGTAGAACCTAATCTCTTCTTTGATCAGTTTGCCCCACACGCCATGCTCTAAGCAGCACGCCATGCTCTAAGCAGCACGCCATGCTCTAAGCAGCACGCCATGCTCTAAGCAGCACGCCATGCTCTAAGCAGCACGCCATGGCTTCATATGCAAAAAGCGGCTGGTGACCGGTTGATGCAGTTTTATATGAATACCTTTTATTTACTATACTGTTGTCTGGACTATACGCTACAAGATCTTTTTACCTTTTCTACCCCTCTCTCTATATAATTATAGATTGTAAGCTCTTGCGGGCAGGGCCCTCACTGCTTCTCTTTGAATTGTTGAGTTATGTGTTACTGTGTAATGTTGAATATTGTTTGCACATGTACCCTGCAGAATATGTGCTGCAGAATATATTGGCGCTATCTAAATAAAAATTATTATGCTATTAGATGAGAACAGGGCCTAGCCAATGTTTTTTTTTACATGTTACTTAGCATATTATCTGGTAATTCAATGGTTCTTAATGTGCAGCTTTCTATTTGTGATAATTTGCTGGGAGATACAATTGTTACAGTGCATGGCTGTTTCCTTATTCCAGTGTTTGCTTTTCAGCATGCCATTCTCCATTCTTTGCTTTGGCTTTTCACTTTTTGCAAATCAATTTCCTCATATTGTTATCAGATGTAGTCTGCACTTTTTCAGTTTTAATACACTTAAAGATCTATGTGTTTCTTTTTCTGTTGACTTGATTGGCTTTTTTTTATTATTTTTCTTTTTTTTAAAGTATGAATGGAAGTGTAAATGGAAACTCTCCTAACAGAAGTGACATCCATACTTTAATCTTTACACGGCGTATTTAGTTTTATGGGGGTTTTCCATTTATATATTTTTTTAAATTGCGGCGCTAAAGAGCTTTCTTTACAGACCCCTATTCCAGTGCCATGTTTCCAGCACTGTTCTTGGTGATTGTTTACAGGCCGCAGCAGTGATGCCCTTACAACAAGTGACCGCTGCAGCCAATCACTGGGTTCAGTGACTTTGCCTATGCAGATGGCATGAGCCACTGAGCCCAGTAGCTGGATATAGTGGTGACGTCACAGCTGCTGCTTATAATCAATCTCCAGGAGCAGCGGCAGAGTGCCGGCGTGGGAGCAGAAGGCGGTAAGTGGTTTGTTATTTTAAACGAGAGCAAGCCAATGGGCTTTAAAAACAAGTAAAAATGAAATACCCCCTTAACGGGACATGTCACCAAATTTGTCACATATCAGCTTAAAATATCAACTTATTCAGCGTCTGCGCTTCTTTCCCCAAATCCTTATGTAACCCCCTGACAACCCCTGTATACTCAAGAAAAAACTTTTTAATTTCTCCCATGCTGTATTGTAATCGGGTCCGTCTGGTCCGATGGGCGTGGCTTCAGACTCTCCACCCCCTCCCCCGGCTGCTGTCCTTGACGTTGGTGACGCCTCCTGCGTCACCCCCATCGCCGTGAGAAATCTTGCGCCTGCGCAGACAAATCCCATCTCGCGCCTGTTCAGTATTCTTTGCCCAACTGCGGCAAAGCCAAAAACAGAAGTGCGCATGCGCTGGCACACATCTTTCTGGCTCACGTACCAGAAGGATTTTGCAGCTATTGCTGTGCGCATGCGCACTTCAGCTTTTCAGCTTTGCCCGCACATGGGCAAAGCGTACTGCGCAGGCCCCCAACAATGTATGAGGACCTTCACACACACAGTTTGATGTCCTGGCAGCCCTCACCCTACACACAGTGTGACACCCCCACAAGTACTGACAATAAAAAAAATCCAAACTTCTCCCCTTCCGCTGTCCCCTCGATGTCTTCAGTTCTCTGTGCAGACTGAGGCCTCATCCGCACAGGAGTCGCGATATAATGATGTCATCATGACTACTGTGCAGAGTCACTCTCAGACACACTGGCACAGCGGCATCATCCCACAGATGCAGATATGGTTGAAACTGGAGAATTAGCTGGGAACAGGGTGATGACCCTCGGCTCACAGGCCACATAACAGCTGTGTGGTCTGTCAATATGGATGGTCCTCCAGGTACTCCAGTTAATTCCCACCATTTTGAAACCATCACTCTACAGCAGTGTTCCCCGAACGCCAGTCCTCATGGCCCCCAAAAGATCATGTTTCCAGGATTTCCTTAGTTCTATTTGAATATGACAACGGCAGCCATGGCATCAAAGACAGGTGGTAAGTAGTGGCACTGAAGCTGCAGTCAGGTGATTAATGGTTCTTTATCTATTTGTGTCACTTCCATCTTTAGCTTATTATTTTTCCCATCCCTTTTACCTTAGACCTGGAAACTTACCGTAATTTAAATTGACACAATAACCATTTTTCATGGAAATTTTCTAGGAACCACAATGCCACAGTTGCTTGAAGCCGTTGTACAAACTATTTGCACTCTGTGGCCGTTTTCTTTTAATAGGGAAATTTAGGATTGCTCCCTGTGGAGAAGGGAACTGTCACTTGACAGGGTGTCGTGTGAAGCTTGCTATATTAGTTGTCATTTCAGATAGGGTTATCTTGTGAGCTTCCAATTTTCTTGTTCTCCTTTCCATTTTTGTTAGGGGTCCCCATCTGTGTAGCCTGTCACCTGTTCTGCACTGTGACCCTATGACCTGGGTGTCACCAGCATGTCATATTGCTGGCTACTAATTAGGGAGTCTGCTAGGGAAGAGGGATCCTCACTGTAACCTTCCAGTAGTTGCCTGTATCAGCACGTTCTGTCATAGATGTCACCTGCAGAAAACGTGTGTTTGCACATTGTATTTGTCCATTATAAATGATACCAGTGGCCCCAGATGGGGTGGAGATGAATATATAGGTCACAGGGAAATTAACCTGCCATGTCGTGGGCGCATACATTGTTATGATGCATATGACTGCTTCGTTGGAGGGGATTTGCTTATAGATTAGGGTATTCTGCTGCGATTACTTGGATTTCCCCTTTACAAGCAGGAATGATTCAGGTTAGAGAGGAATTGTGGGGGAATCAATATGGGCACGTCTCTTCATTACCATAGAGGAGCACGGCCCCCGATGGCCATTAGCAGTAGACTGCATTTTTGCTGTTCTTTGCAGTAAAAAATTCTGCGGACAGTTGTATGATGGGAGTGATTTAAAAAATAATAAATGTATTACAGTCCTACTCATCGTTATTGGCACCTATGAAGTTTAAGTACATAATGTGGAATATCTCCTGAAAAAAATAAATCAAGTGAAAGTTTTTTTGTATACAGCACTCATGTTAAATACAAAAGAGCCAATGATCAACAATAATTTAAAACCAAAAACAATGGGAGGGAAAAAAAGAAAAACCTAAGGCTAAGTGCCCACGATGCAGAAATGCTGCATATTTTTTCCGCTTCTCCCTGGCAGGAAAAACGCATGCGGATTTTACATGCTTTTTTTCCCGCCAGGTAGAAGCGTTTCTCAAGCGTTTTTTCATGCATTTCCGCATGCGGGTTATCAAGCGCTTTTCCAAGCGATTTTAGCATCACTTGGAAAGTGCTTGACAACTTGGTCACACTATATACATCCATGCAACCGGCATGGATTTATATAGTGTGACCAAGTAATAGAAAAAATAGAATAAAAATGGTAAAAAATAAAGATTATACTTACCTTCCGATGTCCCCCCGTATTTTCTCCGCTCCATCTAGTCTGTTGAATGGGTCGCGGTGGTGTGAAAGGACCTGCGATGACGTCATTGAGTCATGTGACAGGTCACGTGACCTCTGACGTCAGCGGTCGCGTGACCTGTCACATAACTAAATGACGTCATGGCAGGTCCTTACACCACCGCGACCCATACAACAGACCGGACGCATCGCTGAGGAGACCGGGGGACATCGGAAGGCAAGTATAATCTTTATTTTTTATTTTAAATTCTTTTTTTAACAGGTTCTATGGTACCCAAGTCTGGAGGAGAGTCTCCTCTTCTCCAGGCCTGGGTACCATCCGCACATAGAAACGCATATTATCCGTGTGCGCAAATGTGCTGACACGAATAATAAGCGTTTCAATGCAAGTCAATGGCGGCAATTACGCTGCGTGTCAGCAAAATTAATGGACATGCTGTGTATTTTTCCGCAATGATAATCCGCAGCGGAAATTTCCGCAGCATGTGCGGATTATCATTGGGGACCATGGGGCACGTATTACCAAGCGTTTTTTAAGCGTTTTCGCTGCGGCGATTCCGCGGCAAAAACGCTTGAAAAACGCATAGTGGGCACGCAGCCTCAAACTTGCTGTGACACTGGTATTGGCACCCTTTACATTGCATTAATTTAGCATGGAAACACATTTTCACTCGCCTGTGGTAAATCACAAAATAGATTCTCCTGTGATTGTCGGTACTCATATGACATGAATTAGCCTATGACTTCAGTGTTTTAAAAAACCACATGATAGGCCCTGTTCCTTTTGGTGAAGATAAAGGAGCTGTCTGAGGACATCAGAACTGCTATTATTAGCAAACACAAGACTTCCAAAGGGTAAAAGGCCATCTCCAAAGACCTTGGTATCCCAGTTTCAACAGTCCACAATGTTATTAAGAAGTTTGCCAAGCATGGAACCATCAAGAACCTCCCTGGACGTGGTGGAAAGATTAAAATTTACAAAAGATGTCTTCAAAGGTTGGTGCGAATGGTGGAAAAAAACACCATGTCAAACATCCAAAGACCTGAAGGCCAACCTGGAACAGTCTGGGGTCATGGTTTCAACAAGTATCATACGCCGCACACAAAAGCCAAGTAGAGCTTTATGGACGAAGGCCAAGGAAGAAACCATTGCTGAAGAAAAGACATAAAAAGGAAGGACTGATCTTTGCCAAAGAGTACCTTGACAAACCACAATCTAGGAAAATGTTCTGTGGACAGATGAAACAAAAATATAGCTTTTTGGCAACAAAAAGCAATAGTTTGTTTACAGACGGTGCAATGAAGCTTATAAGAAAAAGAACACCTTACCAACAGTTAAGCATGGTGGAGGAACCATCATGCTGTGGGGTTGCATTGCTGCTTCTGGTACTGGAGGCCTTGACTAGTGTTGAACGAATTTGTTGGCATTTCAAATTCGGGTTCATATTCGGGGTTCCGGCTTGTTCGCGCCAAAAAGTCGGCTCCGCCCTTGAACATCCCTGATTTGCCACACTGTCACGCAGATGTTATAGGAGATTAAAATATAACTTTGTATACCACTAACAAGCTACTGAGAAATATTTATATATTTTTATAACAATACCCCTTTTTTAACTTGAGTAAATAAGTTATATTTTAGTCACCCCACTACTCGCTACACACATTCTCTACTGTTGGAATCTAATCTGTCTGTATACCCAGCTACTTAGCGTAAAATGATTACAAAATTATTCTACCCTATTGCATATTAGGTTCATAAAGAAAGTTTCAAACGTTCTGCTGTTTCCAATAAACCAATCAGACAAGAAAAATGTAAAGGCGTTTTCTCAAGTTTTATTTCTAGGAGTGCACCACTCCCAGCTTCCTGCTTTTCTGGGGGCGGCACATTCCTGAACATTGACAATTCGAACCAGGGACATGGTTGTGCTGCAGTTCTGTCCTGTGCTCTCTGCCAGGCTGCTAGCAGAGGTAGCATTGCCACTGCAGCATGCTAGAAGCACAGGGGGACTAAAGCTGGTCGGATCCAGCTGTCCGGCCAGCTTCAGAGTAATGCAAGCAGACTTTGGTTTGTAGAGCCTGCTTGCGCTTCATGTTCTTTATGTAGACAACCAGCCAGGCTAGATCTGCAATATGGCTGTTAACTTGGACAATGAGCTGTACACTATAAAGTTAAAAATCCCTCCATTCTTGAGAATGGTGAAAATATTTATTATGCGGTAAATTGCAAAGTTACTTACTTATAATGCCTTGCAGATATCACATCGCATGGAATATCTCAGCCAATATAAAGTGACACTCCTAGATTGTATAAAAGCCGAGGCGGGGAATGCAGTGGTCAATTTATGGTGATTTAGGATACTGAGAGGAAGGCAAAGCTCTCAGCTCAGCAATATTGATCGGAAGAGAAAGCCCTGAAACGAACACTCCAGACAGTAATACAGGTGCATCTCACTAAATTAGAATATCATCAAAAAGTTAATTTATGTCAGTTCTTCTATACAAAAAGTGAAACTCCTATATTATATAGAGTCATTACAAACAGAGTGATCTATTTCAAGTTTTTTTTTCTGTTAATGTTGATGATTATGAAAACACAAGTCATTATCTCAGTAAATTAGAATACTTTATAACAACAGCTTGAAAAATGTTTTTAAAATCTTAAATGTTGGCTTACTGAAATGTATGTTCAGTAAATGCACTCAATACTTGGTCGGGGCTCCTTTTGCATCAATTACTGCATCAATGCGGCGTGGCATGGAGGCGATCAGCCTGTGGCACTGCTGAGGTGTTATGGAAGCCCAGGTTCCTTTGATAGCAGCCTTCAGCTCCTCTGCATTGTTGGGTCTGGTGTCTCTCATCTTCCTCTTGACAATACCCCATAGACTCTCTATGGGGTTAAGGTCAGGCCTGTTTGCTGGCCAATCAAGCACAGTGATACCGTTGTTTTTAAACCAGGTATTGGTACTTTTGGCAGTGTAGACAGGTGCCAAGTCCTGCTGGAGAATGAAATTTCCATCTCCAAAAAGCTTATCATCAGAAGGAAACATGAAGTGCTGTAAAATTTCCTAGTAGACGGCTGACTTTGGTCTTGATAAAACACAATGGACCTATACCAGCAGATGATCATCACTGATTGTAGAAACTTCACACTAGACCTCAAGCAGCTTGGATTGTGGCCTCTCTACTCTTCCTCCAGACTCTGGGACTTTGATTTCCAAATGAAAATTGGAACTCTGGGACCTTGTGGAGTGTGTCAATGACTGCCTTCTGGACATCTGTCAAGTCAGCAGTCTTCTCCATGATTGTGGAGCCTACTGAAACAGACTACGGGACCTTTTTAAATGCTTAGGAAGCCTTTGCAGGTGTTTTTTGTTAATTATTTGAATTTACTGAGATGATGACTTCTGGGTTTTCATTGGCTGTAAGCCATAATCAACATTAACAGAAATAAACACTTGAAATAGAGCACTCTGTTTGTAATGTCTCTATATAATATGAGTTTCACTTTTTGTATTGAAGAACTGAAATAAATTAACTTTTTGATGATATTCTAATTTAGTGAGATGCACCTGTATGTTGTATAGCTGCAGCACTAAAGAAGATGAGTGTAGTAATCTGTGAATAATACATAGATTAAATTGATAGTAAGAAATAGGAGAGGTGCGAGCAGCCATGCCTGGTCCATTGTGATTGAGCAACGATATGGTGTAGCTGGCATCTGTGCTGCTGCATTTGTATTACAATTATTTTTTTCTTCATATTTAATGCACTAGAAAACAGCAGCAAGCCACAGGAAAAAAAACTGAAGTCTGTTGGCGTCAGAGATGATGTGATTGTTTTTCACAAGCTACTGAACGTTTTTTTAATTTCTTGTGCAGTCATTTTTGTGAAGGAAGGGGGATATTTTTTTTTTGCCCATCTATTTTACTAATCACATTCTACATCTATACACGCCACACCAATACAGTGCCATGCTGCAGGTACTGACTTTTTGATGTGTAACTACCCAGTATTTCTTATTGTATCATTTTTGAGAAGTCTGTTTAAAAATTTTTTAGTGCGGTATGCTTCAGTATTTTGTTTTCTGAACTTTTTCCACCTACCCAGCATTTCTCGTTGCATCCTTTTTTGGCAAGTATTGAATAACTGGGAATGAAAAGATTGTTAAAAGTTAATTATAGTGTTGTACAAAATGTATGGTAAAGGAAGAAGTGGCAATGAACGAGAACAAAAACATACCATAGCTATGAATGTGGTAGCTGCTAGCAGCAGCCTAAGCGTCAGCAGCAGCCGTCTGGGCATTAGTAGTACCAAACGAAAGTCACAACTGTCCTCCTTTGCCTCTAGCAGGCATATTAGTGGGAAGAAAGCGGAGGGCGTTATGGAAGGTATGGCATATCACTTGTCTCAGTCACAGCAGGATGATGGCATCTCTGACAGCTACACCTTCAGTGTGAGTTAGTCATTTGTGATCAGGCAGAACATTCTGTACAGAATACTTAGAGGAATCATGTTTTGGGCCATTTTTAATAAAAACAAAAAAATGAAAACATGAAAAGTGAGTCAGTGCACTGTTATTAAATGGGCTGTTGGTCACTATCGCCTTACCTTCCAGTTAAATAGTGAGTTCACTTTGATATTATTAAGGCTGTGTATCTGTTAAAAAACCTGAAAGACTAAGCCTAGTTTTTATTTTTAGATTCTGTCTCTCACAGGTGAAGTGTACCTACGATAAAAATTACAGCCCTCTCCATTCTTTGTACATGGGAAACTTGCAAAATCGGCTTTGTATCAAATACTTATATTCCCCACTGTAAGACGCACTTTCCCCCCCCCCCAAATTTGGGAGGAAAAAGGGCGCGCGTCTTATAATACAAACTTACGGTATTTTACTTGGGGTGGGGGGGGGCGTCGGATCGGGGTCCCAAATACAGGAGGTTGGTGGCGGCGGCGGCAGCGGGGCAATGCTGCTGGCCCCGTCCTCAGAAGAAGTGTTGCTGATTCAAGGCGGTGGTGATGGCGGCGGTATCGGTGGGATGCCCCATCCTCAGAAGTCGGGGGTGAGCAGAGCTGAGGTTCCCTATCCCATACATAGCCGTGCGCTGTGCTTCGGCAAAATGGCCGCCGGAGCATGCGCAGATTGAGATCTCGGGAGACAATGCAGCATCGCCCCGCTACCGCCGCCACCACCACCGCCTTGAATCAGTGACACTTCTTCTGAAGACTGGGCCTGCAGACTTCTGCCTCCTTCGCCAATCTCCAGTATATGTGACCCCCTCTCCCCCACCGCTGCCTCCCAGGTAAAAAGGATTATAAGGCGCACCATTTTATATAAAAAAAAAACAACATTTTTTCCTATTTTGCACCCCAAAATTTGGGGTGCGTCTTATAATCCATTGCGTCTTACAATCAGCAAAATACTGTGATTATAATATATGTTTATACACACTGAACTGAACTGAAAAATAATGTTGCTAGGTCACTTTATCGCACTCTTCATGTCGTAAACGCAAAACCCAAAAGTCAAAGGCAGAATTGCATTTTTTTCCCACAATTTCACTACACTTTTTCACTTCTATAGTTGGTTAAAATATGCGCTGCAGTTCAAAACTACAAATTGTCCTGCTAACAACAAGCCCCCATATAGTTAAATTATCATAAAAATAAAAATGTTATAGCTCTTGGAAGAGGGAGGAGAAAAAATAGCCACAGCCGCATGGGGTTAAATAGCTCCTGTTTTTGGCTTACAAATACTGATGTAAAATACTGAATGTGTGCACGTGGCCTCAGACTGATCGGAAGTGATGACTGCCTCATAGTTGGCTGCGCTCCTTCCATCGGTCTATGGTCACGTTCAGTATATGGTCAGTATTTGACATCAGTATGTGTAAGTGGGTGATAAATACAGAAGTGGTGACGAGTTTCTATTATACTTTTCCTCTGATTGTTCCACTCCTGGTTCTGGCTTACAAATACTGATGTAAAATACTGACCAAATACTGAACGTATGAATGTAGCCTTAGGATGTTTTTAATTAGCATTGGTGAAGCATATCTCATAGAAATGGCTAGGATCCCATCAGAGAAAGGTCGCTTTGTTGTGGCTGGTGGACACACACGAATTGGTCATTTTGTGTGCTAGGTACTTTCATTTTATGAGTATATTTTATACAATGGTAATGCAGATTAAATGTCATATATTCAGTCTTTGCATACATCTTCGTGTATACAGAGTGCTGCTGTATTCTTTGGTTTATATATAGTGCTGCCATAGCACCTTGCGCCTGTTAACACTTCATTCTGTTAGATGCTTTTTGTTTTCTATTGTTTCTTTTATATAAATTATATGTGTATGTATTCTATTACACAAAACCATATTGTAACAAATTGTTTTTCTTTGTCTCCAGGTTTTTAGAATAGAAGTATTAGTAAATGGAAGAAAGCATTTTGTTGAGAAGAGATATAGTGAATTCCATGCGCTCCATAAAAAGGTGAGTTGTAAGCAGACCAACCATTGCTTTTTCATAGTGTCATCATCATCATCATCATCATCACCACATCTCCGGTCACAGTAGACGGTCATTCCTATTAGGCCACGTTCACACGTTCAGTATTTTCCATCAGTATGTGTAAGCCAAACCCAGGAGTAGGTGATAAATTCAGAAGTGGTGACGAGTTTCTATTATACTTTTCCTCTGATTGTTCCTCACCTGGTTTTGGCTTACAAATACTGACCGTGTGAACATGGCCTTACACCAGCAGTGCTCTGATGTTCTCTGGGATGGCAGAAGACATACTGAACCTAACTGCACAAGGCTTTAACATGTATCTAAAAATGCTAATATATTCGGGAATTTCATAGATATCCATTGTAATAGGAAGACCCATTAGCGGACACATGCTCTTTTACCACTGTCACTATACAGGCTGCCACAAAGCAAGAACACTCAGGACATCACAGAATTGTAGTTTTATAGATGATGTTAAAATGGAAGAATTTAGTAGAAAAAGGTAAGAGTTGCTATTAATGCCTTATAATACCACATATAAATATGGAACCTCTCATATAAATCTAACACGATTGTGATGATCGTCCATACAGGACACCTGTGTTGTTCCATGACTGTTGTTCTCCATCCAGTGTAATTCATCACTCGCCCACGTGCTCTGTCATGGACGCCAACAGCTGTGATGATGGCCGACTGAAAGCTTGACACCTTTATAAAGTGAAGGGAAAGGATTTAGAGTTTTTGCCTTGACACTGATAAGTAATGAAAAAGACCTCAGACTGTAAATTCCATAGAGGCTAGGAGCTGCTGCGTTGAGGTCAGGCATGAAGTGGAGATTTCTGAATGGTTGTTATGGAGGCAGTGCATTTTTTCCCTTTATTTATATTACAGCTAAAATACAATCAGGTACCAAGGATCTGATAGATTACACAGTTACAGCGTTAAAACCACCAGCCTAACCGCTCTGACCTGGGTGGTGGACTCCACAAGCCCTCTAAAGGTGTCCTGTCTTGTAAGGTGCGATCTCCATGGATCAGACTTGCTTTTCCAGCACAGCCCACATATGGTGGATCAGATTAAGATATGGAGATTTTGGAGGCCAAGTCTACACCTTCAACTCTTTGTCATGTTCTTCAAACCATTCCTGAACTTTTGTTGTGTGGCAGAACTCAGTGTCCTGCTAAAAGATACCGCTGCCGTTAGGACCAATCCCATGCCTGAGTGTGCTTGGGTTGGAGCAATGTAATAAAAAGACACATATGCATGTTTTTCTCAATAACTGACATGAAATCAGAATAAACCTTTCCTGTTTTAGGTTAATTAGAATTACCATATTTTTTAATATTTGCCAAATGCCAGAATGAGAGAGAATGTTTAAGGCATATTTATTACTTACTGCAAAGTCAAAAGTTTACATACATTTCATTAGTATTTGGTACCATTGCCCTTAAACTGAATGACTTGGATCAAACGTTTGGGATATCCTTCCACAAGCTTCTCACAATAATTGGTCGGAATTTGGGCCCATTCCTCCTGACAAAACTGGTGTAACTGATCCAGGTTTGTAGGTCACTTGCTCGCACCTGTCTTTTCTGCTTTGCCCATAAATTTTCAACAGGATTGAGATCAGGGCTTTGTGATGGCCACTCCAAAACATGGACCTTGTTATCTTTAAGCCACTTTACCATTTTGGCAGTATGCTTTGGTCATTGTCTATTTGGAAGACCCATTTCCACCCAAGCTTTAACTTCCTGGCTGAGGTCTTGAGATTTTGCTTCAGTATTGCCACATAATCTTCTTTTCTCATGATGCCATCTATTTTGTGAAGTGCACCAGTCCCTCCTGCAGCAAAACAACCCCACAACATGATGCTGCCACCCCGATGTTTCACAGTTGGGATGGTGTTCTTAGGCTTCCAAGCTTCTCCCTTTTTCCTCCAAACGTAAGGATGTTCATTATGCACAAAAAGTTACATTTTAGTTTCATCAGACCACAGGAAATGTCTCCAAAAATTAAGGTTTGTTCCTGTGTGCATTTGCAAACATTAATCTGACTTTTTATGTTTCTTTGGGAGTAATGGCTTTTTCCTGGCAGAGTGACCTTCCAGCCCATGTTGATACAGTACTCATTTCACTGTGGATATTGACACCATCTTACCAGCTTCCACCATCATCTTCACAATGTCTTTTGCTTTTGTCCTTGGGTTGATATGCACATGTCGGACCGAAGCACATTCATCTCTGGGACACAGAATCCGTCTCCTTCCTGAGCGGTATGATGGCTGGACATTCCCATCTTGTTTGTATTTGCGTATAATTGTTTGTACAGATGAACAAGGCACCTTCAGGTATCTTGAAATTGTACCCAAGAATGAGCCAGACTTGTGCAAGTCCACAATTCTCTTCCTGATATATTGGCTGATTTCTTTAGACTTTCCCATGATGCTACACAAAGAAGCAGTGTGTTTCAGGTGTGCATTAAAATACATCCACAGGTGTGTCTCTAATTAACTCAGATGTTGCCAAAAAAAATCATGAGAAGCTTCCAAACACATGACATCATCATACGGGCAGTTTAAAGACATCTTAGTAATCTTAGTGTATGTAAACTTTTGACTTTGTTTTAAGGCATTTTTATTACTTACTGCATTCTCTCTCATTATTCTGGCATTTGGTAAATATTAAAAATTATAGTAATCCTAATTGACCTAAAATATTCTGATTTCATGTCAGATATTGAGAAAAACATGCATATGTGTCTTTTTAAATATTGTATGTAAACTTCTGGTTTCAACTGTACATGAGGCGAGAGCAGCGCTGTGAAGAGCTGGCCGGGGGCAGAGCCGGACTGGTCAGATCTGCTAAGTATTCTTGAATCGTCTGACAAGTTTCCTTTTATTAGATATCTCAGGAAAGGGTCCAGATATCAGTATGGCACTTCCAACAGTAATCTCTAACCATTTTTCAGAACTAGAAGTATTCCCGCGAAAAGAGAAGCATTCCATGTAAAATATTAAAAATTCAACTTTATTAGTATATATATATAAAAACATAGAATAATGAAAAGAACAAAAAAAATTGAAAAAGCAGTAATGCCTCAAAGAGGGCACTGTGGCAGAATATACAAATGAATTAATCTTATAAACTCCAAGTCTCAAAGGTTAAACATCTCAATAGATACCAACATGTAATTATATATATAGATAGATAGATAGATAGATAGATAATTATATCTATCTATATATTAGGAAATAATTATTTGATCCCTTGCTGTTTTTGTAAGTTTGCCCACTGACAAAGACATGAACAGTCTATAATTTTAAGGGTAGGTTAATTTTAACATTGAGAGATAGAATATCCCCAAAAAAATCAAGAAAATCACATTGTATAAATTCGATAAATTTATATGCATTTTGCAGTGAGAAATAAGTATTTGATCCCTCTGGCTAACAACACTTAATACTTGGTGGCAAAACCCTTGTTGACAAGCATAGCAGTCACTTGGCAACTCGGAGCTTCAACTCCCTCCATAAGTTTTCTATGGGATTAAGGTCTGGAGACAGGCTAGGCCACTCCATGACCTCACTGTGCTTCTTTTTGAGCCACTCCTTTGTTGCCTTGGCTGTATGTTTTGGGTCATTGTCTTGCTGGAAGACCCAGCCACGACCCATTTTTAATGTCCTGGTGGAGGAAAGGAGGTTGTCACTCAGGATTTTACAATACATGGCTCCATCCATTCTTCCATTGATGCGGTGAAGTAGTCCTGTGCTCTTAACAGAGAAACACCCCCAAAAAATAATGTTTCCACCTCCATGCTTGACAGTGGGGATGGTGTTCTTTGGGTCATAGGCAGCATTTCTCTTCCTCCAAACACGACGAGTTGAGTTAATTCCAAAGAGCTCAATTTTTGTCTTATCTGACCACAGCACCTTCTCCCAATAACTCACCGAATCATCCAGGTGTTCATTGGCAAACTTCAGACGGGCCTGCACATGTGCCTTCTTGAGCAGGGGGACCTTGCGGGCACTGCAGGATTTTAAACCTTTAAGGCGTAATGTTTTACTAATGTTTTTTTTGGTGACTGTGGTCCCAGCTGCCTTGAAATCATTAACAAGTTCCCCCTGTGTAGTTTTAGGCTGATTTCTCACCTTCCTCATGATCAAGGATACCCCACGAGGTGAGATTTTGCATGGTGCCCCAGATTGATGTCGATTGACAGTCATTTTGTATTTCTTCCATTTTCTTACTATTGCACCAACAGTTGTCTCCTTCTCACCCAGCGTCTTACTTATGGTTTTGTAGCCCATTCCAGCTTTGTGCAGGTCTATGATCTTGTCCCTGACATCCTTACAAAGCTCTTTGGTCTTGCCCATGTTGTAGAGGTTAGAGTCAGGGCTGTGGAGTCGGAGTCTGTATAAAATGGACCGACTCCGACTCCTAAAATATATAATAAATTGGGTGCAGTAGATCAATGCAGTTTGTGGGGAAAATTTTTTCATAGGAATTTAGGAAAGTTATGAAATGTCCTATAAATGGCTGTTCTATTCCTGATCTAAGGCTACATTCACACACAGCGTTTTTGCTGCGTTTTTTGAGGATACGTTTTTCAGCTGCAAAAGCACATCAGCTTTTTAAATAACCGCATCACCTGAAAGGTTTTTGAGCTCATAGATAATGTTTTCAATAGCAAAAGCAGATTAGAAAAACGCCGAACAAGCTGACATGCTCATTTTTGTGAGGATCTGTTTTTGAGCCCAAAAACGGATCCTCACAAAACGATGTGTCTGAATTTCATATCTTGAAACCCATTGACTTTGCTGGGATGCCCAGAGACACTGCATTTTACTGCAAAAAACGGATCCGCAAAAACGCTGTGTGTGAATCATGGCTGTAGCCAGCGAGGGGCAGGGGGGCAGCTGCCCCCCCCCCAGAAGCAGGGGCATGCACCTATCAAAACTCACTTGTATGCTGCAGTGCTCCCGTCCTGCACTGGCTCCAGTCTGCAGGGGGCAATCTCCCCTCCTCTGTCCTGTCTTCTGCCGTCTTCACCAGAGAGAGGAGGGGGAGGGGTGCCTGCCCTGCACAGGATCCGATTCCTGGGCCCCGTGCTGGAGAAAGTGAAAGTACTATTGCTCATCTCTGTCACAGGAAGGTAACTAATGCTAATATTGTAGGTGATTATTATGTGCTCTCTGTACAATGTGTGTGAACTATATGTGCAATGTACTATTTGCTGTCTGTAGCTGTCATCTGTCTATCCCTCCATCTATCCCTCCATCTATCCCTCCATCCATCCCTCTCTCTATCCATCCCTCTATCTATCTATCTATTCATCTATCCCTCCAGCTATCCATCATTATATTCTATCTAAATATCTTGATTATTGTATCATAAAAATGATTAAATGTCTGATGTTCACATTGTACTACAATAAACTTTTCACTTAAATATAAGCAATATATGTGGGAGTCGTGGAGTCAGAGTCGGAGTCGGTGTAAGGGAAATTGAGGAGTCGGAGTCGCAGGTTTGGCTTACCGACTCCACAGCCCTGGTTAGAGTATGACTGATTAATTGATTCTGTGGACAGGAGTCTTTTATACAGGTGATTATGTAAGACAGCGGTCTTTAATGCAGGTAACGAGTTGATTAGGAGCGTCTAACTGGTCTGTAGGAGCCAGAACTCATAATGGTTTGTAGGGGATCAAATACTTATTTCTCACTGCAAAATGCAAATAAATTTATCTAATTTATACAATGTGATTTTCTTGATTTTTTGGGGGATATTCTATCTCTCAATGTTAAAATTAACCTACCCTTAAATTTATAGACTGTTCATGTCTTTGTCAGTGGGCAAACTTACAAAAACAGCAAGGGATCAAATAATTATATATGTATATATCCATCTATCTATATCTCCAACAGAAGAAATTGCTGCATATTTATAAGAGAATTTAAGCGTTAATAATTCTCCATTAACCCCCAATATTCATTATGGATAAATCCCGCTACATCAAAAAAGTAAAGGTATATTCCTCGTTTAATTTAATGCTCAATACCATAAGTACCAAAAACTCATTAATAAATAGATTTAACTGGATTTAATACCATAATAAGAATATCTTATTGCACATAGCCCATATCTGATTCCTCAAATGCTACTGGATGCTACTGAGTACTATCAACTATAAAGTGCATCCTAATGCCTAGGAATTTGTGGACCGCAAGTTTAAGGATCAAATCCCATAAAGATAAGAGGTCAGATTACCGTATAATAATGGAGAGTATAATTTTGTCAGCCACAGGGCCCTCTCACCCCGACGTGCGTTTCACCTCACTTCTTCCAGGGGCCATCGCTTCTTCAGCCCCCGAAAGAAGCAAGGTGAAATATCAGCGAGATGGCACAAGCAGCTCAAGAGTTGTGCCTGTGCCATCTGTTTCCGGAGTCGGCTGTTATACACAGCTGAGGTCTTGCTTCATGTGCTGGGATGGGGCAAATATTAGGTCCCAGCACTTGAACCCCTCACATACCATTGTCAGTAGTAACAGTGACAAGTGAGGAGTTTGACAAAGGTTCTTCCCCTCGTCAGCCCATCGACAACCCTGCAGTGTGATGGCGGAGTGCCGATGGTTGCTATGGGAACAAATAAGTCTAACAATGGCCTTCATGTCTGCTGTATCCCTCAGCCAATCAGATTCTCCTGGAAACAGGGCCTGATAGGCTGGCTGTCAGTTAGTCACTGACTGGTTAGATAATGCACAATAGTACATGAGTAGTACAGTGTATTATCAATGTGATCAAAGGATCGCCTATGCAAGTTTCCTTGAATATATCTTTTTAAGTGTAAAAAAATATATAAATATAAAAAACCCAAATCCCAGGTTTATTAATAAAAAAAAGTTTTATTTAAAAAAAAAACGAAAAGAAAACAACAGACATATTTGCTATCACAGCAACTAAAAATATATATTCTCATTTATTGTGCATAGTGAATGGCGTAAAAATATGAAAAACTGCTTTCTATTAATCTTCTCTCACAAAATATTAAATAAGTGATCAAAAAATCATATATATTCCAAAGTAGTACCAATAAAAGCTACAGTTTGCGGATTTCTCTGGAATAAGACATGAGATTGCAGGTTGCAAGGTGTCCTATTCAGCTCCCCATGATCTGCGTGCCCATATAGACGGCTTAGGAGGCTCGATCCTACTGACAGATGCCCTCTTACACAGCCTAAAGTAGGTTATTAGTAGGATGTGCTTAAATGGTCTATTTCCTGGTTGGCTTGAACCCGCCATGAATTTAAGGTTCACCACAGCTGACCTGCTGTATTTTTTTTATCACTGCCATTGATTTCATTAATAATAATTCTATTAGGGAATTAGATACATTTTCTAAAATTCTCTTTTTAAAGAAAGGGTTAGTGCTAATTGATGGGTGACTTTAAATGCATGTAATATTTTCTACAGCTGAAGAAGAGTATTAAAACTCCAGAGATGCCATCAAAGCATGTAAGGAACTGGATCCCTAAAGTGCTGGAGCAGAGGCGGCAAGGACTTGAGTCATACTTGCAGGTAAAATGGTGTGTTGTTTACATCCAGGGACTATACTGAACAGTATTTCACTGCGTCTCCCAAACAAGTACTCTCTAAGGTCACGGACATCCCAACCAAGTGTTACACAGGATAAGGTCAGCCCTGAGCGGTATGGCGCTGCAGTAGGTCATTCAACTCCATAAAACTCTATAGAAGTTAGGGAAACAGCAGTGTGTCTGGATGTTCCTCAGGACGAATGCTTGGCTGTTTCTCCAAATAATCTTCCCATGATTGTCATGCTGGTGAGTAGGAATTGGGGACTCTACCCCCTCACCGAACCAGCAGTGTAGCTCACAATGATCTAACATTTATCAGAGAAGCCCATGAAATCCACATTACAGGCCTAACCCATTAAATTCTGAATTTACTATGTAAGGTTAGGTTTTAGAAAAAAAAGTAATTAATTATGGCTGGCATTAAAGTGGTTAATAGGCATTCAGCATATTAGGTCACATATAATATCTAAGAATACTCTGTGTAGACTTGGGTGGAAATGTATCTATGGTACATTACATGCCGCACACAGTCTTGGTCGCTAAAATTCCATAGTCCTTTCTGTTCTTTGATACATGTGAAAAATTGCCGATCCGCTTTTTCTTGCAATTATCTGCATTGATTTCCTTTGTAACGCTGTTTAAATAGAAAAATAGAAGACAAAATTGAATTGGGTTCTCCCTGCGGAGCAGTGTTTTGTTTTTCTGTGATAATGGAGGCTAAAAGCACATCTCATTGAGGAGGATACATCGGAACTGAAATGTTTTTATACAGCGGTATCTGATCCGGCAGAAAATACTTGCCTCTTCTCCACTCTTATTAAAAACTTTGGACGTTGTGTTAAATAATATTAATGGCTCCAGTTGTTAGTACTTAACAGTCCTTTTCCCGTGCAAGTGAATGTATTGATTGATTTGGGCTCAGCGCAGCGGTTCAGATTATACGGCTGATTCTATCGGAACCTTAACTGCTCTTGTTAAGTGCACGGCCTATCTTTAAATGAATCAAGATGATGATGTAGATTAGCGGGAGCAGACGACCATCCATCTCTTCCTGATCAGTTAATAACTCGAATCCATCATCGTGTATATCAGCTGGATGGAGTTTATAGGATGAATTCATGTCTTCTAGAGCCACGAAGAGCCAACCGCTTGAGTTCAGATTAGATGGGGTCTTAACTAAAACACCCGCTGTCTCACAGGTGCGGTCTTATTTTCTCTCTGTTCAGGATGCTCTTTTATATTAGACTGTGGTAATGTTCTTACATTACAGTGTGGTATTGTTAAACCATAAAAAATAAAAACAAATCTTCAAATATTAAGAGTAGGATGTGCATTTAAAACCTTGCATACATGGCTAGTTTACCTGGTGCTGTAATACGGCATCCATCAATATCTTTGAGCCAGTACTGTATACGGTATACAAGAAAGTGCACACAGAACTATATTAACAGTCACTTTTATTAGTGCGAAGAACAATAAAAACTAATTGCAATAGTGGGTGGGTTAATATATGGCAATAGGTGAACGTTAGCCCCAAAGCTCAGCCAGGTCTATATAAGATGTATATAGCATACAAGAAAATAAATAAGAAATAAGTAACGTTGAGGCATTACATAGTAGGAGTCACAATGACTAATATATTACTGTAAAGAAGTATATACGGTACTTCACTGAATGAAGTGATAAAGTGCCATGATAAAGCAGATGACAGTAATGCAGCAAGACATGAAGCACAACGCTATAAGAGCAAAAGGTCAGCTATTGTATGCATAAACAAATGCACACAGTCATTTACCAGCTTGAACGAGGGTGCCACTTCCCCAACACGCGTTTCGGCTGGTGTGCCTTCTTCTGGTGGTTAATTATCAGCATTTATTTTAAGAGAGGAATGGGTGTCTCATATGGTTACTGCCCCAAAATAATGGAAGTCCAAATGCAGTCAACTATACAGGCTCTGCACAAACTGCATTAACATGTGTTTGAGCCTTAAAATATGTTTAAATAAAGTTAATTTTTTTTTTTTTATATACCTGCTGTTAAGGAAAGGTAATTCTGCTAACTAGATGCAACAATGATGCAGTTACTTTTTGTAAGCAGAGGTGTAAAGGTGCCCATGCACGTTGGATAACTGCCAGCTTAAGGCTCATTTGGTACACAGCCATTTCTCCCAACTCCCCCATTTGCTTCCACACTTGGGTCGGCCGAGCTTTAATTCTCCCATACACCTTCAGGGGGTTGTCCACGACTAGGACAACCCCTTTCTTGATCTAAATCTTTGGCGCCGATAAAATAAAAAAGCTTATACTTCCCTCCCATGCCGGCGCCGTTTCAGCGGTGTCTGCACTCGCGGTCCCGGGTCTCTCATGTGGTTGATATGACTCGTGAGCCCAGCGTCCAATCAGCGCTTACGTCATTGTCCACGCCTTAGGACAAATCAAGCATCAAGAGGAAGTGATAGAGCAGTCTCAGTCCGGACTTCCTCTTGATGTTCGATTTGTCCTACGGCGAGGACAGTGACGCCGGCACTGATTGGGCACCGGGCTCGCGTGTCATATCAACCACACGGCACTTGCATTCCTGGGGCTCCCGACACTTCTGGAATGGCGCCGACATGGGAGGTGACTATAAGCTTTATTTTATCGGGGCCAAGTGTAGGGTATGAGAAGGAGTTGCTCAAATAGTGGACAACATCTTTAAGGCATTGGAACCAGCTTATTTCAATGTGTTCGACTGACCATCTAATGTACATGGGGGCCTTTTCGAATGTCCCCAGACAGATTGTTTGGGGACTTCAGGATTGGGTGGTTGGAATTCAGTCGCTCCATCCTTTTGGTTGCAGCTGGTGATCCTGTCTCATAGAGCACACAGGAGTGCCCTGCGGAGAATGGCGTTCCTGTATATGGGGGAGTCAGGTGAGGAAGCTGTCTGCAAAATGATGGTACAGCCAAGAGCCATCTAACGTGTATGGACAGCCTGTACGGCTGGCTCATCCTAAAGACTTTTCTCTAATGTGCATGTGATCCTTCTCTGTATCTGCCTAACCTGTACGCTTACACCTCTGTTGTTATGTATGTTCTGATGCCTTCTTCTTCCTTGCTTTCAATTAGAAATATTACCAGATGTCTGTCATAAAAAAAACCTTTCAAATCTGTCAATATTTGCAGAAAAACTTTGCAACTTTTTGCTCTTTTCTTAAAAATGTAAGGGGCATATAAACAAAAGTTTTCAACCAATGCACAGCAGATTTACTAAAATGTACATCAGAAAACTGTTGTACATTGTAGCAGAGATACAGTGGGTACGGAAAGTATTCAGACCCCTTTTAAATTTTTCACTCTGTTTCATTGCAGCCATTTGGTAAATTCTAAAAGGTTCTTTTTTTTCTCATTAAAGTACACTCTGCACCCCATCTTGACTGAAAAAAACAGAAATGTAGAAATGTTTGCAAATTTATTAAAAAAGAAAAACTGAAATATCACATGGTCATAAGTATTCAGACCCTTTGCTCAGACATTCATATTTAAGTCACATGCTGTCCATTTCCTTGTGATCCTCCTTGAGATGGTTCTACTCCTTCATTGGAGTCCAGCTGTGTTTAATTAAACTGATAGGACTTGATTTGGAAAGGAACACATCTGTCTATAGAAGACCTCACAGCTCACAGTGCATGTCAGACCAAATGAGAATCATGAGCTCAAAGGAACTGCCCAAGGATCTCAGAAACAGAATTGTGGCAAGGCACAGATCTGGCCAAGGTTACAAAAGAATTTCTGCATTGCTCAAGGTTCCTAAGAGCACAGTGGCCTCCATAATCCTTAAATGGAAGAAGTTTGGGACCACCAGAAGTCTTTCTAGACCTGGCTGTCCATCCAAACTGAGCAATCGTAGGAGAAGAGACTTGGTGAGAGAGGTAAAGAAGAACCCGAAGATCACTGTGGCTGAGCTCCAGAGATGCAGTAGGGAGATAGGAGAAAGTTCGACAAAGTCAACTATCACTGCAGCCCTCCACCAGTCGGGCCTTTATGGCAGAGTGGCCCAACGGAAGCCTATCCTCAGTGCAAGACATATGAAAGCCTGCATAAAGTTTGCTCAAAAACACATTAAGGACTCCCAGACTATGAGAAATAAGATTCTCTGGTCTAATGAGACGAAGATAGAACTTTCTGGTGATAATTCTAAGCGGTATGTGTGGAGAAAACCAGGCACTGCTCATCACTTGCCAAATACAATCCCAACAGTGAAACATGGTGGTAGCAGCATCATGCTATGGGGGTGTTTTTCAGCTGCATGGACAGGACGACTGGTTGCAATTGAAGGAAACATGAATGCTGCCAAGTACAGAGATATCCTGGATGAAAACCTCTTTCAGAGTGCTCTGGACCTCAGACTTGGCCAAAGGTACACCTTCCAACAAGACAATGCCACACATAGCTAAAATAACAAAGAAGTGGCTTCAGAACAACCCTGTGACCATTCTTGACTGGCCCGGCCAGAGCCCTGACCTAAACCCAATTGAGCATCTCTGGAGAGACCTGAAAATGGCTGTCCATCAACGTTCACCATCCAACCTGATGGAACTGGAGAGGATCTGCAAGGAAGAATGGCAGAGGATCCCCAAATCCTGGTGTGAAAAACTTGTTGCATCATTCCCAAGAAGACTCATGGCTGTACTAGCTCAAAAGGGGGCTTCTACTCAATACTGAGCAAAGGGTCTGAATACTTATGACCATGTGATATTTCAGTTTTTCTTTTTTAATAAATTTGCAAACATTTCTACATTTCTGTTTTTTTTCAGTCAAGATGGGGTGCAGAGTGTACATTAATGAGAAAAAAATGAACTTTTTAGAATTTACCAAATGGTTGCAATGAAACAAAGAGTGAAAAATTTAAAGGGGTCTGAATACTTTCCGTACCCACTGTATATGGCAGTTACAGGTCGGCCAAAGATGCGCCAAATTAAGAGGCACGCATCTCTAAATTTCACACAACTTAGTCTTGCAGGTTTATGGTAAATTTTCCCCATATCTGCTCTCACTTTCCGCTATCTTCATCACTCATCTGACCTGGCCATAATTTATTCTTAATAAAGCCGCAAAACAAACATTGCTCAGAAATGACAGGGAATCTGTCATCTGATTCATGGTGCCCAAGTCACGGGCAGCAGGAATCAGAGCCGGGCTGCATTGTTGCAGCCAGATATATTCTCTTTATTGTTTGAAGATTTGGTCAAGGACCATAGGCAAAGACCAGAGAAGTCCGGTGCCGCCTCGGCCAACTTTTCCTGACACCACTCCAGGTGATTGATAACTCTCACCGTAAGTACACACATGGGAGAAACCTGTTAACCAACTAGAGCGGTGCAGGAAAAAGCTGTCGGGGAATGATGTCCGACTTGTTCGGTTTCTCCCTATAATACCCGACCTAATCTTCAAGCTATATAGAGAAATCTACCTGGCTGCAATTGTACATGCAGGCACTGATTCCTGCGGCCCGGCTCTGATTCCTGCAAGCCGTCATATTGGTGTGAACAGAGGCTAATGCAGGAATGTTATGTAGTGCAAACATATGTGCACTCCTGGCAAAAACAGGATCTGATGTTTTAAATAGTAGAATCTACAAAAGTGTATTAAATATTATTCTATATTAGCATATCACTAGTAGGCTCCATGTGCACCCCCCCGTCTTTATTTCTCGTACATTTGGGCTCCACTATCCTACAGGTGAAAAGTTTTTCTAGCGTGAAACTCAAGACTAAGCAAAAGCACAGCTCCTTTTCATTAATGTAACTAGTAAAGATTAATGTATATTTCTCTTGCTAATTCTTTCCAATTACTTAGCTGATATTAATTCCCCAGCTTTGTTAATTATTCCGGAGCATGGTGGGTAATTTTTAGCTATATTTCCACAGCAGGGGATTTGAACTGTATAACCTTGGCCTCCAGAAAGAAGTCTCAGCAGACCAGGCCCTCTGACTTAAGTCCATTCATTTTCAGATCAAGCCTAATTGCAGCAGACTGGCTGCCACAGGTACATTGCGATCCTGCGCACACAGCATGTACGTCCTTCTCCGGACAAATAAGAAAAGATTAATTGTTCGTTTTCTTTTCCATCCCTGGAGAAATGCCTCTGCTTAATCAAGAAATATATATATTTCTCAGTTGCTATTCTTTTAACAAATAGCAACCCAACACGGATGGGCTTTACTCAGTGAGAAATATTTCTACTTTTCTATAACTGCAGAGAAATAAATGTATAGCGGCAGTGGGATTAATTGGTAGCGTTCACATTCTTCATGGTAAGTAATTTAGCAAGTAGGGCTTTTTATTTAGAGTAATACTCTTAGATTGTATCCCCATTTGTATAGCCCGTATCTAGAGAAATCCAATCAAGCAGACAATAGCGAGGAATAAAAAATAAAAAAACCCACACGCACATGGTTTTTGCAAATTGCCCTTAATTGCTTAAGCACAACATGGTTTCCAATTATAGGACTTGCTGCAAGCAAGCACCATCAATTCTGTCCTCCCCAACCTAATAAATAAGCTATCAAACTGGAACCAATTCATTGGAAGTAATTAGTTCCATACTTCGCTTTACGACTAAGAGACGTCCACCCTGGCTAATGTATGTAAGTCATGTGAAGGAAAACTGCAGTCGTCTCCATGACGGACAGACCTGCTGCTGCTGATCTCCTTTATAGATCAGTTAATATAGACACATATTATGTATTGGGTGCAGAGCTGAACTAGTGTTTTTAAATGGTCCCTGTCCTACAATGTGTTCTCATTTGATAATGTTCTGAATCGACAATCTGTCTTTTTTTTTTTTTTTTTTTTTTTAATTATGTTGTCGTGCCTTCAAAAACATCACCCCATAGTGTCTGCAACTAGGTATCCTTCCTTCTGCCTAACTTGCTGTCGCGGCCTGTTGTCAACTGTAATCTGTATCTAGCTGAGCCAAAACCTAAGAAGCGTGCCAGGTCTTGATCTCTTTGCTCCTGCTCGGCTGCCAAACTGCATGCAGGTTTGGAGCTGGCAAGCTATTGGACGGTGGCAGGTGCAATGCATGTTGGGAAGTTGGAAGCTGTAGTTCCAGCACATGTTGTGCTGACATTATGCTGATGAAGCCGGCAACGCTCGCTCAAAAAGAGTGGATGACAAGTTACAGAACATGAGAAGCTGGACATTTCCATGGCCATATTAGACTGGTATTTAACATTATTGTAGGAGATGAGTTCAGCAAGACTAAGCTTCACTACAGGTTGTGTGTGAAAGACAGATATACTTTAACTGTTTATTTTCTACACATAACTTCGTGATGGAGATACATTGTATGGACAAACCTATTTGGACACACCTCTTAATCATTAAATTAAGATTTTCTTTAAAGGGAACCTCTGTCGCCTGATTCACCGGAATCAGAGTCTGACTACATGATTGCCGTCTGGTATGTGTTTATCTGAAATGGGCCAGCGTTTTACAGAACATACACTTTTATCATCCGGCTGCTCCATGGGATTGACAGGTGTCTCGCTGTTGATGAGACCTATCAATCCCTTGCAGTGGCCCTGGGAGGAGTCGGCCGGAGTTGGATTGGTCTCGTCTCTGTCTAAGGTCCCTGGCCGGCGTTTTAGAGCGAAATATACCTTGCTGCAATCATGCAACCGGGCTCTGATTGATAATGCCTAAGGTTTGTTCAGCGTGAATCAGGTAACCGGTTTCCTTTAAGTCCCATTGACGTAGTCTGCCTTTACTGACATTTAGTATAAAAGCTGTAGGGGAACAAAAGCGCACAAGACCATCGGGTGATATCTTTTGGCTGCAATGACAGTAAAAGGAAGGTGCTCACCTGAGCAGATAGTGTGCAGGCACAACTCCTATGGACACCTGAGAATAGCAGCTGCTGCAGCCTCGTGTCCGGGGATGATCTCCTCTAGGATAGTGGAGCAGTTTGGACAAAAAAACGATATTAGGCTGCGCTGCTGTAATGAAGAATCTTTAGGGCCAAGATGAGTTGACTGTCTTTTATTTCCACAACACATTTCAACACTGGACTAGCGTCTTTTTCAAGTGAGAAAAACAGTTGCATAGTAAGTGTTCAAGGGCAGAGGGTTTACAAAGGCTGGAGGTGTGACTAAAACTGAAGAAAACACCCACAAGCAAATTATAAAAAACGGTGGATTGGAGGAGTGTTGGGCGGGGATCAAACCCATGTGGTGTTGGGGGGAAAAAAGGGGAAGGGGGTGAGGAATTGATTGAACTATTGGGAGGAAGAGGAAGAAGAGAGAACTGGAGAGCAGGGATGAGACGTAAAAGGACATGCCACAGAGGCAGGGATAAAGGAAGAGGGAACCAGTGATAACTGCTGTAGAGAAAGATGGCGTGGAGAGAAAGTAGGTGGCGTAAGAGGCAAGGACAGTGGAGAAATAGGTAATGGGAGACGTCTGGAGCCATTCAGGCTGATAGCTGATGGCCACAGTGGATATTTTGACCACGTAATGTAGTGGCGAGAATTAAGATAAATGAAAATGATCTAGAAGATTGAAACGTATTAAAAAAAACTCTAACATAAAATAATAATAATGCAAAAAAAAAAAAGAAATGTTAAATAAAATGAAAAATAAAAATAATACAGACATTTGTGACACACAAAATGTGTGGGCTGTTGTAAAGAGCTCACTGATACCAGCGTGGTCGTGTAATAAGATGCCAATATTGTAAAAAGGCAGTTCATTAAATTTCTTGCTTCCTAAATGTTCAGCTATTAATTGTGAGTAGTTTATTGAAAAGTAGCACTATTTAGGAACCACAGCATCTCAGCCAGGAAGATGCAGACCATGTAACGTTACAAGCGGGGTCACCAAGTGCTGAGGCTCACTGTTCAGAAAAGTTGCCAGTTCTCTGCTAAATCAATAACTGAAGAGCTCAAAACTTCTACTGCCATTAAAGGGGTTATCTGGTACTTTATATTACCATCTTATACTTGCACTAGGTCATCAGTATCAGATCAGTGGGGTGCGACAGCTGGCACCCCGTAGATCAGCTCTCGGTGCCATTGGCGTCAGGATGTGCGCAGTTATGGAGCTGAGTTGCACATCTCCATCAGCTGTATAGCTGCCAGGTACTGAATAGGGGCTCATCAGCATCTCACTGGGGCCACTATACGGCTAATGGAACTGAGTAGTTTCGCTCTGCAGCTAATCACTTCGGGCCAGCACCAAGAGCATCTAATCTGCTGGGGTGCTGTGTGTTGCACCCCTAGTGATCTGATATTGGTGTCCTACTAGTGTAGTATTATATGGTGTCTCTTAGTGATCCTGCTTCTTCAAGGTTCACACACCCCAATAGGTCATAGGAAAAGCAAGTATTGAGTAAGCCCCTTAAAAGGATGACTCTTCAACCCTCTCTGCCTGATTATGGCTGACGGGAAAGTGGAGTAAAGTAGAAAAGAAATAGTATGGGAAAATGCAGGGATACATTCGGGCTGAATGTAGAACTGATCAGGAGGAAACCATTTTATTATAAATGTTCCAAATACACAATTAAGTGCAGTTTTTTTGTGAAGAGGATTTTTCCATAATTACACCACTCTTAAGTTTTTTTTTATTTTGCCCTCCCAGTCCCTAGAGAGTTGTGTAAGGAATAAATGTCAAACAGGAAAAAATGAAGAATCCTTTTGATAAAGCTCTACCAAGTTCATTTTGAGAAAAGGTGTCAGATTTGGCTGCCAAAATAGATGCTTTGGGTGCGTAAAACGGGGAAAGTTGTGAACCCTGAAGAGGAAAATCTATTTTAATTCATATTTCATATGTCTGTAATTGCTTCTGAAACCATAAGGGATGTTTAGAAGAGAGGAGCTGTTATATCCATTCTTTTCAATGTCTTCCAGTCTATCACAACATCCACAGAACGAATGATAGCGCCGCTCACAGGCATTATCAGCAACAGAAGGTATTTACAAGAAGTCTTAGGGGCCCCGGGGGGATATATGAGGGGGGGGATATAAAGTAGTGGACAACCCCTTTAACACAACCCTATATACCTCTAACAGTGGTCTGGCTGATCAGTCCTTAACCTTGATTATCCTGATACAGATATTGAATGGTCAAAATCACCAAGCCTAACTCTGAATGCTGCCATATACGTTAGATGGTGTTACTCGAGCGGTGCTTCCCATACACAGGAGAGATCGCTCTGCCCAGTGCTTCTGTGTTACCTATGAGAATCTCGCTGACAGGCATCCCTGCTGGCGTCTTATCTCCGGGAGAAAAAAAGCAATCTGTCGTCCAAAATCGGACATGCCCGATCAATATCTCCCCCAACAATCAGTTGGCTGGTGCCCTATACACATTAGAGTGTCGGCCGAACTCAATATCAAGAGACATTAGCTTTATGTGTATGGGGGTCTTAAGGGGCCCCATAAACAACAGATATGTCAGACAAACAATAGTTTGGCCGATATTTCACCTGACAGCAATTTTTTGTGTCTTCGCCATACAGAAATTTGTTAAAATGATTAGTAACTTTACTTAGGAGCTGAGGTTTTTAGAAGTAATCTCTAGTTGCTATACTTCTATGTTCTGGCCCAGTGATGTAGGGTGGTTGGCAGTGCCTGGGACAAGGCAAGTATTTTGCCCTCTCTTAACCTGTGAACCATTAGCACTCTTGGAGTTTGTTCCACCAGTCCAGTATTGAACCCCTTAGCCCCCAAGCACATGTATTGTAATATGAGGAAAATACTATAATTATACTTTTACACTTTGATCTGCTACAATTATACAAAAGTACAAACCAGATGGGAATGTCCAGCCATCATACCGCTCAGGAAGGAGACGGATTCTGTGTCCCAGAGATGAACGTGCTTTTGTCCTGCTTGTGCATATCAACCCACGGACAAAAGCAAAAGACCTTGTGAAGATCATGGCGGAAGCTGGTAAGATTGTGTCAATATCCACAGTGAAATGAGTACTGTATCAACAAGGGCTGAAAGGCCACTCTGCCAGGAAGAAGCCATTACTCCAAAAGAAACAAAAAAGCCAGTTTGCAAATGCACACAGGAACAAAGACCTTAGTTTATGGAGACATGTCCTGTGGTCTGATGAAACTAAAATTGACCTTTTTGGGCATAATGACCATCGTTACGTTTGAAGGAAAAAGGGCGAAGCTTGGAAGCCTAAGAACACCATCCCAACTGTGAAACACGGGGGTGGCAGCATCATGTTGTGGGGTTGTTTTGCTGCAGGAGGGACTGGTGCGGTTCACAAAATAGATGGTATCATGAGAAAATAAGATTATGTGGCAATACTGAAGCAACTCCTCAAGACATCAGCCAGGAAGTTAAAGCTTGTGCGGAAATTGGTCTTCCAAATGGACAATGACCCGAAGCATACTGCCAAAATGGTAACAAAGTGGCTTAACTCCTTAAGGACAGAGCCAATTATGCCCTTAATGACCAGGCCAAATTTTACAATTCTGACCACTGTCACTTTATGAGGTAATTACTCTGGAACACTTCAACGGATCTCACTTATTCTGAGAATTTTTTTCATGACATATTGTACTTCATGATAGTGGTAAAATTTATTCGATATCACTTGCGTTTATTTATAGAAAACATGGACATTTGGTGAACATTTTGCAATTTTTAAAATTTGAATTCTTATGCCTTTAACCCTAGAACGCATGACCATAAAAATCTACACTTTCACATACCTGGGGCCTTTTAGGCCCGTGTGCAAATAATAAATAAATGACCAACTGGAAATGACAAACAACTATATACCTGAGGAATACCTAGAGTTTCAAAATTCTAACTAAAGAAATCTTGCAGAAAATAGAAAACAATTAACAGGGCGGGCCTGCGAGGCCCCAGGTATGCGTTCTAGGGTTAAATCAGAGAGATAAGTCACACAAAATAGTTAATAAATAACATTTCCCACATGTCTACTTTACGTCAGCACAATTTTTGAAACAATTTTTTTTTTTGTTAGGAAGTTAAAGGGTTAAAAGTTGACCAGCGATTTTCTCATATTTCCAACAAAATTTACAAAACCATGTTTTTAGGGACCACATCACATTTGAAGTGACTTTGAGGGGTCTACATGAAATAAAATACCCAAAAGTGACACCATTCTAAAAACTACACCCCTCAAGGTGCTCAAAACCACATTCAAGAAGTTTATTAACCCTTCACGTGCTTCACAGGAACTGAAGCAACGTGGAAGGAAAAAATGAACATTTAACTTTTCACAAAATGTTGACTTCAGACCCAATTTTTTTATTTTCACTAGGGTAACGAGAGAAAATGGACCCCAAAATGTGTTGTGCAATTTCTCCTGAGTACACTGATACCCCATATGTGGGGTTTAAATGCAAAAATGGCTGGAATCGAGAGCAGTCTCCATGTTGCGTTTGGAGAGCCCCAGATGTGCCTTAACAGTGGAAACCCTCCACAAGTGACCCCATTTTGGAAACAAATCCCTCAAAGAATCTATATAGATGTATGGTGAGCACCTTGAACTGCCAGGTGATTCACAAAAGTTTATAACGTAGAGCCGTGAAATTAAGAAATCTATTTTTTTTCCGCATAAATGTACTTTTAGCCCCATTTTTTTTATTTTCACAAGAGTAACAGGAGAAATTGGACCCGAAAATTTGTTGTGCAATTGCTCCTGAGTACGGACATACCCCATATATAGGGGAAAACTATTGTTTGGGCACACGGCAGGGCTTTGAAAGGAAGGAGTGCCCTTTGGAACGCAGACTTTGATGCAATGGTCTGCGGGTGTCATGTCGCGTTTAGAGAGCCCCTAATGTGCCTAAACAGTGGAAAACCCCGGCAAGTTACCCCATTTTGGAAACTACATCCCTCAAGGATTTTATCAAGTGGTATAGTGAGTATTTTGAACCCACATGTACTTCACAGAATTTGATAACATTAGGTCACGAAAATCTAGTTTTAGCCACAAATTTTGAAATTTTTACAATGGATAATAGGAAAAAACGGACCACATAATTTGTTATGCTATTTTTCCCGAACGCGATGATGTCTCATGTATTCAGAAATTACTGTTAGGCCACACGTCAGGGCTGAGAAGGAAGGAGCACTATGTGGCTTTTGGAGCATAGATTTTGGTAGAATAGTTTGTGGGCGACATTTGCGAAGCCCGAAAGATGTCAGAACAGCAGAAAACCCCCAAAGTGACCCCACTGTAGAAATTACACATCTGAATGAATTCCTCTACGGCTGCAGTGAATATTATGTACCATCCACGCCAGGCTTTATTCTGGAGAATTGCAATTATGCCAGTTTAGTGCCCATACATTGTGCCCCCAGAAAGTATAGTGCCCCCATATATTTCTCCTGGCGACACACACCCCTTAAATTGTTAAGTGCTCTCCGCGCTATAATAATGCCAAACATGTGGCCGCTTACTGCGGTTTAGGCACAGTGGGGCATTTGGATTTGGGAGCGCAGAATTCACTGGATTTTATTTGAGGGGGTGGGAGCTGTCGCTTTTCCAGAGTCTTTGTTCTACCAGTAACATGGGACCACCTATAGCTCCAGTGACAGATGATGGACCTGAGATGGGGCTAGTTTTGTGTGGGATAAATTTGGGGTTTTATTGGTAACATTTTGGGGTGCATAATTTTCGATTGCTTCTAGAATAAGACTGGACACCAGTCTACGCTGAGCACTTACGTCAGAGTTTCCATGTAATTCCCACAAAAATGCGATTCAGACGACACCACCAACTGAACCACCCACCATAATGAGGCAGATGGAGACACTTTGGAGTCCTTTTGACATCTGCTCCGGTGGTCTCCATCTTTTTAGGCGTGCACAGATTTGTGGTCGTCCACACTTGTGCCCTAAAAAAAAAAGGCCTAAAATGATGGTACGCCGCCGGAACAGAGACCAGTCTAAAGAGACTCCATCTGCCTCATAAGTGAGTGGCTCCATCTGGGTTTTTTGTCTGAATTGCGGTTTTGGTGAATTTACACGGAAACCCTGATGTAAGCGCTCAGCGGAGAGTGCAGGATAAACGTGAGCCGAGTCTTATTACGATTTTTTTGGAGGCAGAATGAAGAAATAGACAGCCGTAACAGAATAGTTATTATTTTTTCGCGGTTCACCGTGCGGTATAAGTGATTGGACGACTTTATTCTTCGGGTCGGTGCAATTACAGCGATACCAGATTTATATGGGTTTTTTTAGGTTTTGCTGCTATCACACAGTAAAAATGCTTTTTTTTATAAAAAGTAGTTTTTTTCTTCACCATATTCTGAGAGCTGTAACTTTTTTATTTTTTGGTGAACAGAGCTGTATGATGGCTTATTTTTTGTGGGACGAGTTGCTGATTTTTTTGGTACCATTTTGGGGAACATAGTAAGTTTTTATCACTTTTTATTCAGATTTTTCAGACACAGAATGAACAAAAATCCAGCAATTCAGTTATTTTTGTTTTTTATTTCTTGCGCCGTTCACCATACGGGAAAAGTGATAAGACCGATTTGTCTGTCGGGTCGGTACAAATACAATGATACCAGATTTATATACACTGCTCAAAAAAATAAAGGGAACACTTAAACAACACAATGTAACTCCAAGTCAATAACACTTCTGTGAAATCTACCTGTCCAGTTATGAATCAACACTGATTGTGAATCAATTTCTCCTGCTGTTGTTCAAATGGAACAGACAACTGGTAGAAATGATAGGCAATTAGCAAGATACAGGAGTGGTTCTGCAGGTGGTGACCACAGACTATTTCTTTGTTCTCATCCTTTTTGGCTGTTGTTTTGGTCACTTTTTCATTTTGCCATTGCTCTCACCCCTAGAGGTACAGTAGCATGAAGCGGTGTCTACAGTACAACCCACAGAAGTTGCTCAGGTAGTGCAGTTCATCCAGGATGGCACATCAGTGCGAGCTGTGGCAAGAAGGGTAGCTGTGTCTGTCAGCACAGTGTCCAGAGCATGGAGCAGATACCAGGAGATGTGGAGGGAGCCATAGGAGGGCAACAACCCAGTAACATGACCGTTACCTCCTCCTTTGTGTAAGGAGGAACAGGAAGAGCACTGTCAGAGCCCTGCAAAATGACCTCCAGCAAGGCCACAAATGTGCATGTGTTTGCACAAACGGTTAGAAACTGACTCCATGAGGGTGGTATGAGGGCCCGACGTCCACAGATGGGGGGTTGTGCTCACAGCCCAACACCGTGCAGGACGCTTGGCATTTGCCACAGAACACCAGGATTGGTAAAGTCTCCACTGGCGCCCTGTGCTCTTCACAGATGAAAGCAGGTTCACACTGAGCACATGTGACAGACGTGACAGAGTCTGGAGACGCTGTGGAGAGCGATCTGCTGCCTGCAACATCCTTCAGCATGACCGGTTTGGCAGTGGGTCAGTAATGGTGTGGGGTGGCATTTCTTTGGAGGGCCACACAGCCCTCCATGTGCTCGCCAGAGGTAGCCTGATTGCCATTAGGTACCGAGATGAGATTCTCAGACCCCTTGTGAGCCCATATGCTGGGGCGGTTGGCCCTGGGTTCCTCCTAATGCAGGACAATGCCAGACCTCATGTGGCTGGAGTGTGTCAGCAGTTCCTGCAAGATGAAGGCATTGAAGCTATGGACTGGTCCGCCCGTTCCCCAGACCTGAATCCGATTGAGCACATCTGGGACATCATGTCTCGCTCCATCCACCAACGTCACGTTGCACCACAGACTGTCCAGGAGTTGGCGGATGCTTTAGTCCAGGTCTGGGAGGAGATCCCACAGGAGACCATTCACAACCTCATCAGGAGCATGCCCAGGCGTTGTAGGGAGGTCATACAGGCACATGGAGGCCACACACAATACTGAGCCTCATTTTGACTTGTTTTAAGGACATTACATCAAAGTTAGATCAGCCTGTAGTGTGTTTTTTCACTTTAATTTTGGGGGTGACTCCAAATCCAGGCCTCCATTGGTTAATAAATGTGATTTCCATTGATGGTTTTTGTGTGATTTTGTTGTCAGCACATTCAACTTTGTACAGAACAAAGTATTCAATGAGAATATTTCATTCATTCAGATCTAGGATGTGTTATTTTTTGGTGTTCCCTTTATTTTTTTGAGCAGTGTATTTTTTTTATGATTTGCTATTTTACACACTAAAAACAGTATTTTGCAAAAAATAATTTGACTTTGCATCGTCATATTCTGAGAGCTGTAGCTTTTTTATTTTTTTGCCGAATGAGCCATATTATGGCTTGTTTTTTGCGGGACTGTTTGGCGTTTTTATTTTATAATTTTTTTTTACATATGCTTTTTATTCACTTTTTGAGTTAGTATAATGAAAAAGCGTCCTTTTTGGCGTGTTTTTTATTTAGTTTTTTTACGGCGTTCGCGCAGCAGAATAAATAACGTGACAGTTTTATAGAACGGGTCCGTTCCAGACACGGCGATACCAATTATGTGAACGTTTTTTTTCTTTTATTTTTGTTTTATCACAAACGCTGCGTTTTGAGTGGTGAAACTGATTTTAGTGATTTGTGTGCACTTTTTTTTTTTTTTTTTACTTTCTTACGTATTTGATTTCACTTTTTTTACTTTTTCACTAAGTCCCACTGTGGGACATGTGTAATTTTTATTCTGATCACTGATTTCATACACTGCAGTACTCCTGTACTGCAGTGTATGAGACCTCTCAGTGAGTCACTGACTCAGCTTGACTCTGCCTGTGAGATCCAGCTTATTGCTGGATCTCACAGGCCACCGTACCCTGGGATCATCACATGATCTCAGGGTACCATGGTAACCATCGGGACCCACGATTCTCGTCGCGGGGGGTCCGATGGTTACTAAGGGGGTCGCAAGACCCCCTTGTAACAGCTTAAATAGCTCTGTCACGATTGACAGCGGTATTTAAAGGGGTTAATCGGCCTTGATTGGCATCGAATCTGGCCGGGGCCAATACTGCAGGGTGTCAGCTGTCATATACAGCTGATGCTGCAGGAATCGCCGCAGCCAGGCGGCGCTATTCACTATGCCTTAGCGACTCATTTTCACGGCGCTGAGGCATAAGTACCCTTAATGACCGCCGTAAAAATGCATTACAGCGGTCTTTAAGGGGTTAAGGATAACAAAGTCCATGTTTTAGAGTGGCCATCACAAAGCCCTGATCTCAATCCCATTGAAAATTTATGGGTAAAGCTGAAAAGGCAGGTGCGAGCAAGGTGACCTACAAACCTAGATCAGTTACACCAGTTTTGTCAGGAGGAATGGGCCCAAATTCCGACCAACTATTGTGAGAAGCTTGTGGAAGGATATCCCAAACGTTTGACCCAAGTCATTCAGTTTAAGGGCAATGGTACCAAATACTAATGAAATGTATGTAAACTTTTGACTTTGCAGTAAGTAATAAAAATGCCTTAAAACATTCTCTCTCTCTCATTATTCTGGCATTTGGCAAATATTAAAAATGATGGTAATCCTAATTGACCTAAAACGGGAAAGGTTTATTCTGATTTCATGTCAGATATTGAGAAAAACAGGCATATGTGTCTTTTTATATAGTGTATGTAAACGTCTGGTTTCAACTGTATGTACATTTTGGGGCACTTCCCTTCTGCGCGAGGGAAGTGAGAGCTGCTGCTCTCACTCCTTCCAGATGTGATTTGTCCAAAGGCGGAGAGAGTGAAGCCAGTGCTGATTGGCCACAGGGATTGCTTGACATAATATCACTTGATGCTCGGGAGAGCCAATGCCGACACTGCTGGAATGGCACCAGCACTGGAGGTGAGTATAGGTTTTATTATTTTACTGAGGGGAAAATATAGGGATTGTGGACAAAACTCTCTTTATTCATTACATGCCAAGCTTCTTTAATGTCCGTTGCTATTTATACAGAGTACAACCGGCAAGATGAATTTTTAGCATCAATTTAGATGACAAAGTTTCATTACACTGAGCTTTTGTCACTTTGAACTCTGCCTATGTGGAGCGCAGCAGTCAATGACAAAGCCGTCTCGCCTGTTGCGCTCTGCATAAGCAGCTACTACAGGTGGGTACTTGCTGCACAGGCATTGATCACGTCATAGTTTGGACGGAGGGTATGTGCAAACTTTTGTGCCCCCATAGATTGTAGTGCCCACCTGGCCGCTCTTCACGCTACAATGCTGCTCCTTCAACAACCAGAAATAAAAAAAATACCTGCAATATGACTATTGTGCAAAACTTAAAAAAGATTTTGACTAGTTTTATAGAGGTTGTCTTTTGCAAAAATGACCACTATAATCTCATATTGGACTATACCTATAAATTAGTTTCATGGTAACATATTTTGTTATTAATGGCGCCAAGTAATACTCGTCACTGAAAAGCGGAAAAAAGTTACAACCAATAAGGCGGCACTTCCTGTGGTCTTTCTGCAGCTGGCAGTAGCCCTACCCTACATTTACTCCTTTTTCAGCTCTCTTGTACCAATATCTTGTAACTTTTAATGAATACCGGTATGACCTTTAGTTTTCAGGTACACTTTTTTATTTTTAATTGGATAGTGATGTTTTGATGCGATAACTTACTCCAGTGTAAATGTGATCAGGGCTTCTATGGAGTTTCTCAATAGTAAAATAATTTTTGGATCAGTGTAATGAGATTTGTACATTTACTGTGGACACATTAATTCTTAGCTCTCTAAATTTCTGTTTCCCCAAGGCCAGACAAGATAGTACATGTCCTGTTTAGTAGCACTTCAATAATTCACATTGTAAAAATTCCTATTCTTGATGACCATTGCTGTAAACATAAAAGTGTGTCTTTGTAGCAAACATTACAACTTTTATTATAATCTGAAAGTTCAAGTTACTTTATTGCATTGTACTGCCTTATTGTCTCCTGCCATAAATATGTAACTTTGTTACCTGGTGTAACCGCTGCTGTTTTCTTGGATCTGGAATTGTTTATTCTTTGCTCCTTCTTCTCTCCGTTCCTGAGATATGGCCTTTTTTCTAAGTATACAGTCATGGCCAAAAGTATTGAGAATGAGACAAATAGTAATTTTTCCAAAGTTTACTGCTTCATTTTTTGTAATGGCAATTTGCATAAACTCCTGAATGTCAAAGAGTGATCAGCTTAACAGCAATTACTGTACTTGCAAAGTCAATATTTGCCCAGAAAATGAACTTTAACCCCCAAAACACATTTCAACATCATTGCAGTCCTGCCTTAAAAGGAGCAGCTAACATCGTTTTAGTGATTGATCCATTAACACAGGTGTGGGTGTTGATGAGGACAGGGCTGGCGATCAATCAGTCATGATTAAGTAAGAATGACATCACTGGACACTTTAAAAGGAGGCTGGTTCTTGGTATCATTGTTTCTCTTCAGTTAACCATGGTTATCTCTAAAGAAACACGTGTAGCCATCATTGCACTGCACAAAAATGGCCTAACAGGGAAGAGTATCGCAGCTACAAAGATTGCACCTCAGTCAACAATCTATCGCATCATCAAGATCTTCAAGGAGAGAGCTTCCATTGTTGTCAAAAAGGCTCCAGGGCGCCCAAGAAAGACCAGCAAGCGCCAGGACCTTATCTTAAAACTGTTTCAGCTGCGGGATCGGACTACCAGCAGTGCCGAGCTTGCTCAGGAATGGCAGCAGGCTGGTGTGAGTGCTTCTGCACGCACTGTGAGGCGGAGACTCTTTGAGCAAGGGCTGGTTTCAAGGAAGGCAGCAAAGAAGCCACTTCTCTCCAGAAAAAACATCAGGGACCGACTGATATTCTGCAAAAGGTACAGGGAGTGGACTGCTGAGGACTGGGGCAAAGTCATTTTCTCTGATGAATCCCCTTTTCGATTGTTTGGGACATCTGGAAAACGGCTTATTCGGAGAAGAAGAGGTGAGCGCTACCACCAGTCTTGTCTCATGCCAACTGTAAAGCATCCTGAAACCATTCATGTGTGGGGTTGCTTCTCAGCCAAGGGAATCGGCTCACTCACAGTCTTGCCTAAAAACACAGCCATGAATAAAGAATGGTACCAGAATGTCCTCAAAGAGCAACTTCTCCCAACCGTCCAAGAGCAGTTTGGCGCCCAACAATGCCTTTTCCAGCATGATGGAGCACCTTGCCATAAAGCAAAGGTGATAACTAAATGGCTCATGGAACAAAACAGAGATTTTGGGTCCATGGCCTGGAAACTCCCCAGATCTTAATCCCATTGAGAACTTGTGGTCAATCATCAAGAGACGGGTGGACAAACAAAAACCAACAAATTCTGGCAAAATGCAAGCATTGATTATGCAAGAATGGACTGCTATCAGTCAAGATTTGGTCCAAAAGTTGATTGAGAGCATGCCAGGGAGAATTACAGAGGTCTTGAAGAAGAAGGGGCAACACTGCAAATATTGACTTGCTGCATTAACTCATTCTAACTGTCAATATAACCTATTGGTACTCATAATATGATTGCAGTTATATTTCTGTATGTGATATAAACATCAGACAAACACTAATAAAAACCAGAGGCCAGCAGATCATGTGAAAATATAATTTTGGCGTCATTCTCAAAACTTTTGGCCATGACTGTATATATATTCAGAATTTTTAGCCAAGGTGGCAGAATCCTTAAAAAAACACCCAAAGAGAACGTAGATGATCACACCCACTTGTAACATGTCTAGATTTACATACAGGGAAGAGGGGGCCATATATCTGCAATGGAGAGGAGCAGAAGCAAAAGTAAAACGGCGCCATATTCAGAAGAACAGTGTCATTTGCAACAGGTAAAAATAACATATCTATGTAAAGTAACACATCTAATAAGAAGGCAACATCCAAAAAGGAACAGTTCCTTGACACAGTAAGTGCTACTGCTTGAACCCCCATTGATCATCTGTAATATGTGGAAGAGCCAGGCAGTATATTCTCTACAGGACTACTACAGGGGACCGGAAGCATTACATTGTTTTTATTGTAATGCTTGAGGGGCGTGACTAAGTGTCTACTGGGTCTTCACTAGGACCTCTGATGGTGAGGATAGGCTGGGCCGCTGGTAGACATCAGGTGTTACACAAGGACAGTCCCCCCGACTGCAGTAACTGACCCACGGGTGAGTGCAGGTATGCGAGGTACAGAAGGGCGAGACAGAAGTGTAGTCAGACGGTCCGAGGTTGAAGCCGGCAGCACAGGTCCAGGATATGTAGCCTAGGTCTGGAGCAGAGAAAACCGACAGGACGAGAAGACAAGCCGGGTCAGGAAGAGACGACAAAACACCTTGACAGGAGCTAGATGCTAAAAGAACTTGAACCTAAGCTTAGGCAAAGGTGTGGAGGGCGGCGCTGCCTAATATAGCACTTGCTGGTTGGTGATTGGCTGGAAATCCAAACCTTGCAGGACACAGCAGGGTTAAATTCCTGCATGATCTGGCCACGCCCCCCTACAGTTATATGGACACAACAGGGTTGAAAGTGCCCCATGAACTCAGCATGGCGGCCAGACATGAGGATAAGTAGAGCGGCGAACGCAGTGAGTAGTATGGCTGCAGGAATGTATGTGACATACCACCGTGACACAGTGGGTTATTTGTATAATACCTGGGCATGCAGAGTCCTCCGCATCTAGAGATGCTCATAGTATCTATTCATTACTGAATAATAGATGAACGTCCTGAGTGAGGGCCACCTTTCTATAAAACGGAACATATCAACATTTTTTGTACCCACCTAAATTGGTCCCATGATTCTCTAACTGATGGAATAAGCTTTCTAAATGTTCGCCTGATTGTCTCTGTAGTGCAGCATTCCTTAGAGATATTAAGTGAAGATGTCTCATATGTAATTGAGCCCTTAAGTGTCCACTGAGAGTCAGGAAACTTTTTAAAACCTCTTTTTAGGATGACTGCCGTCATACATTTAGAAAGTCTTTGAATGCGGTCGGACCAGTTCAGAATCTATTTGTTTTTACCACACAAAACCATTAAAGAGAATTTGTCTGCAGGTTTTTACTATTTGATCTGATAGCAGCATAATGCAGGAGCTGAGAGCCTGATTACAGCGATGTGTCTCTTACTAGGCTGTGTGATTTAGTTTCAATACCATCAGTGTTTTATCAGCAGGAGATTATCACTATAGGACTACTTCTCACGTGCAGGCCAATCAAGCTAATCTTGTAACCCCGCCACCACCACTGATTGGCAGCTTGCTAACAATGCACAGTGTACACAGGAAGCTGCCAATCAGGCGTGTGGGCAGGGTTATACACAGCCCAGAAGTCTTAGCTCTGCTACATCTACATCAGGCAAAACAGGGATCCAACCGAAAGTGTACCAAGCCATCCAGTAAGTGACACATCCCTGGAATCAGGCTCTCTGTCTCCACATTATGCTGCTATCAGATTCCATTGTAACAATTCCCTTTGAATAACCTAATACTTCTTAATTTGATCTTTGCCTGACTACCTAGTGCATGCTGCAATTAACAGTTAACCCTTGTACACAGTGCTTATTGTATTAGTGCGTCAGAATAGGTTCATCTATTACAAGCCTGAACCTTTAGTATTTACTTTGTTGAAAGCTGAGGCCAAATTAAAGAAATACTGCGGAGAAGACATTTAAATCACTAAGAATAATGTAAGTGCAACTTAATAAGTGAGATAATTGCAGTAAAGTAAATGTAAGTTGAATAACAGAATCTTTATTGCTGATGCCATTTATCACTGTGTCTTCAGCACACTTACTGGCAAGAAGGGAACAGATGCCACACGCACAACATCCAGTCTAAGAAAATGTGGTGCCAATTCCCTGTGGCATGCCATTCCCAGTTTATTAGTACTGGGTGTATCCACACTTCATTATAAGACTTGTATACCTGGATTATGGTTGAATCCGGTAACTTTGTTGCTTTAGTACAGTGTTCCCTTTAAATAGGCCCTGATGGAGAAGCAGAGACACACGACTCTACAGATGCAGAAACCCCACGATTTGCCCTACTAAACAAGCCTGCTATTGATTACCTTTCACCGTGGCATCACAACTACTCTTAGGATTCAATTTTTTTTGTTGTTTTGCATATTTTATTGATCAGAAGTGGTAAATGAGCATCAAGCGTGCAAGGAGACGATGAATTGTTTACTTGCATAAAAATAACCTTTCAATAAAGGAAGATGCATGGGTTACACTTTTGGTGCTGTTTTGCTGGCCAAAGCAGATGGCATTCAGCTGCTATTGATCTGTCCCCTCTCCCAGAACAGCATGCAATATGCCGCCTCATCCTGTCTGCAAGGACCTCAGGTTGGGGAGCCGAGCTGTGACTGTATTGAATCTCAGCAAGAAAGATGTTAGTAGACAAAGAGCGGCGTCCTTAACTTGGTATTTTAGTGTTTTTTACTTCTTGTAGTCTTGTTTCAAAAGATAATTATTTTTTCTTTAGAAAATCCACAGGAAAATATTTTTTTGTTCCCCTTCTACAAAATCCGCATAAATCATCATTATAAATGTCTGATAAATGTGAGTGCTACTTCTTGACACATTACAAGTGCTTCTCACTAAATTAGAATATCAAAAAGTAAATTTATTTCAGTTCTTCAATACAAAAAGTGGAACTCATATATTATATAGAGTCATTACAAACAGTGATCTATTTCAAGTGTTTATTTCTGTTAATGTTGATGATTATGGCTTACAGCCAATGAAAACACAAAAGTCATTATCTCAGTAAATTAGAATACTTTATAACAACAGCTTGAAAAATGTTTTTACAATCCAAAATGTTGGCCTACTGAAATGTATGTTCAGTAAATGCACTCAATACTTGGTCGAGGCTCCTTTTGCATCAATTACTGCATCAATGCGGTGTGGCATGGAGGCAATCAGCCTGTGGCACTGCTGAAGTGTTATGGAAGCCCAGGTTGCTTTGATAGCAGCCTTCAGCTCGTCTGCATTGTTGGGTCTGGTGTCTCTCGTCTTCCTCTTGACAATACCCCATAGATTCTCTATGGTGTTAAGGTCAGGCGAGTTTGCTGGCCAATCAAGCACAGTGATACTGTTGTTTGTAAACCAGGTATTGGTACTTTTGGCAGTGTGGACAGGGGCCAAGTCCTGCTGGAGAATGAAATTTCCATCTCCAAAAAGCTTGTCGGCAGAGGGAAGCATGAAGTGGTATAAAATTTCCTGGTAGACGGCTGACTTTGGTCTTGATAAAACACAGTGGACCTACACCAGCAGATGACATGGCTCCCCAAACCATCACTGATTGTGGAAACTTCACACTACACCTCAAGAAGCTTGGATTGTGGCCTCTCCACTCTTACTCCAGACTCTGGGACTTTTATTTCCAAATGAAATGCAAAATTTACTTTCATCTGAAAACAAGACCACTGAGCAACAGTCCAGGTCTTTTTCTCCTTGGCCCAGGTAAGACGCTTCTGGCGTTGTCTATTGGTCATGAGTGGCTTGACACAAGGAATGTGACACTTGTAGCCCATGTCCTGGATACGTCTGTGTGTGGTGGCTCTTGAAGCAATGACTCCAGCAGCAGTCCACTCCTTGTGAATGTCCACCAAATTTTTGAATGGCCTTTTCTTAACAATCCTTTCAAGGCTGCGGTTATCCTGGTTGCTTTTGCTCCTTTTCCTACCACACTTTTTCCTTCCACTCAACTTTCCATTAATATGCTTAGATACAGCACTCTGTGAACAGCCAGCTTCTTTAGCAATGACCTTTTGTGGCTTACCCTCCTTGTAGAGTGTGTCAATGACTGCCTTCTTGACAGCTGTCAAGTCAGCAGTCTTCCCCATTGCTTGTGGAGCCTACTGAAACAGATTAAGGGACCTTTTTAAACACTTAGGAAACCTTTGCAGGTGTTGTTACTAATTTTAATTTAATGAGGTAATGAGTTTTGTGTTTTCTTTGACAGTAAGCCATAATCATCAACATTAACAGAAATAAACACTTGAAATAGATCACTCTGTTTGTAATGACTCTATATAATATGAGTTTCACTTTTTGTATTGAAGAACTGAAATATATTTGCTTTTTGATGATGATCTAATTTAGTAAGATGCACCTGTATGTCCCAGGTGACCACAAATTATGCCAGACAGCATGGATTATATTGCCGTTTTCAAATGAATTGTTTAGACTCAATGGAAGTTATTATCCCTGCCAGGTTTGGTCACAAAATGCAACATTTTTTCCACAATTTTATCTTCTGACGTGCAGCAATTTTTCGATACAACAACTCACCCTCTTTCTAATTTTGTGTGAAATGAACTATTATTGTGACTACGTCTGGGCTGAATTTTACCAGTAACACCCTGATCAGGATTGTGAGAAAGGACAAAATTGTTCACAGTTATCAAACTAAAATTCTTTCCACTTCATAATATTTTCTTTAAAAAAAAAACAACAAAAACAAATTAATACAACCGCATTATTTTAGTTCTTTATTTTTCTTTTTCCAACTGAAAAGATTTCAGCTGATTTTTCAATTGAATTGTAAAGATTCTTGGTATGATAGTGGACTTTTTCTTTTTTTCGTACAGAGCATAAGGTACCACAAACTACCATGTTTCTCCAAAAATAAGACCGGGTCTTATATTATCTTTTTGCTCCAAAAAATGGGTTAGGGCTTATTTTCAGGGGATGTCTTATTTTTGTTTCCATGAACAACAATCCACATTTATTCTTGAAAAAAGAAATGAACATTTTACTCAAATATAATCATGCACACTGCATATACACGTATGTATGTATGTATGTACAGTTGAAAAAAGAAGTTTACATATACTATATAAAAAGACACCTATGCATGTTTTTCTCAATATCTGACATGAAATCAGAATAAACCTTTCCTGTTTTAGGTTAATTAGGATTACCATAATTTTTCAAATTTGCCAAATGCCAGAATAATGAGAGAGAGAGAGAGAGAGAGAGAGAATGTTTTAAAGCATTTTTATTACTTACTGCAAAGTCAAAAGTTTACATACATTTCATTAGTATTTGGTACCATTGCCCTTAAACTGAATGACTTGGGTCAAACTTTTAGGATATCCTTCCACAAGCTTCTCACAAGTGTAACTGATCCAGGTTTGTAGGTCGCCTTGCTCACACCTGCCTTTTCAGCTTTGGCCATAAATTTTCAATAGGATTGAGATGAGGGCTTTGTGATGGCCGCTCCAAAACATTGACTTTCTTATCCTTAAGCCACTTTGTTACCATTTTGGCAATATACTTCGGGTCATTGTCCATTTGGAAGACCAATTTCTGCCTAAGCTTTAACTTCCTGACTGATGTCTTGAGATGTTGCTTCAGTATTGCCACATAATCTTCTTTTCTCATGATGTCATGTATTTTGTGAAGTGCACCATTCTCTCCTGCAGCAAAACAAACCCACAACATAATGCTGCCGCCCCGGTGTTTCACAGTTGGGATGGTGTTCTTATGTTTTCAAGCTTCTCCCTTTTTCCTCCAAACGTAACAATGGTCATTATGCCCAAAAAGTTCAATTTTTAGTTTCATCAGACCACAGGACATGTCTCCAAAAATAAGGTCCTTGTTCCTTTGTGCATTTGCAAACATTAATCTGGCTTTTTTATGTTTTTTTGGAGTCATGGCTTCTGCCTGGCAGAGTGACCTTTTAGCCCATGTTGATACAGAACTCGTTTCACTGTGGTTGTTGACAAGGTCTTTTGCTTTTATCCTTGGGTTGATATGCACATGTCGGACCAAAGCACGTTCATCTCTGGGACACAGAACCCATTTCCTTCCTGAGCGGTATGATGGCTGGACATTCCCATCTTGTTTGTACTTGCATATAATTGTTTGTACAGATGAACGAGGCGCCTTCAGGTATCTTGAAATTGTACCCAAGGGTGAGCCAGACTTTTGCAAGTCCACAATTCTCTTCCTGATATCTTGGCTGATTTCTTTAGACTTTTCCATGATACTACACAAAGAAGCAGTGTGTTTCAGGTGTGCATTAAAATACATCCACAGGTGTGTCTCTAATTAACTCAGATGTTGCCAAAAAAACAGAAGCTTCCAAAAACATGACATCATCATATGGGCAGTCCAGGAATTGTTTTAAAGGCATAGTAATCTTAGTGTATGTAAACTTTTGACTTTGCAATAAGTAATAAAAATGCCTTAAAACATTCTCTCTCTCTCATTATTCTGGCATGTGGCAAATATTAAAAATGATGGTAATCCTAATTGACCTAAAACGGGAAAGGTTTATTCTGATTTCATGTCAGATATTGAGAAAAACATGCATATGTGTCTTTTTATATAGTGTATGTAAACTTCTTGTTTCAGCTGTGTGTGTGCGTGTGTATATGTGTAATATATATATATTACAGTATTTGATCCCCTACAAATCTTTGAATTCTAGCTCCTACAGATCAGTTAGACGCTCCTAATCAACTCATTACCTGCATTAAAGACAGCTGTCTTACATAGTCATCTGTATAAAAGACTCCTGTCCACAGACTCAATTAATCAGTCAGACTCTAACCTCTACAACATGAGCAAGACCAAAGAGCTTTCTAAGGATGTCAGGGACAAGATCATAGACCTGCACAAAGCTGGAATGGGCTACAAAACCATAAGTAAGACGCTGGGTGAGAAGGAGACAACTGTTGGTGCAATAGTAAGAAAATGGAAGAAATACAAAATGACTGTCAATCGACATCGATCTGGGGCACCATGCAAAATCTCACCTCATGGGGTATCCTTGATCATGAGGAAGGTGAGAGATCAACCTAAAACTACACGGGGGGAACTTGTTAATGATCTCAAGGCAGCTGGGACCACAGTCACCAAGAAAACCATTGGTTACACATTACTCCTTAAAGGTTTAAAATCCTGCAGTGCCTGCAAGGTCCCCCTGCTCAAGAAGGCACATATGAAGGCCCATCTGAAGTTTGTCATTGAACATCTGGATGATTCTGTGAGCTATTGGGAGAAGGTGCTGTGGTCAGCTGAGACAAAAATTTGAGCTCTTTGGCCTTAACTCGCCGTGTTTGGAGGAAGAAGAAAGATGAGTACAACCCTAAGAACATCGTCCCAACCGTGAAGCATGGTGGGGAAACCTGATACTTTGGGGGTGCTTTTCTGCAAAGGACACATGACGACTGCACCGTACTGAAGGGAATATATATGGGGTCATGTATCTCAAGATTTTGGCTAACAACCTCCTTCCCTCAGTAAGAGCATTGAAGATGGGTTGTGGCTGGGTCTTCCTGCAAGACAATGACCCAAAACATACAGCCAAGGCACCAAAGGAGTGGCTCAAAAAGAAGCACAGTAAGGTCATGGAGTGACCTAGCCAGTCTCAAGACCTTAATCCCATAGAAAACTTATGGAGGGAGTTGAAGCTCCAAGTTGCCAAGTCACTGCCTCAAAATCTTAATGATTTAGAGATGATCTGCAAAGAGGAGTGGACCAAAATTCCTCCTGACATGTGCGCAACCCTCATGATCAACTACAAAAAACGTCTGACTGCTGTGCTTGCTAACAAGGGTTTTGCTACCAAGTATTAAAGGGAATCTGTCACCCCCTGGGACTTTTCAGACCGCTAATATAAGCATACAGGTGATAGAAATGTGAATCTATACTTACCTGTATGGCCCATATTAACGGTCTGGTTTCTGTGTAATAGCAGGAATAATTTAATAAAAAAGCTAAGCTTCGCATCCCCTCGGACGCCAAGAAATGCCCCCCTACTAGCCCTATTTCCATACTCACCCCACTTCCCCTGCACCTGCGCGGTTTCTTCTGTACGGATGGCGCTCTTCTTCCTGCCACCTGTGTAGCGTTGTGCAGCAGGGAACTTGTGCGCCAGTGCTGGGAAGGCAGAATGATTCACCGGCACCTATGCATAAGTTCCCTGCTGCACAACACGACACTAACTGCAGGAAGAAGAGCGCCGTCCGTACAGAGGAAACAGCGAAGGCGCAGGATCCAGCCGGTAACTTCATCTCTTTGTCAGTGGGCAAACTTACAAAAATAGCAAGGGATCAAATACTTATTTCCTTCACTGTACGTGTATGTGCTCACACACACACACACACACACATAAACATGTAAATATACACACATTGCACGTATGATACATACCAGCCTGTCTCCTCTTCAGTTCTTCTAGACTCCAGCAGTTAAAGGACCTTTGGTGATGTCAATTGCCCAGTTTCCTCCCCCATTCCCTTAACACTGGCCCTACATACCAGCCTGCCTTGTCTTTATTTTCTCTAGACTCCTGCAGTTAAAGGACTTTTGGTGACATCATTGCAACCTCAGAATAAAAATGCTAAGGGCACCTAAGAGAGTGGGTGGCCCTAGGCAATTGACTTGTTTGCCCCCTCGCCCCAACGCTAGTCCAGACTGTAACTAGGGCTTATTTTTGGAGTTGGGTTTATATTTTAAGCATACTCTAGAAATGCTGTAAAGTCATGCTAGGGCTTATTTTCAGGGTAGGTATAGAACTTAATACTTTTATTCCTGTTATCAGACCATTAAATTCTGTATATTACAATCCTGAATAACCTTTAGGGAATAAATTACCGGTACATAATGACCAAATAAATCTAGTCTTTTATTAGCGTAGCATTGATGGCATAATAGATGTTCAAACGTTGCGGCTTCTTTTACGGTGTATTAGATTGTTACCTGTGCCTTGTCTAATGCTACTTGTACGAATTGTTTCTAAAAGTCTACATTGCATTTGAAATGTCACAATTATCAGTTTTGTAGACGCTACTAATGTCTTGTATCTGGAGACTTTACATTTTTCTCTCTATATAATTGTACAAATACAGAGTGAACTTCCATTAATCCAGACCCTGATGGCATATAAATTCTGGTACAGACATTATTTGGGGTGCTTTATTTTTTTACTACATCGTTACGTTTTTCTTCACTTTTTCTGATTCCTGCATCCAGTATTTGATAGGTCAGGGGTGAGCAGGACTAAAGCTGGTGTATAGGTCTCGGAGTATATATCCTGCTACCCCACACTACATTTGTTGCCTCATTGTGCAGTAAACAGCTGCTTCTCCCTCTTATTGGGATGTTTAAATGATCCCGACGGTGTTTGGAAGACGGATGCTGAAAGAAGCAGCAATTCATACCAGTTAGCCTTTATCAGAGACTAGCCCTGCTAACAGCATTCAGGGGGACTCTGAAGAAAGAGATCCATCATAATGAGGACAGTGTGCCATGCTCATTTAGAGTGAAAAGTGCATTTTGGAGAGCTATCCATTTAACATACAGAGAGAGTGTTATAATGGTGACAAATTGCTCCCATTGTAAAGGGCAGCACAGATGTAAATATCCAGGGTGCCCATTGTTAGGCCACACTACAGCATAAACCTTCTCTACATATTTTATGAGGTTTGAAGAAACAAACGCAAGCAAATGTTCAACATCTCCGAGGGATTCAGGGATGCGTATGTATATTCCTGTTGGTTGCCGTCCTTTAGTTATACTTGTTTAGTGTGGGAATGATCACTTGTATCTGGGGATCATCTCTACTGTTAAACATATGGATTGACGGGTAATGTAAATGGCGCTGAAGATTATTGATGTGTGTTCACATGGAGGACTTTTCTTGCTGATTTCAGAATTTATTCTGCTTCAACAGCCGCTTGATAAGCTCCCACAGAAAACCTCTCATTGTTTAAAATACGAGGTCCCTGCTTTACACCCACAGATTTTTCCATGATAGTTTTGAATTGGGCCAATCCACGGACGGACCGATGGCAGCTCAAATCTCTAGCAGATGCCTGAGGGTCTACCTTGGGTTTCTGGTGAAAATGCCCTTCAGATTTTCTCAAACTGCAAGTGAAACTGTGAAAAAAAATCTGATATGATCTATATATTATATTTTATTACATTCATGTAAGAAAAGAAACAAAAACCTACACGTATTAGACATGAGCATGAACATAATAAACTGGAGAATATATTTCTTTGGTATGAATGTAGAACAGTAAAAATTAGAAGCAAAAAAAAAAACTTATTTTTTTTATACATATAATTTACATATAGCCCAAAACAGTGCTAAAAATAAATAGTACAATTTGTCGCACATAAAACAAAGCCTCATGCAGCCATGCCAGTGCCAAGAATAAACCGCTTATGGCTCCTAGAGCGGAGAGGAGAAAAAAATTGGTTAAGGGGTTAATTAGTACATGTATTCCACTATTGCTATACACATAATAATGGACAGGTTTGGCGCCATTTCTTTATACTTGGCAATCCCCTTTATTGAGTCCATGGGTCATTTAGCTACAAATGACATACATTTGCCATAATAAAGGTTCCTGAAAGTTTCCTACGAGCAAGAGCATGGTGTGTAGATGAGGGGGTCTCCACTAACCCCTAGTAATTCATTATTTTTAATTAATGATGTGATTTATAGGGGTTGGTCACTACCTCTTTTCAGTACCACCTGTGTTCTCCTGACATGTTTGTCACATGAACGCTGCAGTCTATCAGCACTTGTTAAGCGACACCGCTCATGTTTCTTTCCTATTCAGCACACTGAGGGCATTCATGATGGGTTGTCCAGTAGTGGACAACCCCTTTAAAGGGAATCTGTCACCAGGTTTTTGGTATGTTATCTGAGAGCAGCTTGATGTAGAGGGAGAGACCCAGTTTCTTGCGATGTGTCTTATTATACTGGTTTCTGCAGTTTTGATAATATCCCTGTTTTCTCTGTTGCAGACAGATCTACCAACTTTCTGAATGCTGAGCCCTGTATAACCCCACTCACACCACTGATTGGTAACTTTCTGCCTATTCACAGTGCACACAGAAAGATACCAATCAGTGATGGGGTGGGGTTACACAGATCAAAGGGACTACATGGCACAAAACAACTAGTCCTCTAGTGATAATCTCCTGCTGATAAAACACTGATTTTATTGAAACTACAACACACAACCTAGTAAATGACACAACACTGGAATCAAGGTCTCTGTCCCTACATTATGCAACTCTCAGATTACATAGTTAAAAACTGCTGATAGATTCCCTGTAAAATTCTCCTAATCTATTAAATTGACAAAAAAACTCCAAAGATAATGGAAATCCTCTGCTTTACTTGGACACCAGGATCTTTGATATAGTTTGGATTATTTCTAGAGATGAATGAATATCTTAAAATTCTAATTCTCTAGGATGGATACATTTTTCCCAAAAACTGGATTTGTAGTTAATTGATTTCCCACGAATCGCAATACTGCAAAGCGTGAAATTGCCCTGCAAAGATGTGTGTAACACTCTGAAGTCTTCTATGGCCGTACCCAACCCCATTCAGATCTTTTAACACATACGCAGCCTTAGTAGTGTCATAGTGACTTCACCATATAATCAAATGGTAATCAGTGCTAGCCAAGAGCCCATTTAATAACACACTGCACTGATAGACTTTTTAATTACTAAAAAACTGTTAAAAAATAATCCCTTTTAGTCATTTGTGATCAGTTCTGTTGGTTCAGGAGAACAGCTGAAATTTCCTGTGCCGGAGCCTACTAAGCATTCACCTGCCTAGGCCTGTGGTCCACACCAAACCTGGTTTGACCCTGCATTTTCTAAATTATCACCGTTTTATAAAGAATCCATTTTTTGTGTCACTGTCTGTCCTATCAACTTTTGGTGTCTGCCAAGGTGTTCAGATCATGGGAAATAAAGTCAGGCTTCCATATCCTATGTACCAGACCATAAATCCTCATTTTAGCAATAAATGGGGATCATGGGGTTTCCTTTTCACTCCCCATTCAGATGAGTCTGGTTTGGCACATGGAGAGGTAGGACATATAGTGGTTAGGGACCATCAATATTTGGGTACACCTTAACGTGGTTGGATGGCTTTTTCTCTTTGCTAATGCTAAGTACCTTATGTTTTACAGCAATATTGCAGTTCATGTATTCCTTAGTTGCAGTGTGCTGACGCCTTGTGTGTGTTTGTATATTGGCCACATAGCGTATTTGTACATTAATTTAATACTAAAGGTGTGTGGGCACTATTTTTTTGTTTTGGTAATGAAATTTGTAGTTATGGACGACCATGAATTTTTGTTTGGAAATGATTTTTGCCTTATGCTGAAGATGAAATTGAGGACGTGTGCCATGCAGCGTGCAGGTGCTACATTGCCCAGACGCATGACACCATGATGTTCCTGTCGCTTACTAAGTTGCCCAGTTGTAGTTGGCGAGGAGCCATTCCATGTGATGTTGGATACAGCAGTGTTCTGCCTGTTGCTGTTGGGGATGAGGAGATGTCCATTGTGGAGGAGGTGCATATCTATCACCAGGTGAGTAGGTGTCACCAGTAAACACCTTGCTCACTTGAGTTATATTCTGATCGAATTAATTTGGTTATCCCTAATTATTTTTGGTGCTTTTTGTGCTGGTCGTAGAATCAGTTTCTGACCTTTTTGTGACCAGCTTCTTGTTCCTTTGCTACTATTACTGATACTGGCAAACAGTATTTTGAAAAATATACAGAACAAATAATAAAATCCAAACTACTTCTAATTAATACCGATGTCATTTCACAGGAGAATATGGGAATTGTGTTAATAGTATAAAAGACAATTCCATATTCTGTAAAAGTGAATGTGTAGATTATTTACCGTGTGTTACAGCTCTTATTGATCCTGTAAAAACACAAAATAAGACTGACTCTCAGGTAAAAGATGCACTTCCTACTTTTTACCAAAACTGCAACTCCAATGTGATGGTACATATTTCCAGAACGATCATGCCCAGTGCTGTCCAACACCCTGCCTGCAGTTATGCTTCTTTTGGCTTATACATCGCCAACATGTTCCTTAGTGCAGTTTATCACTATACACCCTAATCCCTGTGTCCTGTGGGGCTCACACTTTAATTTCCCTATTTTATACACACATTTGGATCAATTTCATATGAAGACCACTATACCAGTGTTAGAGGTCGGTGGATCAGGCAAAATTTGAATTCACCTGTTGGTGCTGTTATTCCCCGGAATCTAATGTCCGTTATTGTGGGCTGGGGTCTTTCAAGACCCTAGAACATAATAAATGTAATATGTTAACACAATTCTTATTCTCACCTTACCGCTCGCCTCTCTGGCCCCTCCGCTCCACACTGCCAGCCATCGTCGCATGTTCTGATCTCCTGCCACTCACGATGGAATCCCCACGGTGAAGGTCACAACATGACCATCCATCCGAGCGCGTGCGGCGGGGGATCAGAAAATGCAGCGGTGACCGGGTGGGTGGGGGTGAGCAATAAGGTGAGTAAAAGGACTCTTTCATTTTTTTAACCTTTTGATGACCCTTTATGATTCAGAAAAATGGCAGCCAGTGGACGTTATTTTGGTAGATTCGCATGGAAGGGAATTTTTTGGCGAATGGGGATTTTTGTAAAATTTTAGTACAATTCAATTACGGTGCATTCAAATTTATTGCCTCATCTCTAATCAGTATACTTTTTGCAGCATGCTGGGAAATATAAAAGTGAGTCATGCTGAACACAGCGTGTGTTCATACAGTAATGCCTGCCCCAGGTATGCTTCATAGTCTCACGTCCTTATTTTTCTGTCCATCACAAATAGACAATTAACATACATCGGATGATTGCGGCAGTAAACCGTCTCCACAGGATTCCACAATATTTCACTGTCTTTGTGTCTAGAATTAATAGCCAGGTATATTTCTTTGTAACGATTGTCCCACAGAGCTGGAGTGTGGAGGCTTTGCCCTCCATGGGAACTCACTCCCCACTTATAAGATTAGACTTCAGGAATGACTTTAAAAAGACTAAGTGGAAGGAAATGTTTCATCTTGATCAGATGTTGTTACTCCGTGCTCCGCAGGAACCTTGCTCGGAAATCTCAAAAGGTTAGCGAAGTGGTCTTGTTGAAGTTTTCAGCAAGATGCTCGGTTGCAGATATAATTGGCTGATGAGTAGGCTTGGCCCCTAACTAGAATGCCATTGTTCGATTTCCCAGCATTCCCTCTGAAGACTTGTCACAGTTTCTGCAGGCTCCGTTGACAATTTTCTAAAAAGCAAACTCAGGGGAAATCATTACGCTCTTTACACGTCTTCTTCTGCAGTACAGAGTGATCCTGTGATATTTTAACACTGTTTTCCACTGCGTGATGGCAGCTAGCTAAGGTTAAAGCAGAACAAGTCCCTCTGTTACTTTGTGACTGTATTTCAGCCACTGAAGAAGAATAAGAGATAACTGACAATTAAATGCCTGGGTTGTCAAAGTTGAAACATATGCAGCCAATCAATTGTGTCTATGGGGAGCACAGTTTTGTGAGAATGATAAGGCAGAAAAAAGCGGGACACGGTGGAATTTGTGCCGTACAATTAGAATGGATATCTCCTTTGGAGAAATGATGTTTGGAATACAAAATTATTTTATTTCCTGTTTATCAGATATAGCAAGAACAAATTTTCAAGAGAATTGAATGAAATGATGGGTCACAGATCCTGAATCTTCGTAAGTGCCTATTATAAATGGCTGCTCTACCGTACAATTCCTTTATTCGGCCATTAACCGGACCTGACAGCGTTATCAAACATTGTGTATTATTAGGCGTACACAAGTAAATGTAGAGTAGACCTCCACATTTATAATAGTAACTATATGTACTATAAGTAACATAGTAACTGTACTAGAAGAGGAGTTTTCCTCTACCAATATTATTATGAGCTTCCGATTTAACAGGCGTAGCTGATGGGAAAAGTCCTAAGAAACTGAAGGTGGTTTTACAGTCATATGAAAAAGTTTGGGCACCCCTATTAATCTTAAGCTTAATGTTTTATAAAAATTGGTGTTTTTGCAACAGCTATTTCAGTTTGATATATGTAATAACTGTTGGACACAGTAATGTTTCTGCCTTGAAATGAGGTTTATTGTGCTAACAGAAAATGTGCAATCTGCATTCAAACAAAATTTGACCGGTGCATAAGTATGGGCACCCTTATCATTTTCTTGTTTTAAATACTCCTGCCTACTTTTTACTGACTTACTAAAGCACTTTTTTTGGTTTTGTAACCTCATTGAGCTTTGAACTTTATAGCCAGGTGTATGCAATCATGAGAAAAGCTACTTAAAGTGGCCACTTGCAAGTTGTTCTCCTGTTTGAATCTCCTCTGAAGAGTGGCATCATGGGCTCCTCAAAACAACTGTCAAATGATCTGAAAACAAAGATTATTCAACATAGTTGTTCAGGGGAAGGATACAAAAAGCTGTCTCAGAGATTTAACCTGTCAGTTTCCACTGTGAGGAACATAGTAAGGAAATGGAAGAACATAGGGACAGTTCTTGTTAAGGCCAGAAGTGTCAGGACAAGAAAAACATCAGAAAGGCAGAGAAGAAGAATGGTGAGATCAGTCAAGGACAATCCTCAGACCACCTCCAGAGAGCTGCAGCATCAACTTGCTGCAGATGTTGTCACTGTGCATCGGTCAACTATACAACGCACTTTGCACAAGGAGAAGCTGTATGGGAGAGTGATGCGAAAGAAGCCGTTTCTGCAAGTACGCACAAACAGAGTCGGCTGAGGTATGCAAAAGCACATTTGAAGAAGCCTATTTCTTTTTGGAAGAAGGTCCTGTGGACTGATGAAACCAAGATTGAGTTGTTTGGTCATACAAAAAGGCGTTATGCATGGTGGCAAAAAAACACAGCATTCCAAGAAAAACACTTGCTACCCACAGTAAAATTTGGTGGAGGTTCCATCATGCTTTGGGGCTGTGTGGTCAATGCCGGCACTGGGAATCTTGTTAAAGTTGAGGGACGCATGGATTCCACTCAGTATCAGCAGATTCTTGGCAATAGTGTTCAAGAATCAGTGATAAAGTTGAAGTTACGCAGTGGATGGATCTTTCAGCAAGACAATGATCCAAAACACCGCTCCAAATCTACTCAGGCATTCATGCAGAGGAACAATTACAATGTTCTGGAATGGCCATCCCAGTCCCCAGACCTGAATATCATTGAACATCTGTGGGATCATTTGAAGAGGCTGTCCATGCTCGGCGACCATCAAACTTAACTGAACTGGAATTGTTTTGTAAAGAGGAATGGTCAAAAATACCTTCATCCAGGATCCAGGAACTCATTAAAAGCTACAGGAAGCGACTAGAGGCTGTTATTTTTGCAAAAGGAGGATCTACTAAATATTAATGTCATTTTTCTGGTGAGGTGCCCATACTTATGCACCTGTCAAATTTTGTTTGAATGCAGATTGCACATTTTCTGTTAGTACAATAAACCTCATTTCAAGGCAGAAACATTACTGTGTCCAACAGTTATTACATATATCAAACTGAAATAGCTGTTGCAAAAACACCAATTTTTATAAAACATTAAGCTTAAGATTAATAGGGGTGCCCAAACTTTTTCATATGACTGTATATCTAACCCAAGTGTTTTCTTAGCTCTAATGAGTGACAGAAGAACAGCACATAATATTTGTATGAGTGTGTGTTGTATTCCAACCTAAAACATTTATCACCCCACACTGTGGGTAGAACATAAATATTTTAGGCTCGATTCCCCCTTAAACAGTTTTGCCTGTATATAGCATACCACGCAGAAAACACACACTGATAATGTTTTTGGAGCAGCATCTTGTGGATCATTCAGTTCTATTCTTTTAAACACTCTAGGGCCCTAATTCATCAAGATTGGCGTTGTTCACACAGGTCTTGGTGGGGAGTCAGTGCTCGAGTAGGACGCTCCTACTTCATGAAGAGGTGCATTTGGAAAGGGACATGCGCCTCGCCACTAATCTAACGCCAGTAAAGGACAAAGGACTGGAGTAAGATTTGCGGCATAAGGAATGCTGCCACTTATCATGAATTTGACGAGCAGGGCTTGTCACATCCCTGTCCCACCCCAGCACCACCCACTTTGTTAGAGCTGGGCAAAAATGGTATGAGACCAACAATGTGAGGCTGCACTTAAATTTTGTGACTCTTCAAAGTTTTTTTGGCCAAAATTCTGAATAAAAGCCTTGATGAATCAGGCCCTAGGTGCGTATTTTCTTCGTTACAGTAGCTTAAAGATTAACATGTTACCTCTCAAAAATATATACTTAAAAAGGAACTGTCACCATATATCACTACACACACTGCATACATTAATAAATAGATGGAGGGAATAGGTACTACTCTGGAAATCTATTGAAAAATGGTTGCATAATCTCTATAAGGCTTTATTCACACATCAGTATTTTTGATCAGTATTTCATCAGGATGTCTCCAAGCACAGAGCAGGTTTCAATCTTTCAATGTATTATTTTTCTCTGTAAGTCCCACTCCTGGTTTTGGCCTACCAACACTGATGCAAATACTGACCAAATACTAATGTGTGAATGAGGCCTTAATTGCATAGTTGATTGTGGCACGAGACTGAAAGCACTTGCAAGATAATTCCCTTCTACCTAAACCTTTGACGTTTGTTGTTTATGACAAAAAAACAGACCATCCCTTAATAGTGCGTTGGATCTGAACTCCATCCATTTTTGGTCTGTGTACCATCCGTGTGGCATCAGTTTTTTTTTCGTATGCAAAAAAAAAAAAATTCAATGGATCCATTCACTAGAATGGGCAAGTTTGAACCATAAATGTAATCACAAATGCATGTCTTGTCATTTTGTTTTGTGTTTTTTTTTTTTTTGTATACAAAAAAAAACTTTAATGTGAGCATGCATATAAACTATAATGAGTATGGGTGCTATCTGTGATAAAAAAAAAATATGGATGCGTGAATGGGACCATAGACAACTTGACAACTCCTTAGTGTCCTCGCTGCTGCTGGAATCTCACACTGTTCAGTACAAGCTGCAGCTGTCAGTCAGGCTGAGTGGAGACAGTATACTCTTGGAGTCATGAACTCTCTCACTCTATATCAGGACTCTTAAGCCCCCGTCTCACATAGCGAGATCGCTTCTGTGTCACGGTTTTGGTGACGCAACAGCGACCTCACCAGCGATGTCGCTATGTGTGACTCTTTGCAGCGATCAGGCCCCTGCTGTGAGGTCCCTGATCGCTGCAAAGTGTCCTGGACCATTTTTTGGTCGTTGCTCTCCCGCTGGTCAGCACACATCGCTGTGTGTGACCAGCGGGAGCAGCAATCAGGCTGGTAACCATGATAAACATCGGGTTACTAGGGGCACACGCGCACTTAGTAACCCATTGTTTATCATGGTTACGAGCCTGCTAAAGTGAGTGGTAACGTCCCGCTCACTGTAGCAGAGTGGTAGCCATGATAAACAGCGGGTTACTAGGTGCGCGTGTGCCCCTAGTAACCCGATGCTTACCATAGTTACCAGCCTGCTCCTGCTTCAGCAGGCTGGTAACCAGGAGCAGGACATCGTGGAAAGATTCTTTCCACGATGTCGCTGCTCCCCTGATCGTTGGTGAGCCTGCCTGTTTGACAGCTCACCAGTGACCACATAGCGACGCAGCAACGATCTCTGACAGGTCGTATCGTTGTCGGGATCGTTGCAGCGTCGCTAAGTGTGACGGGGCCTTTAGAATGCTCGTTATAATATCTGGATTATATAGCCATTCTCACATGGATTTTCAGAGTAATTACACCAATCTCATTAGATCTAAGTCATCTAATCCAGTGAAATCTGGGGACAACCACGTTAACATGATGATTATACTTTATGCATTTTATTTAAGGTATGATGGGGAAATGAAATACTGTATATAAAACTTTTCTTCTAGGTCTTTATATTTAGCGAACAGTATATCATATGAAGCTGATTAGGAATGAACAGATCAAGCAAAATTCGAATTCGCCTGTTTCTGCAGTTTTCCCGGGAAATTCGATTAATGGAGAACTTATTTTCTGTGAATTTAATGTCCCTTATTATTCTCTGGGATTGCTCCATTCTCCAGAGCATAATAAACGTAATATGTAAAAATGAATATAAATCCTTATACTCATGTCACCGTTCACCTCTCCTGCCCCTCCGCTCCTCACTACCACTCGTCTGGTCTTTGTTTCATCTTCGGATAAGCGTCGGCAGCACGGGTATCCCTGGCCTCTGTAGGGTAGGCCAAGGCTTCCGGGATTGCTCTGGGCATGCGCGCTTGGTGATGTCATACGTCTCGGTGAAACCTTTGCGGGCACATGCCTAGCAAGCCCGGAAGTCTCAGCCTAGCGACTGAGGCTGGAAGATTTAATCACTGCCAACACAGATCTGAAGATGCGATGGGGACCAGACGGGTGGTGGTGAGGGGCCAGAGAGGTGATTATAAGAGTTTATTTTTATTCTTTAGCATTTTGATGTCTTTTTACTGAATCTGCACACAAGCAAATTGCAAAAAAAATCTTAATTTTGGCAATTTTTTTTGTAAAATTCAAGTAGCGTCCAATCACACTCGCTTTTATTCACTCATCTCTAAAAAATAATGTAAACCAGATTTCTGGAGTGCACAGTCCATAAGGTGAGCTCTGTGCCATAACAAACAATTTTTCTTGACTGCAATGGACCAGATTGAGTAATCAGTAAAGATGACATAAAAATGTTCTCGTAATAGAATCCACAACCATCATAGTTAGGAGTTCATTTTATTCAGGATGAAACCTTTCTCTCCGCCTCGTCTGAATGCTGCCTTATATCCACATGTCTACATGGCTGCTGTGTTCCTTGTTTGGCTCCGGTCGTCAAATTGTACAATATTTTTTTGTGGCATTCGGGATCGTAGTAAACTAACTTTTTAAAAGCTTAAAAGGGTTTTCCTGAACTTCACTATTAATGACATGCCCTCAGCATATGCCATCACTATCAGATCTCTAGGGTCCATCCATATGCCGTCCCACTAATCAACTGATTGAAGGGGGCATGATATTGTTTTTTTTATATATAATATGTATATATATATATATATATATATATATATATATGTATATATATATATATATATTATATTGATGGATTATCTGAAGATTATCAATGTCAAACTCTCAGAAAGCCCTTTTTAATTATGGCAGCATATTCTGGTGACGGATCTGCTTTAACCATAATTATGGCTATGGCCAGTAACCACTCAACTGTTTGATACTTTGATGCGGGGAGCAGAGTTATCCTATGATGATATGATTGCTTTATGATCCCCTTGGTAAGGTTGGCCCTGTGGTACCTGCATTAAGGCTTGTGCTATGTGGAAAGCTTAGAGAGCAGTGTTAGCGGACTATGAGAATGGTACTATGGGCACTGGGGATAAGTGCCATCATGGTGGTTTTGGTTTGATGTGACTTCTGCATATTTGTCAATCCACAGCTCATCCCCCATTACACTTTTTTTTTTTTTACATGGCCATATCACTTTTTTTACCTAATACTATAAGACAGCGTCCTCCGACTCCAGTCCTCAAGAGCCACCCGAGCCAGCCATGATCATGTTTTCAGGATTTCCATAGTATTGCCCAGGTGATAAAATTATCTATTAACTATCTGAAAACATGATGTGTTGGTGGCTCTTTAGGACTGGAGTTGAGGAACACTGCTCTAAAGGATCATCTTGTCTAAAAAAAATTAAATTAATTGATTTACACATGAGGACTTTTTTGCTTTTTATATATATATTTTTTCTCTTTGTGTGTCCTGTGCATATTAGATCCAGAACACAATGTACGTGTGAGATAAAGTAGTAGTTTCACATATTATGAGGTCTTTGAATGACTTATTTTAAGCTTGACTATTGGACATTGGATGGCTTCATTGTTATATTTTCCCTGTTATCTATATTTGCGCCTTCTCCATGTTCCAGGGTCACATTCATAATGTCAAACCATATCGGGCCAAATGCCTTCATGTTAATTTAGAGAAATATCAGGGCTTAGCCGCACAGACCATGACAATGAGATTGGTGGCCTGTCCTTTGTCATTCTCAGATATACTATAGATGTGGCCAGTGCATCGTAAGCTGATCTGTCAAACTAAACAAACAACTCACATTGTTAACATTTCCTAAATCTTGCATTAATAAAACCAGAGTAAGTCTGTGAAACCACAGGAGATTTCCTCTTTCTCACAGCAATGATGGATTGGATTCCTTCAAGGCTGAGTAATGAAATTGCCTCAACTATTGAAACGAAACATTTTGTTTTCTTTTTGCTTTCTTCTCAGCACAAACAGGAGTTACCCTTTACAATGACACCAAAAAATAACATTTACTTGACATTTTTTATTCCTGATGTTAACATTTACTTAGTTTTTTTTATAATTAGCCCTTTAATTAATTTTCCGCTGTTCTCATTGATCATTTTGATTTGATGTAAAAGGTGAATATTCAGACCATCAGATTTTTAATGATTCTAATCATTTTATGAAAAATTGATTTGCATGAAACCACAATAAAAATTGTGTCTTTTTCTAGACTATTATATATGAAAATGAAGAACTCCCTAAGATATTTCTGGATTTTCTGAATGTCCGCCATCTGCCATCTTTGCCAAAAGCTGAAAGTTGCGGGTACAGTATTCTATTTTACTCTTTTTTACATTCACTTTGTGGAGACATTAAAATGAACGCAGATGGAAGCAATTAGTACAGCAATAAATCATATTCCACATGTCAGTTTGAAAAGTCCCTTTAAACAAAAAAAAATGTAAGCGGTATGTAGGTGATTGGTAGCTATGGGCATCTCTTCCGCTCTTGCCTAGTACTGGTCGTAATAAACCCTATAATATGTAATATTTTCCATCCTATTATGTTGCTATGACCATGTCTTCACCTACCTGTTGGTACATTTCTACATTTGGCATCCACCATCACGTGAGCACAATCCCATCACAGAGGACGAGTGTTTAAGATAGAGACCACCAGTTGTGCATTAGGCATGATGAAGAACTTTATAGTTTAAAACTCGTCACCTATTGGGACACAAGGTGGTGTGCTGCCTTTGTAACTAAATAAAGGTGAAGTTTCCTCCTGCCCCCGTATGAACTTTATCTTCCTTGTGACAATATCAAGTCACAAAGAAGATAAAGTACTTTGACATTGATGGCCTATCGTTAAAGGGGTTGAGACTACTTTTTTTTTTTTTCTTATGGGCCTAAGAACTACAGGCAGGTAGTTGCTAATTATCTGCCTGTTGTGCCCTGCACCGATCTCTGACCGCACGGACCGGTCACAGACCGCTTCTGCGCCTTCCGGTGACGTCATGTTGACAGAGGAGCTGCTTCACTTCCGCTCCTCTATTGATGGGATGTGACTGACGATGTCATACCGATAGGCATCAGGGAGCTAGCTGTCAAACTGCAGAGAGGCGGCTGTCAATCAGCATGATGTCGGCAGTCACGCCCCGTAGACAGAACAGCACAGAAGAGGAAGCAGCTGCTCTGTGGACATGAAGCAGCAGAATGTCTGTGATTGCTCTGAGCCGGCGCTGGGCAGGACAGCCAGATAGTTAGCAAATGTAAATGGCTGTCAGCCGAATGATGGTTTGGTCGGAAGCCATCTCGGTTGTCTCTCAAATACACAAGAGTGCTCCTGTTTTCTATGAGAGAGCCATCACCAGACATGTTTGGTGGTGGCTTAGTTCCAGGAGAACAATGTGTTCGAAGTGCCCAGATTGAATATGCCCGATGGACATGTCCTCCAACAATTCATCGATGTAATGCACACGCCCGGGCGGAGTGGCGTGTGCATGTATATGTAGTGATTCCACTGGACCGTGCCGGAGAGTGAATGCCTGGAGGGGCGTAACTAAGTATCCACCCACATCCGACCAGGGTCGCACGACTGCATACGACGCCAGTGCTCCAAGGAGGAACCGAGCAGAGGGACCAGGTGCTACTCCAGGACAGACCCCGGACACGGCTGTTGACCCACACAGGGGAATACAGGAACAGGCAGGTTAGGCTGGCACACAGACTGCTGGGTATAGGCAGACACGGCTGGTATGCAGACTGGCGGATGCTGGTAAGCACGACTGGTATGCAGGCAGGGAGGTACTGGCAGGTACGACAGGTTGGAGCACCGAGTGGATAGGACCCAGTACAGACTGGGACTCAGGAACAGAACCGCAGATGCGGTGGACAAACAGCAGAGTGAGGCCGCCCAGAGCGGCGAGCAAGAGCAGAACAAGACGAGACCGCGAGCGGTGAGCGAGAGAAGAGCAGGACAAGGCCGCCTGGAGCGGTGAGCGAGAGAGGAGCAGGACGAGACTGCCGAAGCAGCGAGCAAAGGGTCAGAGCAGAGCGAGACTGCCGGAGCAGCGAGCAAAAGGTCAGAGCAGAACGAGACCGCAGACTCGGTAGACAGGGCTGAGCAGAGCAGAACCGCAGACGCGGTGGACAAGGCTGAGCAGAGCAGAACCGCAGACGCGGTGGACAAGGCTGAGCAGAGCAAAACCGCAGACGCGGTGGACAAGGCTGGGCAGAGCAGAATCGCAGACGCGTTAGACAAGGCTGAGCAGAGCAAAACCGCAGACGCGGTAGACAAGGCTGAGCAGAGCAGAACCGCAGACGCGGTGGACAAGGCTGAGCAGAGCAGAACCGCAGACGCGGTGGACAAGGCTGAGCAGAGCAAAACCGCAGACGCGGTAGACAAGGCTGAGCAGAGTGAAACCGCAGACGCGGTGGACAAGGCTGAGATAAATCGCCGAAGAGGTAAACAAAGACAAAGCAAAGGGGACAGGGCTCTGTTCACACGGAACAGAAAGAAAGGCAGAACCAGATACACACTAGATACTTGCAAAGAAGTAGCGAGAGGACTCCAACTCACAAACTGAAGTACAGCGACAACGAGAAGGAGTTAGGTCCAGGTTCAGACACTACAGAAACAGGGAGCAAACGGACATAAAGGCAAAACAGATAAGAAACTAGGAGACAGTTCAGACAAGAACAGTTACTGCAACAAAATGCAGGAACGAGCCTAGGTAAAGCCAAGTGCTGGTTCAGACACTGGAGAAAGAGGGAACAAACGGACATAAAGACAAAACAGGTAGGAAGCTAGGAGACAGTTCAGACAGGAACTGTACTGAAACAAATACAGGAACGAGTCTGGGTATGCGGCCCCCAGAGGGCGAGACGAACAGGCTAGGAGCGTGTGCAGACAGGCCTGGAAATACAGCCTCAGGAAGGAATACAGACAGCTGGCTAGAGGGCACAGACAGGACACAGTTCAGACACGGGAACTGATACCGATAGGCAGGAAACATAGACGGGACCTGGCATGTCAGCGACCAGAATCCAACTGACAGAACACAATGCTCAGGCATGGATTCCAGGGAGGAGCTGGGTTAAATACCAGGTGACAGACAGCAATAGGCTGAGGACGCACAAGGGGTGTGCCTGTAGCAGCTACAAGAAGCAGGAAGTGATCGGGCGCCGCCCTTAAGCAGCAGAAACAGAGGCAAACAGACAGCATGGAGGGAAGCCAGGCTAGCAGACTGGACTGGAGATCAAGTGCGCGCTCTTGCACAGTGGGAGATGGACCACTATGCAAGGACGCCGCCAGGTATGTTACAATCGATATCGGCAGGTTCAGCTGACATTAATCTAATGTGTATGGGGGGCTTTAAGATGTTGGCCTAAGTTGTGACTCTTCTGTCTTTCAGCTCCATTGAGGACATTGAATCAGAAGAAACAAGGTAGGAAGATTATATTTCCTGCACACTTGTATACGTTTCTCCACAAAGCCATATATGCTAGTGGGATGAATTATTAAAAAAGATGACTGACTAGTAAATCAGCCACAGTTTTGTTAAACACAGGTCAGTAATTTCTGGTCACCGACATACAGTACATCAGTCAAAGCAGAAGAACGAGTTCTCTGAGGGCCACCACCACCTAGTGTAGAAGTCTGCATTGCAGTGTCCTATAGTAGCTGGATGGGAGCACCAGTGTGCAAGGAAAACACTAAGGAGCTGCGGAGCTCAATTAGCGCCATGGCCTTTCATTTTGAGATTTCATAGTCTGAAGCATCAGATTACCCCAATGATGTTGCATATCATAGCAACATGCCATCACCAATTGTAGTAGGAAAACCCCTTAAGGTGAAAGTTCATTTAAAGTGTGGGATTGAGATCAAATATATAGGTACAATCTCTGTCTTGAGAGTATGTATAGTCTGATTTCTTTGAAATGCGGAAACTTTCAGTGTGTAGACGACGCCTTGTACATAGAGGGGTTCTCGAATTACTTCAGTGTTTACAGTCTGCTAAGTAGCCTCCATTTACTGCAGTCAGAATATCTTGGGAAGGACCATTATGAAGACCGAAGCGTCATCTATACACTGTCTGTGATCTGCTGTAGATGAAATGAAAGAAGTTGTTCACTACTTGGACAACCCCTTCTCATACCCATGTTTGGCCACGATAAAATAAAACACTTATACTCGCCTCCCGTGCAGACACCGTTTCATCGGTGTCGGCACTCGCGTTCCCATGGCTTTTGTGCGGTTATGACACGTGAGCCCTGTACCCAATCACCGATGTTGTCACTGTCCTCGCCTTCAGATATATATGTAATCAAGAGGATGTAAGCGCCAGTCTCAGCTCCCACTTCCCCTCAATTACTCATACGTCCGAAAGGGCCAAACATGGGGAATGAGGAGCTGATCAAGTAGTGGACAACCCCTTTACACTGTGTGCAGAATTATTAGGCAAGTTGTATTTTAGAGGATTATTTTTATTATTGATCAACAACTATGTTCTCAATCAAACCAAAATACTCATAAATATCCAAGCTTAATATTTTTGGAAGTTGGAGTGGGGTTTTTTAGATTTGGCTTTCTTAGGAGGATATCTGTTTGTGCAGGTAACTATTACTGTGCAGAATTATTAGGCAACTTAATAAAAACCAAATATAATCCCATCTCACTTGTTCATTCTCACCAGGTAAACCAATATCAGTGCACAAAATTTAGAAATAAACATTTCTGGCATGCAAAAAGAAAAACAAAAAAAATTAGTGATCAATATAGCCACCTTTCTTTATGATGACACTCAACAGCCTTCCATCCATAGATTCTGTCAGTTGCTTGATCTGTTTTCGATCAACATTGCGTGCAACAGCCACCACAGCCTCCCAGACACTGTTCCGAGAGGTGTACTGTTTTCCCTCCCTGTAGATCTCACATTTTATGATGGACCACAGGTTCTCTATGGGGTTCAGATCAGGTGAACAAGGGGGCCATGTCATTATTTTTTCTTCTTTTAGACCTTTACTGGCCAGCCACGCTGTGGAGTAGTTGGATGCATGTGATGGAGCGTTGTCCTGCATGAAAATCATGTTTTTCTTGAACGATTCCAAATTCTTCCTGTACCACTGTTTGAAGAAGTTGTCTTCCAGAAACTAGCAGTAGGTTTGGGAGTTGAGCTTCACTCCATCCTCAACCCGAAAAGGTCCCACAAGTTCATCTTTGATGATACCAGCCCATACCAGTACCCCACCTCCACCTTGCTGGCGTCTGAGTCGGAGTGGAGCTCTCTTCCCTTTACTGATCGAGCCTCTGGCCCATCCATCTGGTCCATCAAGAGTCACTCTCATTTCATCAGTCCATAAAACCTTTGAAAAATCAGTCTTAAGATATTTATTGGCCCATTCTTGACGTTTTATCTTATGTTTCTTGTTCAAAGGTGGTCGTTTTTCAGCCTTTCTTACCTTAGCCATGTTCCTGAGTATTGCACACCTTGAGCTTTTTGATACTCAAGTAACGTTGCAGCTCTGAAATATGGCAAAACTGGTGGTGAATGGCATCTTGGCAGCTTCACGCTTGATTTTCCTCAATTCATGGGCAGTTATTTTGCGCCTTTTTTGGCCAACACGCTTCTTGCGACCCTGTTGGCTATTTGCCATGAAATGCTTGATTGTTTGGTGATCAGGCTTCAAAAGTTTGGAAATTTCAAGACTGCTGCATCCCTCTGCAAGACATCTCACAATTTTGGACTTTTCAGAGCCCGTCAAATCTCTCTTCTGACCCATTTTGCCAAGGAAAGGAAGTTGCCTAATAATTAAGCACACCTTATATAGGGTGTTGATGTCAGTAGTCAACACCCCTCCTCATTACAGAGATGCACATCACCAGATTTACTTAATTGGTAGTTGGCTTTCAAGCCTATGCAGCTTGGAGTAGGACAACATGTATAAAAAGTATCGAAGTGATCAAAATACTCATTTGCCTAATAATTCTGCACACAGTGTAAGTATTGAGTGCTATTTTATCAGTTCAGTACATGTGAGATCTACACAGCTGAGAATATGCCCATATACAATCTTTTAGTAGATGGTGACGGATGGGGTGTGTAGATGTATAGGTAGGTATGAATGTATAAAATGAAACCTAATAATCACATAAGTACGCCATTATAATAGTATTCTAACTATGAATACACAGAACATAGAGAATACATCATGGTCACATCACGGCGCCTGCAGTTTTTCACTTTAGAGCTGCCCATGTGAGAACGGTGAATATCACCGCACTGCGGTCTCCACTCATCATCCTATTGAAACTAGTTTGTTGTATTTTCTGCTTACCATTTGTGATGCTGATACTTGTGTTTTTGACCTTTCCAGCAAACTGTCCCACCAGCCTGTGCTGCTATTCCTGAGGGATCCATACGTCTTGCCTAAAGCCAACGGTAATCAAACCCGTCATGTGTTAATGGCTGTTTACTGATCACTCCCAGCACCACAAATTATTACTAAAAGTACACTGCCCTTGTCACATTTCATAGCGAAGAGCAACGGCGTCAGAGGAAATGGCTACATGTATCACATGAAATTGTGGCTTTATCATAATGATACATATAATAAAAATATCTACAGTGATAATATGCAGTTAGTTGTACTATGGGGGTGATATGTGTGTGTGTTTGTGTGTGTATATGTATGTATGTGTGTATATATATATAATTTTATTTTTATATATATATATATATATATATATATATATGTGTATATACACACTCACACACAGGTGCTTCTCACGAAATTACATACAAAAAGTGAAACTCGTATATTATATAGAGTCGTTACAAACAGAGTGATCCATTTCACGTGTTTATTTCTGTTAATGATGATTATGGCTTACAGTCAATGAAAACACAAAAGTCATTATCTCAGTAAATTTAATAAAAAACACCTGCAAAGGCTTCCTAAGCGTTTAAAAAGGTCCCTTAGTCGGTTTCAGTAGGCTCCACAATCATGGGGAAGACTGAAGACTGCTGACTTGACAGATGTCCAAAAGGCAGTCATTGACACACTCCACAAGCAGGGTAAGCCACAGAAGGTCATTGCGAATGAATCCCATAATCATCAACATTAACAGAAATAAACACTTGAAATAGATCACTCTGTAATGACTATACAGTTAGGTCCATATATATTTGGACAGAGACAACGTTTTTCTAATTTTGGTTCCAGACATTACCACAATGAATTTTAAACAAAACAATTCAGATGCAGTTGAAGTTCAGACTTTCAGCTTTCATTTGAGGGTATCCACATTAAAATTGGATGAAGGGTTTAGGAGTTTCAGCTCCTTAACATGTGCCACCCTGTTTTTAAAGGGACCAAAAGTAATTGGACAATTGACTCCAAGGCTATTTCATGTACAGGTGTGGGCAATCCCTTCGTTATGTCATTCTCAATTAAGCAGATAAAAGTCCTGTAGTTGATTTGAGGTGTGGTGCTTGCATTTGGAAGGTTTTGCTGTGAAGTAAACATGCGGTCAAAGGAGCTCTCCATGCAGGTGAAACAAGCCATACTTAAGCTGCAAAAACAGAAAAAACGCATCCGAGAAATTGCTACAATAATAGGAGTGGCAAAATCTACAGTTTGGTACATCCTGAGAAAGAAAGAAAGCACTGGTGAACTCATCAATGCAAAAAGACCTGGGTGCCCACGGAAGACAACAGTGGTGGATGATCGCAGAATAATCTCCATGGTGAAGAGAAACCCCTTCACAGCAGCCAACCGAGTGAACAACACTCTCCAGGAGGCAGGCGTCTCAATATCCAAATCTACCATTGTAACATCACTGGCGGCGTGCTTGCATAGTGTACCACCTCCCACCATGCAAGACCGCAATCTTACCCATAAGTCCAGCCTGCAAACCTTGCTCCAGTTCATGCTGTGTGCATGTCTCTTACCTGACTGCTTAGGGCGGCAGCCCGGTTACTTCCTGATTCTTATAGCTGCTGTGGGCGCACCCCTAATGCGTCTCCAGCCTATTGCTGTGAGTCACTGGATATTTAAACCCCCTCCACCCAGAAGGAGGGGCCTGAGCAACACTAACTGTCAGTGTGCTCCTTGCCTCTGAGTTGCCAGGTCTTGTCCTGTATCTTGTCTGTTTCTACCACCCTGGGGGCTGCTTACCCAGGCCTGTTATCTCTGACTTCTAGTCCATTTCCGCCACCCTGGGGGCTGTATACCCAGGCTCGTTCCTGTATCTCATTGCAGTATCAGTTCCTGTCTGAACTGTCTCCTTGCCTGTTACCTGTTTGTCTCTATGTCCGTACTCTCCCTTTTCCTGCAGTGTCTGAACCTGCACCTAACTCCAACTTGTTGTCTCTGTACTTTTGTTTGTGAGTTTTGTGTCCACTCGCTACCTCATTGTAAGTACCTTGTGTGTATCTGGTTCTGCTTGTCCCTTTTCCCTTCCTCCGTATCTACCTCCTGTGTTCTAGCCATCTTCCTGTATTTTCCTATCTTTTCCATGTGAACAGAGCCCTGTCCTCTCTGCCTGCTACGTCAGCCCTCGCTCTGCTCTGCTTGCTCACCGCGCCGGCGGTTTCGCTCTGCTCTGCCTTGTCCACCGCACCTGTGGTTTCGCTCTGCTCTGCCTTGTCCACTGCTCCGGCGGTTTCACTCTGCTCTGCCTTGTCCACCGCTCTTTCGGTTTTGCTCTGCTCTGCCTTGTCCACCGCACCTGCGGTTCCGCTCTGCTCTGTCTTGTCTTCCGCTCCGGCGGTTTCGCTTTACTCTGCTTGTCTACCGCATCTGCGGCTCTGTTCCTGTCTCCCAGTCTGCACTGGACCCTATCCAGCCTGCTCTCCAACCTGCTAGTACCTACCTGTCAGCACTCCAGCCGTGCTTGCCAGTATCTCCCTGTCTGCACTCCAGCCGTGCTTGCCAGTACCCACCTGTCTGCATACCAGCTGTGCTTGTCAGTACCCACCTGTCTGCATACCAGCCATGCTTGCCAGTACCCACCTGTCTGTATACCAGCCGTGCTTACCAGCACCCACCTGTCTGCATACCAGCCGTGCCTGCCAATACCCACCTGTCTGTATGCCAGTCTAACCTGCCTGTTCCTGCATTCCTGTGTGGGTCAACAGCTGTGACCGGGGTCTGACCTGGAGTAGCACCTGGTCCTTCTGCTCGGTTCCTCCTTGGTTCACGGAGTCGGCTGAGCCGCAGTGCGACCTTGGTCGGATCGGGTTGATACTTAGTTGCGCCCCTCCAGGCACTCCTCGGTTCATGGTACAGTGGGATCACTAATCACGCTCACGCCAGTCAGTCTGGGCGTGAGCGTAACAACCATAAAGAGAAGACTGCATGAAAGTAAATACAGAGGGTTCACTGCACGGTGCAAGCCACTCATAAGCATCAAGAATAAAAAGGCTAGACTGGACTTTGCTAAAAAAACATCTAAAAAAGCCAGCACAGTTCTGGAAGAACATTCTTTGGACAGATGAAACCAAGATCAACCTCTACCAGAATGATGGAAAGAGAAAAGTATGGCGAAGGCGTGGTACAGCTCATGATCCAAAGCATACCACATCATCCGTAAAACACGGCGGAGGCAGTGTGATGGCTTGGCCATGCATGGCTGCCAGTGGCACTGGGTCACTAGTGTTTATTGATGATGTGACACAGGACAGAAGCAGCCGAATGAATTCTGATGTATTCAGAGCCATACTGTGTGCTCAGATGCAGCCAAACTGATTGGTCGTCGTTTCATACTACAGATGGACAATGACCCAAAACATAAAGCAAAGCAAATTAAAGTTTATTAAAGCAAAGAAGTGGAATATTCTTGAATGGCCAAGTCAGTCACCTGATCTCAACCCAATTGAGCATGCATTTCACTTGTTATAGACTAAACTTCAGACAGAAAGGCCCACAAACAAACAGCAACTGAAAACCACCGCAGTGAAGGCCTGGCACAGCATCAAAAAGGAGGAAATAGCGTCTGGTGATGTCCATGAGGTCAAGATTTCAGGCAGTCATTGCCAACAAAGGGTTTTCAACCAAGTACTAGAAATGAACATTTTATTTACAATTATTTAATCTGTCCAATTACTTTTGGTCCCTTTAAAAACAGGGTGGCACATGTTAAGGAGCTGAAACTCCTAAACCCTTCATCCAATTTTAATGTGGATACCCTCAAATGAAAGCTGAAAGTCTGAACTTCAACTGCATCTGAATTGTTTTGTTTAAAATTCATTGTGGTAATGTCTAGAACCAAAATTAGAAAAATGTTGTCTCTGTCCAAATATATATGGACCTAACTGTATATTATATTATACTATTGTGTTTCACTTTTTGTATTGAAGAACTGAAATAAATTAACTTTTTGATGATATTCTAATTTTGTGAGAAGCACCTGTCTATATAGATAGATAAATATTATATATAGTGTACATATATAGTAAAATATATTTGGCATGTCTGTATTTGTATAAGCAGTATAATCTGATGTCAGACCTAGACGATTATATAACGATGAGGGGTGTTACACATAGTTGCACGAAATATTGAGCGAGCCCCTTCTTTGTGGTTTTGCATTGATTACTAATACAGTTATAGATGACACAATCCAACTGAACTAATAACACAAACTGCTTTGCCATTCATGTCTTGGGCACATTAAGTAACCATCCACTATGCAGGAAGAAAAAGTAAGTGACCCTCTGAGTTAATAACTTCTCCAAAAGCTAATGGCAAAAATATGTTTCAATTATGTAGGATTATGACATTGTTTGGTTTTATGTGTGCTTTGTTGTTAAGTTAAGGCACACAAACCCTAGTAGGTTCTTCTCAAATAAGATGGGTTAGTGTATATGATGGATGACTCAAGGCCGACAAATTTTGGAAGACCTCAGATAATGTATTAGAGATGCATGAAGATAGAAAAAAGCTATAAATTAATTGATAAAGACGAGGTGTCCATCAGTCTACAGTTAGGTATATTGTTTGAAAATGGAAAAAGAGTAGGACTGTTGCATCTCTCCCTAGGAGTGGGCATCCTATTAAAGGGAACTCATCTCTTCCGAAAACGCGATTTAAAAGCAGATCTAGGGGTAATCTGCAGGTAAATATTCTGTAACTCCCGTGTAGCCAGCTTATTGGTGCAACTGCTTCAGAAAGAAAATGAAGTTTTATTCTCCCTGAAGACACTTTCTTCCAGTAATCAGGGCAGTGCAGGAGCTGTTTTATTTACCGATGACTATACTGTGAACGTTCTGTAATCAGTCCTCAGCACTTTGATTGACAGCCCGCTCTACACACACGCACTGCACACATACAGTGTCGGCAAAAAAAATCTTTACACTTGCGCAGCAAAAAAAAACTTTACGTATAAAATCCACATCATAATTACACTTTTTAAAAGTGTAAACAATGGGGGAGATAATAAAAAACTGCCTAATATTAAAGCTGGCTTTGTTGCAAATATCAACCAATCAACGCTCAGTTTTCACTTCTCTGGTAAAGCGAAAGCTGCACTCTGATTGGTTGTTATGTGCAGCTCAGCCAGTTTTGCTATTAGGCAGTCTTTTATTATCTCCCTCAGTTTTATATTATCTCCCACAATGGGTCGAAAGAAGCTTAAAATGAAAGAGAAATCCCTTGCCTTGACTCTGCTCGAGAAGGGGGATTCGGTGATTGCTGTAGCTAGAGATCTGGGAGTGTCAAGAGAAGCAATTTATCAACTGAAGCGGTTGGCGGCATCATTGCCTCCTGGGATGGTACCGCAGAGGAAGTCAGGCTCTGGCGCACCTAAGAAGACTTCACCAAGTACTGATAAGCTTCTGAAGCGTGAAGTGATGTCACATCCTTCTATAACTGCCGTTGAAATAAAAAACACGTACCCTATGCTCCTCCAGAACATCACAACTAGAACAATTCGTCACCGCCTGCAGAAGGACCTGGGTCTACCAAGTTGCTGTGCCGCAAAGAAGCCCGTGCTCACAGCAGCAATGAAGAAGAAAAGGCTTGCCTTTTGTAAGAAATATCAAGATTGGACATCTGAAGAGTGGAAGAAAGTGATGTTTAGTGATGAGAGCACTTTCAGGCTGGTCAGGGGAGGCTCAAAGGTTGTGTGTCGTCCGAGTACAGTGTCACGGTATGACCCAAAATATACAGTTAAGACTGTTAAACACCCTGACAGTGTGATCATGTGGGGTGCATTCAGTGGAAGCATGGGCAGGGCAGGTTTGTACTTCCTTCCCAAGATTGTAACTATGAAAGAAAGCGATTATATTACTGTTTTGGAAGAACACATGCTTACTTTTTGGGTCATACATCAGTGTCATTACTTTATGCATGATAGAGCCCCTGTCCACAAAGCCAAGGCCGTGAGAAAGTTTCTCAGTGACCATAACATTAACATTTTAGAGTGGCCAAGTAATTCCCCTGACCTTAACCCCATAGAAAATGCCTGGAATTTAATGAAAAACAAGGTTCAAGAGACACGACCCAGCAACATCAACTGTCTAAAGGAGGTGCTGAAGACACTGTGGGTAAACATGGACTCCACCTACTTAGTCAGCCTTGATGAATCCATGCCAAAACTACTGCAGATGGTGATCAAATGTAAGGGTGACATGACAAAATACTAATTGTAATAAAATATCCACAATAAAACACTTGAATCCACTTGAATATTAAGATTTTGTGGTTTCATTGAACTTGTAAAGATTTTTTTTGCTGGCACTGTACACTGCAGAGCTAGAGATCAACCTTACAGCTGCGGAGTTCTAACCGCACACTCACTGTATCGTGAGCAGTGACTGTTGCTATTCCCTGCATCTCTCCAATGACTGTAGCCGCTGCTCCAGTAAGTCGGCTGCACAGGATTTATCTATTTATCTGCAGATTAACCCTATATCTTAAGGTAAATAGCATTTCTAAACTTGACCGGTTCCTTTTAAGATCACTCTCCAAGCACAGTGGGCAATCGTGAAAGAGGTGATGGATAACCCAGAGCTAACCGCAAGACCCCAAAACTCTACCGATTGCAAAACTCTGTTTATGTGTCCACTATTATAAAAACAATGAACAAGATTGGTGTTCATGATAGGACAAAAGGAAGCCACTACAGTCCACCATAAAGTTTTGGGGTTAATCTCCAGTTTGTCCAAGTCTGCCTGGCTGTGCCAATTGCTTCTGAACAAATATTCAATGGACAGATGAGATAAAACATGTAACGTATTAACATGTATGTATAATGCTATGTTTAGAAGAAAAAGAACACTCCAAAACCTCATCCCAACTGTGAAGCATGATGGAGGGAGCACCATGGATTGGGGTTGCCTTGCTGCCTCAGGGCCTGGAAACCCTGTGACTATTTAGAGAGCAATGAATTCTAAGGTGCATCAGAACCTATTACAGGAGTTTGTAAGGCAGTAGTCCATGACCCTACATTGAAGAGATTTTGGGTGATCCAAGACAATGACCCAAAGCACAGAAGTAAATACACTAAGGAATGACTGCAAAAGATGACTTGGATGTTTTGGAATGGCCTGACCTCCACCCTATCCAGATGCAGAGGCAACACCTGAAAAGTACTGTAGACACAAGAAATCCCAGAAATATTGATCAACTGAAAGACATTAGCAGAAAGACATGGTCCAAAAATAGTCCTCAATGTTGTGTAAATCTTATTTGCTGCTTCTGAAACATTTAGTGGAGGCTACTGCTGCTCACAGAGAATCTAGTGTTATAGTCATGGGTTCACTTACTTTTTCTCCAGACACTGTTTACTTGTGACATACAAACACCATCCTGTTCATGTATCTAATAACAGATGTAGCAGAACATCTTTTAAAAAAGTGTCAGACTGAAAGCTTCTCTTACTCTTCAAAAACTAATAACCAATTCTTCAGCAGATTTATTTCTGTCTGTGACCATCAATAACGATGCTATTTTGTCCTAATAAAAATAATTAATCTTCATGGTTGAGGGTCAGCGCCTGTGCACAACTTCTGACCCCAGCACTGAAGTATTTCAGGCTGCTGTTCTCGTGCAGATCAGCACCTAATCCTGTGTCAATGTCTTTTTTTTTTTCCTCCCAGACCTTGCCGCCAATGTGGTGATTGAGGGCGTTCTTCATGGTATATTTTACCCACATCTCCAGACCAGCTAAGATTCTGATAACATCTTCAATATCCGTCCTGAAACCAGTGGAGCCGTCAGGGGGATAATCCGTTTTCATGAATGCTTGGCTGCTGTACCGACGATGTAGCCGCTAATCAGTGTACTAGTGTATTTATTGTTTACTAAGGAATCTAATAATGGAGCAAAGGGAGCAACATGAACCCATCAGAAGTGTCAAATCATGCCAGTCTACTTGCTAAACAGGCGAACAAATGGACTATATATCTCAATACCGTATTTTCAGAATGTGTCAAAAGATGCCATTCTTGGGGCTTTACTCTATGATCTTGTCCCTCAGCCAATTTGTAAATTAAAGGGAATCTGTCAGCAGGTTTTTGCTATTTAATTTGAGAGCAGCATAATGTAGAAGCAGAGGCCCTGATTCCAGGAATGTGTCACTTGCTCAGCAGCTTGCTGTAGTTTCAGTACAATCAGTGTTTTATCAATAGGACATTATCACTGCAGGACTAGGTCTGACATGCACAACAGTCAGGCTGATCTGTGTAACCCCACCCCCACCACTGATTAGCATCTTGCTGACAATGCACACTGTACACAGGAAGCTGCCAATCAGGGGTGTGGGCGGGGTAATACACTGCTCAGTGTCCTGACCACCGCTACATCTGCAACAGGGATTGTATACAAACTACACCAAGTAGTCCAATAAGTGACACATCGCTGGAATCGAGGTCTCTGCCCCTACATCATGCTGCTCTCAGTTTACATAGCAAAAACCTGCTGACAGATTCACTTTAAATATGCTACAGGGCCCAGAGCCATTCAAAGGCAAGATAGATTTCAAGATAGGTCTGGTCATCAATCATGTAATCGTTAGTGCAATATATTTCAACTTTTTCCCTCGCTTTACCCAGTGAGGTCAGAAAGGGAATTGGTATTTTGATAAATGATGCAAATATACTAGTTAATGAATTACTTTATAGAAACGTGTGTGTGTGTGTATATATATATAGTGAGTTAACTTGCTGCTCATCTATTAATATTTTTGAAACTAAAAGGGAAGCCTTAGACCCACTGAGGACAGATGTGTGATCTAGGAGCCTCTGCTGTTGGCGAGTCCTATTCATTTTCCAATTAAATATTTAATAGGGTTATTCCTATTTTTCACATTTATGCTATATCCTCATTTGACAGAGGCGCGCAGCAGAGCCCTGTTCTTGAGATGTGTGTGGGACCTGCTTCTGTCATCCATTTATGGCATATCCTGTGGATATGTAATAAATGTAAAAGATGGGAATAAGACTTTAAGAAAACTAAATTCATCGTAAAATGAAGTTTTAGATACAGTTTAGTAACTATGTTGTTTGACACATTTTTATTTCATGATGGCTGCAGCTCCTTTGTTCTGCTGTCCCCAGTCCTGGATTTCCAGTCACGTTCTCTGTTAGGTCCTCTTTAACCATCACATCCCTGACATTATCTGTTTAATTAAAAAAAAAAAAAAAAAAAAAACACAGTTAATCCTATAAGGATAACATTTCTAAATATAAATGAGATTAAAATTAATTAACATAAAACAATTGTTCTTCCTTTTAAAGGGAACCTGTTACCTAAAAAAACCTCAACCTGCAGATTTGGGGTTAATTGCAGGTTAATACTGTTGTGAATCTTAAATGAACTTTAGTCCTCCCTGGGAGCGTTCCGATTTTAGTCACGGGGCGGCGCTGCCATTTAGTCATCGCTCTGTGTATAGAGAGCGGCGGCTGTAACCGCGCCCCCAGCACTGACTGACAGCTCGTTCAGCATTAGTGCTGGCTGTCAGTCAGGGACAGAGGCGCTGTTACAACCTCCGCTCTCTATACACAGAGTAGTGACTGAAACCGGAACGCTGCAGGGGGAATAAAAGTAATTTCCTCCCAGCAGCGATTATCTAAGTGCCAGCACTGGGCAGGTTTAATGGACCTGATGGCCCACAGGATGTCATTCTGAAGTTCCAGTCCAGCAGTTCTTGGTACCCACAGGGCAGGCATATAGTGTCTGTGCCTTATAAGCTCTGTATAAATAATATATGCTCTTACACCAACATATAAATACAAGTCACCATTTATCAATGATTGAACTAATGGAGCAGAAGACAGGAGTATTATCATGGGGACATTGGAGCTGGAGGGTGAATATAACTTCAAGTACTGAGAACAAGGCAAAGAAGTTAGTTACTAAAATACTTTTTCACATTTGTTGTGCACACTAAAGGGGATTTCCTGTAGGCTTGAGAAGTTCTCCTATGTAGGAGAATCTCTGGACTTGGGCAGGTTACCATCAAAAAGATCAAAGGGGTTTTACCATTATGTTAAATGATTGCATGTCTACATTATTGATACATAGGGGTCTGATCACTAGAAACTCAATAAATGGCAAAATGTAAGTGCTACATGCCCCAAGTGAATGGATCTCATTTGCAATATTGGTGCTGTTCCAGTGAATACTGAAGGAGGCATTATTTACTAGCGATGCTGGCTTTTCCGTCTAGTGATGGCTGGGGTATCTGCAGCCGGATGCCCTGCCATCAGTAATCTGATATGGGAAACTCATTTAATGTAAAGTGTTACATATATTTAGAAGTAGAATTGCTGTATTTCTACCATAAGAATATTTCAGTCCAGATGATCTGGTGTGGTGGTCTTTCATACATTAAAGGGATATTCTGACTCACTTTTGTATCAATAAGAGAGTGGAGCCAATGACGTCACATCTGCTGATGCCAGCTGGTCATGTGCACGATCAGCAGTTTATCATTTACCTATTCAATTCATGTTAGCAGGTATCAGCAGATGTGGCATTGTCTGCCCCGCTCACCTCCTGATGCGCTGGTGATCAAATCTGGAATACCCCTTTAACAGCAGCAAGCTTGAATCTCACCATGGGGATTATGTGGCAGTTCTAGAAGATTATAAAGCAAATGATGGAATCTGCTCCAAACTATGCACTATATCCATTCAAAAGGTTGCAAAAAAAACCACTTCTGGAAAAAAAAACTAAAAAAGTTCAAAAACTCTTCAAAATGGTTTCAGGAAATGAAAAACTCCTACAGCAGCGACGTTTTCTGAAGTGATTTCCACTAAAACGGAATCTTTTTACTGAGCTTCCGCACAGAAACTCCAAGGTTTTGAGGAGTTTAGGGATTTGGAGGAGGATTCAAAGAACTTCTGCTCTGTTTCTGCTCCAAAAAAATAGAAAAACTCAATGTGCACATAGCCAAAATATTTATTTTGACCACCTCCAAAAAAAAACCTGTAAAATCCATGTGCATATACGCTTACAGGGCTTCATAGCTGCTGGGAAGTAAATCATTCCAGTCTCTTCTTCTTGCATAGCCATGGAAGGCAGAGAAGCCATTATGTATGGTCCATCATAGTCAGTGTTATTAAAGGGGATGACCCATAAACAATATATATATCCTGTCCTCAGAATAGTTGATAAATGTATGATCGCTGGCCGATCACAAGAAAGGGGTCCCAAACGACCCTGTGTAAACAGAGCTCTAGTGAGCATGTGCGAACCCTGTCATTTACTGTCTATGGGGGTGGTTGCCTCACATGCACAGTACCGCTCCATTCACACAGGGGCTTTGGGTTCTCCGAAATCCTGCTCATAAGCGTGAGTGAAAAGCAGTAAAATCTGAATTATGAATTCATCTCTGAGTATTTAAAGTGAAGGGAAATACTGCCGCTTTCAGAATAATGGAACAGTGCTGCTGGAAGTTTCCCTTTTTACCAATCAAATGTTTTCTATGATACTATACAGATACAGACTAACTGCAGATTGGTTAGATTGTCTTTTACTAATTATTTAAGGTCATTGTTCACCAGTCTTCGGTGTCCATATAAGACTGAAGGGATTCCCTGAAACTGGTACAAAATGTATATTTGATAAGATACGAAGCTTTAGAGAATATAACTACTTGGCTGTAACTGTGCCATAACAGTATAGAAGCGTCAACTTGTGTAATACGTATGTGAGTAGTACAGTAACACTACGGACGCTGCATGACAGATATTTAGTATTTTTACTGTACGCTATATTTTTGTACATCATGTAATAAATAAATAGCATGCTATTGTTGGATTAATGACCGTTTACCACTACCGGATTGCCATTATGTCCTTATGATGCTATTAATGAAATGGAAGATAAACTAGACTTGAATCTTTGCTATAATAAAGAATATTAACTGCAAGACTTGTCTGTGGCGTTTCACTACGGAAGGTGATATAGCGCCACTCTAAGGTGGAGTTCAGTTCTTTTTACTAGATTATTAAATATCTCTGTGGCAAGAAGTGTAGTCACCAGCCAGCACACCACATCATATGTTACATTGAGGACTTATGTATGCCATATGTGTGTTGAGGACTTCATATACGCAGCTGTCTATAAGGCCGGCTTCACGGTTCCTGTTCAGAATGGCCACAGATTTCCTGACCCAAAGCCGACAGCCATATGCCTATGTGACTGTTGAGTTGAAGACCTGCAGCTAGTCTGTACATTACGGTCTGAACTCTGACCAAAAATGTAGGATGTGTGAAGCCGGCCTTATATAGTATAAAAAATAAAGCGATGGTAAAGGTTTCTTATAATCAGGAAGGGGTTGAACTTGATGGCCTTGTGTCTTCTTCCAACATTAAAACTATGAATAATGTTGAAAAGAGCATTGCAGCGCTGCATTATACCTTATCTACCCTACACTATGTGGCCAGCAGTACGTGGACCCTGACCATGTTCTCATTGGACATCTTTGGTAAATTCATGGGTGTTCGTTTTATGATGGACCCGTTTTGGCAGCTGTGACAGCTTCCACTATTCTGGAATAGCTTTCAGCAAGAAATTGATGATGCTATTTGATGATGCTGTAGATGTTTGATAGGGTTTAGGTCAGGCCTTGTTCAGGCGACTTGAGGTCTTTCACTCCTTAAACTGTAGACCTTTGCTTTCATGCAGGAATCTGTGAGGATTTTCCAAAACTGTTGCCACAAAGTTGAAAATATACAATTCTCTAAAATGTCTGTGTATACTGTAGAATTACCATTACTCTTCAGTGGAAATAAAGGGCCTAGCCTAAACCTTAAAAGGTGGGTCTTTTCTATTATCCCTACACCAACAAATACTACATACAATCTGACAGCGTTCTCCAGACGAGTAGTCTATATGGTAAAAGCTAATACTAGTGCAGGCGTGTGCAGTTCAAACTGGAAATTCGAGGGTCAGTGTGTGATTTCTGCTGCCCATTCTAGGGCAAATATGAAGTTTTGCACACGCAATATCCACCAGGTGAATATTACCTTAATGAGTTTTGCAAGACGGAAGAGTGCAGAAGTATTCCTTACCATGCCATCTAAAACTTTGCCAAAAACAACATGCTTTCCATTCAGCCATAAGGGTCGCATTGTGGAAATGAAGAACTCAGATCCATTTGTATCTGGCCCAGCATTTGCCATGTTCACCCACCCAATACCGTAATGCTTCAGCTTAAAGTTCTCGTCTGGAAACTCATCTCCATAGATGCTTCTTCCTGCAACAAGATCATGATCACCGCTAGAACATCCTAAAGATATTTGGTGTTAGAATGATGGAACATAACATATATATTAATAGAATTACAATTTCTAAATGATGTATGCCCATATGTCCTATGAGCTGTCAGCTGCCACCACCCTTACTCTGGAGGACTTATTACAAACACACAGTTGGCAGAGGGCAATGCGAAATGATTTCTTTAGGTGAACTTACAGTAGGAGCTTATTCAGCACTGGGTGCTTTCTAGATGTGACAACCACTTTGGGCCTCATACATACGGCCATATACCAGATCTGAGTACGGATCCATAATAACTGCAGCAACAGGATTCTAAGTGTCCTCGTCTGTTTCCAACAGAGGAACATGCAGGTATATTTTCAAGATTCCTTAAGGTAAAAAAATAAACATGACAAGCTGCTCCACCATATGCAGATACTGAGGTTTTTCCACTGTCAGCATTGCGTGTATGAGTGAATACAATGCCTTATGGAGGCCCCGTACAGTATCGCAGTGCCTGTGGGTCCAAATACTACATACAATCTGACAGAGTTCTCCAGACATTCACAAAATTCAGATTTGTCTTTTAGACTGACAGATGGTAAAATGTAATTCACCTATCCATAGAACACATTTCCATCGCTCAGTGACCAGTGGCAGAGTGCTTGACATCACCAAAACTTGACATAGTGACCTGAGGCTTGTATGCAGCTGTTTTGACCATGGAAATCTACTGCATGAAGATCCTGACGCACATATTGTATCACATAGTCACCAGAACTTAGACCAAAATCCCCATGATCCTGATTCCAGTAAATACCTGAATTTGTCATGGAGTTGACAGATGTCCACAGAATGTATCCCAAACCACAATTTAAGACACGGGAGAATTTCCTCTAGTAAATTTTGAGCCAATCTTCAGGACCCCCCAGCAAACAGGAAGCGGTGAGGCATTGGTACAACCCTTTGGTGAAAGGGCACCTGAAGAAATGATTCAAAATCTGGCTCCTCCTGCTGGGGTCACTGGAGGCGTTATAGGGGGACATGACAGTGGCAGACTAAAGTCTCCTTTCCTCGTGTGATTTACAGCTTTCCATCTGCCAAACTTCATCACAATCCATACATTTTTACCTTGGTTTCATGATGTGGTGTTTTGGATGTTCAGTTTTTATTTGTGAAACTTGTAAAGTAAATGTGTTACGTCTAAAAACCACTCAGCGCAAAAACACAGCAATTCACCGTGAAACTACATACTGTTTTTCCTGCTGCTGTCAATTTTTTGTCTTGTGTATAGTATATACTGTACTTTGAAGAAGTTTGCTCCTCTTCATTTCTCGTAAATTTCAGAAGGCACTACAGAAACCCACCATATGCGACACTAGTCATGTTACACTTTCAAAAAGAAAACTTCTGAGTGATCTGTCACCAGGTTTATGCTGCCCTACCTGCCCTGTGATTGAGGAGTCCAATGCGATCATTCACACGCAAAGCTCCATCTGCTGACTGACAGCTTTCTCTATATATACAGTAATCAGCAGTTGGAGCCTATATCTCCTAAATCACATAAGACTCTTATTTTACAGTGTTTGCATTGCGCGGCCTTAAAGGGTTGTCTAGGCTTTTCACTAAAGTCTGCAGTCCCTTAATGGGCATGCAGACTTGTGAATCATCACAGACTTGTGAATCATCACAGACTTGTGAATCATCACAGTGTGGGCTGTGAGGATTCTCTGGTTCTGGCAGCGAGACCGATTGGATATGTGACTCCAAGTATGCGATATGCATACTCTCCGCTACATTCCAACTAGACATGTGCTGTCTCGCTCAGTTCACTTGTATTGTTCACGTCTAGTCAGAATGTAGCCAGAAGTATGCAAATCGCATACTTGCTGCCACATGACCTTTAGGTCTCACCAATGGCACCATAGAATCCTCACAGCCGCGATGTGAAGATTTACAAGCGTGCAGTCACATAGAGTGACTGCAGACATTTCTGCAAAGCCTGGACAACCCCTATAACCATTTGGTAATACACATTCTGGGCTGTATGTGGCAGCTCATATATTTTAAATCTCAGAGAAAAATGTTATAAAGGTGGAAGTAAGGGCGGGTAAGTACTAACGGTGCACTCTGTGGTCATCTCTGGGATCCCCATATATACAGAATGAGGGTCACCAGAATTATCTTCAATGTAGTTTTATAGGAGCAGTGATGCGCTCTGTCATTCCTGCAACTTAAAGGGGTATTCCCATCTCCAAGATCCTATCCCAATATGTAGTAGGTGTAATAATAATAATATTAGCAAATACCTACAATTAGAAATGTAGTGTAGTATTTTTGATTCGCTATGCCACTTACCTCATGTGCAGGCAATACAGGACCTTAGGTATCCATGGTTACGACCACTGGCAGCTAGCTAACTAACTTTCACTTTATCTGTGGTCGTAACCATGGATACCCAAGGTCCTGCAATGCCTGCACATGAGGAAAGAGACATAGCGAATCAAAAATACTATACTACATTTCTAATTTTAAGTATTTGCTAAAATTATTATTATTATTACACCTACTATATATTGGGATAGGTTCTTGGAGATGGGAATACCCCTTTAAACTAGACTGTAGAGAGCTGTGAATGGTCACTTCTTTTCTGGAGTGCAGACAGGAGAAAAGGGACTTTCTTTCTCCTGATATGTTGGAGGACTAGAAGTGAAGCCGCCACCCAGTACACATGTGGCATATACTTTCAATATGTCTCAGTTGATAATACCCTTACATCGTTATGCCTGGCTGCCTAGCAGCATACCCATTGAGGTATACCTTTCACCGGGCATATCGATTTCAACAGTATCTGCATCCTCAGGATGCTTCATACCATATGTGGGGGATGGGGTGTCACTGTGCAGGCAGTGCACCGTGGGAGATAAGTGTGGCGGTGAATTGTGTGGTGGAGCTCACTGTAGAGTATTTATATTGCAAATAGGGGCATTTTGAAGGGAATCGTACAGTATGGGGGCTATGAAAGAGGTATCTCAATGGGTGAGGACACTACGTGCCGTAATAGATGTCCCTCTCCATGTGTTTAAAATTTGGGCACTATGCTCTTCTGTTACTACGTCTATGTGCCCTGACCCTACCCACTCCACAAAGTTAGTTTTTTTCTTTTCAGGAGGGAGTGGGGGAGGGTAAAATGGACTTGGTATGGAATGCCACAATTTCTATGTACGCCCCTGTTGCTACCCTTACATTTTCATGAGGACGTAGAATATATCTAGGTTTGTCCAGCATCATTGGGTTTGGTTCACAGTACTCAGGTACACTTTACAAAGTTTGATAAACATATTTACATTTATTATTAATGCTTTACAAAAATAGTATGAAAAGTTTCCCTGTTTTTCTAGACGTCTAATCTTTCCAATCTTCCACTTCAACCACAAATGGTTCCTTCACTGTGATTTGCCCACTCTCCGCAATGTAACAGTCTTGTAAAGGGCGATCTCTCTCATCTGTCTGCTGGAGCTCTATGCCATGTACCACAGCCTGGTAGACAAAAGAAGAAAGGTGGCAGTGCCAGGTTAATGACAGCAAGTAGTGGACTCTGGTAAAACCCTGACAGCCTATTCCCCAGCATTAAACAGAATTCTAGACTGTAAGTAAATGTACAAGTACATACACAGCCACTATTGCTGTAGTTTTCGCTAAGTAAATTTATTCATTTTATACAAAGATTTAATATACAAAATGTAAAAAACAAGTGGTATCACTAAAATGAAGCCTTATAGAGATCTGTCAGCCTACTTTATTAGTCTCATTATGCTGAGATGAAGGCATCCTTCTGATACATTCAGACAATTGTGCATATTTGCAAATTCAAAAAATGAACCCAATAAAAATGGAGCAACGTACACTGAGTGGCCTATTGAATGGAGACATGCACCCGACTGCAGGCACAGCCAGGAAGGATGCAGAGGCATCCGTCCACCATAAGGACCCACTGTGAGGAAGCGTTTCTTTGCAGTGTATAGGAAAGTATAGTCTGATGCACTTTTCTATACAATTAAACAAGCATTCAATCACATTGCGTTTAGATGGAGGCCAAAAGAACACACTTTAGGCCCCAAACTGGATATAATGGTCACCAATGGCAGTGTTAGAGTATTCCTCGGGAATAGCTCCCTGTCTATGCTGTAGCCTATTTGCACAGACGCAGTGTGCACCTAGTCTTAGTTGCGTTTTTGTAAAAAAAAAATTTTTATAGCCTTTACTGCAGCAAAAAATGTTATGATATGCTGTAACATGTTAATCTGCATTGGTGTTTATAAAGCCATAGATTTCAGAACAGAAACTAAGACGAGCAGCCTATATTGTAAAAAGCTAATACGAGTGCAGACTTGTGCAGTTCAAACTGGAAATTCGAGGGTCAGTGTGTGATTTCTGCTGCCCATTCTACGACAAATATGAAGTTTTGCACACACAATATCCACCAGGTGAATATTACCTTAATGAGTTTTGCAAGACAGAAGAGTGCAGAAGTATTCCTTACCATGCCATCTAAAACTTTGCCAAAGACAACGTGCTTTCCATTCAGCCATAAGGGTCGCGTTGTGGAAATGAAGAACTGAGATCCATTTGTATCTGGCCCAGCATTTGCCATGCTCACCCACCCAATACCGTAATGCTTCAGCTTAAAGTTCTCGTCTGGAAACTCATCTCCATAGATGCTTCTTCCTGCAACAAGATCATGATCACCGCTAGAAGATCCTAAAAATATTGGGCCTTAGAACGATGGAACATAACATATACAGTTATATGAAAAAGTTTGGGCATCCCTATTAATCTTAAGCTTAATGTTTTATAAAAATTGGTGTTTTTGCAACAGCTATTTCAGTTTGATATATGTAATAACTGTTGGACACAGCAATGTTTCTTCCTTGAAATGAGGTTTATTGTACTAACAGAAAACAAAATTTGACAGGTGCATAAGTATGGGCACCTCACCAGAAAAGTGACATTAATATTTAGTAGATCCTCCTTTTGCAAAAATAACAGCCTCTAGTCGCTTCCTGTAGCTTTTAATGAGTTCCTGGATCATGGATGAAGGTATTTTTGACCATTCCTCTTTACAAAACAATTCCAGTTCTGTTAAGTTTGATGGTCGCCGAGCATGGACAGCCCTCTTCAAATGATCCCACAGATGTTCAATGATATTCAGGTCTGGGGACTGGGATGGCCATTCCAGAACATTGTAATTGTTCCTCTGCATGAATGCCTGAGTAGATTTGGAGCGGTGTTTTGGATCATTGTCTTGCAGAAAGATCCATCCCCTGCGTAACTTCAACTATATCACTGATTCTTGAACATTATTGTCAAGAATCTGCTGATACTGAGTGGAATCCATGCGCCCCTCAACTTTAACAAGATTCCCGGTGCCGGCATTGGCCACACAGCCCCAAAGCATGATGGAACCTCCACCAAATTTTACTGTGGGTAGCAAGTGTTTTTCTTGGAATGCTGTGTTTTTTTGCCGCCATGCATAATGCCTTTTTGTATGACCAAACAACTCAATCTTGGTTTCATCAGTCCACAGGACCTTCTTCCAAAAAGAAATTGGCTTCTCCAAATGTGCTTTTGCATACCTCAGCCGACTCTGTTTGTGGTGTGCTTGCAGAAACGGCTTCTTTCGCATCACTCTCCCATACAGCTTCTCCTTGTGCAAAGTGCGTTGTATAGTTGACCGATGCACAGTGACACCATCTGCAGCAAGTTGATGCTGCAGCTCTCTGGAGGTGGTCTGAGGATTGTCCTTGACTGATCTCACCATTCTTCTTCTCTGCCTTTCTGATGTTTTTCTTGGCCTGCCACTTCTGGCCTTAACAAGAACTGTCCATGTGTTCTTCCATTTCCTTACTATGTTCCTCACAGTGGAAACTGACAGGTTAAATCTCTGAGACAGCTTTTTGTATCCTTCCCCTGAACAACTATGTTGAATAATCTTTGCTTTCAGATCATTTGACAGTTGTTTTGAGGAGCCCATGATGCCACTCTTCAGAGGAGATTCAAACAGGAGAACAACTTGCAAGTGGCCACTTTAAGTATCTTTTCTCATGATTGCATACACCTGGCTATGAAGTTCAAAGCTCAATGAGGTTACAAAACCAAAAAAAGTGCTTTAGTACGTCAGTAAAAAGTAGGTAGGAGTATTTAAAACAAGAAAATGATAAGGGTGCCCATACTTATGCACCTGTCAAATTTTGTTTGAATGCAGATTGCACATTTTCTGTTAGTACAATAAACCTCATTTCAAGGCAGAAACATTACTGTGTCCAACAGTTATTACATATATCAAACTGAAATATCTGTTGCAAAAACACCAATTTTTATACAACATTAAGCTTAAGATTAATAGGGGTGCCCAAACTTTTTCATATAACTGTATATTAATATAATTACACTTTCTACATTATTAATGCCCATATGCCCTATGAGCTGGCAGCTGCCACAACCCTTACTCTGGAGGACTTATTACAAACACACAGTTGGCAGAGGGCAATGCTAAATGATTTCTTTAGGTGAACTTACAGTAGGAGCTTATTCAGCACTGGGTGCTTTCTAGATGTGACAACCACTTTGGGCATCATACATACGGCCATATACTAGATCTGAGAACTGATCCATAATAACTGCAGCAACAGGATTCTAAGTGTCCTCGTCTGTTTCCAACAGAGGAACATGCAGGTATATTTTCAAGATTCCTTAAGGTAAAAAAATAAACATGACAAGCTGCTCCACCATATGCAGTTACTGAGGTTTTTCCACTGTCAGCATTGCGTGTATGAGTGAATACAATGCCTTATGGAGGCCCCGTACAGTATCACAGTGCCTGTGGGCCTGTTGGGTTTAATGTGCTGACATAATAGCAAAGCCATGTACAGTGGGGAAAAAAGTATTTAGTCAGCCACCAATTGTGCAAGTTCTCCCACTTAAAAAGATGAGAGAGGCCTTTAACTGACTTCATAGGTAGACCTCAACTAAGAGAGACAAAATGAGAAAAAAAATCCTGAACATCACATTGTCTGATTTGGGAAGAATTTTTTTTCAAATTTTGGTGGAAAATAAGTATTTGGTCAATTACAAAAGTTCATCTCAATACTTTGTTATATATCCTTTGTTGGCAATAACAGAGGTCAAACGTTTTCTGTAAGTCTTCACAAGGTTGGCACACACTGTTGCTGGTATGTTGGCCCATTCCTCCATGCAGATCTCCTCTAGAGCAGTGATGTTTTGGGGCTGTCGCTGGGCAACACGGACTTTCAACTCCCTCCAAAGGTTTTCTATAGGGTTTAGATCTGGAGACTGCCACTCCTTACAAAGCCACTCCTTCGTTGCCCTGGCGGGGTGCTTGGGATCATTGTCATGCTGAAAAACCCAGCCACATTTCATCTTCATAGCCATTGCTGATGGAAGGAGGTTTGCACTCAAAATCTCACGATACATGGCCCCATTCATTCTTTCATGTACACGGATCAGTCGTCCTGGTCCCTTGGCAGAGAAACAGTCCCAAAGCATGATGTTGCCACCCCCATGCTTCACAGTAGGTATGGTGTTCTTTGGATGCAACTTGGCATTCTTTCTCCTCCAAACACAACGAGTTGTGTTTCTACCAAACAGTTCTACTGTGGTTTCATCTGACCATATGACATTTTCCCAATACTCTTCTGGATCATCCAAATGCTCTCTAGCAAACTTCAGATGAGCCTGGACATGTAATGGCTTAAGCTGGGGGACACGTCTGGCACTGCAGCATCTGAGTCCCTTGCGGCCTAGTGTGTTACTGATGGTAGCCTGTGTAACCCTGGTCCCAGGTCTCAGCAGGTCATTCACTAGGTCCCCCCATGTAGTTCTGGGATTTTTGCTCACCGCTCTTGAGATCATTTTGACCCCACGGGGTGAGATCTTGTGTGGAGCCCAAGATCGAGGGAGGTTATCAGTGGTCTTGTATTCTTCCATTTTCTAATTATTGCTCCCACAGTTGATTTCTTCACACCAAGCTGCTTGCATATTGCAGATTCAGTCTTCCCAGCCTGGTGCAGGGCTACAATTTTGTTTCTGGTGTCCTTCAACAGCTCTTTTGACAGTTTTCACCATAGTCGAGTTTGGAGTGTGACTGTTTGAGGTTGCGGACAGGTGTCTTTTATACTGATAACAAGTTCAAACAGGTGACAGTACTACAGGTAATGAGTGGAGGACAGAGGAGTCTCTTAAAGAAGAAGTTACAGGTCTGTGAGAGCCAGAAATTTTGCTTGTTTGTAATTGACCAAATACTTATTTTCCACCAAAATTTGAAAAAAATTTCTTTCCAAATCAGACAATGTGATTTTCAGGATTTGTTTTCTCATTTTGTCTCTCATAGTTGAGGTCTTCCTATGATGTCAATTACAGGCCTCGGTAGAAAGAAAGGAAGTGGAGGGAGAATAGGCACCAAGCGTAATGAATAATCAAGTATAGAGGCAGTGTATTGAAAACATAGTGTAAATTTTATTATAGTCAGGACATACAACACCACTTGTTAAAAAACATAGTTAAAAGGACATATAAAACAGAAAAACAAACATCTGGACAAAGATGACCCCTTAAAAAGGTTTTAGCATATATCCAAAAAGTACTGAATACACCTAAATTCATATATCAAAAAATGCACCACCGATATGGTATAGAATAAATAATTCTAATAATGTAGACATATGGCTAAAATGTATCCTCCAAATAAATTATACATTATAAAGATATAGAATAAATAGATAATTTGAACAGGAGGAAAGAAGATATGTCTATGTTCTCCCTAAAGCGGACAGTACCCAATAGGTCATAGTGGGAAGGGGAGAATAAGTAAATAGATAAAGTATACCAATCATGTAAGGTCACAGTGGAGAAAAAGGGGGATGTCAACAGTGCATAACCCTACGCGTTACGCCATTAGGTTCTGGCTTCCTCAGGGGTAGCGCAAGCTACTCAGGCAGATTCAAAAAGAACCCGGGCCTTCACCCTTAAATACCGGTTTGGTCTAAAAACGACGTCTTGCCAGGCCAGCGAATCAAACACGGCACGGGGTACCTGAAAATTCAGGCAGCTCCTGTCCATGACTAGAGCACACTGAGCCGGACCGGGATTGCACAGAGCGATCCACTCGTTTCTACTCCTGATATGTGTACTTTAATAAGTCATGAAAAGAGATGTAAATCTGTACCTCCAGTGCCATCTCCGGCTGTGAAATCTCCTCCCTGGATCATAAAGTCTTTGATGACTCTGTGGAACTTGGTGCCTTTATAGCCATAACCTTTCTGAAATGAAGAAACAGAGAAACAAATGAATAGTAATGTCATCAATGTTCTCTATAGACCTGTTCACATCACGCTTTAGCTTGCACCCGGAGCCATAGGGCTCCACAAATAGGCCTAATTCAGATTTCCATAAGTTTCGACGTATGTATAAAACGGTCTTATTTTCAGCAGTGTTTTTGGTCCGATTTTCGTAGTGTTTGGTCAGTATGTCAGGTTTTATCATCAGTGTTTGGTCAGTATTAAAGCTTCTATCTTTGCAATGTTAATCACGGACAGCATTCAGATTCTACACTGAGGCCATCTGTGTACTGTCCGTGATTTCCATGGACGCATAGACTTGTATGGGTAAATTCAATCCAATGACGCCAATAAAAAATGGACATGTCTCCGTGATTTTTGTTGTGGACGCATGGTCTGCAATAAAACACGGATATGTGAAGAAATCATAGACTATAATGGATAGAATACAAATGTACAAAATGGACATTTGAATGAGATGACAGATTGGATGCAGATATATGGATCGGGCTCAAAAGTTATACAGCCGGCACCTGCCTGTAAAAGCAGCAACTGGAGCTAGTTCTGATTGCTGCTGTTTAACCATATAGATGTTGCTGTCAATCTCTGACAGCAGAATTTAAATGGTTTGGATCCCTTGTAATGTCATCTTGTGGTCCCATGTTAATGTTCCTATGAAGCGCAGCCGCTGCACGACCAGCTCTACCCTCACCTACTATATCCTCACCCATCCCTTGTAGATTGTGAGCCCTCGCAGGCAGGGTCGTCGCTCCACCTGTACCAGTTGCTGACTCGTTTTGTTCAAGATTATTGTACTTGTGTTTTATTATGTGTAACCCTTTTACATGTAAAGTGCCATGGAATAAATGGCACTATAATAATAATAATATAGCGATTGTTAATTTTTACTATTTATTGCAATATACAGTACTGCAGTATATACTACAAGAAATCAACAGGTTCAAGCCTCTAAGGAGGACTGAAACAATGTGTAAAAAATACTTAAAAACCATAAAAGTTTCAACCCCTTTTCACAATCTTAAAGAAATTTAAAAAAAAAGCATACTTGAAATTGCCATGTCCTTAAAAGTATATTCTATCAAAATAATAGACTAGTAGAATTACCCAGCTTCGTATAGGTGCATTTGTTTTACCTGTTTGTTGTTTGTGTGTGGTTAAGAACTATGTTTGCTACCGATAATTGTGTTGGCGTTCCGTTTTCTTATTCCGTTGAATATCTCGAGAACGGTTGGTTCTAGAGAGCTGGAACCCAGTTTAAAACCTATGGAATTGGCTGATTTACCTGTACGCAATTTTGGTGCAGATTAATCCCAGTGTTTGGCTGTAAATTTATATTTGCTTTTGTTTTTCAGTTTTTGGTGAATATCTAGAGAACGGTAGGTCCAAGAGAACTGAAACCCAGGTGGTCCAGTCGTTTGGCTGTAAATTAATTTCTGCTTTCGTGTTCTGGTTTTTTGGTGAATATCTCGAGAACAGTATCTCCGAGAGAGCTGAAACAAACCTGGTTTAAACCTTCCTAAGTGCCTTATTTATCTATTTGCCAAATTTAGGGGAGATTGGTCCCAGTCGTTTGGCCGTAAATTAATATTTGCTTTTGTGTTATGTTTTTTGGCAAATATGTCGAGATCACTTTTGTATTATGTCTTTTGGCAAGTAGGTCTTAGAGAACTGAGATCTAGTATGAAACCTTCCAAACTGCTTGATTTACCTATGTGGCAAATTTGTGGCAGTTTAGAGCAGTTTGGCCGTAAATTATATTTGCGTTTGTGTTCCATTGTTTAATTAATATTTTGAGAACGGTTGCTCCAAGTGGTCTGAAACGGAGTGTAAAATCTTCCAAAGTGCCCGATTTACCTATATGCCAAATTTGGGGCAGATTGGTCTAGTTGTTTGGCCATGCATAAAGAACAGACATCATTTTTATATATATAGAAATTAACTCATACTGAAAATACTGTAAAGCAAGGATACATTCAAAAATAGAAGTGTTATTAGTTTACTTTTATCAGTGAACAAAATGGAAAAAGTCAAATCTAAATCAAATCAATATTTGCTGTAATCACCCTTTGCTTTCAAAACAGCATAAATTCTTCTAGGTACACTTGTACAAAGTCACGGATTTTGTATAATTATAGTCAGGAGTATGAGCAACCAATTATACTAAACAGATGATAATGATCATTTTCATATGTAGGTTGAAACAGTCATTAACTGAAACAGAAACAGCTGTGTAGGGGGTTTAAAACTGGATGAGGGACTGCTAAATTCTGCTACAAACAGAGCTGTGGAGTCGGTAAGCCAAACCACAAACTCCGACTCCACAGCTCTGCCTAACTACCAAGCATGTACATAAAGTGCAGCACCGATTCATCTCAACTAAAAGCCCAGATCCTTAGATCAGGAACAGAACAGACATTTATAGGACACTTCATAACTTTCTCAAATTCTTATGAATACATTTACAGCACATCCTGTACCCAATGTATTATATATTTTAGGAGTCGGTCCATTTTATACCGACTCTGACTCCACCAAAATGGACACCAACTCCACAACTCCGACTCCACAGCCCTGGCTACAAAGGTGAGGTTGCAGAAGACAGTTTCATGTCACAGGTCATACACCATGGTAAGATTGACAACAGCAATAATACACAAGGTAATTATACTGCATCAGCAAGGTCTCTCCAAGGAAAGATCTCAAAGCAGACTGTCGGGTTTTCGCGATTTGCAATTCAAGCTCTTTTGAAGAAGCACCAAGGAATGGGCAACGTTAATAACCATAGAAGCAGTGGTTGACCAAGAAAGCAATTCAGCAGATGAAAGACACATCATGCTTATTTCCCTTCCAAATTGGAAAATGTCCAGCGGAGCCATCAGCTCAGAACTGGCAGCAAACAGTGGGACAGCGCTACACCCATCTACTGTTCAAAGCAGTCTGGCAAGAAGTGGTCTTCATGAAAGAATTGTAGCCAAAAAGACATACCTCTGACATAGAAACAAGGTGAAGCGACTCAAATATGCAAGAAAACATAGGAACTGGGGTGCAGAAAAATATCAGCAGGTGCTCTGGTGTAATTAGTCAAAATTCAAAATATTTGACTAAAAAAAGGCAGTTTGTTTGCCAGAGGACTGGAGAGCGGTACAATGATGAGTGTCTGCAGGCAACAATGAAGCAGGTTCCTTGCAAGTTTGGAACTTCATTTCAGCAAATGGAGTGGGGGGTTTGGTCAGCATTAATGGTGTCCTCAATGCTGACAAATACAGGCAGATACTTATCCATCATGCAATACCATCAGGGAGGCATCTGATTGCTCCAAATTTATTCTGCTGCAGGACAATGACACCAAACATACAACCAATGCCATGAACAACTATCTAAAAAAACTAACTATGGCTTAAGGGGTTACACAGATACAGCAAGAACTTTTTGGTAGCTATTTATGAAGTATCTGTTAAATGGATAACATTATAGTATATAGGTCACAAATGTTTTAAATGGATAGATAAGGGTGGCCATACATATTGGATATCAGTATATTGAGTATATGGTTGGACAATTGATCTTTTGGTAATCAAATGTTTTGGTGACACAGCCAAACACATTTTAGTCCCTGCTGGACGTTACAATCAATCAAACTATCCAGATATGATAATGACAGCAGGCAAAGGAGAACTGATACCTCTGCAAATATTCTTTTAGAAAGATCTTCGTGAACTTGTGACTATCTGATGAAAATCAGTTAAAATATCATTCATTCTTGAATTTCACCAGTGATTATTTGGTTGAAATCCTGCATTAGGATCAGATTTAGACTAACTTGCATAGCAATCTTAAAAAGTTATTGTACTTTCAACCAGGGCTGTGGAAATCTCTGACTCCGACTCCTCAGTTTCCATGACACCGACTCCAACTCCACGACTCCGACTCCCTCATACACGGCTCATGTTTGAGTGATAAATTTACTGTAGCAGAGATTCATCTCAAAAAGTCTAGACTCTTAGATCAGGAATAGGACAGACGTTTATAGGACATTTCATAACTTTCCCAAATTCTTATGAAAAAAATATTCCCCACAAACTGCATTGAACTACTGTACCCAATTTATTGTATATTTTAGGAGTTGGAGTTGGTCCATTTTATACCGACTCCGACTCCACCAAAATGGGCTCCGACTCTACGACTCTGACTCCACAGCCCTGCTTTCAACAAAGTTTGCATAAATCAATAGTATATGTAAATATTTGAAACTTTGTAATATATTTTAGCAGACAAATCTGCTTTATTATCCACTCATGAGCTACTTCTCATCCTCACCTGCCTCCTGAACTTGTCATTCACTCAAAACAGGTCAACTGCACAGTCTGCCAGTACATTGAGGAGTCAGATTACATAGTTTATTATACTCTATAGAGAGGGGAAGAAAAGTGGTGAGCAGAGTGAGAAAACAGTCAGAGGAAGACACAGAAAGAGCATGCTGAGCTTTTTAAGGAATCCTTTACCTTACCCCAGAGCTGGATTCACATCTACACTGCTCAGTACAGCTGTATAATTTTCTCCATGCTACTGCTGCTTCTGTCTGTGTGATAACTAATGACTGAACAACAGTAATTCCTATTTCGGAGTATGCTGTGTATGGCAGAGATCATAGCAGCTACTATTTTCCCACCAACTCAAAGTCTATTGCAGATTAAGAGACCAAGCCTGCAGAGGGGAACACTGGCTAAAAATGAAGGACACAAGCCATGTAACGACTAGATATAGTGCTATTTCTCATGTGCCTGAATAGCAGTTAAATGGATCCCACATTAGTCTATACTGAAGTTGATGAATGCCATTTAACTTGTATGTCCGGAGCTTTTCCTGGTGTATATGTTGAATAGAAAAAACCTGATGTGAATAGGGCCTACCGCTAAGGATATTAGTGGATTAGCAGATATTGGGCCTTAGGCAATACAAATTTGGAAAAAAATCACATTAGCCTGGAGTTTTATTAATATATCCTTCTTATAAGGAGGCAGCTTGCACTTAAATAGAAACAGAAATGGCTTTGTGCACATCCGAAGCTGCCAGCTGCTCCTGACATTATCCATACAGTAAACAGGCACTACCCTGTCAGCACGCTGGGAGCCGTGACTCATGTTTATGGACATCAACCATGTTTCCACGTCATGTCCTATAATTGATGTAACATTCAGCCTTCTTTACAGGACAGAGCCGAGAGCACTGAGCTACTGGTGGAGGAACACAGTTCATCTACTATATGGGATATCATAGGGAACATCATTTACAGACCAGAACTAAAACGGGAAAAGTGTACAATGTGAAAATATCGACCAATCAGATTTCAGCTCTAAGGAATCTCTGAATAATGAGAGCTGGAATCTGATTGGTTGCTATATACTGTAGACTGTAAGCCAGCAAGGGCAGGGTCCTTTCCTTTCTGTACCAGTCTGTCGCTGTTGGCTTGTTCACTGTAATTTATATTTGTATCCTGTATGTAACTTCTCATGTACAGCACCATGGAATCAATGGTGCTCTAAAAATAATAATAATAGTAACTGTGGCACCCTGCTGTTCACAGGTACCACAGGACCCAAAAGGGTGCATGGATGGATTTCTCCACAAGAGGCCCTCATTACAAACAAACACCTCCACCCTTCCACCTCAAACCACCAGAGGGAGCCCTGTTAGGGATATATATATGGAGGGTGGAGCCAGGCAGTCAGTTAGTTGTTTAGAGAGTGTGCTGCCACTGAGAGTAGTGAAGACGCTGCACGTCTGCTGCTGTGTTCTGAGGGCCCCGAGTGTGGCCGGAGGCAAAGAGGAGAGGAGAGAGGAGTTGAGGGGGCAGAGGAGCACCATAGGCTCACCCCAAGACACAAACCAGACACCGGGTCTGCGCCTACAGGGTCCTTTATACCCAGTAGGGATCACCGGCATACCAGGAGGGCATAAGTCCCTGGTCGACCTGAAGCTAAACCCTTGACAGGACTAGGAACCACAAAGGCCCCGGCGTCCAGGGATAGTGGTTGCCAGAAAAAGGTCCTACTACCAAGCGACAGGTGAGAGGAACAGCACGATACAGAAGCTAGGTCCAGTTGCAGGCTGGCCAGGAGCTTAGAGAGAGGGAGACACGGACCAGGAGGCCTTATACCCGCTCACTGGGGAGAAGTCCTGAAGTGCACCCTTCCTACCGAGTACCCTGGACTGTACCTGACATCCGCACCAGTAAAGGTACTGAAGTGAATCCCCTGTCTCTGTCAGTTACTCCTGCTGCGCCATCTCTCCTGCACTACAAGCCCCAGCATCACCACCATCTGCACCTACACTGCCCCGGGGGCCCGGTCCGCCTGTGGGGAGCAAGAACATCCCAGCTGCCATCCCATCACCCCCGGAGGTCTGCAGCAGCGCCGGTAACCATTACCGGAAACCACAGGTGGCATCACGAGACAAACTGTATACTAAAACCCCTTTTTAAAGAGAGACCCAGAGTACGGGCCAGGGAGCCGATTGCCGTGACCTCCTAGACAAGGTAAAAGGCCCGGGTACCGAGTCCCCTATATTCCCCCTGGGTGACACATAACAATAATAATAATAATAAACTATTCCTTTCTTAAAAAATCCAAATTGCTCCTATTAAACAGTAAAAAACAGACAGCACTCTAATGTCCACCTTGTGTCATTCTATTTTGTTTATGGACCCATTGATATGAATGGCAGACAAGGTCTCAGTTGTTTCTTTGGTTTTTCTTTTGTAGACACTCGGTCCGCCAAAAAAATATAGACATGTGAACGTGCCCATCGACTATAATGGTTATGTGTTCTATCAGTGAAGAACAAAAAATAGAACACATATGTAAATATGAAGATCTAAATGAGGCTTTGTAATAAGGTCCATCATTTCTCTTCCCAAAAAAATAGCACAGCATGCCGAAATCTGTGATGGAGGCTCGGTAGCAGATGTGAGCCCAGCCTTAGCTTACCAGCACTGAATAAATAAGTCCGAATGATCCAAAAGGGTATGTTCTCCAGAACCAAAAGCAAGTAGTTACTGGCAGAATGTGCACATGTTAAAAAAAACATAGTGCTTATGCATTTCGGGTAAAAAAAACCCTTAATCATATTTGACCACTTGGAGTGGGGTACTTCATTAAATAGTAAACTTTCTGGGTGGGATTGATAAAGAAAATGGATTCACCCCTGAAAACATGTTTCATAACTGTATATATACAGTATTTTTCAGACTATAAGGCTATGTTCACACATGTTGGGTTTTGCAGCGTATTTTGCTGCAGATTTTTATGCAAATTTTCAGCTGCGTTTTCCAGTACCAGCAAAGTCTATGAGAAGCCAGAATTCTCTGTTCACACATGTTGTTGTTTTTTTTGCTGTGTATTTTGTGCCTTGGTTGTGTTTTTGGAAAATAGAGCATGTCACTTCTTTCAGTGTTTTTTCACCCATAGAAAGTAATGGGTGGTGAAAAAAACACACCAAAAACGCATTTTTTTCAGCATTTTTGATGGAAAAATAGAATGGGATTCTTTTTTTTCACAGAACTTTATGTACATGCATAAATAGAGACAGAAGGACAGTGAAAAAAACACTGCAAAAACGCATCAAGAACACATGAAAAATGCAACAAAAAACGCACCAAAACCTGCATTTTTGACGCAGCTGTTTTCCTGCCAGAGAAAAGTTTGTAGCAGATTTCTGACGTAAAAAAAACACGTGTGTGAACATAGCCTAAGACACATCAGACTATAGGACGCATCCAGGTTTAGACAAAAGACAACAGTTAAAAAAAATGTCATTCATTTTCAGTAATTAAGCTTCCATGATGACCTGATAAGTAGGACTAGGTAAGACTTGGGTCATGTGCACACGTTGTGTATCTGCAGCAGATTCCTCCGCACCAAACACCAGAGTCTTGGCAGAAAAAACAATGTGTAAAATACGTGTTTTTTTGTGCATTTTTTATGCATTTTCACTTACATTTTTTTCCCAGTCACCAAAATGGGTGAAAAACCTTACAAAACACTTAAAAACTGACATTACTGCAGATCCAAAAAATATCTTCATGGCTCATATACGGTATATATACAACTTTCCTTTGGTGCTGGAGAACATCCTCTTTTGGACCACTGAGAGCTATTTGTAAGGTTGCGAACGTGACTTTTATTTTTTCAGTGGAGCTTATCAAAAAATCACAGACAGACATATTTTTTAAGGACAAATTTGTAAAATTATAATAAATCATTATAAGTGATCCACGTCTACAGCCCATAATTCTGATATGAAGACATCAGCTGCAGTCACTGTCATCTGTAAAATGATAATTACAGTCAAAATAATCTGTATACATTTTTTCAGTTTAAAAAAAAATAGTTCTAGAAATGAACACTGCACAGATCTTATGCAACTCCTACGAGACATGTGACGAAATAAATGTTACCCAGTGAGCGCTCTACACAATCTGACACTGCCCAATCAGTATGGACAGGGGGAATGGGAACACCCCCATGTCAATCTGTTATTCAGGAATAATACCAGAGGAGCGGTACATTGCAGAGAGCTCATCGCCCATAGTTGTTATTTTATGAGGAATGCAAATATTTACTAAACAGGACATATCTGGAGGGCTGGAAGGGGGATTCAATCTGAACTAGGAGCCTCCATCACAGTTGCCTTCATTTTTACCAAGGAAATAGAGCAGCACGACGCGCTGATTTTTTGGGGGGGGGATAAATTGACGGACGCCATGCAGGAAACCTGACAGATCTTATCATAATCATTGGGGTCTATTGTGTGCCGTCCATGAGAAAAATTAGACCCAGGATGGAATAGTTTTCTTTTCCTATAACAGAAAAAGGGACTTTCTGCTGCAAATGTGAACATCGCCTAAGAACAGCGGGAAAAAAATACTTACTTCTCCAGTTGCTAAAGTGACAAAGTTTTTCACAGTTTTTGGGACGACCTTTCCGAATAAACCAATGATAATGCGGCCAGCATTCCTGTCACCTATCTTTATATCGAAGAAAACCTGCAAATAAAGACACTGGGTCATATGAGATCCTGGAGATTGGGAGACGTCACCTACATAAGCGGCCTGTGAAGTCTTACTTCTCAGCAGGACGGGGAACATCTTCCCAGCTGTCGGGGGAATGTGGCGGAGCGGTGTGATCATGTTCCTGCAGTGTACCTGAATGTGACACCACGTATGTAATGAGCGAAACTCTCAAGGTCACATTGTTCACAATCCTAGCAGTTTACCCTCAAGTCTTCGTGATGAGCACGGACATTCCAGGACGAGGGGATTCCTCAGATGTATGAGGGGGGCTGAAGAGCAGCAGGACTAGGCCTGGGCCTCACGGGGACACGTCTGTGCAACTTGTCTGCGAGTTTCCGCCCTAGGACCATTGAAGAGCTGTGATTTCAGTCGCATGTGACTTGCAACCAGCAACAGAAAATCGGGGACAGTTGCGACTCTGTGTTGCATTCAGAAGATCGCAGGTCCCAATGGGAAATCACTGGATACAATGTGACACCACGATCTCAATGTCGCCCTATCCTTACCCTGAAGACACCTCATCTCTCGTATTTTATATGTCAGTAAATGCAGTTTGTTGGTAAAATTTCTACAGCCATTCCGTTCATCTGAATGGGGTTCGCACAAATGTACCTGCTGCCTAAGCAACTCCACTTTTAAGGGCTGTTCACATTGAATTCCATCTGAATTCCGTTTTTTAGTTATTAAGATGGAGACCTGAGAAAGCAGCCAAAGGCAATGTGAACAGTCGCTTAGATGAATGAAATGACTGTTCAGTTATAGAAATGTTTGAAAAAAGTTTCCTGCATGTCAGTATATACTCGGTCTGAGGCTGGAGTCACACCAGAGTATTCTCTCTCATCCGAGAGAATCGGGCCGATTATGCTAATCACACTCTGATCAGAGTTTGATCCGATTTTATCGAATGAGGAGAAGATGGGAAAAAAAATTCTCCATCTTCATTCTGTCAGTCCATGAACATCGGACTGCACTCAAATGTCATCCGAGAGCAGCCCAATGTTTTCCACAGACTCGTTGATTATCAGATCAAACTCAGGCATGTTGAAATTTTGTCCTCAGATGGACTCAGTCCGGGGAAAAAATTGGACATGTGCGTGGCCCCATAGACTAACATTGCTCCCAGTGCGATCCGATGTTTTGTTGGTTTGCACTCGGCCCAAAAATTGGGCCAGGTGCACGAGCCCTTAGTCTATAAAGTCACCATGATTGTGTGGCATGAAGTTTGTAATGTTGCATCTAATGACTGTCAATGGGGTTGAGGAACCCACAACCCAGACAAAACTATTGCAACAAAAATTCCAATTTTTAAAGGGGTCGTTCAGGATGAGCTATAATTGTGGGTGTGTTTTCTTAAATATAGTGCCACACTAGACCTAAGGCCATTCACTTCAATCATGTGACCAATCAATAAACTGTCACCATGGCTGATGACATCACAGCTACACGATGTACTGCGGCATTGTAATACATCACATGTATGTGACATACAGTACAGACCAAAAGTTTGGACACACCTTCTCATTTAAAGATTTTTCTGTATTTTCATGACTATGAAAATTGTACATTCACACTGAAGGCATCAAAACTATGAATTAACACATGTGGAATTATATACTTAAGAAATCCCACTTATTAAACCTGACAGGGCACACCTGTGAAGTGAAAACCATTTCCGGTGACTACCTCTTGAAGCTCATCAAGAGAATGCCAAGAGTGTGCAAAGCAGTCATCAAAGCAAAAGGTGGCTACTTTGAAGAACCTAGAATATAAGACATATTTTCAGTTGTTTCACACTTTTTTGTTAAGTATATAATTCCACATGTGGTAATTCATAGCTTTGACGCCTTCAGTGTGAATATACAATTTTCATAGTCATGAAAATCCAGAAAAATATTTAAATGAGAAGGTGTGTCCAAACTTTTGGTCTGTACAGTATATATATATATATAGCAGGGTTATTATAGGATTCCTCAGCATGGAATGTACAGATTCTTTAGAACTTTGCCAGGACAATCGCTTACACTACAGTTCCCCAATACCAGGCAGTGCCCGCAGTGCTGCATTGATCATGGAGGGAGCAGTAGACTCTGTACCATCGTTTCTATGTAATGAAGTTGGGCTCCTGGAACAAGTTGTGTGATGAAGGCAGAGATGGTGCCCCCAGTGCCAAAGGTGCCCTCCTCCTGCCCCCAGTGCCAAATGTGCCCTGCTCCTTGCCCCAGTGCCAGGTATGTGCCCTTTTCCTGCCCCCAATGCCGGTTATGTGCCCTCCTCCTGGCCCCAGTGCTGGGTATGTGCCCTCCTCCTGCCCCCAGTGCCGGGTATGTGCCCTCCTCCTGCCCCCAGTGTCGGGTATGTGCCCTCCTCCTGCCCCCAGTGCCAGGCATGTGCCCTCCTCCTGCCCCCAGTGCCGGACATGTGCCCTCCTCCTGCCCCCAGTGCCAGGTATGTGCACTCCTCCTGCCCCCAGTGCCGGGTATGTGCCCTCCCCCTGCCCCCCAGTGCCAAGTATGTGCCCTCCTACTGCCCCCAGTGCGGGGTATGTGCCCTCCTCCTGCCACCAGTGCCGGGTATGTGCCCTCCTCCTGCCCCCAGTGCCGGGTATGGGCCCTCCTCCTGCCCCCAGTGCCAGGCATGTGCCCTCCTCCTGCCCCCAGTGCCAGGCATGTGCCCTCCTCCTGCCCCCAGTGCCGGGTATGTGCCCTCCTCCTGCCCCCAGTGCCGTGTATGTGCCCTCCCCCTGCCCCCAGTGCCAGGTATGTGCCCTCCTCCAGCCCCCAGTGCCGGGCATGTGCCCTCCTCCTGCCCCCAGTGCCGGGCATGTGCCCTCCTCCTGCCCCCAGTGCCCGGTATGTGCCCTCCTCCTGCCCCCAGTGCCGGGCATGTGCCCTCCTCCTGCCCCCAGTGCCCGGTATGTGCCCTCCTCCTGCCCCCAGTGCCGGGTATGTGCCCTCCCCCTGCCCCCAGTGCCGGGTATGTACCCTCCCCCTGCCCCCAGTGCTGGGTAAGTGCCCTCCTCCAGCCCTCAGTGCCGGGTATGTGCCCTCCTCCTGCCCCCAGTGCCGGGCATGTGCCCTCCTCCTGCCCCCAGTGCCGGGCATGTGCCCTCCTCCTGCCTCCAGTGGCGGGTATGTGCCCTCCTCCTGCCCCCAGTGCCAGGTATGTGCCCTCCTCCTGCCCCCAGTGCCGGGCATGTGCCCTCCCCCTGCCACCAGTGCCGGGCATGTGCCCTCCCCCTGCCACCAGTGCCGGGCATGTGCCCTCCTCCTGCACCCAGTGCCGGGCATGTGCCCTCCCCCTGCCACTAGTACCGGGCATGTGCCCTCCTCCTGCCCCCAGTGCCGGGTATGTGCCCTCCCCCTGCCCCCAGTGCCGGGTATGTGCCCTCCCCCTGCCCCCAGTGCCGGGTATGTGCCCTCCTCCTGCCCCCAGTGCCGGGTATGTGCCCTCCTCCTGCCCCCAGTGCCGGGTATGTGCCCTCCTCCCGCCCCCAGTGTCGGGTATGTGCCCTCCTCCTGCCCCCAGTGCCGGGTATGTGCCCTCCTCCTGCCCCCAGTGCCGGGTATGTGCCCTCCTCCTGCCCCCAGTGCCGGGTATGTGCCCTCCCCCTGCCACTAGTGCCGGGCATGTGCCCTCCTCCTGCCCCCAGTGCCGGGTATGTGCCCTCCCCCTGCCCCCAGTGCCGGGTATGTGCCCTCCCCCTGCCCCCAGTGCCGGGTATGTGCCCTCCTCCTGCCCCCAGTGCCGGGTATGTGCCCTCCCCCTGCCACTAGTGCCGGGCATGTGCCCTCCTCCTGCCCCCAGTGCCGGGTATGTGCCCTCCCCCTGCCCCCAGTGCCGGGTATGTGCCCTCCCCCTGCCCCCAGTGCCGGGTATGTGCCCTCCCCCTGCCCCCAGTGCCGGGTATGTGCCCTCCTCCTGCCCCCAGTGCCGGGTATGTGCCCTCCTCCTGCCACCAGTGCCGGGCATGTGCCCTCCTCCTGCCACCAGGCGGTGCCCCCCATGCAGAGTCCAGCCGGTCATTACCTTGTGTGTGACCACCGGACCCCTCTTCTTGTAACACTCAGCCCCCGGTACGGTGTGGAGGGTGCAGCAGAGCAGGAGCAGCGCCCGGTACATCCTCCCGTCCCCGGCCACAGCTGGCCAGATGTCAGCGCCCTGTGCTCCGCTCCCAGCCGGCAACGTCAGCAAGAGGGGGGAGGGGGTCTCGTTCCTGTGCGCGGGGCTGCCCCGCCTCCGGTGCTGGATAGGGGGAGGCTGACGGCCCCACACACAAACTTCCCAAACACCACCCGTGGGACACTCTACTTGTCACCAGTGATGTCAGTGGGAAGGGTTCTCCTTTTGGGGAGTCACATTTTCGCCAGGCTCTGTTCTCTTCACTCTCAATTGCTTTTTGTACAGGAGCAATATTATTACTGTTAAAATAACAGAGATTTGAGACCCCTAATAAGACTGTCCATGACGGACGACCACCATAACCTGCACAGCCTCCATAATGGCCTACAATGGGGTCTGTCAGGTCCGTGTTCTCCATGCTTTGGGTGTATGCCCCTACTCCAGCCTGACCAGACCCTACAATCACTGCAGACCTCAGGCCAGACCCCTAAATAAATACAAGACCAGACCCCAAATTTCAAGGGAACCCGTCATGAGACTTTATACCCCATACTGATGACGTGTGTGTACGGGGGCATGCACGCTGATATAATCCTAACCTTCATTGTAGGAATCTGTTTTGCCATTTATGGTAAATCCCGAGTTGGAATAGTATGTAAATGAGCTGCAAATGCTTCAGGGTGGGACAATGCACTTGCAGCCCCCTGCCCTCGCTGCCTGTTCTCTGGATGCTGCCTGTCTCCTGTGTCTGAACCAGGGCCGGCTCCAGGTTTTCTTGGGCCTTGGGTGAAAGAGTCTCAGTGGGCCCCTTTAACACATACCACGATTCATGATGCACAGATACTGCAGAGAAATAAATATATATATATAGTACAATGCAAAGATTTCACTTCTTACATTACATGAGCAATGTCTATTGTAAATTCTACAATAGCTCAGAAACCGGCGAATCCTCGCAGCGCAAAGTGCAGACCGGACAGTATAGTCCTACATACAGTATTATGGGCACCACATAGTCCTCCATACAGTATTATGGGCACCACATAGTCCTCCATACAGTATTATGGGCCCCATATATTGCTCCATATAGAATAATGACCCCCCATAGTCCTTAATACAGTATTATGGGCCCCATATATTGCTCCATACAGAATAATGGACCCCATATAACGCTCCATACAGGATACTGGCCCCCATATAACACTCCATAGAGGATACTGGCCCCCATATAACTCTCCATACAGGATACTGGCCCCCTTATAACGCTCCATGCAGGATACTGGTCCCCATATAATGCTCCATACAGAATACTGGCCCCCATATAACTCTCCATACAGAATACTAGCGCCCACATAATGCCCCATGCAGGCTGTGCCCCCACATAATGCCCCATGCAGGATGTCACTTCCCCCCCATATAATGCCCCATGCAGGATGCTACTCCCCCCCCATAAAATGCCCCATGCAGGATGTCACTCCCCCCCCATATAATGCCCCATGCAGGATGTCATCTATCCCCCCATATAGTGCCCCATGCAGGATGTCACTCCCCCCTGGACCTCCATATAATGCCCCATGCAGGATGTCACCTCTCCCCCAATATAATGCCCCATGCAGGATGTCACCACTCCCCCCCATATAATGCCCCATGCACGATGTCACCCCCCCCAATATAATGCCCCATGCAGGATGCCACCCCCCCATATAATGCCACATGCAGGATGTCACCCCCCCATATACCCATATAATGCCCCGTGCAGGATGTGATCTCCCCCCTCATATAATGCCCCACGCAGGATCTCATCACACCCTCTATATAATGCCCCATGCAGGATGTCATCACCCCGCCATATAATGCCCCATGCAGGATATCACCTGTCCCCCCATTTAATGCCCCATGCAGCATGTCACCTCTCCCCCCATATAATGCCCCTTGCAGGATGTCACCTCCCCCCCCATATAATGCCCCATGCAGGATGTCATCACCCCCCCATATAATGCCCCATGCAGGATGTCATCACCCACCCCCCCCATACAATGCCCCATGCCTCCATACATATATATAAAAAAAAAAAAATCAAATACTCACCTCACATTTCACCTGCTGACACTGCTCTGGACTCCTCAGCGTCGCCAGCGTCTTCCCGCTCTGCGCTGTGACGGCTCAGGAGAGAGCACGGTGTAAAGACGTCACCGCGCCCTCTGACCTGAGACGTCACAGTGCAGCAGCCGCAGAAGAGACTGGAGCTGATGCAGAGGCACGGGGAGAGGTAAGTATAGTGCCGGTTGCTGGGACCCTGAGCAAGCAGGGGGGGGCGCAAGCGCTGGCACCGGCACCGCACCTCTCATGGGTCCCATAGCACGCCGGGGTGCCCCACGGTGAGTGGCCCCCCCGCCTGCTCAAGGCCCCGACACTTGCCCGGGTGCTGACGCCGGCCCTGGTCTGAACGACATTTTGTCAGGACCAGATTTTTTGCGCAAGGCTTTGCAGCACCCTCAAACCTACATGGGGTTCCCCTGCCACTGCAGGCCCCCTCGTCTTCTCCCCCCATACACACACTCACTTTTTTGGTGCTGTCAGATGCTCCCCTGAAAAATCCTCAGTACTGAGGAGGAAACGCGTAGGGAGGGTCACCTTGGGGTATTTTTCGTGGCAGTGCCACACTTGCCCTTGTAAGGACAGGGTCATCCAGTGCTCATCCATCACTCCTGTCCACTTGTTAGCTTGAGTAGATACGTCTCACCAACATCTGTGGCTGAGATCAAACCATTTATATGAGCACTGGTTATTTTTGAGCACTCGCACTTTACATTTGTGGTAAAGCATTGCAGAGTATTAGATCAGTGATCGAGGCAGGTAAAATTGATGTCCCTTCCTGGGACAAGGTAAAAAAGTAAAAAAAAAGTTTTTAAAAATTGTAAAAATATATATATAAAAAAAATGAAGAACAAAATTCAAGTCTGAATTATTGGTATATACTGCACTCATCCCTTTAAGCCTGCATTCTCATCTCTGCAAGTCTGAATTATTGGTATATATCTTATCTATCCTTCTGAACTTTCTGAATTTGTACCCTGATGTTTTCCTTAGTTTATGATCCATGGTGCTCTGCAAGCTTGTTTATTTCTCTGTGCATTTATAACCTCCTGCTGTCTTAAGTTAGTTGATTGATTGTTAATGAGCTAATTTAGTGATAGGCTATGTGACCACGATGCAGAATTGAAGCAGAAAATTTCCGCAGCACTTCTGCAAATCTTTGCCAGTAAAAACGCATGCAGATTTTGCACGCGTTTTTGAAGCGTTTTTACATGCAGATTTTTCCGCACAGAATATCCACTGCGGAAAAATCCGCAGCATGTGTACAGAACATGAGGATTGTCATTGGGGACCATGGGGCACGTATTACCAAGCGTTTTAAAAGCGTTTCCGCTGCGGAAATTCAGCAGCAAAAACGCTTGAAAAACGCATCGTGGGCACGCAGCCATAGATCTAAGAGTAACCTGTCTATATATTGAGACACAGCGTTGGGGAGGCATTTATGTGGGGTGGGCATTTATGTCCATGCTATCTAAGTCCATGTATCAAAGTCCCTGTAGCAGTTAATTATGGCAGTTAGACAGGGCAGGAGACAGATAAGACATTCAAAGAAAACTACTTGCACAACATTTGCATTGGAACAAATAAGCACCGTATGTATTTGTATCATTTATATTCTGTCTGCTGCATGCACTCACATACACCGTCCTTACACACACTCTTTCTATCCTCCTCCTAGTTGCAGGAGATATTTCTCCCAACCCTGGCCCTTCTTCTATTAGTAAATCGAACCCCTCCCCTGCTTCACTCAGAAACCCTGCTAATCTCATTAATATTCCCTGCATGCCTTCTGTCTCCTTGAATTGTGCCCTCTGGAAAGCTTGGTCAGTATGTAACAAACTCTCTTTTATCCATGACTTTTTCCTTTCAAACTCCCTGAACCTTCTGGCTCTTGCTGAAACCTGGATCCAGCAGTCGGACACCACCACTGCTGCTGCTCTTTCATATGGTGGCCCACAGTTTTCACATACCCCCAGACCTTTCGAGCAGACAAGGTGGAGGTGTTGGTCTGCACTTATCAGCCAAATGTACTTTTCAGGTTATCCCCCCAGTACCCTCACTTGTCTTCCATTCTTTTGAGGTCCACACTGTCAGACTCTACCAGCCCTTCTCCCTGCGAGTGGCAGTTGTGTATCGTCCTCCAGGCCCCTCCCCTCCTCCGTCAGTTCCTGGATTACTTTGCCACCTGGCTTCCTCACTTTCTATCTTGTGACATCCCAACCCTCATCATGGGGGACTTCAACATCCCCATCAGTAACCCACTCTCTCCATGTGCCTCCCACCTTTTATCTCTAACCTCCTCCTTCAGCCTTTCACAGCTTACTAATTCTCCTACTCACAAAGATGGAAATACGCTGGACCTTATCTTCTCCTGGCTCTGCTCAGTGCATGATTTTATTAAATCCCCTCTCCCGCTCTCTGACCACAACCTTCTGTCATTCTACGTCAGTAACTGTTGCTCCACTCAGGACACCCCCACTTACCACACCTATACAAATATACGCGCAATTAACACCCAGAAACTTGTCAAGAAATTGCAGTTATCACTGGCCCCGATCTCCTCCCTCTCATGTCCTGACTCTGCACTGAAACATTATAATGATACATTGCAGAGTGCCCTGGATGAAGCTGCTCCTTCTACTCTTAGAACAATTCGGCACAGACGGCGACAACCCTGGCACATACTGCAAACATGTCTTCTACAGCTGTGCTCCAGGGGTGCTGAACATCTGTGGAGAAAATCTAATCTGGCCGAAAACTTCATCCATTATAAGTTTATACTTAAAACATACAATTCTGCCCTTCACCTCTCCAAACAAACCTACCGTATATTCCGGCGTATAAGACGACCTGGTGTATAAGACGACCCCCCTACTTTCCTGTTAAAATATAGAGTTTAGGATATATTCACCGTATAAGACTACCCCTTTTCCAACGCATACCAAACACCGGTAAAAAATTTAAAAAAACAGATTTGAATTTAACATGGTCCTTTTTTAATTTAAATTCTTATGACATGCAGGTATATAGCAGGAAAACTGTCACTCATAAACATAAGGCATACAACAACAACATTACTATCATCCATTTTCATTAGCGGCATACACCGGTACCCGACAATTTACAACAGAAAGAATAGAGCTTCACACATAGATTAGATAGATAGAAATATGTCAGTCACATATATATGAAGTACAGTGACATTGTTGCTTACTGTACTTGTCATTTAGTGTAAAGGATTTATTAAAAAATATAATAGTGTTTTCGTGCACCGTCTCTTTAAAAAAGCCGGCCGGCAATTCAGCATCTGTACCCGACAATTTAGAATAGAAGAAATAGAGAATCATACATAGATTAGATAGATAGAAACATGTCAGTCACATATATATGAAGTACAGTGACAGTGTTGATTACTGTACTTGTCATTTAGTGTTAAAATAAAGGATTTATTTTAAAAAAAATTGGCGTGGGGTTCCCCTTAATTTTAGTCTCTAGCGGAGGTTAAGCAGACAGCTGGGGCAGATGTTTGAAGCCTGGGAAGGGGGTAATACCCACGGAGCTTCCCAGACTACTAATATCAGCCCCCAGCTGAATACCTAGCCTTTACTAGCTATTAAAATGGGGGACCCCCCCAAAAAAATGACGTGGGGTCCCCCCTATTTTAATAGCTAGCAAAGGCTAGGCAGACAGCTGGGGGCTGATATTAATAGCCCAGGAAGGGTGCCATGAATATTGGCCCCCTCCCAGGCTAGAAACACCAGCCGTCAGCCGCCCTAGAAATGGCGCATCCATAGGATGCGCCAATTCTGGCACTTAGCCTCGCTCTTCCACGCTGCCCTGGTGCGGTGGCAGGGGGTAATAGGGCTGGGGTTCATGTCAGCGCCAGCTGCCATGAAGCCCAGGTTAGTAATGATGGGCGTCTATAAGACACCCCCATTACTAACCTACAAAGTGTTAAAAAGAAAAAACACACACTACACCAAGAAAAAAATAATTTATTTGAAATAAACCACACCATTTTATTTAATTCTTAGTTTACTAAAAAAAAAATAGTTACCTGTCCACGTTCCTGCGCTGATCTCCCATGCACAGCTGTCACATCTGGAGATGGTGACAGCTGTGCATGGCTGCTGTAAGCTCACGCTGCCGGGAACACGTCCGCTCCCGGCAGCGGGAGCCACTGACTGAGGTCACCGGAGTGCATTCAGTCAGCGCAGCTCCGGAGACCTCCTTTACGGCACTGCTGTACCGTGGGAATTTCTCACGATACAGCAGGGCCGTAAAGCAGCTAACCGGAGCAGCGCTGCCTGAACTCCGGCGAACCCGCTTATGCAATGACGGGGCTGCTTTACGGCCCCGTCATTCTAGCGGCGGCAGCGGTTCAGAGCGGTCACATTCTATGTGGCTGCTCTGAACTGGAGATCTTCGTGGGACACTCGTGGACTACTACGGAGGGGTAAGGATAAGGTTGTGGTTTATTATTTTATATTTTATTACAGGAGATCGATGGCTTCGGGGAATTAGGTGTCTAGGTGAGTATAGGTGTAGTTTTTTATTTTTTACTTTATTTTAGGTGGCGATCAGCGGGGACAGGTAATGTATGAACTAATTTATTGTAGGTAACCACTGGCCACCAATGACATGTATTTAACATTTATTGGGGACACAGTAGGGCAATTTATATAGCAGGATCAGGCTGATGGGAACTACTGCTCCCATCGAGCTGATCCTGCTGGCAGGAGTGGACGGGGGACAGACATAGGCCGATGGGAGTAGTAGTGTCACATCGGCCTATGTCTGCCTGCACGCACACACCCGCACAGACACCGCGCACACCCGCAGACATCGCACAGACACCGCACACATCGCACAGACACCGCACACACCCCCAGACATCGCACAGACACCACGCACACCCGCACACACTCGCAGACATCGCGGAGACACATCGCACAGACACCGCGCACACCCACACACACAAGCAGACATCTCACAGACACCGCACACACCTGCAGACATCGCACAGACACCCCACACACACTCGCAGACACACGCACAGACACCCGCACACACCAATCATGACGGGTCTGGGAGGTGAGGCTGACCTGTGAGACCGTGGGAAAGTTCATGTGAGTTCATGCAATGCAGTCAAGCATGAACTCACATGAACCCTCTGAGGACACCGCGGCGACTTCAAATGAACAGCTGATCGGCATCACCTGATACCTCAGCTGTTCATTTGAAATAACCGGCGGGAAAGCGCAGCACAGAACGGGAAAGCCGGCGGTGAAGTCTTTTCACTGCCGGCTTCCCCGCCGGGTCCTTCGCTCCCCGCTCCTTGGTGCTGCGCTCCCCGCCCGGTCCTAACTTACGATCAGGATGGGAGGTGGCAAGGGGAGCGGAGGATCGGGGTGGGAGGCTGCGGGGAAGCAGTATGGGGCTGTGTGATTGTTTAAAAGCCGGCGGCTTTTTACCGCCCGCCGGCTTTTAAACAATCAGGAGAATTCTCCCACGCTGGGATGGCATTCTGATGACAGGCTGGATCTCAGCTGAGCTCTGCCATCCAGCTTGTCATCCTTCAGAGACACTGCAGAGCGCAGGCATTATGGGAACTTCCGATTCCGGTATTCGATATTGTAAAAGTATCGGAATTAAGTATCGGAATTCCGATACCGCGAATATCGGCCGATACCCGATATTACAGTATCGGAATGCTCAACACTACTTGTCACAGAAGCGATGCGAACTTCCCAGCTCCGGACACAGCGCAGCGCTTCTGTGACAAGTGAAAGCTGTCGGCACAGAAGCCCTGCGCTGTGTCCGGAGCTGGGAAGACACTGCGATGTGTCAGAAAAGTTCGCTAGGTTCTGTCTGTCTCCGCTGCTGGGAATACGCTGCGCTGTGTCCCAGGCCTGAGAAGACACAGTGCAGCGATGTGTCAGTTTCAGCACAGAAGCGCTGACTGTCTGGACCTACCGCCGCCGTATTTTAACTCCCTCCACCTTATATTAACTCCCATATGGCAGGGATACGACCACGGCAGCTTATTAACACCCCCAGAGTATCCCCGCATGTCAATTTCTGAAAGTTCAAAAACATTACCGGCGTATAAGACGACCCCAGACTAGACAGAAGATTTTTCAGTCTTCAAAAGTCGTCTTATACGCCGGAATATACGGTATTTCAATACCCTCATCACATCACTTTCCAAAAATCCTAAACGCCTCTTTGAAACTTTTCATTCCCACCTCCAACCAAGAGTGAAAGCCCCGACTACAAACCTCAGAGCTGATGATCTGGCTAATTATTTCAAAGAAAAAATTGACCATATCAGACAGGAAATTTTCTCCCAATCCCCTAATACCATGCGCAATCCTCCTTCTCCCATTACATCTAGCTCACTCTCTGTCTTTGAACCAGTCACAGAAGAAGAAGTGCTCAGGCTCCTTGCATCTTCTCGCCCTACCACCTGCATCAGTGACCCTATTCCCTCACATCTCCTTCAGTCCCTTTCCCCGGCTGCCACAACTCACCTAACTAAAATATTTAATCTCTCTCATCTGGTATCTTTCCCTCCTCATTTAAGCATTCCAGCATATGTCTCGCCCAGGGGGGATATAGGGGACTCGGTACCCGGGCCTTTTACCTGGTTTAGGATGTCACGGCAGTCGGCTCCCAGGCCCGTACTCTGGGGTCCCTCTTGAAAAGGGGTTTTAGTGTACAGTTTGTCTCGTGACGCCACCTGTGGTTCCCGGTAACGGTTACCGGCGCTGCTGCTGACCTCCGGGGGTGATAGGATGGCAGCTGGGATGTTTCTGATCCCCACAGGCGGAGCGGGCCCCCAGGGCAGGTGTTAGGGCAGATGGTGATGCTGGGCGTTGTAGTGCAGAAGAGATGGCGCAGCAAGAGTAATTGACAGAGACAGGAGATTCACTTCAGTACCTTTACTGGTGCAAATGTCAGGTATGGTCCAGGGTACTCGGTAGGAAGGGTGCACTTCTGGACTCTCCCCAGTGAGCGGGTATAAGGCCTCCTGGTCCGTTTCTCCCTCTCTCTAAGCTCCTGACCAGCCTGCAACTGGGCCTAGCTTCTGTGTTGTGTTGTTCTCTCACCTGTCGCTTGGTAGTAGAACCTTTCTCTGGCAACCACTATCCCTGGACGCTGGGGCCTTCATGGTTCCTAGTCCTGAAAAGGGTTTAGCTTCAGGTCGACCAGGGATCTGTAATCCTCCTGGTATGCCGGTAAACCCTACTGGGTGTAGAGGACCCTGTAGGCGCGGACCCGGTGTCCGGTTTGTATACTGGGGTGAGCCTGTGATTCTCCTCTGCCCCCTTAACTGCTTTCTCCCCTCCTCTTTGCCTCCGGCCACACTCGGGGCCCTCAGAACACAGCAGCAGACGTGCTACTCCTTCACTGGTCTCAGCGCCAGCACGCTCTCATACTGAACTGAACTGCCTAACTCCACCCTCTATATATATATCCCTAACAGGGCTCCCTCTGGTTGTCTGAGGTGGAAGGGTGGAGGTGTTTGTTCGTGGTGAGGGCCATAGAGGAATCCCTGGCGGCCCTAAAATCTGCCAATTACTTCTCCACATTGGATCTCACTAGTGGGTACTGGCAAGTCTCTGTTGCTGAGGAAGACCGGGAGAAGACAGTCTTCACCACCCCGATGGGATTATGCGAGTTCAACAGTATGCCGTTTGGGCTCTGCAACACCCCCGGGACTTTCCAGAGGATGATGGAGTGTTGCTTAGGACACCGGAACTTCGAGATAGAGCTGCTGTACCTGGATGACGTTATCGTGTACTCGAGGACGTATGAAGACCATCTGAAGCACCTGGCAGAGGTATTTGAAGCATTGTCCCGGTATGGGATGAAACTAAAACCTTCCAAGTGCCACTTGCTCAAACAGAAAGTTCAGTACCTGGGACACATAGTCAGCTCAGAGGGAGTAGCACCAGACCCGGAGAAGGTCACTACCATCCAGAAGTGACCTGAACCGAGAAACATCAAGGAAGTACGTCAGTTTCTGGGACTGGTCGGGTACTACATGAGGTTCATAAAGGATTACACCAAAAAGGCAGCACCTTTACAAGATCTCCTGGTAGGACAGTCCAAGAGAGGTAAAAGTCCCCCATTCCAGTGGGGTAAGGAACAGGCTGAATCCTTTGCAGTAATGAAGGAAGTCCTAACTGGTGAAGAAATCCTGGCTTACCTTGACTACAGCCAGCCTTTCCTGTTGTACACCGACGCCAGCAACGAGGGACTGGGAGCTGTGTTGTCCCAGAAGCAAAAACAGAAAAGGTAATTGCCTATGCCAGTAGGAAGCTTCGCCCTACTGAGAGGAACCCGGTGTTATGATCTGCTACAAGAACTAAGGAAAGAAAGGGAATCTGTCCCTACAATAAGACTGAGCTGATTCCCTACGTTGCAGCGGGCGACCTGTTCCTTGTGAACAGACCCGCCTTCGTCCTCAGCTAGTCTGAACGCAGACCTATAGAATAAAGGGAGGGGTCCCTAAAAGAACTAAGGACAAAATTGGACACCTCCTAGCAGATGTTGTAGCGGAGCAAAAAGACAAACAGACAAAAAGTACTTAGAGGTCCAAAGGACCAAACGAACTAGAGAGATAGGTACAAAAGCACCTGGCTAGATAGAGAGTCAAATAACACTGAAGTCCAGCAAAGCCAGAAGGGCGGAGCTGGAATAAATAGGCAGCAGGTCACGTGACCAAAATAGAAAAAAACTAACAGGAGAGTTCTAACACCTGGAGAATTACAGTTCCTTCAAGCTGGAGTTCCTGGCCTTGGTCTGGGCTATCAACTGAAAGATTCAAGCATTACCTAGCCTCAACTAAATTCACAGCCTTTACCGACAATAATCCCTTGACACACCAGGAGACAGCCAGGTTGGGAGCCATCGAACAGCGTTGGGTGGCCAGACTGTCGAATTATCAGTTCACAATCAATTACCGGGCAGGTCACAAGCATACCAACGCTGATGCCCTGTCAAGAATGCCCCACCAGTCGGACACCGAGGATGAAGTGGATGATCTCGAAGAAATTGAACTACCTGCTTTCCACAGAAATGGAATGGTCCACGAACAGCATGCCTCCAGAAGATGTCATGGTAGGACGTCAAACCCTCTACCTCATCACAGCTGGAAGGAGACCCAGAACAGTGACCCGGTTGTCAGCCTCATTAAAAGACTGATAACCCAAGAAGGTTCTCACCTGGAGAAGAATGCTCCCCTACAAGCCAAACACCTGTGGAATGAGAGAAGCTGGCTGTTCATCTACAGAGAGAAACTGTGCAGAGGGTATGTCAACCCCAAGACCCATGAAATGGTGTGGCAGATTGTTGCACCCAGGACAGATATCCAGATGGTGTTAGAGGCCTACCACGATCAAGCAGGTCACTTTGGCTGGAAGAAGCTGGAAACCCTGTTGAAGGACCGATTCTATTGGGTTGGAATGCGGAGTTCCATAGAAAGGTGGTGCCGGAATTGTGGGCCCTGTAGCCTCAGAAGGAAGGACTACGGCAGCCAGAAAGCACCCTTGCAGTCCATCAAAACAACCCAACCCCTGCAGATTGTCGCTCTGGATCACGTCAAACTGTCACCCAGCAGATCAGGCTACTCCTATGCCCTGACCATGGTGGATCACTATTCCGGGTTCCTGGTGGTAGCCCCTGTCAAGGATCTGACAGCAGAAACTGCAGCAAGAACGTTCCAAGCATACTCTGCAGACCCCATGGATATCCGGACAAGGTGCTAACAGATCAAGGCCCTGCCTTTGAAGCCGAGCTATTTAAAGAATTCTGTCACCTGTATGGATGCAAAAAGATCCGGACTACACCGTATCATCCTCAAACCAACGGTATGTGCGAGAATCTCAATGAACAACATCATCATAGACCTGCTGAAAACCCTACCTTTAGAAGAGAGGAACCAGTGGCCAGAAAAGCTACCTGACCTGGTGGACCTGTATAACCACATAGCCCGTTACCTGTATCTGTGACTTCTAGTCTGTTTCCGCCACCCTGGGGGCTGAGTTCCCAGGCTCGTTCCTGTATCTTGTTCCTGGTTCAGTCCCTGTTTGAACAGTGTCCTAGCCCGTTACTTGTTTGTCTCTATGTTCGTATATTCCATTTTCCTGCAGTGTCTAAACCTACACCTAACTCCAACTCGTTGTCTCTGTACTTCTGTTTGTGAGTTTAATGTCCACTCGCTACTTCATTGTAAGTACCTTGTGTGTATCTGCTCTGCTTGTCTACCGCACCTGCGGTTTTGCTCTGCTTGTCTACCGCACCTGCGGGTTTTGCTCTGCTCTGCTTGTCTACCGCACCTGCAGGTTTTGCTCTGCCCTGCTTGTCTACTGCACCTGCGCGTTTTTGCTCTGCTCTGCTCGTCTACCACACCTGCCGGTTTTGCTCTGCTCTGCTTGTCTCTGCTTGCCTGCGTTCCTACCTGCCAGTACCCACCTGTCTGTATACCAGCCGTGCCTGCCAGTACCCACATGTCAGTATTCCAGCCTAACCTGTCTGTTCCTGCATTCCCCGGTGTGGGTCAACAGCTGTGACTGGGGTCTGACCTGGAGTAGCACCTGCTCCCTCTGCTCGGGTCCTCCCTGGTTCACTGAGTCGACTGAGCCGCCTTGATACTTTGGTTGGACCGAGTTGATACTTAGTCACGCCCCTCCAGGCACTCCTCGGTTCATGGTCCAGTGGGATCACTAACCACGCTCACACTAGTCAGTCCGGGCGTGAGCGTAACAGGGGCACACAATCTAAATTCCCTATCAGTATGTCTTTGGGCTTCTGCTATTTTGGCATGTCAGGGGCTCCTCAGATTGGACATCCTCAATCTGTTCCAGCCAAAATTGCGCTCCAGAATTCATTTGGCGCTCCTTCCCTTCTGAGCCCTACCGTGTGCCCAAGCAGTAGTTTTTCACCTCATATGAGTTATCGGTGTACTCAGGACAAATTGCATAACAAATTGTATGGTCCATTTTCTCCTGTTACCCTTGTGAAAATGAAAAATTGGGGGCTGAAACAACATTTTTGTAGGAAAAATTTATTTTTTAATTTTCACGGCTCAACGTAAAATTCTGTGAAGCACCTGTGGGAGCAAGGTGATCACTCCAGATAAGTTCCTTGAGGGGAGTAGTTTCCAAAGTGGAGTAACTTGTAGGGAGTTTCCACTGCTTAGGAACATCACGGGCTTGGCAAACGCGACATGGTGTCCACTATCTATCCTAGCCGATTTTGCACTCCAAAAGTCAAATGGTGCTTCTTACCCTCCTTACCTTTTCCAAGTGATGCTAAAATCGCTTGGAAAAGCGCTTGACAACTCGCATGCGAAATCGCATGTGAAAAACGCAGGACATGCGCTTTTCCCTGGCAGAAAAACGCATGTAAAATCCACATGCGTTTTTTCTGCCAGGGAGATGCAGAAACGCTCAGGAAAAATCCGGAGCATATCTGCATCGTGGGCACATAGCCTAAGAGGAGCAGTTTTTAGAATGGTGTCACTTTTGAGCATTTTCTGTCAAATACGCTACTCAGAGTCAGGCTGAGTTCACACGATGCGTATTTAATGCGTTTCCGCGGCGTTTTTGCAGTTGCGTAAACGCCGCGGAAACGCATTAAAAACGCATGGTAGAAGGGCAGCAATGTTCCCCAATTGAAATCCGCATGTGCTGTGCCCATGATGCGGATTTTTCCACAGCGTAAACGCTGCGCTCAAAAATCCGCAGCATGTCAATTAATTTTGCGTAAACGCGGCGTTTTCGCCGCCATTGACTTGCATTAGAACGCGCCAATTCCGCAAGACTGCATTTGTACTTGCGCTATTGGCGAGTTCTAATGTGCGGATGGTACCCGGGTGTGGAGGAGAGGAGAGGCTCATCCACACCCAGGTACCATTAAAAAAGCTGTAAAACAAGAATAAAATAAAAAATAAATGTATATTTACCTTCTGTCGGCCCGCGCGGCGCTCCTGCTTGGTTCCCGGCACTTTGCAGTGAGTTGAAGGACCTGCGGTGACGTCAGAGTCATGTGACGGGTCATATGACGCTGACGTCGGCAGGTCTTTCAATTCAAAGTTGCCGGCAGCCGGGAGAACGGATTGAGCAGGACAGCGCGGGCCATCGGAGGTAAGTATATACACTCTCTCGGGTCACACTATATAAATCCATGCTGTTTGCATGGACTTATATAGTGTGACCTAGTTGTCAAGCACTTTCCAGGTGATGCTAAAATTGCCTGGAAAGCGCTTGTCAATCCACATGCGGAAACGCATGTGGAAACACATGTGAATCCACATGTATTCCGCAGGAAAAACGCATGCACAATCTGCATGCGTTTTTTCTGCCAGGGAGATGCAGAAATGATGCAGAAAATTTCTGCTTCATTTCTGCATAGTGTGCACATACCCTCACTTCAAATGTGATGTGGTCCCTAAAAAAATGGTTTTGTAAATTTTGTTGGAAAAATTAGAAATTACTGATCCACTTTTAACCCTTCTAACTTCCTAACAAAAAATTAATGTTTCAAAAATGATGCAGATGTAAAGTAGACATGCTGTAAATGTTATTTATTAACTTTTTTTTCTGACATACTGTATCTCTCTGGTTTAAGGGAATAAAAATTAAAAGTATGAAAATTGCGAAATTTTCGCCAAATTTCTGATAGTTTGACAAATAAACGCATGTCATATCGAAATTTTTTTACCTCTATCATGAAGTACAATATGTTGAGAGAAAACAAACTCAGAAACACTGAGATCCGCTGAAGTGCTCCAGAGTCATTACCTCATGAATTGACAGTCAGAATTTTAAAGATTTGACTTGTCAGGAAGGTGAAAACAGGCTTCGAGGTGAAAGTGCTAAGCCCATCACCCCGAAGCCTGTTTTCACCTTCCTGACCAAACCAAATTTTATCATTTACATGGTAATAACTCTGGAATGCTTCAATGAATTCCAGTGATTCTGACACTGTTTTTTCGTGACACATTGTACTTTATGTTTGTGGTAAGTTTAGGTCTAAATTTTTAGCGTTTATTTGTGAAAATATAGGAATTTTGGCAAAAATTTAAAAAAATGTCACAATTTTCAAACTTTCAATTTTTATATTCTTAACCGGTTCCCGACCGCCCACTGTAGATAAACGTCGGCGCTTGCCGGGCTCTGTGCAGTGCCGACGTTTAAAAACGGTGGGTGGTCTCGCAGTGCTCAAGACCCCCAGGTTCCTGCAAGCACTGCGATCCCGGTGCAGAGCGTTAGCTCTGACAGGGTACATCATCGGGACCTGATTAGATCAGGTCCCAGTGATGTTAACCCTTTGCTGTCTGCTATATGCTGTGATCTATAGTGATCGCGGCATATAGGAGACAGCAGGAAGAGAGGGGGTCGTCTTACTTACCTCCGAAGACCTCCGTTTCGTTTGAGGACCTGGGGTTGCTATGGCAGCTGGAGGTCACATGACCGCCTCCAGCTCTGCCATATATGGTGTCCTTCCTGTCTGGCTTCAGCCTGTATGTAGCTGATACCAGACAGGAGACTCTGACTGAAACAGTCAGTGAAGATCTCATATAATGTAATATATGTGTATTACATTACATGAGATCAGTGATCAGAAAAATAAAAATTAATGTCCCATACAGGGACTAAGTAAAAATGTAAAAAAAAGTAAAAAAAAAGTTTTTAAACTATTAAAAAAAAAAATCACAAAATAAATAAAAATAAATAAATAAAATATTAAACCAATAAATCCGTAAATTATTACAAAACCAAAAAAAGTACACATATTTGGTATCTCCGCGTCCGAAACAACCCGAGCTATAAAACTGTCACACTAATTAACTCCTTCTGTGCACACCGTAATAAAAATAAATAAAAAACGGAGCAAAAAAATATGCTTTTTCATCATATCGCCAAACAAAAAGTGGAAAAAAATGCGATCAAAAAGCAGAATAGAAATAAAAATGGTACCACTGAAAACGTCATCTTGTTCCACAAAAAAAAAGCTGCCATACAGCTCCATGAGCCAAAAAATAAAAAAGTTATAGCGCTCAGAATAAAGCAATGCAAAAAAAATATTTTTTTTTCTATAAAATTGTTTTATTGTGTAAAAGCGCCAAAACATAAAAAAAATACAGTAAGTGTAGTATCGCTGTAAACGTACTGACCCGAAGAATAACGCTGCCTGATCACTTTTACCACACGCAGAACGGCATAAAAAAAAACTCAAAAAACAATTCCTGAAATGTTTGTTTTTGTTAACTTTACCTTCCAAAAAACGGAATAGAAAGCGATCAAAAAATGTCACGTGCCCAAAAATGGTTCCAATAAAAATTTCAACTCGTCCCGCAAAAAACAAGCCGTCACATGACTCTATCGGCCGAAATATGGAAAAATTATAGCTCTCAAAATATGGTGATGCAAAAACTAGATTTTGCAAAAAAAGCGTATTTTAGTGTGTGACAGCTGTCAGTCATAAAAACCCGATATAAATCTGGTATCTCTGTAATCGCACCGACCCGAAGAATAAAGTAATCTAATCAGTTATATCACACTAGGAACGGCATAAAAAATAAATAAAACAAATATTATTCACCTGCTACTGATTTGTTTATTATGTCTCCCAAAGATCCCAGCAAGGCTCTGCTCACATTTATCCTGTGCTCTGCGCTGAGCACTTACACCAGAGTTTCCGTGTAAATCTCTGAAATACGTGATTCAGCCAGAACCCGTGATGGAAGATTCCCTGTAATGAGGCAGATATAGGCCACTGTGGATGCCGTCTAGCCTGGGATCCCACGGTGTCATTTGTTTTAGGCGTGCATAAAAGTGCGGTTGGCCACAGTTTTGTGCACTTCTGAAAAAAAGGACACCACTAAACAGAGGCCAGACGGAGTCCAGAGTAACTCTGCTGCCTCATTACAGTGAATGGATCCTGCAGGGGTTTCATCTGAATTACATCACTTGGAAAATTAGATGGAAACCCCGATGTAAGTGCTCAGCCTAGAGCGCCGGATAAATGTTACGTAAAATGTTCCCAATAAAAGCTTCAACTCAGTCCTCAAAAAAAGCTAGTCCCCACTCAGGTCCATCATCTGTTAAAAATATAAGGGACTTCCAAGTTACTGGTAGCAGAAAGGCTCTGGAAAAGCAAAATGGTCTTTGCCCCCCAAAAGAAATTCAGAAAATTTTGTGCTCCCAAATCCAAATGCCTATTCTACAATAATTTGTTCTCCAATTGTCAAATAGCGCTCCTTCCCCCTCAAATCTCACCGTATGGCTAAGTGGTACGATACAGCCACATATGGGGTATTGACACTTTTAGAAGAAATTGTGTGACACATTTCGGCACCATTTTTACCCATTGCCCTGTGTGAAAATGTAAAATCTGAGAGTAAAACATTTTTTTGTGGTAAAAATATAATTATGCTTTTTTCACTGCCCAATGGTATAAATTTAAAAATTAAAAAATGCTCACTACTTCCCTAGATGAATTCCTTGAGAGGTGTAGTTTACAAAATGGGGTCACTTGTGGGGGTTTCTGCTGTTTTGGCATGTCAGCGACTCTTCAAATGTGACATGGTGTCTGCTGCCTATCCCAGCCAACATAGCGCTTCTTTCTCTTCCGAACCCTGCCGTACACCAAAGCAGTGGTTTTCCCCCACATATGGGGTATCGGCGTACTCAGGAGAAATTGTACAACAAATTTCATGGTGCAATTTATCCTGTTACCCTTATGATAATGCAAAATTAGGGAATGAAAAACATTTTTTATGGGAAAAATGTGAAAATTTTATTTTTACGGCTCAATATTATAAACTTCTGTGAAGCAGCTGGGGGTGCAAGGTGCTCACCACACATCTAGATAAGTTCCCTAAGGGGTATAGTTTCCAAAATGGTGGCACTTGTGGGGGGTTTCCACTGTTTAGGCACATTAGGGGCTCCCCAAATGTGACATGGCGTCCGCTAATTATTCAAACAAATTTTACATTCAAAAAGTCAAATGGCGCTCCTTCCCTTTCAAACCCTGCCATGTGCCCAAACAGTAATTTGCCTCCACATATGGGGTATCGGCGTGTTCAGGAGAAATTGCACAACAAATTTCATGGTGCAATTTATCCTGTTACCCTTATGATAATACAAAATTAGGGAATGAAAAACATTTTTTGAGGGAAAAATGTGAAAATTTTATTTTTACGGCTCAATATTATAAACTTCTGTGAAGCAGCTGGGGGTGCAAGGTGCTCACCACACATCTAGATAAGTTCCCTAAGGGGTCTAGTTTCCAAAATGGTGGCACTTGTGGGGGGTTTCCGCTGTTTAGGCACATTAGGGGCTCCCCAAATGTGACATGGCGTCCGCTAATTATTCAAACAAATTTTACATTCAAAAAGTCAAATGGCGCTCCTTCCCTTTCAAACCCTGCCATGTGCCCAAACAGTAATTTGCCTCCACATATGGGGTATCGGCGTGTTCAGGAGAAATTGCACAACAAATTTCATGGTGCAATTTATCCTGTTACCCTTATGATAATACAAAATTAGGGAATGAAAAACATTTTTTGAGGGAAAAATGTGAAAATTTTATTTTTACGGCTCAATATAATAAACTTCTGTGAAGCAGCTGGGGGTGCAAGGTGCTCACCACACATCTAGATAAGTTCCCTAAGGGGTCTAGTTTCCAAAATGGTGGCACTTGTGGGGGGTTTCCACTGTTTAGGCACATTAGGGGCTCCCCAAATGTGACATGGCGTCCGCTAATTATTCAAACAAATTTTACATTCAAAAAGTCAAATGGCGCTCCTTCCCTTTCAAACCCTGCCATGTGCCCAAACAGTAATTTGCCTCCACATATGGGGTATCAGCGTGTTCAGGAGAAATTGCATAACAAATTTCATGGTGCACTTTATCCTATTACCCTTATGATAATGCAAAATTAAGGGATGAAAAACGGTTTTGTGGGAAAAATGTGAAAATTTTATTTTTACAGCTCAATATTATAAACTTCTGTGAAGCACCTTGGGGTTCAAGGTGCTCACCACACATCTAGATAAGTTCCCTAAGGGGTCTAGTTTCCAAAATGGTGTCACTTGTGGGGGGTTTCCACTGTTTAGGCACATCAGGAGCTCTCCAAACGCAACATGGCGTCCGCTAATTATTCAGACAAATTTTACATTCAAAAAGTCTAATGGCGCTCCTTCCCTTCCGAACCCTGCCGTGCGCCCAAACAGTGGTTTTCCCTCACATATGGGGTATCAGCACGCTCAAGAGAAATTGCACAAAAAAATTTGGGGTCCATTTTTTCATGTTACCCCTGTGAAAATAAAAAAATTGGGTCTAAAGTAACATTTTTTGTGAAAAAAGTTAAATGTTAATTTTTTTCTTCCACATTCCAAAAATTCCTGTGAAGCACCTGAAGGGTTAATAAAGTTCTTGAATGTGGTTTTGAGCACCTTGAGGGGTGCAGTTTTTAGAATGGTGTCACTTTTGGGTATTTTCTGTCATGAAGACCCCTCAAAGTGACTTCAAATATGATGTGGTCCCTAAAAAAATGTTTTTGTAAATTTTGTTGGAAAAATGAGAAATCGCTGGTCAACTTTTAACCCTTATAGCTCCCTAACAAAAAAAAATTTGGGTTCCAAAATTGTGCTGATGTAAAGTAGACATGTGGGAAATGTTATTTATTAACTATTTTGTGTGACATATCTCTCTGATTTAAGGGCATGAAAATTCAAAGTTTGAAAATTGCAAAATTTTCAAAATTTTCGCCAAATTTCCGATTTTTTCACAAATAAACGCAAGTGATATCGAATAAATTTTACCACTATCATGAAGTACAATATGTCACGAAAAAAACAATCTCAGAATCAGGGGAATACGTTGAATCCTTCCAGGGTAATTACTTCATAAACTGGCAGTGGTCAGAATTGAAAAAATTGGCCCGGTCACGAAGGCAAAAACAGGCTCTGGCGCGAAGTGGTTAAACCAGTTAGGCATGCAGTACAATTTTTTTTATAAATTACATTTTCCATATTAAGTTAGGAAGTTAGAAGGGTTAAAAATTTATCAACAATTTTTCATTTTTCCAACAGAATTTACAAAACTATTTTTTAGAGACCACATCACATTTGAAGTGACTCTGAGGGGCCTATATGACAGAAAATACCCAAAAGTGACACCATTTTAAAAACTGCAGCCCCACAAAGTGCTCAAAACCACATTTAAGAAGTTAATTAACCCTTTAGGTGCTTTACAGGAATTAAAGGAATGTGAAAGGAAAAAAATAACATTTTAATTTATCCCACAAAAATGTTTATTTAGCCCCAAATTTTTCATTTTCACAAGGGTATCAGCAGAAAATAGACCATACAATTTGTTTGTAATTTCTCCTGAGCACACCAATACTCCATATGTGGAGGAAAACGACTGTTTTGGCGCACAGCAACCAGCATGGATTTATATAGTGTGACCAAATTAATAGTTAAAAAGAATGGTAAAAAAATAAACATTATACTCACCTTCTGATGGCCCCCGGTCTCCTTAGCGATGCGTCCTGGCTCCCCGACAGCTCGCGATGGTCTAAAAGGATCTTCCATGACATAATTTAGTCATGTGACAGGTCACGCGACCGCCAACTTCAGAGGTCGCGTGACCTGTCATATGACTAAATGACGTCATGGAAGGTCCTTTTAGACCATCGAGAGTTGCCGGGGAGCCAGGACGCATCGCTAAGGAGACCGGGGGCTATCAGAAGGTAAGTATAATGTTTATTTTTTATTTTAAAATATTTTTTTTTACAGGTACTATGGTACCCGGTTCTGGATGAGAGTCTCCTCTTCTCCAGACCCGGGTACCATCCGCACATTGAATCACTTAATATCTGCATGTGCACATGTAGTCATGTGGATATTAAGTGATTCAATGCAAGTCAATGGTGGCAAAAATGCCACGCTTACGCAAAATAATTGGTGGTGCTGCAGATTTTTCTGCAATGATAATCCGCAGCGAAAATTTCCACAGCATGTGCACAGCACATGCGGATTATCATTGGGGAACATTGCAGACCTTCTACCAAGTGTTTTTTAAGCGTTTCTGCGGCGGAATTGCCACTGCGGAAATGCTAAAAAACGCATAGTGGGCACACAGCCTTAGAGTACTCATAAACACATATAAGAAGTTTTTTATCCCTTCAGGTGCTTCATAGGAATTAAAGCAATGTGGAAGGAAAAAATTAACATTTTACTTTTTATTGACAAAAATATTACTTTAGCTCCAAAATTTTTTATTTTCACAAGGGTAACAGGAGAAAATGGACCTCAAAATTTGTTGTGCAATTACTCCTGAGTATGCCTATAACCCATATGTGGGGAAAAACTACTGTTTGAGCACACGGTAGGATTGGGAAGGGCAGGAACACCTTTTGACTTTTTGAACTCAAAATTAGATGGAATCGAGATCAGACGCCATTTGGCATTTGGAGAGCCCCTGATGTGCCTAAACAGTGGAAACCCCCATAAGTGACCCCATTTTGGAAACTACACCCTTAAAGAAATGTATCTAGATGTGTGGTGAGCACCTTGCACCCACAAGTGCTTCACAGAAGTTTATAACATAGAGACGTGAAAATAAAAAAAAATCTATTTTTTTCCAAAAAAATGTTCTTTTAGCCCCAAATGTTTTCTTTTTACAAGAGTAACAGGAGAAAATGGCACCTACAATTTGTGCAATTTCTCCTGAGTACACAGATAGCCCACATGTGGGGAAAAATGACTGGGTGCACGGCATGGCTCAATACGAAGGAGTGCTGTTTCTTAACGCTGACTTTGATGGAATGGTCTGCGGGTGTCATGCTGCAATTGGAGAGCCCCTGATGTGCCTAAACAGTGAAAAATCCCCAAAAGTGACCCCATTTTGGAAACTAGACCCCTCAAGGAATTTATCTAGATGTGTGGCGAGCACCTTGAACCCAAAGGTGCTTCACAAAATTTTATAATGTTGATTTATGAAAAAAACATTATTTTTCTCACAAAAATGTTGTTTAAGCCCCAATTTTTTCATTTTCTCATGGATAGCAGGAGAAAATGGACCCCAAAATTTGTTGTGCAATTCCTCCTGAGTACACCGATACTCCATATGTGGTCGAAAACTACTTTTGAGGCACAGTGCAAAGCTCAGAAGGGAGAAAGCCCCATATTGGAGTTCAGATGTTTCTGGAATGGTTTGAGAGTGCCATCTAACATTGGCTGAGACCCTGAGGTGCCAGAACAGCAGAAACCCCCTATAAGTGACCTCATTTTGCAATCTACACCCCCCAATGAATTAATCTAGAGGTGCAATGATCATATTGACCCCACATGTGCCTCACAGAATTTTATACCATTGGCGGTGAAGAAAGAATAATTACATTTTTACCACTGAAATGTTGTTTTAGCCCCAAGTTTTTAAATTTTTCTAAGGGCTAATAGGAAAAAATGGACCTCAGTTTGTTGTAAAATTTCTCCTGAGTATTCCAATACGCTACATGTAATTGGGAAATTCTTTTCAGGCACAGTACAAATCTCAGAAGGGAAGAAACGCAGATTTTACTGTTATGGTTTGCAGGTGCCTTGATCACCTGGGAGATCCCCTGAGGTGCCAGAACAGCATGACCCCCCATAAGTGACCCTATTTCTCAAACTACACCTCTCAATGAATTCATCTAAGGGTGAAGTGATCATATTAACACCACAGGTGTGTCACGGAATTTTATGCAATTGGGCAGTGAAGAAAGAATAATTGCATTTTTACCACAAAAATGTTTTTTAGCCCCAGATCTTACATTTTCACAAGGGAGAATGGATAAAAATGGCAGCAAAATTTGTCCCACAATTTCTGAATGTAGAAATATCCTATATGTGGCTGCATAGTACTGCGTAGTCATATGGCAAGACTCGAGAGGAATGGAGTTCTATATAAATCTTGGAGCGCAGATTTTCCTAGAATAGTTTGCGGACTATCTTTTCAGAAGTGCACAAAACTGTGGAGGATTGCGCTTTTATGCACGCCTAAAAACACGGACACCATCGGATTATAGGCCAGACAGCGTCCACAGTGCCTTCATTTGCCTCATTATAAGGAATCTTCCGTCGGGGGTTCCGTTTGAATCACCTATTTCAGAGATTTACATGGAAACCCCGGTGTAAGGGCTTAGCATAGAGCACAGGAAAAATGTGAGCTGAGCCATAGTGCGATCTTTCAGAGGCAAAATGAAAAATTAACAGCAGGCGAAGAATTGGTTTTATTTATTTTTTATGCCATTCCTCATGCGATATAAGTGATTAGACAACTTTTTTTCTTTGGGTCAGTGCGATTACAGTGATACTAGATTTATAGTTTTTTTATGTTTGGTTGCTGTCACAGACTAAAAAACGCTTTTTATTGCATCACCATATTTTGGGAGCTATAATTTTTCCATATTTCGACCGACAGAGTCATTTGAGGGCTTGTTTTTTGCGGGGCGAGTTGATGTTTTTATTGGTACCATTTTCGGACACATGTCATTTTTTGATTGCTTTCTATTTTAATTTTTGTGAGGTACAATGAACAAAAACCAGCAATTCAGGAATTGTTTTTTGGGGGTCTTTTTTATGCCGTTCTGCATGTGGTAAAATTGATAAGGCAGATTTATTCTTTGGGTCAGTACAATTACAGCGACACCACATTTATATAATTTTTTTATGTTTTGGCGCTTTTACACAATAGAAAATATTTTACAGAAAAAATAATTCTTTTTGCATCGCTTTATTCTGAGAGCTAGAACTTTTTTTATTTTTCCGCCGTTTTTTATTTACATTTGTCTTTTTGATCGTGTTTTATACCACTTTTTGTTCGGCTGTATGAGAAAAAAGTATAGTTTTTTGCCGTTTTTTTAAAGTGTGAAGGGGTTACCTAGTGTGGCAGTTTTAAGGGGCAGGTTGTTCCGAACACGGCGATACCAAATGTGAACTTTTTATTTTTTTACATAACAATACAAATTTATCAGTACAATATATATATATATATAATTATTTTCTGATTCTTAAAAAAATATTTTTACAATTTTTTTTTTAACTTTTTTACTTAGTCCCTCAATGGGACTTTGATTTTAGCAGTCTAATCGCAGTTATTAAGCATAGCAATGCAGGAGCATTGCTATGCTTTATAACTGTCAGCTCTGTACTGACACCAGTTAGTTAAATCATGCACTGCGCATGATCTAACTAACTTGCTAGAGTCTGGTGACACGGATGTCGTCATGACGACATCAGGTCACCATGGTAACCATCGGACCCCCTCCCTCTGCCTGCCTTCTAAATGCTGCGATCGATATCTATCTACATAGAATCTATTGTGACAAAGTCACTGGCACAATACTGGAGGGGAGATATGTTTCACTGAGGCTGTTAGCTTCAGTGATGTGAAACGTGGAAGTCTTCTCCTGCATATTAGGGTTAATCGGCCATTTAAAAGGGCATGTTTTATAGATGAATGACTATAGTGTGGGCAGGAGGTCATTCACCATATCACCACCCCAGGGTGTAGTCTGGGCTTTAAATAGCCAACCTTTTCACTCAGGTGTTGGTCAGTGTGGGGAAGCTAGCTCCTGAGAGAGAGAGGAGCTTGTGTTTGTGTGCTAAACTGGACTGTGTGCTATTTCTAACCCTGAGTGGCCAGACCTCTGTCAAAGTAAGGACTGTTATGTACCTTTTTCCTTTTTGTTTCCTGTTATGCCAGAAAGGGCATCTTTATGTTATGTACTTGACCGTGGTTTATGCTGCTTCGTATAATAAACCACCAAGTCATTTAAAGAGACAGTGTCCTGTATCTATTTCCGATTGCAGCAGAGGGAGCAACTCTACCACCTGTGGTGTTAGAATTGCCTTCAGCGTTCCCAGCAAACACGTGTGGCTGTTACAAGACGTGCTGCATGTCCTGGGTGAAATCTGCCATAAGGATCTAATTAAGCATCTGGTGCAAGCACAGCCGGCACTGCACCAGCAGCAGCTTTAGCAGCACAGGGAGCAGCAGCAGCAACAGTAGATGGTGCAATAGGAGACCACTAATGCTTATGCAGCAGCTCCAGATCCTGCAGCATCTGCAACAGGACCAACGCCGACAACAGCAGCAGCAGATCAATTTGCTCACTGATGCGATTCATGGCACAGCGACAGCTTCAACTTTAAGGTCAGTGGGCGACTTTTTCATCCGTAAGCCGGTAAGTGGAGCTTCGCAGAAAATGACCCCAGGTGACGACATAGAAGCCTTTCTGATGGTATTTGAGAGGGTCGCTGAGAGGGAGAAGCTTCCACCAGAGCAATGGACAGAGGTGCTGGTGCCATACTTGACAGGGCAGCCCCAGAAGGCTTACTATGACTTGGCCTTGCAAGACGACAAGGAATGTGGAAATCTAAAAATTTAAATTCTGGAGTGCTTGTGGGTGACAATGACTGTCAAGGCGAAGCAGGTCCACTGCTGGGTGTATTACCGTGACAAACCCCCTTGTTCCCAGATGTTTTACTTGTTGCACCTGGTACAGAATTGGCAGTAGTCGGAGTCCTCTACCCCTGTGCAAATTGTAGAGCGAGTGGTTATGGACCGGTTTGTGCATTCCCTGCCAAGGCCAATACAGACTTGAGTTGCCCAGGGTGATCCCCGGAACGCTAATGAACTGGTTGATCTGGTCGAGAGGTATCAGGGGGCCGAGGGTTTCTTGGGAAAGCAGCCCACTCCATATTGATGGACTCACCAAGGGGCGGAGGCCCAAAAAGGTGTAAGTCGTCCAAGGTCCAAAGGGGTGAGGGAAGTAATGCCCAAGGTCACTGCGGGAGAGATTATATGTTGGAGGTGTCAAGGCCCAGACCATATAGCTTCCCACTGCCCCCTATCCTCCAAGCAAATGGACGGTAACCTGGGACGCCGCTGTTCCTACCATGCCTACCCCGCCTGCAGTGTGGACTATCAGCCCGGTGAGGGGCCACAAACATGTCCCGTAAGCAAAAATGGGGTGTTGGTAGCAGGATTCTTGGACTCGTTGAGTTTGGTGACTCTGGTTAGGGCCACACTTCCCCACCAGTTGATCCCCGGGAAACACATAGGGGTATGCTATATTCACGGGGACGCCAAGGATTACCCTGTGGCCAGAGTGTCCATACAAACTAACTCTGGGGATAAGTCCCAAGAGGTCGGGGTGGTTAAGGACTTGCTACATCCAGTAATAATAGGGCGGGACTTTAGCCTGTTCTGGGACTTATGGCGGAAAGCAGACGTACCATGTGACTCAGAAAGGAGCCGTTTCCACCATGATGAATTCCCAACGCAGTCAGAGCCGGATGAATTCCCCCTGTGTGTCCTTGTCGGTGATGAGGACAAGACAGTGACCCAAGAGGCCAAGATTCCTGAATTGGGAGTTTCTGGGAGGAATTTTGGCATTGCTCTTACCTTGAAGAATGCATTTCATAATGTGTCTGTAATCAATGAGGTTGCTCAAGAGTTGGGGGCTGACACCAGGTTCCCATATTTTACACTCAATGAGGAACTTCTTTATCGGGTCACTAAGCCAAGAGGGGAAGTGATAGAGCAGTTGGTGGTGCTGGGTCCCTATAGGCATAAGGTATTAGACCTGGCTCATTCTCATATCTTGGGTGGGCATCTAGGGGTAGACAAAGCTCAGGAGTGGGTCCTGCAGAGGTTCTACTGGCCTGAATGTCACAGAGAAATTGTGAATTACTGTCATCCTGCCCCACTTGTCAGCTAACTGCTCCCGTATCCCACTTCCACAGCCCCCTAGTACTGTTGCCTACTATAGAAGTTTCATTTGACTGGATTGCCATGGACCTTGTCGGGCCCCTCTTCAAGTCTGCCAGGGGGCACCAATACATCCTGTTAGTTTTGGACTATGCAAGTCGGTATCCGGAGGCGGTACCATTGAAAAACTCCTCCACCAGGAGTATCGCCTTAGAGCTTGAGCATATTTTCTCCCAGACGGGCCTGCCAAAGGTGATCCTGATGAACCAGGGAACTCCTTTTATGTCTAAGGTGATGAGGGATGTGAGGAGCTGCCCACTTACTAAAGACTATGATACTTTTCCAGCAACGGACCACCATTTTGTCAGTATTATTATTGTGTTTTATTAGTGATTTACTTGTTATGTTTTATATAGCTCTGCTTACTTGTCAGTATGTAAGATTCACTTGTAAAATGTCCAGCATTCCACTAATCTCATCTTTATCTCAGGAGTAGTGTTGAGCCACCCCCGTAGTGTTCGGGTTCGGTTCGGTTCGTCGAACACCGGGATGTTCGTGGAACTGTTCGTCGAACACCTTAGAACACTGTCGAACACCGTTAAAACCAATGGCAGGCAAATAAAAACACATAGAAAACACCTTCAAAGGTGTCCAAAAGCTGACAAACTGCTCAGAAGACACTTTCTTTAAAAAAGCCGGTCGGCAATTCAGCATCGGTACCCGACAATTTAGAACAGAAAGAATAGAGCATCACACATAGATTAGATAGATAGAAACATGTCAGTCACATATATAAGAAGTACAGTGACAGTGTTGGTTACTGTACTTGTCATTTAGTGTTAAAGGATTTATTAAAAAAAATAATAGTGTTTTCATGCACCGTCTCTTTAAAAAAGCCGTCCGGCAATTCAGCATCGGTGCCGACAATTTATAACACAAAGAATAGAGCATCACACATAGATTAGATAGATATAAACATGTCAGTCACATATATAATAAGTACAGTGATAGTGTTGATTACTGTACTTGTCATTTAGTGTTAAAATAAAGGATTTATTAAAAAAAAAATTGGCGTGGGGTTCCCCGTAATTTTAGTCTCTAGCGGAGGTTAAGCAGACGGCTGGAGCAGATGTTTGAAGGCTGGGAAGGGGGTAATACCCACGGAGCTTCCCAGGCTACTAATATCAGCCCCCAGCTGAATACCTTTTAATCCTTTATTTTAACACTAAATGACAACACTATCGCTGTACTTATTATATGTGTGACTGACATGTTTCTATGTATCTAATCTATGTGTGATTGCCGGCTTTTCATGTTTCACTGTGAGCACTGTTCCCATCGATTTGGGCAACCACTGTAATGCCACAACCACCATGGTTGTGACATTACAGTGAGTGGCAGACAATCCCTGCATGATGTGAAAAAATCCAGTTACGCTTTTGGTGCACGAACAGTTATCGAACATAACCTCGAACAGCCAAATTTTTTGCAAATCGTTTGCGTTCGTCGAGCGACTCGAACACTGCCCAAAACAGCTCGAATTTGAGATTGGCGAACAGTTCTAGTCGAACACGGCTCATCTCTACTCAGGAGTCCATTGTTTCAACAGCCAATAATCTCATTAGGTGAGTGTAGATTGAGACACAGTGGAGCCGTCACCACAGGGGGTCTTACATGCAGTCTCAGATGAAGGCTTCTAGAATATTCTTCATTGTTTTTAGCTAACAGTAAATGCTTAAGGGGGAGGGTGATCACTTCTGACCTGGGAGGGGACTGATCCCAGTGAAAGAAAGGAGAGTCATGTTTTAGTGAGAGTTGTGTGGAAGGATTGAAGGAAGAGGATGGAGACCGTGGACTTGTAAGGATGAATGGATAGACATGTTACCATTATGGATTATGTCGTTTGGATTTACACTTTCTTAGAAGGACTGCTGCTACTGGACACCTGTGCTTTCATCATTTTATCTGCCGTCTAGAGGATCATGGACTGTGGCTACAGACTATACTGGCTGGAGATACGAAATCTGTGGGCCAACCAAAAGTTGGGAGACAGTGAGTATGGCCTTATACAAAGCCAGTGGAACTACTGAACTCAGATTGGGAATTTGAGGACTGAGAGAACTGTATTTTGGCCATTTACCTGGAATTGCTTTATTACCATGGCTGTGATCAATAAAATATTGTTGCATCGTTAACCTGCCTAGGTGACTACTTACAACCCACAACCTCAGATCTTTACAAGGGAGTTGTGTAAGACTCTCCAGATTACACAACTACAGACATCTGTATACCTTCCACAGACAGACGGCCTGGTGGAGAGATTCAACAAGACCTTGAAGTCTATGCTGAAGAAGGTCATGGAGAAGGATGGGCGAGACTGGGATTGCCTATTGCCATACCTGCTGTTCTCTAGAGCTCTACGGGATTCTCACCGTTTGAGCCGCTGTATGGACAGCACCCTCGGGGACTGCTGGATATAGTGAAGGAGACCTGGGAAGCAGAGATTACACCCCACCGGAGCATCATCGAGCATGTGGCCCAGATGCAGGACCGGATTGCGAGGGTGATGCCAACAGTGAAGGAGAGCCTCCTACAGGCACAAGAAGCCCAGGCGAGTGCCTACAATCGGGCCACAAGACTGAGACAATTCAGCCCTGGAGACAGGGTATTGGTATTAGTACCCAGGGTCGTAAGTAAATTTCTGTCCAAGTGGCAAAGGCTGTACAGGGTGGTCGAGAAGTTGAGAGAAGTCAATTCTAAAGTGCACCAGCCAGGAAGAAGAAAGCCGTACCAGATCTACCACATCAACTTGCTTAAGCCGTGGTGGGACAGGTAACTGGTGGAAGCTACGTGTCTGGGGGCCAATCCTGAAGCCAAGGATGAGGATGTCACAGTGGTAGAGACACTATCACTGGCCCAAAAACAACAGTGCTGAGAACTGCTGCAGAGAAACCCAGACCTGTTCTCAGAGTTGCCCGAATGTACGTAGGTTGTGGAGCATGAGATCTTGATGGAACCGCATGTATGGGTGTACCAGAGGCCATATTGAATCCCCGAAGCCCGCCTCGAGGTGATCTCCAAGTAGGTGCTAAAGATGTTGAGCCTGGGTATCATCGAGGAGTCTAAGAGCAGCTGGTCCAGCCCCATTGTTCTTGTACCGAAGCCGGACGGAGGATGGCACTTCTGTAACCATTACAGAAAACTAAACAAAGTGTCTAAGTTTGACGCCTATCCGATGCCCCGGGTCGACTTATTGAAAGGTTGGGGCCTGCCAGGTACATCACTAACCTGGACCTAACAAAGGGGTACTGGCAAATTTTCTTGTCCCCAGATGCCAAGGAGAAGACTGCCTTCTCTACACCCGATGGGTGTTTTCAGTACACCAGGATGTCGTTCGGTCTGCAGCTACCTTCCAGAGGGCCATGGACCGGATCCTAGCCTCGCACAACAAGTACGCTGCCGCTTACCTGGACGACATCGTGATCTTCAGCCCAGATTGGGGAAGTCACCTGCAGGTCCAGGCGGTACTGGGGGCACTGAGAAAGACCGGGTTTACCATAAACCCCCAAAAATTCGCAATAGGAAAATAAGAGGTGAAATACTTGGGCTGCGTCATTGGAAGGGGCAAAATAAAGCCACAAGTGAACAAGGTGGAAGCACTCCAGAATTGCCCGCATCCGGCCTCCAAGAAACAGGTTCGGGCGTTTCTGGGAATCGTGGGATACTATCAGCGATATATCCCGAATTTCACCATGATAGCGACACCCCTGACCGACCTGCTTAAAGGTACGAAGACGGCGATGGCCAAGTGGTCTTCTGAGGCAGAGGTGCATTCCAAGAATTGACTCTCGCCCTGTGTAAGCAGCCGCTCTTGATAGCGCCTGACTTCAATAAAGAGTTTGTGGTTCAGACAGACACCTCAGAAGTCGGCATAGGAGCCGTCTTATCCCAAAAAGTAAATGGGGAGGAACATCCCATTCTTTATCTAAGCAGAAAACTCTTGGCCTGCGAAAAGAACTACTCTATTGTGAAAAAAGAGTGCCTGGCCAACAAGTGGGCAATTAACACCCTGAGATACTACTTATTAGGCCGGAAGTTCAGGCTAGTGTCAGATCATGCTCCCCTGAGATGGATGAGGGAAAGGATGGGGAAGAATGCCCGGGTGACTAGGTGGTTTCTAGAACTCCAGGACTTTAGTTTTTCGGTGGAGCACAGGCCTGGAAAACCACATGATAACACAGATGCCCTGCCCAGACTTCCGTGTTTAGCTAGTGAAGGTGCCAAAACCCCTGGTTTTGGGCAGAGGGGGGGATATGTGACAAAGTCACTGGCAGAATACTGGAAGGGAGATATGTTTCACTGAGGCTGTTAGCTTCAGTGATGTGAAACGTGGAAGTCTTCTCCTGCATATTAGGTGCAGAGAGAGTTAAAAAAGGGCATATTTTATAGATGAATGCCCATAGTGTGGGCGGGAGGTCATTCACCATATCGCCACCCCAGGGTGTGGTCTGGGCTTTAAATAGCCAGCCTTTTCAATCAGGTGTTGTTTCCTGTTATGCCAGAAAGGCCATCTTTATGTTATATACTTGGCCGTGGTTTATGCTGCTTCGTATGATAAACCACCAAGTCATTTAGAGAGACAGTGTCCTGTATCTACATCCGAGTGCAGTAGAGCAAGCAACTCTACCACACTATCTTCATAGAATCTCTTCAGTAGCAGCTGCCAACTCCTGTCTCAGTAATGGGAAACCGTCTTCACTGAATACCGATTTTACCTCAGAATTCAGAATTTTGATAATGACTGATCAAATTTGGCAGAGAAAGAAGCAAATCTCTCTGATAATACATATTAAACAGCTGCTTATTTCATGTGTACTATTGATTTATGAAATAAAAATTAAAGCAACTGTTACTCTGTAAATCTTTCCTCCTACTGTGATTTTTGGTCCAGTATGCGGTCCTATCAGTTTTCTTTTGTGTAAGTGTGCATGCAGAGATTTCTGGCAATCATTGTTAGGACTGCCCATTGGACTGAAAATTCCTGAAAGAGCAGACGTTTAAATTATTAACCCCTTCCCGACATGGCCAATTTCCATTTTTGTGTTCTCAGCTTTTTTCTCCCCTTCTTTCAAGAGCCATAACTTTTTTATCTTTCCATTCACATAGCCGTATGTTTCTTATGGAATGAGTTGTACTTTTGAATGACACCAATCATTTTACCACATAGCGTACTTGAAAAACTTCCAAGTGCAGTGAAATTGCAATCAATAGAGATGTTTGAGGGTTTATTTTTTGCAAGCATTTTCATGGTGACAGGTTCCTTTTAATGTTAGGGGTGAATTTACGTCGATTTGCGTTTATTTATGGAAATATCTAAATATCTCTTGCTACTGTGATATATTAACGGAGTGTCAGGGGCTTGTTCTGAATATACAATATGCGAAGAAATAGCAACAGTGAGACCCCGCAGAATCCCACCCCTGCCACCCCTTGTGATTGATCCACACCCCGCCACCCACCCGACATCACTATTACGTCAGACTTATCACATGATACAGATCTGCCCTTTGCATTAACGTGATGTTCCGCACCCCCTCAATGACGCGTAATGTCAGATTGGTACAGTTCTACACATACACCCCTTTTCCACACGGGTACAGGAAGGCACCAGGGAGGGAGAAGAGGGGGCCCACTCAGTCACTGATGTGGCACCACACTCGCTCACATCCCTAACAGGCTGAGAGGCTCCTTCACTAGCTCCAGTGAAGCAGAACCTGGTCGGCCTGGGAGAGCTGTCACCAGTTTCTATTAGATATAATGAACTTATATTGAACTAGAAACCCGCCTGGTAGCGTGTTCGTTGGACCGAACAACGAACGTGAGAGTTCGTGGATCAAGATAAAAGAACAGCCCAGGGTTAAATTATATATTTAATCTCCGTAAGGGCACACTAGACGATACACTATGTACATAAGGGTTATACATATACAATGGTCAGAGTTGCAGACACAATAGTAGGTGTACAAAAGATATAAAGCAGTTATTGAGAGTCAGTTACCAGTCAGATGGACGACCTGGCTTTCAGGGGAAGGGCTGCCACATGGGAGGCTTGGGAGACCTCTCTTGGTTGACGAACTCCTTCCACATGATGTGACGTCATGGCCTCCCCAGGAAAAAAAGACACTGGGCTCTAGCTGCAGTGACCTTTAAACTCTCTGGGTCACTCCCACTACTGCCTCCTGGTTGAGCCCAAGTCTCCACCCCTGGTTTAAACTCCCAAAAACTACAATGGGCTATACCTCCTTGATGGATGGTCCTAGAGGGCCGGTTCTGGTGTCATTGGACCCAGCTGGGGCCCTGCTATGCATGTATACCAAGTACTGGGGCCATAGGGGCCCCCGCAAGGCTGTGCCAGGTATCTCCCTTTCCCTATGCGCTGGACTGTGCTGAAAGCTAGGGTGACATTCCCCGTTCTTTTGGGTTTCCAAAAATCTAGTTGGTTTATCACTGGGATGTATTGTATTCCCATAACTCGGTGTTGAATTATAGTATCTTACACAAAAGACCGCATAGCCTGGGGGAGGGGTCATCCTGTGCCACTCACAGCTGCTGTGAGGTATGTCACTCCCTGCCTCATGGCCCCCTCCCTTGCAAGATGAAGTGTCAAATTACACTGTACATTGGAGTTCTCTATAATCACTGCCAAACAGTGCACAGTGATTGACATGGGATTATCTTGAATATTCCTCACACATTATTATCACTATATTTGCATATAAAGATTAAAAAGCCTTTGAACTAACACATGGCTGGGGAAAGTGAGAGCAGTGATTAGGAGAAGTGCTCTGTAAACTTTAGATGCTTGCAAAGCGAGCCTTATTGCAATTTTTGGGAGAGAGAATGAACAAATTATTAGCAGTTTAAGAATTGTTTTTTTTTTATGTACGCCATTCACCTTGTGATATAAGCGATAAATCAGCTTTGTTTTTCAGGTGAGTACAATTACAGTGGTGCCAGACTTTTATAGGTTTTCTTATGTTTTGCTACTTTTTACCACTAAAAACCGCTTTTTTTTATTTTTTGCATTGACATATTTTGAGAGCCATAATTTTTACATTTTTCTGCTGAAAATAGTCATATGTGGGTTTGTTTTTTTTGCTGAATGAGTTGAAACCTTTATTCGTACCATTTTCGGGTACATAATATTTTTGTTCACTATAGCATTCACCTGACAAAAGATAAGCCAGCGCTGAAGAGATATAACGGGGTGTATACAGGGTGTCAAACCAGTTTAACACCCTGTAGCACACTCTCTCCCATGGATATGCACTTTTTTTTAATAAAGGAAGAATATTTTATGCAGTTTGGTGAGTGCCATATTTTCTTATATTCCTTCTGAAATTCAGCTAAAGCTTTTTAGCAAAGGCATGCAGGTTTTGATGCAAAATTGACTGATATTTTGAACTTTTTATAATTTCCTCCACCTTGACTAAAGTCCTAGTTTCAGCTGCCCTAAAGCATATTGCTATCCTACCATGCTTCACTGTGGGTATGGTGTTCTTTTGGTGATGCTCACTGTTGATTTTGTGACAAACATACCTTTTGGAATTATGACCAAAAAGTTCACAAGTTCTAGGTAATATCACTGTTGTGCCAAATTTACGCCACTTCTTGATGACTGTCTTCACAGTGTTACATGGTGTATATAATGCTTTGGAATATTTTTTGTACCCGTCTCCTGACTGATAACTTTCAAAAATGAGATCCTTTTGCTGTGTTGTAAGCTGTTTATGAACCATGGCTTTTTCTGTATAATATCAGGACAACTACAGGAAAGAGGTGGGCAACATAGTAACACAGTAACGTTGGTTGAATAAAAACCAAGGTTCATCAAGCTCAACCTTTCTCCCCCAATTGTACTCCCTACACTAACACAACATTAACTTACTAACTAGCTGGGACTAGGCCAGGGTAAACCTGGACAAATATATAGTACAATATAGTAATATAGTACTAGGTCTATTAAAAATCGGTTAAATATAAATGAAGGTAGCTCTCGGATACATAGTTGATGGGAGGTATGTATCAAATGGTTGTCGTCTGTGATGTAATCCTGGAATGCTGCTCTAGTGTACATAAGCACTAAGAGGATTGTTTGGTGCATCCAGGACCAGGTTTTACAGGCAACCTGAGAGACGGGCTTGTCTGGTTGCCCACATACCTCACCTCTGAGTGCGATTAAGAGGTTAAAATGGAGTCCTTTGTTTGACACATGGTCTGTGTATGAAGGGAGAAATCCTCCTGTATGTTGTTATCTCTAGACTGAAGACTGAGCCAGTGTACTGGATGCTATCCAGCTGGTGTGACCACAGGACTGGCTAACTAGAAACTTTACCTTATGAGGTAATAAAGCGACATGGACATTTAAATGAAAACGCTTCCTGTTTGCCTCCCGACGCACCCAAGTGAGGCAATCCCACTATATATATATATATATATATATATATCCCTATGATGACAGTATAATGGACATGAAAACAAGAAGTCCTTACAATAATGGGCATAATCTCTGCAAAAATCCAGATAACTTCTCACAGATGAATCTCACATACCAGGATTGGTGATGAGTGGGCAATGCATACCAGGATTGGTGATGTGGGGGGCCATGCATACCAGGATTGGTGATGAAGGGGCCATGCATACCAGTATTGGTGACGAAGGGGCCATGCATACCAGGATTGGGGATTGAGGGGGCCATGCATACCAGGATTGGTGATGAGGGGGCAATACATACCAGGACTGGGATGAGGGGGGCATGCTTTCCAGGATTGGGGATGAGGGGGCCATGCTTTCCAGGATTGGGGATGAGGGGGCCATGCTTTCCAGGATTGGGCATGAGGGGGCCATGCATACCAGGATTGGGATGAGGGGGCCATGCATACCAGGTTTGAGATGAGGGGGCCATGCATACCAGGATTGGGGATGAAGGGGCCATGCATACAAGGATTGGTGATGAGTGGGCAATACTTACCAGGATGGGGAAATTTACCAGTAGCTGCTGCATTTCCCACCCTAGGCTTATACTCGAGTCAATAAGTTTTCAGTTTTTTTGTGGTAAAATTAGGTGCCTCGGCTTATATTCGGGTTGGCTTATACTCAAGTAAATACAATAGTAATTTTAGACCTTCCACAAAAAAAATATACACGACAGATAGAGACCAATAAATAAAGGTAACGTTACCAGTAGTATAGGAGTGGGTTGCTGTATTTGTATTGCACTGTTTTTACATATTCATATGATTCTTTTGTCATTATTTTAATGCATTGTAATAGAGATGTTTTAGCCCTATCCAAAAAGCCTCATCTCTTTCAGTGTTTGTCTACGATATGCTTTTCTGGTTTAATAATTTAGTATTGAGGATATTTGGCGTATTTTTCTGTATAATGCATCAAAAAGATGTCAGGAAAATCTTACTACAACAGCTAAATTGTATATAAAGTAGGGTTAATAAGAATCAGTGTAAATGATGGCAGCTGTGTGCTGACTATTATTTAACATGAGTATAAATGTGATTGAGTAATTCTGAACACAACTAGATACCCAATTATAAGAGGGTGTTCACACTTATGCAACCACATTATTTTAGTTTTGTTAGTTTAGTTTTGTTATTTTTATCTCCCCCTCAAAATGATTTCAGTTTTTTTTATCAATGGATTTCTACAGATTATAAGTTACATTAAAGGTGGAAAACCTGGCATTTTTTTTTACCAGGGGTGTAGACTTTTTATATCCACTTTATTCATTGCAGGGTATTAGACCAGACCAGTTATTGTTACACTGACAAGAGGCCATGCTTTTGGGAGGTCATGTGATAGGTCACATAAACATTGACCTGACCCGCCGCGATGACCATGGCCGGCAGCAGCACCACCACCACCCCGCGCACCAAGGGAAGTGCTGGGGCCCGGGGGGGGGGGGGAGAAACCGGCATCCTATGGGGCCCATGAGTCCTCCAATACTCACCGATCCTCGTTCTCCGCAGCTCCAGTGTCGTCAGCGTCTTCTGATGTCTCAGGGCACAATGACGGCACTACCGTGCGCCCTATGTCCTGAGCACTGCAGAGTCAGAAGACGGTCTGAGTACACCGGACCTGCGGGGAATGGGAGAGGTGAGTATTTGATTTTTTTTTATGCAGCATTATGTGTGCCTCTGTGCACACTGTATGGTGCAATGTGTGGGGCCCTGAGCACGCTGTATGGTACACTGTGTGGGGCCCTGAATATGCTGTATGGTGCACTGTGTGGGGCCCTGAGCATGCTGTATGGTGCACTGTGTGGGGCCCTGAGCAAGCTGTATGGAGGACTCTGTGGTGCCCATAAGTCTGTATGGAGGACTATGTGGTGCCCATAAGTCTGTATGGAGGACTATGTGGAGCCCATTATACTGTATGGAGGACTATGTGGAGCCCATTATACTGTATGGAGGACTATGTGGTGCCCATAAGTCTGTATGGAGGACTATGTGGTGCCCATAATTCTGTATAGAGGACTATGTGGGGCCCATAATTCTGTATGGCGGACTATGTGGGGCCCATAATTCTGTATGGCGGCCTATGTGGGGCCCATAATTCTGTATGGCGGCCTATGTGGTGCCCATAATTCTGTATGGCGGACTATGTGGGGCTCATAATTCTGTATGGCGGCCTATGTGGGGCCCATAATTCTGTATGACGGCCTATGTGGTGCCCATAATTCTGTATGGCGGCCTATGTGGTACCCATAATTCTGTATGGCGGCCTATGTGGTGCCCATAATTCTGTATGGCGGCCTATGTGGTGCCCATAATTCTGTATGGTGGCCTATGTGGTACCCATAATTCTGTATGGCGGCCTATGTGGTGCCCATAATTCTGTATGGCGGTCTATATGGTGGCCATAATTCTGTATTGTGGCCTATGTGGTGCCAATAATTCTGTATGGAGGACTTTGTGGGGCCCATAATTCTGTATGGAGGGCTATGTGGGGCCCATAATTCTGTGGAGGGCTATGTGGGGCCCATAATTCTGTATGGAGGGCTATGTGGGGCCCATAATTCTGTATGGAGGGCTATGTGGGGCCCATAATTCTGTATGGAGGGGTATGTGGGGCCCATATCTCTGTATGGAGGGCTATGTGGGGCTCATAATTCTGTACGGAGGGCTATGTGGGGCCCATAATTCTGTATGGAGGACTATGTAGGGCCCATAATTCTGTATGGAGGACTATACTGTCTGGTCTGCACTGTATACTGCGAGGATTATCACTCATGTAATGTAACAAGTAAGTGAAATGTTTGGCCTTGTACTAAACATATAAATATACATATATATGTATATATATATATATATATATATATATATATACTGTGTATATGTATATATATATATATATATATGTATATATATATATATATATACAGTACAGACCAAACTTTTGGTCTGTACTATATATATACAGGGTGGTCCAAAAGTAGGTGGACAGAAAGTGTAATAAGGTTATGAAGGGGGAGATTTATCAAACATGGTGTAAAGTGAAACTGGCTCAGTTGCCCTTAGCAACCAATCAGATTCCACTTTTCATTCCTCACAGACTCTTTGGTAGATGAAAGGTGGAATCTGATTGGTTGCTAAGGGCAACTGAGCCAGTTTCACAGATCTGGTTTTCACAGATATATCTCCCTCAAATCTGTTTTCTTTTCAGATAATTCAGATAACACATAATGGCAAATAATTTAGATACAGATCAAAGAAAATGGATTTTAACAGAGTATTGGAAATCTCAAAATGCTGAAACCGTTAGAGCAAATTGGGTTGAAACATTTGGTACTCAAGCCCCAAAGAGACAAACCATTTACCGCATTCGTGACAAATTCAATGCCACTGGCTCAATCCTTAATGCTCCAAAAACTGGTCGATCCAAAACAGTCTGTACAGAAGATAATAAACAACTTGTTGCTGAAACATTTGTTCAGAGTCCAAAAAAGTCCACCAGAAGAGCCTCTTTGTAATTGGGAATTTCACAAGCTTCTATCATGCGAATCCTGAAATCTACTGGGTGGAAAGCTTATCGTCCACGTCTAATTCATGGTTTATTGGAGGATGATCCAGACAGGCGGCTGCAATTTAGTGAGATTATGCTTAACGAAATTGAAGAAAATCCAGTAATTTTAGATAACATTATGTGGAGTGATGAAGCTTCTTTCAAATTATCTGGCCATATTAACAGACATAATTGTATTTACTGGTATAATGAGAACATGCATTTAGCATTAGAGCAACAACTAAATGAGCCTGGTGTCAATGTTTGGGGTGGTATTTCAAGTTTTGGTGTTTTAGGACCAATATTTTTGATGGAACAGTCACAGGAGATAAGTATCTCGAAATTCTAATGAATCAAGTTGTTCCCCAGTTACAGCAACAGCCTAATTCAAATGACCTTTATTTCTAACAAGATGGGGCCCTTCCACATTATTCAAGAGTAGTCCGCGAGTATCTTGATGAAACAATTCCTAATAAATGGATTGGCCGAAGAGGCCCACTTGATTGGCCAGCACGTTCACCAGACTTGACCCCAATGGATTTTTTCTATTGGGGAGTACTCAAGGACAAAGTTTATAGTCGAAAACCAAAAAGTGTCAGTGATTTGAAAAATTACATAAGAGATGCATTTCAAGGAATTAATACCCAAAGAGACTAGTGCAAAAAAGTTTGCCGAGGCGTAAGAGGCAGACTTCAAAGCTGTGCAAATTGTAATGGTAAACAGTTTGAGCACCTGCGTTGATAAAATTTAAGGGCTTTTGTATTATTGTTCATAATAAAATTTAATTGTCAATGTTATGCTTGTGTTAGTAAATATAATTTTATATATAAATCAAAATAAATATTATTTTCTGGCCACCTACTTTTGGACCACCCTGTATATGTTTAGCACAAGGTGTTAAAGGGGCCCACTGAGTGTTATTAGTTTTGTGGTTTTTATTAATGATCAGTATTGTATTATCTGGTCACTATGTGGTGGTAATATGTGGTCTGGTCATGGTGTCACAGTATTTGTCCCTTGTATGTGGTATTATTCAGTCACTATGAGGTGATAATATATGATCTGGCCTTGGTGTGGCGGTATTTGTTCCTTGTATGTGGTATTATTCGGTCACTATGTGGTATGGTCATTGTGTCACAGTTTTTGTCCCTTGTATGTGGTATTATCTGGTCACTGTGTGGTGCTATGTGGTCTGGTCATGGTGTGGTGGTATTTGTTCCTTGTATGTGGTAATATTGGTCTTGGTATAGTGGTTTGTGTTGTGTTTGGCGGCCATTTGTTCTCTCTGATATTAATTAGGGGAAGATTCTTTATTTCCAATAGAGATTAAATACTTGGATGTTTAACCCTTCCCTGTCCTGTGACTATTACACTGTAGCAAATATGCATTTACAGGTATTCTATGGTGAAAACAAGTAAACACCTATCCTAAGGCCACGTTCACACATTCAGTATTTGGTCAGTATTTCACATCTGTATTTGTAAGCCAAAACCAGGGGTAGGTGATAAATACAGAATTGGTGACGTGTTTCTATTATACTTTTCCTCTGATTGTTCCATGCTTTATTTTGCCTTACAAATACTGATGCAAAATACTGACCAAATACTGAACGTGTGAACGTGGCCAAAGGATAAGTGATAAGTTATTGATTGGTGGGGACCTGCACCCATCTGCAGAATGTGAAACTTTTATCCTCGTTCGTATGGAGCGGCATGTGCGACTTGCACACTGATCCATTCATTCCCTCAGTGGCTGCACTTGGCTTTTTCTGGAAGCCCCCAAAGAGGATGAATGGAGCTGTGGTCAGACGTACCGCCTGCTGCTCCATTTTAAAATGCGGATAAAAGTGTCCCGTCAGGGATAAAACTTCCCCATTCTTCTGATCGGTTCGGATTCCACCGATCAAGAAGTTATTACCTACTGTTACGGGTCCGGGTGGTGGAACCTCTGTGCTTCGGTGCAAGGAGGGACCAGAGGGGCGTGACTAAGTGCTTACTCGGCCCCCAGGTCACACGGCAGCTTAGTCGACTCCGTGAACCAGGGAGGGACTGGGCAGGGGAACCAGGTGCCACTCTGGGACCGACCTTGTGTGAGAGCAGGCGACTCCCACCGGTCAGATGACAGGAGCTGACCGGTACAGTGGATGAGCACAGCAGGCAGGCGGGTGGTCCAGGTAGATAAGCAGGCAGGTACGGCTGATAGCCTGACAGGCGCTCCGGGTAGGCAAGCAGGCGGGCACGACAGGTTACTTGGCAGGTGCTCCGTTTAGGCAAGCTGGCGGGCACGACAGGTTACTTGGCAGGTGCTCCAGGTTGGCAGGCTGGCGGGCACGGCAGGTAACAGGCAGGTGCTCTGGGTAGGCAGGCTGGTGGGCACAGCAGGTAACTGGCAGGAGCTCCAGGTAGACTGGCTGGTGGGCACGACAGGTAACTGGCAGACTGGCGGGCAGAACTATTAGACAGACTGGCGGGCTGGACTTTAGACAGACTGGCGGGCTGGACTGTTAGACAGACTGGCAGGCCGGACTGACAGGCAGTGGTACCTGAGGGCTGAAGCAAGTGTTAGCACACGGAACAACAACCTTGCACAGGCACCTCCATTTTGGAGGAAGTGCCTTATATAGGAGAAGTCCTCCGGCCATTGGCCGGGGACTTTTTAGGATGGCGCGCGCGGTCCCTTTAAGTGGGAGGGAGCGCGCGCGCCCTAAGCACTGTGCTCAAGAAGTTGCATGCGATGCGCGCCACAGCAGCAGGGGAGCAGGAAGACGCCGGACCAGGACAGCGCAGGTGAGGGGAACGGCATCTCTGCCGGCAGGAGGCAGAGACGCCAATGCTACACCTACCTAACCTGTGGATCGGTGATAACTTGTTTTCATCAAAGAACCCTTTAATGCAAACTACTGTAATTGTACATCAGTTATAGTGTGTGCACAGTGGCTGTGCAGGAGTCGCCTGTGTTTTACAGTCGACGCTCCACTATAACAGGGATAACGGCTAACAGGTATTTGCATATAGCTGTAGGGTGGGCCCCTAGGGTCAATTCCCCCTGTGGGCCCCAGACACCCCAGTCTGACCCTGGCCACAGGCAGCAAGTATCAGGCACGAGCTGTATGATCTCAGCCAGGTATGTTTGACTGTGAAACACTGCGGTGTTTCAGAGAGAGACATACTTTAAAGGGAACCTGTCAGCTGATACATGCTGCCCAAACCATGGTCACCATGCTAGACAGGTGGTAATGCACTAAGTTGGCAGACAGCTGCGAGCCACAGATCATGGTCCTGCAGGCTACATGCGGATCCCTTGTCACCAGTTGGGGATCCCTGGACTAGACAATCTAAAGATGCACCAGATTTATCAAACAGTATAAACCATTATGATAAATCTAGTGCATTTTAAGACTGTTTAAAGTAAGTTTGCACTGTCTAAAAATTAGATAGTATTGATAGCATCCCCACTGAGCTTGCTGCATGAGATTTATTAGTTTAACTAGCTGTTAAGAACAGACACATACAAACAAGCAGCCAAGCAAACGTAAAAGAGAAGGGAGAAACTAAGCAGAACTGCAACAGCCAGCATGTAAGGTATAATTAAAAGATCAGAAAAAAAGGAGTGTAAGGGAAGGGGAGTAAGGGTGCAGAGCGCACCAGAAGCACGTTGATGTTCTACTTTATAGACTACACATGCATGTGAAGTTATTTTAACAATAATAATAATAATAATTTTTATTTACGGTATATAGCACCAACATATTCCGCAGCACTTTACAGTTAAGTAGGGAACAATACACCAATAAAGCTGAAGATTTTTACTTCATTGAGCCGGATCTCCTGACACTTTTCATAAGTAAAACTTGCCAATTGGGCTGTCACACTAAAGAACTAGCTAAAGCTAAAAGGAAGTGTCGCGCCCAGGGGATGGGGAGCACTCGGCGCCCGGGCCTCGTTGTTAGTTTTGGGGGATGTCGCGGTAGCCGGCTCCTGGGGCCGTACCCTGGGCCTCTCTTTAAAAGGGTGGAAAATTATGGTTATAAGTTCGTGACGCCACCTGCGGAGTCTGGTGAGAATCACCAGCGCTGCGGCAGCCCACTGAGGCCAGTGTTAAGGCAGCTTGCGTGGTATAGCTCCCCACAGGTGGGGCAGCGTGGAAGAAAGGATGCAGGACAGATGGGACCCAGCCGGGTCAGAGCAAGAACAGGGACAGACTCGATAGTCACTTCAGTACCTTTTACTGATGTTATTCAAGGCACAATCCGGAGCACTGTAGGGTGAAGGGTGCATATCAGGATCCTCCCCAGTGAGCGGGTATAGGGCCTCCTGTTTCTTGCCTTTGTGTAGTAAGTTTCTGACCTGCCTGGAGTTAGGCCTAACTTTGTCTCTGTCCTGCACCGGCTGACTTTGTGGTAGGGCCTTCTCTTGGAGTACGCGCTCCCAGCTTGCGGGGCCTCCGTGACTCCTGGCTCTGGTACGTATCAGCTCTTGGGTGATCCTGGGACCTGAAGTCTTTCAGGGGTCTCCGGTTGTCTCTATAGGAGGGTTATACGACCCTGTAGACGCGGACCCGGTGTCCGGTATATGTTTTCTGGGGTGAGCTTGTACAGCTCCTCTGCCCCCGATGCTACTCACTCCTCTAGCCTTCAGCCTCACTAGGCTATACACACTAGCGGCAGCTTGCCACGCTTCACCGCTCTTATGGCATCGGCACACCTTAAGCTCACGATTTTGAGCTACAACTGAGTCTGGACTGTGCTCCACTGCAGGAACTCTCTCAACAGACTAGACTGAGCTTGACTCTGTATTCAGATCTGCACTTGCTGAACTCTCCAGAGGAACTACTCACTGCCTAGCTCCACCTTCCCTTTTTATATCCCTAACGGACTCCTTCTGGTTGTCTGAGGTGGAAGGTGGAGGTGTGTGTGTGCTGTGGGGGCCTCTTGTGGAGGAATCCGTTCATGCACCCCTCTAGGATCTGTGGCACTCATGCGCAGCAGGGGCGCCACAGAAGCCTGTAGAAAGCACCAGTCTGACTGCAGTTAATGTAGTTTGTCCCAGGAGTAATAGATCTGTTCACCTGCATGAGAGTACCGCTATTACTGAGAAAGGGAGCACATAGGCTTATTTCTGTGATCGAAAAATGGATGTGCCAACAGGGTGAATATTAGCTGCCATAGAAACAAAGATTTGCCATAGAAAAGGAGTATATTGGGCTATTCCTGACTGTGATGATCGCCACACAATAAAAGTATGAGTGCTGATGCCTGAGAGTGAGGAGGATTGCTTCTTCAGACAAAAGTGTCTTATGTGAGGAATGCAAAGAGTAGGCCACAAAAGTGTGAAAATTGACAGACAACAACTACTGCAAGGCAATACTGCCAAAAAAGGTAACAGTGAGGATGGGCTGTGACCAACACTGTGGATGTGTGCTTTGCTGCATTATGAAAAAGACAAAACAGTGTGTGCCTAACTGAAGGAGGTGCTGCTGCAGAGATTGTTAGCAGCGCTTCTCCATAATACACTGCAGCAATGACATCTTATGTATTATCATACCTTGTACAGTGGTCATCAGTATCTTAGTTATCATAGATCAGCAGTTCCTAATGGAGCATAGTTTATACGGGCAGAGTCGTTTTCCATCTACAGAGTAACTGGGTAAATGAAGAGTCAGATGGCCGTATAACTCAAACAAGGATTGCAACACAATGCTTAAACTGGCCATCGGCTTCCATAACCCGAGCATAAAAGCATGTATTTCTATTCAGCTGTCACACTCAGGTTGGAAAAGCTGATGGCCAGTCCAAGCATTGCGTTGTGATCTTCGTCCGTGTTATATTGCCTTCCTATTTATCACTCTCTCTCTCTTTCTTCTATAGTGTTTAAGCTCTTATGGTCAGCAGGGTCCTCTCTCTCCCTCCTAATGAGTTTAAGCTCCTCTCTCTGCTTGCTTCCATGTGTATTTTCCAAGCAGTTACAAATTTTCCAATATTGAGATACACACGGATTTATTCAGCGCAAATCAAATTTCAGGCGAAAATTTGGTAAAACCGGCACATTAGAATTTCAAAAGATCTGCTTAGTAGTGATGAAAGAGCACTAAAATGCTAGAGTGCTTTTTACTTGAATCGAGCAGGTCGGACGCTCAAACCCACTCAACTTGAGTAACGAGTATAATGGAAGTCAATGGGAAGCTAGAGCATTTTTCCGGCAGACCCTATCAGGAGGGCTAGGGGGGCAGGAAAATCGCTGAAATGGATGGAAACCACTCAGATTTAATGGGAACAATTAATGGGGAAGACGCCTGGACACATCTCTGACTCCCATGTCACTGTTGGAAAGTAAATGAATAAATAATTTAAAAAAATGATGTGGGGTTTCCCCTATTTTTGATAACCAGCTAAGGGAAAGCAGACAGCTGTGGGCTTATATTATCAGGCTAGGAAGGTCCATGGACATTTGCCCTTACCAGCCAAAAAATACCAGCCCGCAGCCACCCCAGAATTGGCGCATCTATTAGATGTGCCAATTCTGGCACTTTACCCTGCTCTTCTGGATTGCCCTGGTGCGATGGCAATTGGGGTAATATTTTTGGGGTTGATGTCAGCTGTGTAATCAAGCCCAGTGGTTAGTAATGGAGAGGTGTCTATTATACACCCCCATTACTAACCAGTAATTAAAAAAAAAACACACAGAAAAAAACTTATTTGAATGAAGACTCCTCCACACTATCCCTCATTCACCAATTTATTAAAAAAAAATTCCCACGAAGCTCCACCGACGTAATCCGCGTTCTTCTATGTCTCCGGCGTCTGTGCATAGCAGTAAAGTGCTGCTTTTTACAGGCACCGGGTAGTGAGAGCAACTCTCAATAGAGCCACTGGCTCAACACTGCTCTCAGCTAGAGCCAGCGGCTCTGATGGGAGTTGTCACTACCCGTTGCCTGTAAAAAGCAGCACTTTACTGCTATTCACAGACGACGGGGACATCGAGGAACGTGGATTACTTCGCAGGAGCTTCGTGGGAACATTTTTTTTATATAAATTGGTGAACGAGGGATAGTGTGAGGGAGTCTTCATTCAAATAAAGTAATTTTTTCTGTGTGTTATTTTCTCTTTTTACTCAATGGATTAGTAATGGGGGTATCTGATAGATGCCTCTCCATTACTAACCCATGGGCTTGATGCCAGCTGACATTACACAGCTGACATTAATCCCAAAAAATATTCCCCCAATTGCCACCAAGGCAATCGGGAAGAGCAGGGTAAAGTGCCAGAATTGGCGCATCTAATGGATGCGCCAATTCTCGGATTGCTGCGAGTTGGTATTTTTAGGCTGAGAAGGGCTCAATAACCATGGGCCTTTCCAGTTTGATATCAGCCCCCAGCTGTCTGATTTTACCTTGGCTGGTTATCAAAAATAGGGGGGACCCGACATTATTTTTTTCATGTATTTATCAACAAGTTAATAAATGAAAAAAAACGACGCTGGTTCCTCCCCTATTTTTGATAACCAGCCAAGGTAAAGCAGAAAGCTGTGAGCTGATATTAATAAGCTGGGAATGTCAATGGATATCTTGCCCTTCCCAGCCCAATAATATCATCTCCCAGCTGTCTGCCTTCCCTTAGCTGGTTATTAAAAATGGGGATGACCCCACGTCGTTTTTTTAATTAATTTATTTAATATGTTAAAGGGAATCTGTCTGATGATTTTTTTGTACTATACTAATGATATCCTGAAATAGGGCTTGGGCAGCCCTTTCAGGATATGTAACTTTTATTACTATAACAGCAATAGCCACGCGCTGCCCAATTAATCAGATGTAAATTCAAAATCAACATTCACTGCCCCCAGGCCCATCCCTCGGTGCCGGGTCAGTGACTTTAAAAATCTCAGGCGCCGAGAGGTGGACGGGAGGAGAGTGTGCCAAGTATCACTTCACTGGGTCTTCTATAAACTCCATGACGCGATGCGGCCGGCCAATCACAGTAATGTCAGTACTGTGTATGGTGGGCAATCCCTGCATGTTTATTGGCTGTCTAACAGCCGCAAAACATGCGGGACGGGACTCAAACATTTTCTCAAGCACCACAAGATACTCGGCCGAGTAACGAGCATGCCTGAGCACCCCGCATTGCTTGATTGAGTATAGAGCAATACCGAGCATGCGCGCTCATCACTACTGCTTATCTCTAGTGCTGACAGATTCCCTTTAAAGTCCCTTTAGTTTTTGCAGTACGTTTTGGCACTATTGATAACTGTCTTGAAGTTTGGTTTTCATGATACTTTATTATAGTCAAAAAGGGCATTACCACGCCACTAAATATTGTCTATGACTCAATTTATCACAATACTGGATTCAGTTTCATCCACATCTCCTCCTGAAGTGCATTGCAGAGTTGCCCTCATAATAAAGACAGTTTAAGCATACATACATAACTCACAGCTATTTTTCTTGCAGATGGAAATTTTTTTTAAGGGCTTCAACTTTATACTTCTCCAAAAAGTACTTTGCATTGTAAAGCACATAAATCTTTAGGATGAGCCAGAGGAAAGTGTTTGGGTTTTGTATAGTAACCTAGTAATCTATGTTTAAGATTGCGCTTATTATAGTTAAAATATGCAGGATGGCTGAAGTGAAAATAAATATAAGCTCCTGAGACAACCGCTGGCAGATAACTTCACTTTTACGGATATACTTTTTCAAGTTTTATTGTGCTGATGGACTCTGAAGGATGTGTTCACCCATTAAACAAAGGGTAATCAGGCGTAAATCACTTGTGCAGTTACAGGAAGGACTAAACAGTCATAAATTATTGATCCATTTTGTACCAAGGTCATGACTATCAGAGAAAACACATTTTTAGCTCAGATATAATACTAACAAAGACTTGACTAATTTAAGGACTGGATATTATGTTTATCCTTTATATGGAGCTGAAATGATCTCACATTCCTAAACTTTTAAAGATTTCAGCTGGCATTTAGAAAATATAGACATGTATACACCTTATAATTTCCTTACACCACAATTTAGCAGTGGCTGACTCCCAATATTAAAATTAAATAGTGTTTAATAGACTGTCCCAGACAAAATTGAGGGCAAAGGCAGACAACAGTGTAAATTAATAAAATAAGCATTAGTTATCCGTTGAATAACCTGCCACTCCAGTGGGGCTGATCTGTTGCTTCCCACCAGTCATTTGTTTGCACTGTCGGCAACACATGACCACTGCAGCCAATCACTGGCCTCAAAGGAATTCTGCTATATACCTCAGCAAGCATCACTGCTGAGGCCAATGATTTGTTGCAGCACTCAAATATTGTTGTTTTGACCATTAATCTGGTATAATCAATTCTATAGAAATATTGGTATGTGTAAATAGTCCTTGGAAGATTATTACTTAGAAGCAGGGAGTCGGAGTGCCACTGTATAATGATGTACTTCTGAGTGCTGGAGATATTCTTCTAGTAGCAATACTTCAAGAGAAGAAAAACTGCTTAATACGGTATGAGATGGATAATGCCACATTGTTGTCTCTGTTGGATTAATATGAAGTCAAACAGAAAATAAATAGTTATACATAGTGTAAGGCAGCTACCGGACATATAGTTGATAGGAGGTATGTGTCACAGAGATGATTGTCAACTGTGATATAATCCTGGAGTGTTGCTCTAGTGCACATTGCACTAAGAGGATTGTTTGGTGCATCCGGGACCAGGTTTTACGAGCAGTCATTAGATACGGGCGGGTCTGGCTGCCCACATACCTCATCTCTGGGTGTGGTTAAAAGGTTAAAATGGAGTCCTTTGTTTGACACATGGTCTGTGTATGGAGGGAGAAGGCATCCTGTGTGTTGTTATCTCCAGACTGAGCTAGTGTACTGGACGCTATCCAGCCTGTGTACACACAGGGCTGATTAACCAGAGACTTTACCTAAAGGACTGTTTACTTTGTTTTGCCTGCACTAAAGGCTGTTTGTTTTCCTTTTGCTTATGGCCGGCTTATGAGACAATAAACCGACATGACATTTAAATGAAAACGCTTCCTGTTTGCCTCCCAACGCACCCAAGTGAGCAGAAACACTACAATAGGTACAGTAAGGCCCCGTGCATTACTGTGGGATTCCTAGTAATGCTGTGTACAAGGGGCTTAGCTATGTATATGAGAACTCCCATTGTTACACAATAACTACTATTGTCAGTACTTTGAAGAATACTACTTCGAAGCAGGGAGCCGGAGTGCCACTGTATGTGTGGCGCCCCTGAGGGTTCGGTCGCCACAGAGGTGTTGCATCTCAGCCAGAGATGTGGCATCTCACTCTCAGGTAAGGAAGGAGTACAGCTCAGGACCCTAACACCTGCATCCAACACATACCCGCAGTGGGGGTAGGGCGAGATTGCTCCTAAGGGAGAGCACAGTCCCGGGTCCCTAGCTGGGGGGCAGGAACTATGTAGTGGGTGTGGGTGGAGGAAGTAGCTTAGGGGAGCATATGACAGTGTGACGCCTCTACTCGAAAAGCCCTTTGTTTACCCTGGGAGATGGGGGACTCGGAGTCGGGTCCTGTGATGGAGAGATGGGGTTCAGCCGTGGCCCGGACCCGACCCGTGCTCAGGGCCGTCACATTAAAAGGATAGTGTGGGCTTATCCAGGTTGAGTGTCTGATTTACGACTACGCCACCTGTGGCACCTGGTGAAGGCCACCAGCGCCGCTGCAGTCCGCTGAGGCATGGTGGTATGGCGGCTAAAGTTATTACTACTCCCCACAGGTGGAGAAAGGCCTCAGGGCAGAAGGACAGGATGGAGGGGGTAGTAGTAGAGGAATACGGGTGTCCCGTCGTGCGGTGTAGCACAGAATAAAGAGTCCGGAGGCCATAGGGGTGAACTTCCAAGGCTTTACTCACATAGATGGCAAAAGGAAGGCGACTCCCTGCTCCCCGCGGAGTCCTGCGGTCACCAGGGACGGGGATCCGACAACCTCCGAGTAAGTCCAGCATTCAATCGGGACCCTACACCAGAGTGTTCCTGAACTACAGACCGAATCCTTTCCTGTCCGTGTGTGTGCGAATAGGCCGGGTCTCCCTCTGATCTCCTCTCAGAACAAGGGCACGGGTGGCAGCTCCACTCCGTCCGATACCCGGTGGGACCCTCAGGGCCTACCGGGCTTTCCCGACCAGGACATAGAGTAGCAAGGTCGGGTGTCGGGGGCCGGTACCCCTCTTGCAGCCGGACTCCCTCTGAATATATCAGCTGGTGAGGACAGGTGGCGTACACCGCTCCATCTGCATCCTCCCCGGGATCCATTTGCTATGGAGCCACACTCTTAAGCTCCGGGCCGTCTTGGTCCTGGTCCTTGATCGGGTCGAGACATTCCTTGTCTACAACCTACCCCTCGTCCCAAGGCCAGGGCACGAGGGCTGTGTCTCCATCCGATACGGGCCCACACAGGATCTGCGTTAGGGTGGGAGATCACAGTACACTCCGCAATTGACAGCATAAAGACAGTCAAAGAGCGATTGCAGACAGTCAAAGAACATAGACCCAAGATGGCTTTTTATTAAATATCAAATTTAAAGTGTAACTAACTTGTAAGTCCTCCACCCTTACCCACTAACTGGTTCCCCTAACTCTTGGTTCCCCAGTCTCCCTATAATCAGGAGGGCAGCACCTAGTGCATACTAGCCCCCTCTGGTGGAGAAATGTGGTGTTGGATGCAAAGTTTGGGTCCCGATCATCACACTGTTCTTACCTCAGAGGAGGAACACTACACTCCATTAGAGAAGTGCAGCATCCCTGTGGCGGTCGAACCCTCAGGGGCGCCACAACAGGGTGGTTTAAATTGGGAAGCCATCTTAGAAAGACAAGCCAGTCAGAGGAGGACAGTGAGGGGAGCAGAGGGTCTGCAGGAGCTCTGCTCCAGAGGTGGGCCTAGTCAGTGAGGCCCAAGTCTGAAGAGAAGGAGAGAAGAGAGGAGAGGGAACAGGAGAAAGGCTCCAAGAAACAGGAAAGGACCCCAGGGGTACGGGCCGTGCCGAAGGCCACCCGTACGCCCACGTCTGCCAGGCGGTGGAGGGGTCAGGCCATCTAAAGGGAACCGGTCCCTCAACTAGTGGAAGAGTTTATGCCCAACTAGAAACCGGAGGCTGCAGTACTTTATGTCCTGTAGCCACAAGTCCATGCCAGTCTCACCGAGAAGATAGCCATATTGGACCCAGGGGACAGAACAGACATCGCCCGCCAAGGCCCGCGGGTACCGGATTGGAGATACTAGGTGTGAGGTGCAGGAAGAAGGCCAGAGAGCGAGGACACACAGAAGGGGGTCCTGCTAAGTACTCCAGAGTTACCTGGGGGTAGACCGAACCCCTCCCTGAGTAAACACAGGACGACGAGGGCAGTTACATGGATCCCTGTAATCTGGCCTGCAACAACTGTGAGTAAAGACGCTGGGACTGCACTTCCTTGTCTCTGCGTTTCTTGCTGCGCCATCAATCCCTGCACTACAACGCCCAGCACAACCTACAACGTCTACACTGCCCTGGAGCTAGCTCTTCCTGTGGAGAGCCACACCATCACCATAGTATTAGCTTCAGAGGACTGCTCCGCAGTGGCGGCTCCCTTTAGCCACATTCCACAGGTGGCGTCACAAACTCTATAAATCCCCTATAAATAAACCCCCTTTTATTGACCGCCCTGGGTCACGGACCGGGTCAACGCCACTGTGACATTCCCCAGCATCCACCAGTCCGGCACTGGGTACCCCACGGCCCAGGGGGCGCGTCATACTATGATGCTCTTCCAAGTACTGGAGATATTCTCCTAGTATCAAAACTTCAAGGGTAAAAAAACTGCTTAATACAGTGTCAGAATGATAATGCCACATTTTTGTTTCTGTTGGATTAATATGGAGTCAAACAGAAAAGAAATGGAGTTATACATAGGTGCAGTAAGTCACGGTAAGTGACAGACAGGTACAGCGGAGAGAGGATCCTGCCCCTTCAGGCCTACAGTCTACAGGATAATGTGGAAGGAGACAGTAGGGTAAGGGTTGCTGCAGCTTTGGTGGTGGTGAGTTGACAGCGGGGTCATTGCAGGCTGTAAGCTTTCTTGAAGAGATAAGTTTTCAAGTTCTGTCTGAAGGTTCTGAGTGTTGCAGATAATTGGCTGTGTTGAGGCACATAATTCCAGGGGATGAGGGACACTCAGAAGAAGTCTTGGAAGCAATTGAGTGAGGAACTTATGAGTGTGGAGGAGAGAAGGAGGTCTTGGGTGGACTATTCTGGGACTATTTAAGAATATTTAATGCTTATTTATCTTTCACAATCATTATTTTACTTAAAAAATATTTGGTACTTGAAAATAGGTCTGTTCATAAACAGTCCCCAGATGCAACCCTTTCTTTTGAAGCTAATAAATCTGATAGCAAGATTTCAGACGACATTCATATGAAGCTCTGCTAAGGCCCACAGACCACATGATATAGTCCTAAAATAAAGTTCACTTGCAGACTCCAGTTTTAAGACTCCAAAGGATGCAGGGCTTCTTGAGGAGAATGTATAGCTTTATAGAAGGCACACATGACAGCACAGGGAGTGGCAATACATCAGTAGAATGCACTGTTATTTAGATCCATGCACATGAACGTACCTATGAACAGGCTTGGACTGGCCCAAGGATGGAGACTTGAATCCTTCAGTTGGCTCCTTTGCAGGAGTGGCCCCCCTAGCCTTCTACAAGAATGCAAAACTGTAATAGGGCCCAGTTAGTGGTCGCCTGACAGCTCTAAAATGATCACCATGGACGCTCTTAACACAGTTATCTCCGCTTACCAGAACCCAGGGGCCTTCACCCTTTCACCCCTGTACAGAGATCCGGACTTAAACAGGGGCCCCTGGGCTGGGGCCACCGAACAGCTGCTGTTCGGTGGTGCAGGCTGGCAGGAATGGTCAAGTAGCCGGGTCAGAACCAAGAGAGCAGGAAAGGTACAAAATCAGCAGACAGAATAGTCAGTAAAACAAGCCTTGGTTAAAACAGTAAATAAATACACTATTTGGTGAACTATAGTCCTATAGAGGTGAAGAGATAGGACTAAATTAGAGGAACAAAAGCTTATATCTGGCAGCTTCCAATGAGAAGCTGAAATCTTAAATAGGGTGTGGTGCTTTCCAATTGATTGGAGCAGAGAGCTGATAATTCCAGCTGAACAGCATGCACACCCATACTGTCAGTCTGGATGGCATTGCAGGTCCCAGCCACCCTAAACTTAGTGGCTGGAGAGTGCTTGTGCTGTCCAGATCCTCTGGTTCCGACGTCTCTTCTATCACCAGCACCACATGCAGAATGAATATGGCGGCGCCTGGTAAGAGAAGCAGATGTCACAGGAGCAGGTTAGAGTGGAGATGTGACAGTACCCATTCCCTTTTAAGAGAGGCCTCCCAACCCTTATGACCAGGTTTATTCAGAATCTTCCTGATCAGGTTTTTAGCATTGATATTGCTCTCTTCTGGGCCATAACTCCTCCAATGCCCCAGATATTGCACAGACCCTCTCACCATACCCTCTGCCCTCATAATCCAAATTACCTATAACGTCCACATGAGGAGGGAGATTTCTGACTGGATGAACCTCTTTAGAAGGGACTTATCAAACACATTGGATATCTTAAAAGACGGAGGACATTTCAGTCAGAAAACTGCTGGATTAATAATCTTGATTATTTCATAAGGAATAATAAATCTGGGGTCCAGCTTGGCAGAAGGAACCTTAACTTGATATTTTTCGTGGACAACTGGAGAAGGGAAGTGTACATATATATATAGAAATATATACAGTGGCGACGAAAAGTTTTATATTTTTTTTAAAAGTGTGATTACTTCTTTCTGATTGTTGTGATGCCATTTTCATGCTGATTTTTGTAAACCGGAAGCAAATGGTTGTCAGCTATAAGGACTAGTGTTGAGCCACCCCCGTAGTGTTCGAGTTCGGTTCGGTTCGTCGAACACCCGTGTGTTCGCCGAACTGTTCGTCGAACTGTTCGTCGAACACCTTCGAACACCGTTAAAACCAATGGCAGGCAAACAAAAACACATAGAAACACATAGAAAACACCTTCAAAGGTGTCCAAAAGCTGACAAACTGCTCAGAAGACACAACTAACACATGGAAAAGTGACAAGTACATATAGTCATGCGAAAAGAAAAGAGGTGGAGGAGTAAAAGGAGGGGGAGACACAGATATAGGCATGTCATGCCCTTCTAAAATCCAAAAAGTGAGAAGCCGAGACGGCCAGTCCGCTCCTGCCCGTGCCACCTCCGTGTCGCCGGGTTTGTGCCAGAGCCGCGGTGAACCCTGAGGGCCAGCTCCCCTCTCCCAATACTGGTGCCTGTCCGCTGGTGGGTCGAGAGAGCCCCCCTGTGGTGGAGGCAGCTCTAAGCTTTTTAATTTAAATTGTCCCTCTAATTTGAATGAATACACTTTAAATCCATTTACAAGGATCTATTGGAGGGCAAGTCTCATGCCAGCAGCTGCGTAATTCTAGCTCCAGTAGCGTCCACTAAAGCTGCTGCAGTTAAAAAGCTTTTATAAGGATCGAGCTCGGCTGTCCACCGCAAGGCATCCTAGTGCCAGTCCCAGCCCCTATGCCTTGGGGTGCCTCCTGATGCTCTTCACTAAGTATCCCGTGGTCCCGAAGCATTTCCTTTGAAAAAATTAAGTGTCCAAACTACAGGTGGTGTAGCTTGCTTAACAGCCGGGATAATCCGCTGACTAGCAGACACTGCTACTAGGCACAAAGTATTTCCTGGGCTAGATGCAGTTAAAAATTTGTAAGTAGATACTCTCGTTGGATGCTGAGAAAGCATTCCATAGAGTCTCCTGGCACGCCATATATGATTCTCTTAAAAAGCTTGGGGTAGGGGTCTAGGGGACCCTTTTATAGCCAAAATCACGGCCCTGTATCACAATACGTCACCTAGGCTGAAGATAAATGGAACTGTAGCACCGAGAGCTCGGTTGCTACAGACGTATTGCACCTCACCCAGAGGTGTGATATCTCACTCTCAGATAAGGATGGAGTGTGGATCAGGACCCGACACCTGCATGCATTACACCACATTGCCGTGGGGCAGGGCGACCAATATGCCCCTGAGATGGGCACGACAGTCCCTGTCCCTGGCTGGAGTGGGGGGAGGGAACACTGAGGAAGGGGAACCCTGCAGTGCAGGAGCAGGGAGGAAGCAGTTCCTGGGTGCATTGAGAAGGGAGTATAAAAGGTGGGCACCATCTTAGTTCAGTGCAGAGAAGTCTGAGCAGAAGTGGCAGGGAGCAGGGGCTCTGCATGAGCTCTGCTCCGGAGGCGGGCCTAGTAACAGAGGCCCAGGCCTGCAAGAGGGAGAAGGAAGGAAGAGGAGCGGAGAAGGCTCCAGGAACGAGGAATGAAGGGATCCCAGGGGTGCGGACGGGCGAGTCGCCACCGCACGCCCGAATCCACCTGCGTGGAGGGGTCAGGCCAAAGGGGGAGACCGGTCCCCAAACTAGTGGAGGCAGGAAACGACCCTCAGCTAGAAACCGGAGGCTCTGACATTTTATGTGGCGCAGCCCCTTGCTCCACCCGCTAGGAAGGCACCACATAGGGTCAGGGAAACTGGCGCCAAGTTTACCAAGAGGAGGCCCGAGGCAGCCGGACAGAAGTGTTGGTAAGAAAGGCCAGACAAAGGACACACAAAGGGGGTCCTGTGAAGCGCTCCAAAGTTATCTGGGAGTTGTCTGAGCCCCTCACCTGGTGAGCACAGTACGACGTGGGCAGCCGTTACCTGCAGACGTGGTCTGGATAATAAGAACTGTGAGTAAAGGCCCTGAACTGCATCACTGACTCCGTGTCGTTACTGCTGCTGCCCTGCACCATCACCCCCATCCTCCGCATACACTGCCCTGAGGCTATACTCCTCCCGTGGGGAGTTATGCTACGCTCTGCTGCACCCACAACACCAGCCTTAGCGGTCTGCCCTGTAGCGGCGGTTCACTCTGACCGCAATCCACAGGTGGCGTAGTCGGACATTTAAACATCAAAACCACATAAATAGTTCCGCCACTGGTTTGACCGCCCTGAGCCACGGAACCGGATCGCCGCCACGAAGACTACAACCACCAGCATCCACCAAAAAGGGTCCGGCTCCGGGTGTCCCAAGGCCCAGGGGGTGCGTCAGAACATTTTCATCACCTTTCACAATCACCAATGGGACAAGGCAGGGATGTCCTCTGTCCCCTCTCTTATACATCCTAGTGACGGAGCACCTGCTCTCATCAATTCGCCATAACCCCAATATTAGGTGGATTGAGGTGGGAGGCACCGAGTACAAGTGCTCTCTATTTGCTGATGATGTCCTAGTATATATCACTCAATCACATATATCCATCCCTGCTGTTATGGCTGAAATAGATCACTTTGTTACATGGTAAAATTTTAAAATCAATGCAGCGAAGTCTGAGGCCCTCGATGTCTCCCTCCCTAAATCCATATAGGATTCCATCCAGTCCAACTTTCCCTTTGCCTGGCCCTCACAGGGTATCAAATACTTAGGAATTCCTATTCATAGAGACCTCTCCCATCTATGTTATCTTAATTTTGGGCCCTTTATTGAACAATTCCATACAGACCACGGTTGGCAAGTTAGAACTGTAAGATTCACTACGTGAACCACTGGTGTTTTGTGGAAAAGCACATGTACACCGCGTTCCAAATTATTATGCAAAAAGTGTTTAGGAGTGATAAGGGAAGAATTTGTTTGTTTGTCAGTTAAACTCATTGATGGTGATGTGTGTCAGGGCTCTTTATATCACTGTAAGCAATTGCAGACACCTGTGCTAATTAGTTTGGCAGGTGTGTCCAATGAAAGGCAAGACTACTTAAGAAGGCTCTCTCACATTATTAAGCAGCCTACATTTTCTGCCAAAATGGGAAAGAAAAAGGATGTGTCGGCTGCTGAGAAGCAACAAATTGTGGAGTGTTTAGGTCAAGGCATGACTACAATCAACATTGTGCGATGATCAGGATGAAGTGTCTTGGCAATCAAGAAGTATGTAGCTGATTCACAGTACACACGTGTGCGTGCTGATAAGGGCAAATTGAGGACTCTTTCCTACAGGCAATTACGTCAGGTTGAAACAGCAGCGGCAAAAAAGCCTTGTCATAGCAGCAGACAAGTTTTTGAAGCTGCTTGTGCCTCCAACGTCCCCCGAACAACAAGATGCAGGGTCCTTCAGAGGTTTGCAGCTGTGCATATGCCATCCTGTCGACCTCCTCTATCCACTTCACACAAGCAGAAACGGCTCCAGTGGGCCAAACATTACATGAAGACTGATTTCAAAACTGTTTTGTTCACGGATGAGTGCCGTGCAGCGCTCGATGGTCCAGATGAATGGAGTGGAGGATGGCTGGTTGATGGACACCCCACGCAAACACGGCTACAGCGCCAACAAGGAGGAGGTGGAGTAATGTTTTGGGCTGGAATCATGGGGAGAGAGATTGTCGGCCCCTTTAGGATCCCTGAAGGCGCTAAAGATGAACTCCATAATGTATGTGGATTTTCTCAAACAGCACTTCCTGCCATGGTTCAAGAAGAAGAACCGTGTATTTCACAGCAAGATCATTTTTCTGCATGATAATGCACCATCTCATGCTGCACATAAAACATCTGCATCTCTGGCTGATATGGGCATAAAAGGGGACAAACTTATGGTGTGACCCCCATGCTCCCCTGACCTCTACCCCATTCAGAACCTTTGGAGCATCATTAAAAGGAGTGTCTATGATGGCGGGAGGCAGTTCACATCTAAGCAACAGCTCTGGGAGGGTATTCTGTCCTCATGCAAAACAATTGAAGCAGAAACCATCCAAAACCTGACAAATTCAATGGACGAGAGAGTTCAGAAGCTCCTTTCGAACAAGGGGTCCTATGTGAAAATGTAACATCACCTAGAATAAAGTTTTGAGTTGAAAACTGTTTGATTTCAGTTTCTAACAACCTGCTAATGCTTATAATTTCAAAAATGACCATTTTTTTGGTCTTTATTAAAATGAAAAGGTTGATCGAAAAGTTTGGGGGATCTAAGAGTGTGGCAACCCAGTAGTCATGATTACTTCGAATTCTGACAATATGAGGGTCATGCTGCAGGTAGTGCAGCAAGAAGGCACTTATGTGTCTTGCGCATCTCGGAGCCCCAAAATTATTTTCCGGGCTAGATGCAGCTAAAAATTATTTTTAATTTTAAATCTGGTGAAGCTTATTATAGATGGCCTAATAGGATCAGTGCTGCACACTGCTACAAAGCCCAAATTATTTTCCAGTCAAGATACAGATAAACATGATTAGTAATTTGAAAGCTTAAAACGGTTGGTAGGGTGATTTTAACCAATCATCAAGCTTTTACTCTCCCCAGGATGACACAGGGGTAGAAAAGTCGTTTCGGATCCATGATTTGTTCATCTTTATGAACGTGAGTCTGTCTACATTATCAGTGGAGAGCCGCGTGCGCTTATCTGTCAGCACACCACCAGCAGCGCTGAACACACGTTCAGACAGAACGCTGGCTGCGGGGCATGACAAGATCTCCAAGGCGTAAGTGGCTAGCTCCAGCCATTTATCCAGATTGGAAGCCCAAAAAGAGCAAGGGTCCAGTGACACAGTCGTGGCTTCAATGTTTACTTGGAGATACTCCTGTACCATCGTCTCTAGGCGTTGACTATGTGTCAGACTTCTTGTCTCCTGTGGCCTTGCAAAGGATGGGCTAAAAAAGTGGTGAAATGATTCCGCAAAATTGATGTTACCAGCAGATACTGTGGTTCTGTTACGGTTTGAGTGCTGAACACTTGACGGTCCCACGGTTGGCAAGTTGGAACTGTGAGATTCACTACGTGCACCACTGGTATTTTGTGGAAAAGCACATGTAAGATTCTGCAACAGTCTCTGCTGATACTCCTGCATGCGTGCATCCCTTTCTATGGCAGGAATAATTTCTGCAAATTTACTTTTGTACCGGGGATCTAACAGTGTGGCAACCCAGTAGTCAGGATTATTTCTAATTCTCACAATTCGAGGGTCATGTTGCAGGTAGTGCAGCAAGAAGGCACTCATGTGTGTTGCGCATCCAGGAGCACCAAGTCCCTGTTGTGTTGGTGGCGAGGTAGCAATCATGCTTCCTTCCTCTGTCCTCTCCCCCAACCTCGCACAACAGAAATGTGATCAAGGTCTCCCTCATCTGATGAGTCTTCCATCAGTTCGTCCTCCACTTCTTCCTGGGCTCCTGCACCTTCCTCACTAGTTTGGCTGCTACCATGCGCCCTGGTAAAATCATCTCCCCCACCCTCACATGCCTGCCGCCTTGGTGCTGCCGACCGTCTGGACCTTGCAGATGTTAGCCCTTCCGCATACAACTCCTCCTCCTCTACTTCCTCCACCTCCTCTTGTGCCACCACCTGACTCCGAATTCTGTTTAACATGTGCTCCAGCATGTAAATCACCGGAATAGTCATGCTGATAATGGCATCGTCAGCACTAAACATCTTCGTCGCCATTTCAAAACTGTGCAGAAGGGTGCATAGGTCCCTGATCTGAGACCACTCCTCCAGCGTGATTTGCCCCACCTCTGAATCTCGTTGGCCCAGGCTATACGTCAGAACGTATTGCACCAGGGCTTGTCGGTGCTGCCACAGTCGCTGCAACATGTGCAGAGTTGAATTCCACCGGGTAGGCACATCGCATTTTAGCCGGTGAAGTGGCAGGCCCAACGACTTCTGTAGAGATGTAAGTCGCTGAGCTGCGGGATGCGAACGGCGGAAGTGAGCACACAGCGACCGTGCCCTCTGCAGAAGGCCATCTAGTCTGGGATAGTGGGCTAAAAATTGCTGGACAACCAGGTTCAACACGTGAGCCATACAAGGCACGTGTGTGACATTGCCCCGGCGAAGGGCCGCACCCAGGTTTGCAGCATTGTCGCACACGGCCTTCCCTGGTTTCAGGTCCAGTGGAGACAACCATTCATGAAATTGGTTCTCCAGAGCTGACCACAACTCCTCAGCTGTGTGACTCACATTTCCCAGACATTTCAATGTAAAAACCGCCTGATGACGTTGAGCCCTACTGCCAGCATAGTAAGGAGGTGTGCAGGATCCCTTCTGCGCAGTTAGAAAGCTTGTGGCATGACCAGACAGGCTTTGGGTGCAGGTGGAAGACCGAGAGGAGGTTGAGGAGGCAGAAGCAGTGGAGGAAAAATGACATAAAGAGGATTGACGCACAACTCGTGGGGACGGCAAGACTTGGACAGCAGCCCCTTGTCCTGCTGTCACCATAGTTACCCAGTGCCCAGTCAGCGACATGTAACGCCCCTGTCCATGCCTACTCGTCCAAGTGTCTGTGGTGAAATGCACCCTGTCACACACAGAGTTTCTCAAAGAAGCGGTGATGTTGTGTGCGACATGCTGGTGGAGCGCAGGCACACCTTTCTTTGAGAAGTAGTGCCGACTGGGCATCTGGTACTGGGGCAATGCGACGGACATAAGGTCTCGAAAATCCTCTGTGTCCACCAGGCGGAAAGGCAGCATTTCTGTAGCCAAGAGCTTGCAGATGGTGAAATTCAACCTCTTAGCTTTCTCATGGCTAGGAGGAAATGGTCTTTTACTTGTCCACATCTGAGGGACCGAGGGCTGGCTATTGTGCTTAGACGGGGTTGATAAGGGTGTCCCCGGCAAACTGCCGGTCTGTGAGGAAGATGCAGGCGGACATGTTAGGTTGCCTTGATCCAAAGGTGGTGCTATCGATGTCAGACAGCGCTCAAGACCAGCTGGTGTTACCACCTCCAAAGAAAATGATGACCTGCCAATCACGCTGGCTGTTGCGGGTAAAGAGGTGGCAGGTCTGCGCCCCAAAACAGGTGTGACTGCTGTCCCCCCAGTCACAGAGGATGAAGAGGCCGCGGATGCACAAGATATGGCAGACGGTGGTTGGCCCGGCCTGCTAGACCGCATTGTAGCACACTGAGCTTCCCACTGCAACTTATGCTTCATGTCCATGTGCCGGTTCATGCATGAAGTACTCAAACTATGTATTTTTTGGCCTCTACTTAGCTTTTGCTGACAAATGTTACAGATAACACGAGTTCGGTCATCTTTATCGATCTGAAAAAATGTCCAGGCTATGCAAGGCTTAGCACCCATGCGACCTGAAGAGCCACCACGACTTGTGGTGAGAGGCAGAGTTGTGTTTGAGGATGCAGTTGTTGACGTGCTTCCAGTACTACGTCTCTGTCCAGGAAGGCGCAACCTGACCTCGTCGTCACTAGCATCTTCCTCCACCTCCTCTGCTGACCTCATCTCTTGGCTGACTGTGGGTTGACAGTAAGTGGGATCTCCGACCTCATCATCATCACCCTGTGCGTTATCACACCCGTCGTCCTCAGAGCCAACCTGTTCCTGCCCTGACAAAAAACTAAAGTTGTCGCTCCAATCAGGTATTTGAGTCTTATCATCGTCTTCCTCATTGTCTCCACCAACAGGAGTTACAGTTTGGGAATGAGGGTCTACATTATGGTCAGAACCTTCTGCGTCTGGTCCTGGATCCGACTCATAAAGATTCTGGGCATCAGTGCAGATCATTTCCTCGTCTGGATTCACAGAAGCGCTGGAGTCGACCTCTGATTCCCAGGCTATAGTATGAGTAAACAGCTCTGCAGACTCAACCATCTGTTCTACCTCATACTCAGACGGGCAGCTGGAGATTTGGGAGCTGTGAGGAAGCAAGTGCGATTTGGGTGACACCTTTGAGGACTGGAGTATTTGTGATGTTGAAGTTGATGTGGAGGAGAGCCCACTTAAAGGAGCACTTGATATCCGTTGAAGCACCTGCTGTTTTTGTGCCTCATCTGGAATTTGTAGCGATTGGCGTGGCCGTAAGAAAGGGATCTTATCACATTGTCCGCTAAAAGAAGTAGACATTTTAGTTTGGCTGGAAGATGGTCTTTCTTCTGCACCTACCCCACGGACACAACCTTTTTTCCCCTTCCCAACACGCCTATTCCCCTTTCCACCAGCAGCAGGCCTTTTTCCACTCATTTTGGTGGTTAACTAATTCACAACTCTGGAGTTGTTTGCACAAAAAAACAATGGATGGTAACCGAGCAGAGCTGAGTGGCCAAACTGTGGTATTAGGCCAAAACTATTGGCTGGGTTAGATGCAGAAAAAAATTATTTTTAATTTGCAACCTGATGGAGGTCAGTATAGATGGACTAATAGACCAAGTCCCACACACCGCTAGAAGCCCAAATATTTTTTCAGAGCTAGATGCAGAAAATTTTTTTATTCAATTTGCAACCTGATGGAGGTCAGTATAGATGGACTAATAGACCAAGTCCCACACACTGCTAGAAGCCCAAATATTTTTTCAGAGCTAGATGCAGAAAAAAATTATTTTTAATTTGCAACCTGATGGAGGTCAGTATAGATGGACTAATAGACCATGTCCCACACACTGCTAGAAGCCCAAATATTTTTTCAGAGCTAGATGCAGAAAAAAATTATTTTTAATTTGCAACCTGATGGAGGTCAGTATAGATGGACTAATAGACCAAGTCCCACACACCGCTAGAAGCCCAAATATTTTTTCAGAGCTAGATGCAGAAAAAAATTATATTCAATTTGCAACCTGCTGGACGTCAGTATAGAAGGACTAATAGAACAAGTCCCACACACTGCTAGAAGCCCAAATATTTTTTCAGAGCTAAATGAAGAAAAAAATTATTTTTAATTTGCAACCTGATGGAGGTCAGTATAGATGGACTAATAGACCAAGTCCCACACACTGCTAGAAGCCCAAATATTTTTTCAGAGCTAGATGCAGAAAAAAATTATTTTTAATTTGCAACCTGATGGAGGTCAGTATAGATGGACTAATAGACCAAGTCCCACACACCGCTAGAAGCCCAAATATTTTTTCAGAGCTAGATGCAGAAAAAAATTATATTCAATTTGCAACCTGCTGGACGTCAGTATAGAAGGACTAATAGAACAAGTCCCACACACTGCTAGAAGCCCAAATATTTTTTCAGAGCTAAATGAAGAAAAAAATTATTTTTAATTTGCAACCTGATGGAGGTCAGTATAGATGGACTAATAGACCAAGTCCCACACACTGCTAGAAGCCCAAATATTTTTTCAGAGCTAGATGCAGAAAAAAATTATTTTTAATTTGCAACCTGATGGAGGTCAGTATAGATGGACTAATAGACCAAGTCCCACACACCGCTAGAAGCCCAAATATTTTTTCAGAGCTAGATGCAGAAATTTTTTTTATTCAATTTGCAACCTGATGGAGGTCAGTATAGATGGACTAATAGACCAAGTCCCACACACTGCTAGAAGCCCAAATATTTTTTCAGAGCTAGATGCAGAAAAAAATTATTTTTAATTTGCAACCTGATGGAGGTCAGTATAGATGGACTAATAGACCAAGTCCCACACACTGCTAGAAGCCCAAATATTTTTTCAGAGCTAGATGCAGAAAAAAATTATTTTTAATTTGCAACCTGATGGAGGTCAGTATAGATGGACTAATAGACCAAGTCCCACACACCGCTAGAAGCCCAAATATTTTTTCAGAGCTAGATGCAGAAAAAAATTATATTCAATTTGCAACCTGCTGGACGTCAGTATAGAAGGACTAATAGAACAAGTCCCACACACTGCTAGAAGCCCAAATATTTTTTCAGAGCTAAATGAAGAAAAAAATTATTTTTAATTTGCAACCTGATGGAGGTCAGTATAGATGGACTAATAGACCAAGTCCCACACACTGCTAGAAGCCCAAATATTTTTTCAGAGCTAGATGCAGAAAAAAATTATTTTTAATTTGCAACCTGATGGAGGTCAGTATAGATGGACTAATAGAATGATGCTATGCCCAAAAGATTTTACTTCACTAGGTGCAGTAAAAAAATTGGTATTCTATACACAGGTGGTATATCTTGCAACACAGATAGGCTACTCCACTGACTAACACACTCTGCAATAGGCCAAAAAGGATTAGCTTTGCTAGATTCAGCCAAATGCTGTGAAAAAAACTTGCACAGCACTGGCACAGACCTGCCTGGCAAAAACTGATAGGAACTGATGTAGCCTAGTCCTGAAAAGGACTCCAATTACAATTAGTCTTTACTCCCACAATCTATCTATTTAAGAGCACAGACCTGCCTGATAAAAGTCGTAGGAAATGCTGTAACCTAGTCCTTAAAAGGACTGCAATCACAACTATTCCCTACTCCCAAGCTATCTGTATATTTGTGCGAAAATTGGCTTGAAATTAACAAGGTATAGCGCACACAGCAACAGCGGTGCCGTCTAACACGCAGCTGCAGCAGTGAGAAAATGGTGGCGACGGGGAAAATGGCTTGGTCTTATAGGGCAAGGACATGTGACATACACTGCCAATCACACATGCCCTTGCTTGTGTGAAAAAAAGCACTTCGCTCCGTGTGTGCGCTGCTGATAGGCTGACAGATTGCACCTCCCCACTGCAAATGCGGGAAAGAGAAAAAAACATGGAGATCTTCATTGTTCCTGCAGAGATCCATCCCCTGCCCCCCCCCCCCCGGCCCCCTTGTACACTCAAACTGCGTATTAACATTAATTTTCATCATTACTGAGAAAAAATCCAGTTATGATTTTGGTGCACGAACAGTTATCGAACATAACCTCGAACAGCCGAATTTTTCTCAAATTGTTCGTGTTCGCCGACCGGCTCGAACACCGCCCAAAACAGCTCGAATTTGAGATTGGCGAACAGTTCGAGTAGAACAACGCTCATCTCTAATAAGGACGAAAATTATGTTTGACATTGTTTTATCCCTTTATGTGTTAGTTTTCAACATTTGCTGCGCCAAAGGTTTTGCATATATTGTCATATTTCACCTAAAAATTTTTTTTATGTGTGTGTTTTTAGGTTACAACATGGCAAAGACAAAGCCAAATTTATCATCAGATGTCAGGAAGCTTATTATTCTGAGAGTGAATTCAGGGAAAAGTCAAAGAGAGGTAGCTATAGAATTCAACTGTTCTCAGAGTCAAGTGTCACGTATATTAAAGAAAGAAAAAGAAAGTTATAGAACAGCTGACAAACCTAGAAGTGGACGACCACGGAAAACTTCTTCTAGAGTTGAACACATTATTTAGAAAAAGTCAGTTTCTGATGTCCATAAAATGCTGTACAGATTTTGCATGAAATGAACGAAATGAACGAAGAATGTGACGGCTAAGAGCAATAGGGTTGAATGTAAGAGTTCCAGTCAAGAAGCCTTTCATCTCTGCAAAGAACCGGAAGGTGCGACTTGAGTTTGCCAAAGAACACATCCAATGGAGAGAGACAGATTGGTCTAAGGTGTTGTGGTCGGATGAATCCAAGTTCAATCTGTTTGGTAGTGATGGCAAGCACTATATATACCGCCCAGTTGGAAAACGTAATGATGTAAGGTACCAAACACCTACAGTGAAACATGGTAGTGGCAATGTCATGATTTGGGGCTGCTTCTCTGCATCTGACATTGGCCTTTTGCATAGAATTGATGGAAATATGAATGCTACCATGTACAAGGATATACTGAAGAAAGTAATGATGCCACATGGTAAAACCAAAGTAGGAAGGAGATGGAAATTCCAGCAAGACAATGAACCCAAGCACACCTTCCATTTAGTCAAAAATTGGTTAGCAAAGAAAAATGTTCGCCTGTTGCAATGGCCAAGCCAATCACCTGATTTACACCCTATAGACTATCTTTGGGATGAGTTAGAGCGATAAGTTGGGGCCCATGCCCATAGCAATAAAGATGAATTGTTTGCAGATTAATTCCCCACCGATGTATGTATGTGTGTTTATACACTGCTCAAAAAATAAAGGGAACACTCAAATAACACATCCTAGATCTGAATGAATGAAATATTCTCATTGAATACTTTGTTCTCCACAAAGTTGAATGTGCTGACAACAAAATCACACAAAAATCATCAATGGAAATCAAATTTATTAACCAATGGAGGCCTGGATTTGGAGTTACTCCCAAAATTAAAGTGGAAAAACACACTACAGGCTGATCCAACTTTGATGTAATGTCCTTAAAGCAAGTCAAAATGAGGCTCAGTATTGTGTGTGGCCTCCAGGTCCCTGTATGACCTCCCTACAATGCCTGGGCATGCTCCTGATGAGGTTGCGGATGGTCTCCTGTGGGATCTCCTCCCAGACCTGGACTAAAGCATCCGCCAACTCCTGGACAGTCTGTGGTGCAACGTGACGTTGGTGGCTGGAGCGAGACATGATGTCCCAGATGTGCTCAATCGGATTCAGGTCTGGGGAAAGGGAGGGCCAGTCCATAGCTTCAATGCCTTCATCTTGCAGGAACTGCTGACACACTCCAGCCACATGAGGTCTGGCATTGTCCTGCATTAGGAGGAACCCAGGGCCAACCGCACCAGCATATTTTCTCACAAGGGGTCTGAGGATCTCATCTCAGTACCTAATGGCAGTCAGGCTACCTCTGGCGAGCACATGGAGGGCTGTGCGGCCCTCCAAAGAAATGCCACCCCACACCATTACTGACCCACTTGCAAACCGGTCATGCTGAAGGATGTTGCAGGCAGCAGATCGCTCTTCACGGCGTCTCCAGACTCTGTCACGTCTGTCACATGTGCTCAGTGTGAACCTGCTTTCATCTGTGAAGAGCACAGGGCGCCAGTGGCGACTTTGCCAATCCTGGTGTTCTGTTGCAAATGCCAAGCAACCTGCACGGTGTTGGGCTGTGAGCACAACCCCCATCTGTGGATGTCGGGCCCTCATACCACCCTCATGGAGAGTCGGTTTCTAACCGTTTGTGCAGACACATGCACATTTGTGGTCTGCCGGAGGTCATTTTGCAGGGCTCTGGCAGTGCTCCTCCTGTTCCTGCTTGCACAAAGGCGGAGGTAGCGGTCCTTCTGCTGGGTTGTTGCCCATGGGCGTGGAGAGAGGTTGAATATTCATGCCCTTTAACAGCGGGCACAGGCGATTCCGGCAGCAGCAGGAGCCGCAGTGCAGCTACACTTTGTGCTGCTATTAAGGAGCATGAATATTCCGGCAGCTGATCACTCCTTGCGAGCCGCGCATGGCAGTGTCGTCATGCGCGGCTCACATGGAGAGATCAGTGCGGGCAGACAGGACCCAGCGCTGGAGGAGAGAAGAAAGGTGAGTAGGAGTGTTTATTTTTTTTATGTGCAGCATGATGGGGATTAGGGGAACCATGCATACTAGACTATGGATGAGGGGGCCATACATACCAGGGTAAGGATGAGGGGTGCCATGCATAACAGGAAAGGGATTAGGGGTGCCATGCATACCAAGATAGGGATTAGGGGTGCCATGCATACCAGGATAGGGATTAGGGGTGCCATGCATACCAGGATGGGGATAAGGGGTGCCATGCATACCAGGATGGGGATTAGGGGTGCCATGCATACCAGGACAGGGATTAGGGGTGCCATGCATACCAGGACAGGGATGAGGGGTACAATGCATACCAGGATAGGGATGAGGGTACCATGCTTACCAGGACGGGGATGAGGGGTGCCATGTATACCAGGACATGGATTAGTCGTGGCATGCATACCAGGACAGGGATTAGGGGCGCCATGCATACCAGGACAGGGATGAGGGGTGCCATGCATACCACGACGGGGATGAGGGGTGCCATGCATACCAGGATGGGGATTGCTGTGCCATGCATACCAGGATGGGGATTGCTGTGCCATGCATACCAGGATAGGGATTAGGGGTGCCATGCATACCAGGATAGGGATGAGAGGCCATGCATACCAGGACAGGGATGAGGGGTGCCATGCATACCAGGATAGGGATGAGGGGTGCTATGCATACCAGGACCGGGATGAGGGAGCCATGAATACCAGGATAAGGATGAGGGAGCCATGCATACCAGGATGGGGATGGGGACCACGTATAAAAGGAAGGGGGGCATATATACCAGGTTGGGGGATATTGTCAGAATTGGGGGACATTACCCCTATACCAGTGTCAGCAGAAGACCCCCTCCCCCTTAAAAGTGCATCATGAACACATTTTTGGCTTAAAATTTTTATTTTTTATTTTCCTCCTCTGAAACATAGGTGCGTCTTATGGTCCGATGCGTCTTATAGTCCGAAAAATACGGTATATAACTCCACATGTGTTAATTCATAGTTTTGATGTCTTAAGTGTGAATGTACAATTTTCATAGTCATGAAAATACAGAAAAATCTTTAAATGAGAAGGTGTGTCCAAACTTTTGGTCTGTACTATATATATATATATATATATATATATATATATATATGTATATATATATACTAGCTATTGAACCCGTTCTACACCAGGGTGGCGAGCATTTTTATTGGTTTATGGTCCCCCATCCTGTTATGTGCTGCCCCCATCCTGGTATTTGTGGCCCCCCATCCTGGTATTTGTGCTATCCAATCCTGTTCCCCCATCCTGTTATGTGCTGCCCCCATCCTATCCTGGTGTGCATGGCACCCCTCATCTCAATCCTGGTATGCATGGCACCCCATCCCTCATCCTGGTATGCATGGCTCCCTCATCCCCAATCCTGGTATGTATGGCCCCCTCAGCCTTATCCTGGTATGGATGGGCCCCTCACCCTCATTCTGGTATGCATGGCATTCCTCATCCCCCAATCCTGGTATGTATGGTACCCCTCATCCCTATCCTGGTATGCACGGTACCCCATCCCTCATCCCTATCTTGGTATGTATGGTACCCCTCATTCTGGAATGCATGGCGCCCCATCCCTCATCCTGGTATGCATGGTACCCCTCATCCCTATCCCGGTTTGCATGGTACCCCATCCTTCATCCCTATCTTGGTATGTATGGTACTCCTCATCTTGGTATGCATGGCACCCCATCCCTCATCCTGGTATGCATGGTACCCCTCATCCCTATCCCGGTATGCATGGTACCCCATCCCTCATCCCTATCTTAGTATGTATGGTACCCCCTTATCCCTATCCTGGTATGTATGGTACCCATCATCCCCAATCCTGGTATTCATGGTACCTCATCCCTCATCCTGGTATGCATGGTACCCCATCACTCATCCTGGTATGCATGTAACCCCCTCATCCCCAATCCTGGAATGCATGGTACCCCATTCCTCATCCAAGTGTGCATGGTACCCCCTCACCCCTATCCTGGTATGAATGGTACCCCTTCCCTCATCCTGAAATGCATAGTACCCCTCACCCCCCAATCCTGGTATGCGTGGTCCCCTTACCCCCCAATCCCGGTATGCATGGTCCCCTCATCCCCCAATCCTGGTATGCATGATCCCCTCACCCCACAATTCTAGTATGTGTGGCCCCCTCATCCCTTTCACACTGTACACACATACAAAAAAATAAACAGTTGTACTCCCCTTTCTTCCCTGTGCTCCAGCGCTGCTGCGTCCTGTTCTGCCAGAGGCCGGGGGAGGAGTGCGGCACTGGAGCACCGCACTGTCCGGCGCTATTTTGCTGCAGACACACTGCAAATGTGTCTTCAGTAAAATGGCGCTGGATAGCGCTATGCTTATGCGCCGATCCGACGCCTCACTCCTGCCCCGGTCTCCGGCGAAGAAAGGCGCTGCGGCAAAGCTCCTCCCAGTCAGGTAAGTATCTAAGTATGGCGCCGGAGATCGCGGTATGCGTTCAGTGTCAACGCTTCCTGCGATCTCTGGCACCATAAACTCCACTTACCTGTAACGGCTCCATGCGTTCTTCTGTCTGGAGCCAGACTGCGCGTCGCGCATGCGCAGTCTGTAAAGGCTTCAGACAGAGACACTCTTGCAGCGTTATATTATAGATATAGATATATATATATATGTGTGTGTGTGTGTGTGTGTGTGTGTGTGTGTGAATATATGTACAGTGGGGGAAATAAGTATTTGATCCCTTGCTGTTTTTGTAAGTTTGCCCACTGACAAAGACATGAACAGTCTATAATTTTAAGGGTATGTTAATTTTAACATTGAGAGATAGAATATCCCCCCCAAAAATCAAGAATATCACATTGTATAAATTAAATAATTTTTTTTTGCATTTTGCAGGGAGAAATAAATATTTGATCCATCTGGCAAACAACACTTAATACTTGGTGGCAAAACTCTTGTTTGCAAGCACAGCAGTCAGACGTTTTTTGCAGTTGATGATGAGGTTTGCGCACATGTCAGGAGGAATTTTGGTCCATTCCTCTTTGCAGATCATCTCTAAATCATATATATACAGGGTGGCTCAAAAGTAGGTGGACAGAAACTTTTTTGCACAAGTCTCTTTGGGTATTAATTTCTTGAAATGCATCTCTTATGTAATTTTTCAAATGACTGACACTTTTTGGTTTTCGACTATAAACTTTGTCCTTGAGTCCTCCCCAAAAGAAAAATACATTGGGGTCATGTCTGGTGAACGTGCCGGCCAATCAAGTGGTCCTCTTCGGCCAATCCATTTATTAGGAAATGTTTCATCAAGATACTCGCAGACTACTCTTGAATAATGTGGAAGGGCCCCATCTTGTTGGAAATAAAGGTCATTTGAATTAGGCTGTTGCTGTAACTGGGGAACAACTTGATTCATTAGAATTTCGAGATACTTATCTCTTGTGACTGTTACATCAAAAATATTGGTCCTAAAACACCAAAACTTGAAATACCACCCCAAACATTGACACCAGGCTCATTTAGTTGTTGCTCTAATGTTAAATGCATGTTCTCTTCTCATTATACCAGTAAATACAATTATGTCTGTTAATATGGCCGGATAATTTGAAAGAAGCTTCATCACTCCACATAATCACTTTACACCATGTTTGATAAATCTTCCCCTTCATAACCTTATTACACTTTCTGTCCACCTACTTTCGACCACCCTGTATATATGATTATATATTTCTATATAGATTTATATATATATATATATATATATATATATATATATATATATATTTATATGGTATAGATTTCTCTATACTTCTCCACTCCTATTTAGTAATGGTATGTTCTCCAAATTACACCAGCTACCCCCCACTTTCATTTATGACCTTGTTTACTTAGTCTTTGACTATCCAGCATCTGGCTCAGCCTAATCAGCTGATCAAGATGAGCACGGACCACTCCTCTCTGGTTCACAGCTGAATGCACTCTGTTACAAATATATTGTGGGCCAGGAGTCTGTGTCAGACTTTAGTCTGTGGCCATTACCTTAAGTATGGCCATTAGCTGAAGTATGAGAAATAAGAATTAATCCTGAATTGAACCTGAAGTGAACTGAAGGTAACTGGATACTAAGTCACAGTAAACAATGTTTGTGTTTGTTCTCACTCTCACCCACTTAATCCTTCACTTCTTACAACCACCCCTAATCCCTGCACCTATTAAGGAACTCTTCATCTCTCCCCTCCATTCTCCCCACCCACCTCACCTCCTCCTCAGAGCTATTCCTCAACATACAATCCTTTGTCTCCAAACACAGACAGCCACCTCATGCCCTCTCCTGCTCCCACCTACTAACGCTTTTTCTGCTCCTCCTTACTGCCGGCGACATCTCTCCAAATCCTGGCCCTCCTCAGGACATCCCTACAATCACTTCCACCTCCTACCCACGATCTACCCCAAACTCTCATAACCCTTCTAACCTTATACCTATACGCCCAGGCCCCTGCTTCCCCAGTCCCACTAACAGGAGCTCTATGGAACGCTCGCTCTGTCTGCAACAAACTTTCCTACATTCACGACCTCTTCATCACTAACAAACTTTCCTTCCGCGGCATCACTGAAACCTGGCTCACCTTCTCTGACACGGCCTCTCCTGCTGCACTTTCGTACGGCGGATTCCACCTCTCCCATACCCCCCGCCCCGGCGGCAAGTTCGGTGGAGGAATAGGTTTCCTCCTGTCAGATAACTGCTCCTTCACCCATATCCCACTGCCGCCCTCAATTACTCTCCCCTCTTTTGAAGTGCACTGCGTGCGCATCTACTCCCCCTCCAACTTCCAACTGGCTGTCATCTACCGCCCCCCAGGATCAACCACCACTTTCTTTGACCACTTCACCACTTGGCTACTTAATTTCCTCTCCGTTGACATCCCCACTATCCTCATGGGTGACTTTAACATCCCCATTAACACTTCCCTCTCAGCTGCCTCTAAGCTTCTATCCCTCACTTCCTCCTTCGGTCTTACTCAGTGGTCTTCCACACCCACCCACAAAGACAGCCACACTCTGGACCTCATCTTCACCTGCCTCTGTTCCCTATCTAACCTCTCTAACTCACCTCTCCCTCTTTCTGACTACAACCTACTCACATTCTCTTCTCTCTCCTCCCCGGGGCAACAATCCCCACTCCTCAAACTTGCACACCCTCGCAGAAATCTCAAACACCTTGACCTACACTCACTCTCTGAATCCCTTCTCCCTCTTACAGACATTAGTTCCTTACATGATGCAGATGCTGCTGCCACTTTATGCAACACCACAACAGCTGCAGCTCTCGATTCGGTCGCCCCCCTCACACATACCAAAGCTCGCACAATCAACAGACAACCCTGGCACACCAGCCTAACTAAAGAACTGCGATGGGCCTCCAGGGTTGCCGAGCGTAGATGGAAAAAGTCCCACTCCAATGAGCACTTCATTGCATTCAAACAATCCCTCACTACCTTCAAGTCCACACTCACTGCAGAAAAACAAACATACTTCGCATCGCTCATATCCTCCCTGTCTCACAACCCCAAACAACTATTCAACACCTTCAATTCTCTCCTCCGTCCCCCAGTGCCTCCTCCCTCTCCTCTTATTTCAGCCTAAGACTTTGCCTCATTCTTCAAGCAGAAGATTGACCCCATCAGACAAAGCTTTTGCCTAAAGCCCCCACAGCCCCTCCCCACACCTACTCAACCCTCCTCCTCCAAAACCACCTTCTCCACCATTACGGAAGATCAACTTTCCTCTTTACTCTCCAAATCACACCTCACCACCTGTGAACTTGATCCAATCCCGTCCCACCTCATCCAAAACCTTACCACTATCTTCATCCCAACCCTAGCCCACCTCTTTAACCTGTAACTAACAACTGGTGTCTTCCCCTCATGCTTCAAACATGCCTCAATCACACCCATCCTCAAAAAGCCCTCCCTTGACCCATCCTCTCTGACTAGCTATCGCCCTATATCACTTCTCCCATATGCCTCAAAACTACTGGAACAACACGTCCATTCTGAACTGTCCTCCCACCTCTCCTCCTGCTCCCTCTTTGACCGCCTACAATCTGGTTTCCGACGACACCATTCTACTGAAACTGCACTGACTAAAGTCACCAACGACCTACTAACCGCCAAATCTAAGCGACACTACTCCGTCCTCCTCCTCCTAGACCTGTCATCTGCCTTCGACACAGTGGACCATTCCCTCTTACTACAAACTCTCTCATCTCTTGGCATCACAGACTTAGCCCTATCCTGGATCTCCTCATACCTAACAGACAGGACATTCAGTGTCTCCCACTCATGCACCACCTCCTCATCTCGCCCCCTATCTGTCCGTGTCCCCCAAGGTTCAGTCCTAGGACCTCTGCTCTTCTCCATCTACACCTTAGGCCTGGGACAGCTCATAGAGTCTCATGGCTTTCATTATCACCTCTATGCTGATGACACACAGATCTACCTCTCTGGACCCGATATCTCCTCCCTACTAACCAAAATGCCACAATGTCTGTCCGCTATTTCATCCTTCTTCTCTGCTAGATTTCTAAAACTTAACAAGGACAAAACAGAATTCATCATCTTTCCGCCATCTCTTTCAACCCCCCCAACTGACCTATCTATCAATGTCAATCGCTGTCCACTCTCCCCAGTCCCTCAAGCTCGCTGCCTTGGAGTAACACTGGACTCTGATCTCTCCTTCAAACCACATATCCAAGCCCTTTCCACTTCCTGACGATTCCAACTCAAAAATATCTCCTGGATCCGCACATTCCTCAACCATGAATCTGCAGAAACACTAGTGCACGCCCTCATCATCTCCCGCCTCGACTACTGCAACCTCCTGCTCTGTGGCCTCCCTTCTACCACTCTTGCACCCCTCCAATCTATACTAAACTGTGCTGCCCGACTAATCCACCTGTCCCCCCGCTATTTCCCGGCCTCTCCTCTCTGTCAATCTCTTTACTGGCTCCCCATTCCTCAGAGAATCCAGTTCAAAACCCTAGCCATGGCATACAAAGCCATTCACAACCTGTCTCCTCCATATATCTCTGACCTAGTCTCCCGTTACATACCCGCACGCAACCTCCGATCCTCACAAGATCTCCTTCTCTACTCCCCTCTTATCTCCTCCTCCCTCAATCGCATTCAAGATTTCTCCCGTGCTTCCCCCCTACTCTGGAACGCTCTACCCCAACACATCAGACTCTCGTCGACCGTGGAAAACTTCAAAAGGAGCCTGAAGACCCACCTCTTCCGACAAGCCTACAACCTGCAGTAACCACCGCTGCATGACCAGCTCTACCCTCACCTAATGTATCCTCATCCATCCCTTGTAGATTGTGAGCCCTCGCGGGCAGGGTCCTCGCTCCTCCTGTACCAGTCACTGTCACATTGTGTTCAAGATTATTGTACTTGTTTTTTGCTATGTATACCCCTTTTCACATGTAAAGCGCCATGGAATAAATGGCGCTATAATAATAATAAATAATAATAAATAATAATAATATATATCATATATATACAGTGCATTGTGAAAGTATTTGGCCCCCTTTCTACCTTTTGCCACATTTCTTGTTTCAAACATAAAGATATAAAGTTCTAATTTTTTTGGGAAGAGTCAACAAGAAGTGGGACACAATCGTGAAGTGGAACGAAATTTATTGGATATTTTAAACTTTTTAAAAAAATTAAAAACTGAAAAGTGGGGCGTGCAATATTATTCGGCCCCCTTGAGTTAATACTTTGTAGCGCCACCTTTTGCTGCGATTACAGTTGCAAGTCACTTGGGGTATGTCTCTATCAGTTTTGCACATCGAGAGGCTGAAATTCTTGCCCATTCTTCCTTACAAAACAGCTCGAGCTCATTGAGGTTGGATGGAGAGCGTTTGTGAACAGCAGTTTTCAGCTCTTTCCACAGATTCTTGATTGGATTCAGGTCTGGACTTTGACTTGGTCATTCTAACACCTAGATACGTTTATTTTTGAACCATTCCATTGTAGATTTTGCTTTATGTTTGGGATCATTGTCTTGTTGGAAGATAAATCTGAGTCCCAGACTCAGGTCTTTTGCAGACTCCCACAGGTTTTCTTCCAGAATGGTCCTGTATTTGGCTCTGTCTATCTTCCCATCAATTTTAACCATCTTCCCTGTCCCTGCTGAAGAAAAGCAGGCCCAAACCATGATGCTGCCACCACCATGTTTGACAGTGTTTTGAGAGTGATGAGCTGTGTTGCTTTTATGCCAAACATATCGTTTTGCATTGTGGCCAAAACGTTCGATTTTGGTTTCATCTGACCAGAGCACCTTATTCCACATGTTTGGTGTGTCTCCCAGGTGGCTTGTGGCAAACTTCAAACAAGACTTTTTATGGATATCTTTGAGAAATGGCTTTCTTCCTGCCACTCTTCCATAAAGGCCAGATTTGTGCAGTGTACGACTGATTGTTGTCCTATGGACAGACTCTCCCACCTCAGCTGTAGATCTCTGCAGTTCATCCAGAGTGATCATGGGTCTTTTGGCTGCATCTCTGATCAGTCTTCTCCTTGTTTGAGATGAAAGTTTAGAAGGACGACCGGGTCTTGGTAGATTTGCAGTGGTCGGATACTCCTTCCATTTCAATATGATCGCTTGCACAGTGCTCCTTGAGATGTTTAAAACTTGGGAAATCTTTTTGTATCCAAATCCGGCTTTAAACTTCGCCACAACAGTATCTCGGACCTGCCTGATGTGTTCCTTGGTCTTCATGATGCAATCTGCACTTGAAACAGAACCCTGAGACTATCACAGAGCAGGTGCATTTATACGGAGACTTGATTACACACAGGTGGATTCTATTTATTATTAACAGTCATTTAGGACAACATAGGATCATTCAGAGATCCTCACTGAACTTCTGTAGTGAGTCTGCTGCACTGAAAGTAAAGGGGCCGAAAAATATTGCACGCCCCACTTTTCAGTTTTGAATTTGTTAAAAAAGTTTCAAATATTCAATAAATTTCGTTCCACTTCACGATTGTGTCCCACTTGTTGTTGATTCTTCCCCCAAAAATTAGAATTTTATATCTTTATGTTTGAAGCCAGAAATGTGGCAAAAGGTAGAAAAGTTCAAGGGGGCCAAATACTTTCACAATGCACTGTATATACAGTATAGACCAAAAGTTTGGACACACCTTCTCATTTAAAGATTTTTCTGTATTTTCATGAGTATGAAAATTGTACATTCACACTGAAGGCATCAAAACTATGAATTAACACATGTGGAATTATATACTTAACAAAAAAGTGTGAAACAACTGAAAATATGTCTTATACTCTAGGTTCTTCAAAGTAGCCACTTTTTGCTTTGATGACTGCTTTGCACACTCTTGGCATTCTCTTGATGAGCTTCAAGAGGTAGTCACCGAAAATGGTCTTCCAACAATCTTGAAGGAGTTCCCAGAGATGCTTAGCACTTGTTGGCCCTTTTGCCTTCACTCTGCGGTCCAGCTCACCCCAAACCATCTCGATTGGGTTCAGGTCTGGTGACTGTGGAGGCCAGGTCATCTGGTGTAGCACCCCATCACTCTCCTTCTTGGTCAAATAGCCCTTACACAGCCTGGAGGTGTGTTTGGGTCATTGTCCTGTTGAAAAATAAATGATGGTCCAACTAAATGCAAACCGGATGGAATAGCATGCCGCTGCAAGATGCTGTGCTAGCCATGCTGGTTCAGTATGCCTTCAATTTTGAATAAATCCCCAACAGTGTCACCAGCAAAGCACCCCCACACCATCACACCTCCTCCTCCATGCTTCACGGTCGGAACCAGGCATGTAGAGTCCATCCGTTCACCTTTTCTGCATCGCACAAAGACACGGTGGTTGGAACCCAAGATCTCAAATTTGGACTCATCAGACCAAAGCACAGATTTCCACTGGTCTAATGTCCATTCTTTGTGTTCTTTAGCCCAAACAAGTCTCTTCTGCTTGTTGCCTGTCCTTAGCAGTGTTTTCCTAGCAGCTATTTTACCATGAAGGCCTGCTGCACAGTCTCCTCTTAACAGTTGTTGTAGAGATGTGTCTGCTGCTAGAACTCTGTGTGGCATTGACCTGGTCTCTAATCGGAGCTGCTGTTAACCTGTGATTTCGGAGGCTGGTGACTCAGATAAACTTATCCTCAGAAGCAGAGGTGACTCTTGGTCTTCCTTTCCTGGGGCGGTCCTCATGTGAGCCAGTTTCTTTGTAGCGCTTGATGGTTTTTGCAACTGCACTTGGGGACACTTTCAAAGTTTTCTCAATTTTTTGGACTGACTGACCTTCATTTCTTAAAGTAATGATGGCCACTCGTTTTTCTTTACTTAGCTGTTTTTTTCTTGCCATAATACAAATTCTAACAGTTTATTCAGTAGGACTATCAGCTGTGTATCCACCTGACTTCTGCACAACACAACTGATGGTCCCAACCCCATTTATAAGGCAAGAAATCCCACTTATAAACAGGGCACACCTGTGAAGTGAAAACCATTTCCGGTGACTACCTCTTGAAGCTCATCAAGAGAATGCCAAGAGTGTGCAAAGCAGTCATCAAAGCAAAAGGTGACTACTTTGAAGAACCTAGAATATAAGACATATTTTCAGTTGTTTCACACTTTCTTGTTAAGTATATAATTCCACATGTGTTAATTCATAGTTTTGATGCCTTCAGTGTGAATGTACAATTTTCAAAGTCATGAAAATACAGAAAAATCTTTAAATAAGAAGGTGTGTCCAAACTTTTGGTCTGTACTGTATATATAAGTATATGTATTTATATATGTATATATATATATATATATATATACATATATACACATATAAGTATATGTATGTATGTATGTATATATATATATATATTTATAGTCGCCAGCTTGTGTGTAAATACAGTTATATGAAAAAGTTTGGGCACCCCTATTAATCTTAAGCTTATTGTTTTATAAAAATTGGTGTTTTTGCAACAGCTATTTCAGTTTGATATATGTAATAACTGTTGGACACAGTAATGTCCATTTCACCAACACAATGGGGAGCCTTAACCAGGTGGGGGTCTGTCCTAGCCCCAAGTCCTTTACAGTCTTAGTTCATTCCTTGGTTAGGCTCCGAACGCAGTCCATACAAAGTCCCGGTTATTAAAAGTCCATAGCCTTTGAGTCCGTACGGTAACTGTAAGAAACTGAAATACACAATTACTAATCATGCAAGTAACTTTGCAAACATTTCAACACTTGGCAACAGGGTTATTTACAGTTTTAGTGCACCCTAGATTCTCCAGCGAGCGGGTATCTGCCCCTTTGTGCTCCTGGTTGACCTGCGTAACCCACTGTCTGGTGGTGGACCGACCTGGTTTTCTTCGCTAGCGTTAGGGGTAGAGCTACCAGCTTGGTGTACAGGTAGGGCAGGCAGCTGTCTACGGGTCCTTTGGCTCACCGCAGGCATGGCAGGCTCACTGTCAGCAGAGGGTTGATTCTCCTGGGCTGCTGGTACCGGCTCTTCTGCCTCTGGAACTGCTTGCTCTTCTTCACCTTCCGGCTCTGGTGTAGGTTGTTGCTGAGCCAGTTGCAGGAAATGCAGGATGGGTACCACTATGTCCAGGACCGAGGGAACTCTCCGAGAACGGTGCTGATCATTTCTTCCTTGTCCTCTGCGGGTTCAAGTTCACTTTGATCCTCTTCTGCACTACGGAGTTGCTCGGGGCACCTTTTTAGGTGGTCTCTGGAGACGGTACTAGTGGTTTCTCCTCCATCCTTGGTGATCACGCACACCTTCGAGTTGTCGTGATCAGACTGCAGTACGGTGTAGGGTTCCCTTTCCCACTGGTCGTCCAACTTATGTAGCCTTCTCTTTCGCTTCAGGACCTGCTCACCAGGTTCTAGGGGACCAGCAGGGGCGTGTTGGTTGAAGAGTCTTTCTTGCCTTTCTCTCACCTGGGCCAGGCTCTTCTCCACACTCTACTGTACCGTCTTGTACTGCAGTCGCCTCTCCGTATCCCAGTCCGCTTCCGGGGAGGTGTCCTCAGGTGTTAGGACTCCCATCTCCAGATCTAGGGGCAGCTTACCTGGTCTGGCTCGCATCAGGTAAGCCGGGGTGCAGTTTGTAGCGTTCACCGGGATAGGGTTGTATAAGTCTATCAGGTCCGGCAGTTTTTCTGGCCACAGGCTGCGTTCCTCCAGGGGCAACGTCTTCAGGAGATCAATGACTATATTGTTCATTTTCTCACACATCCCATTGGTTTGTGGGTGGTAAGGCGTTGTCTGAATCTTCTTACAGCCATAGAGGTTGCAGAACTCTTGGAAGATTTCGGCCTCGAACGCTGGACCCTGGTCTGTCAGGACTTGTTCCGGATACCCGTGTGGATGGCAGAAGTATTGCTGGAAGGCTCTGGCCGCCGTTTGGGCTGTCAAGTCTTTTACCGGGATCACCACTAGAAAACGGGAATAGTGGTCCATTATTGTCAGGGCGTAGATGTATCCTGACCGGCTTGGAGCCAATTTGACGTGGTCTAGAGCTACCAGCTCAAGAGGCTGCTGGGTGACGATGGGCTTCAAGGGTGTCTTCTGGCTGGTGCGGTCTTTTCTCCTTAAGTTACAAGGGCCACAGTCCCTGCACCACTTCTCTACAGCCCCTCTCATGCCGACCCAAAAGAACCGTCCTCTTAGCAGGAACTCCAGTTTCTTCCAACCGAAGTGCCCCGCTCTGTCATGGTAAGCCCCCAGGACCATAGCTGCATCCCGCCTTGGGACTACGACTTGCCAGGTCAGCTCGTGTGTCCGGTGGTTGACAAGTCTTCTGCACAGCTTTCCTTCATAGAGGAACAGCTTGCTCTTCTCTTTCCATAGCTGCTAGGCTTCCTCTGGAGCATCCGGATCTAAGCGGGCGTCTTCCTGGGTCAGCAGATCTTTCACCAGGCGGATTGCAGGGTCACTATCTTGGGTCTCGGCCCAGCTGTGGTGAGGTAGGGGATTGATCATAGCGGTTGTTAAATCTTCCTCCTTCACGCGGTGGGAGTATTGAGCGGCTCCAAACCGGTGAAACCCGGGGAGTTCTACCTCCTCCAGCTCTTCTGGGTCTTCGTCACCTTCAGGTAAGTGAGGCATTCTCGATAGGGTGTCAGCGTTGGCATTGGTTTTGCCTGCCCGGTACTTGATCACGAAGTCATAATTGGAGAGACGGGCCATCCACCGCTGTTCCAGGGCACCAAGTCTTGCACTGTCTAGGTGTGTTAACGGGTTGTTGTCCGTGTACACAGTGAACTTTGCGGAGGCCAGGTAATGCTTGAAGCATTCCGTTACGGCCCACACCACCGCCAAGAATTCTAGCTTGAAGGAGCTGTAATTCTCCGGGTTCCTCTCGGTGGGCCTCAGCTTCCGGCTGGTGTACGCGATCACCCTTTCTCTGCCCTGTTGGTTTTGTGACAGTACGGCTCCCAGTCCCACATTACTGGCGTCTGTGTGGAGAATAAAAGGCTGGCCATAATCAGGGTAGGCCAGGATCTCATCCCCTGTGAGGGCCATCTTCAACTGGCGGAAGGACTCCTCTTCCGGTTTATCCCACTTGGAGGGTGGCTTTTGGCTTCTGGACTTAGACTGTCCTATGAGGAGCTGCCATCTTGGTGAACCCAGGGATGAACCTTCGGTAGTAGCCTACCAACCCGAGGAACTGCCTCACTTCCTTGATGTTCGAAGGGCTTGGCCAGCTCTTGATTGCCGTGACCTTGTCAGGGTCGGGGGCTACTCCTTCCGCACTTACCACGTGCCCTAGATACTGGACCTTCGGTTTCAACAGGTGACACTTTGATGGTTTCACCTTCAGGCCATAGCCTGCCAAGGCTTCGAACACCTCGGCCAGGTGCTTTAGATGGTCCTCGTAAGTCTTCGAATAGACGATCACGTCGTCCAGGTAAAGGAGGACCATCTCGAAGTTTCGGTGCCCTAGACAGCATTCCATCAGCCTCTGGAAGGTCCCTGGTGCGTTGCAGAGCCCGAAGGGCATACAGTTGAACTCGCTCAGTCCCATCGGGGTGGTGAAGTCGGTCTTCTCCTTGTCAACCTCTGCCACAGGAACCTGCCAGTACCCGCTAGTAAGGTCCAAAGTAGAAAAGAAGTTAGCTGATTTTAGTGCGGCTAAAGACTCTTCTATTCTAGGCAGCGGATATGCGTCTTTGTGGGTGATACGGTTGATTTGTCTATAGTCCACGCACATTCTCATGGTGCCGTCTTTCTTTTTTACCAGAACCAGGGGGGCTGCCCAGGGGCTACAGCTATCTCTAATGACCCCAGCTTCTTTCATTTCTCTTAGCATGCGCTTTGCGTTCTGATAATGTGCAGGGGGTACAGGTCTATGTCTCTCTTTTATTGGTGGGTGGCTCCCCATGGGGATATGGTGTTCTATCCCTTTTACTCTGCCGAAGTCTAGCGGGTGCTTACTAAAAATTCTCTCATACTCCTGGACCACCCGGTAGACTCCTTGTTTTTGGTGCAGGGGAGTGGAGTCAGCACCCACATGGAGTTTCTGGCACCAGTCCTCCTTTTGTTTCTGGGAGCCATTACCCTCCACCTGTGGAGAAGGAGGCAAAGGCTCCACGGCCCTGATAGCTTTGTGTTCGACAGCAAACCGTTTGGCAAGTGTAGCGTACCTGGGTAAGTGTACCTCCCTCTCCCCAATGTTGAGAATGCAAATGGGCACCCTCCCATGACGGACATCAACCACCCCCCGGGCTGTCAAAATGGTGGGCCTGCTGTCTGAGTACACGGGTTCTACCATGGCTTGGTAGTCTCTACCTCTTAACCCGATTGCAGTCCGACACCAGATCATCATTTCACTTTTGGGAGGCATGGAAATGGGGAATGGGTCACTCATTCTTACGCTACCAATCTCACCACCAGACAGTTCTACCTGCTGCCGTCTCATCAGGGCTTTTATCTCTTTGTTGAGGACTCTCTGTTGGCTGGAACTAGCATTCACCGCCACCTGTTGTAGAATTACAATGACCTCTGAAAGACAATTTTCAATCACGTTAGTACCCACAGTTATTTTAAGGTGACTTTCACGACGGTCAATGTCCACAATAATCACTCCCTGTGCCGGTAGTTCAACTTTACCAATTTTAATGGTCATCTCCTTGAACCCCATCTGCGGCACGGGCAAGCCATTACTGGCGATGATGCTCAAGTCACTGTCTGGATACCGTGTTATATCAGCATCAGTCCAATACTGCTTAAAAGTACGTAAGGGATAGTAGTTACTTGCGACCCGGTATCCAGCAAGGCGCTCATGGGGATACCTTCCAGCACCACGGGTAAAACCGGGCGCCGCTCAACGTACTTATTGCGCCAATTGTAAGGGCTTGGTGATCTTATGCCTGGGGGTTGGCCCTCTGCCCCAGGTTGGACCCGCTTAAATTACAGTACCTGGAAATGTGTCCGGGTTTGTTGCATCGACGGCGAATGGGCTGTCCATCCTCTGCGTAGCGGTCTGTGGGCCTCCCTCAGAACGACGGGGTCCTCCTCTGTCGACGCCACGGGACATCCTCCGGACTTGAAGCCAACTCGATGGGTCTTGACGGGTCCACTTGTAACGCCTGGACGGTCCTGGTCAACGCCGCGACGCTCCTGGTCAGCTCCTGGACTTAGTGATGCAGATCTTTCAATGGGGCTTGGTTCAGGGCCTGTGCATCGGCCCCCACAGAGTCCATAGAGGAGGGCGCCGCCTCCTGGTGGTAGGTGAGAGCAGGGCGCCGGGGGTTTATAGCGCCACTTGTTGGGGGTTCACGGAGCACCCTTATGGCCCTGTCCTTGAATTGGGCAAAGGTCAGATAAGGGTTCTGAAAGAACATGAGGCGCAGCTGGGTCCTGTGGGCGCTAAACAGCAGACCTTCTATGAACTGTTCTGTTAGTAGCTTATCCGTATCCTACACGCTGCCAGGGTCAGCTTGTTTGATGGCTCTCAAGGCTTCCTGCAAAATTAGGGCATAGTCTCTGATGCTGTCCTGTGCCAGCTGCTTACATCCATAGAACCGCATTTTAATTTCAGCGGAGGTACGGGTATCAAAGGTACCCCGCAGCCGGGCTAGAATGTCCTTTACGGTCCTTTTCTCCTCAGCGGGCCATGACTTTACCTCCCGCTGGGAGGCCGCAGCTCCGCTGGTGCTGCTCCAGACGAGGATCTTGCGTCGCGTCCTGGTGACGTCAGCGTCGCTCTCTCTCCCTTCCAGGACCTTGCGCAGCGTCGGTGCGTGGGGCGGAGCTTCGGGTCTCGCGCGGTTTGGACGTCCACGCCCCTCTTCTTCCCGCGCGGCGTCCTGAAGATGACGTCCGATAGCGGGAAAACAGCTGAAGATGGCGGGAACCGACGGAAGATGGCGGGAGACGGCTGAAAATGGCGGGAGACGGCTGAAAATGGCGGGAAACAGCTCCGGATGGCGGGAAGACTCTTCTTCAGGTATGTGTACAGTCTTTTTCAGGCACGCAATACCCGTTTGTGGCGGGTTGGTTACAATCCTGCCGACTACGCCAAAGCTGACTCGCCCCCTGGGCCGTGGGCACTCGGAGCCGGGCAATAGGGAGACGATGGGGGTAGTAGTGGCAACCCGGTCCGTGGCTCAGGGTGGTCAGACCAGTGGCAGTCCTTTATAAGTTTTAAGTCATGTCCGACTACGCCACCCATGGATTGCGGTCAGTTCTAACCGCCGCTGCAGTGCAGACCTCAGGGGCAGATGTAAATGTGCAGCTCCGAATAGTACAACTCCCCATGGGAAGAGTAGGGCCCCAGGGCAGTGTATGACGGATAATGGAGGGGATGATTACAACCGCGTTAGCCAGGAAACGGAGACCTCTTAAACAGTTCAGGGTCTTTATTAGAACAGGTAAAACGACCCAGAAACAGGCCCGGCTAGGAGGGGGCCTGGATGTCTGAGAGCAAGTGGGAAGCTGGCCCTGGTCATGGTGAGGGTGTCGGCCTACCGTGCTCTCTGTGCTCCTTCTGGCTATTTCCCTTCTGTTAATGTAACAGCCCACGTTCCTGAGCTCACCGTGTCCTCTCGCCCGTATGGCTTGCAACTTGGGTCCCTTGCTACTCCCGGCCTGGTATGGTTCTGCTGGTCCCTTCTGCTGTGGCGGAGCCTCCGGGCTTCTTAGGCCAAGGATCATACAGTCCCCTGCGGACTGGTTATCTGCTGTAGGATGTGGAATCCTCACAGCCTCAGACACCAAAGCTTGGTGGATTAGTTTATTTATCTGCCAGGACAGACTCACTTCGCCTTTTGTCCCTGGCTCGTGGCTCTCCTACTGCCACACGTCCTCTTAGGCTGCAACACAACTGTCTGTCCCTGCTCTGGGACACCTCTCAATCCAGAGACAGGTTGTCCAGTTCTCCCCAACCCTGCCCCCAGCTCCAGCTTTTATAGGGGCAGCCTGCTCCCCCTACTGGTCTGGGACAGGAGGTGCTGCATGCTAATGGTCCTTGACTAGAGGACCTCCCCCTTGCTCTCAAACACAGCTTTATTGTATTTGTGGCATCCAGGCCAGGGTGACACATTACCAAGTTGTCAAGCACTTTTCCAAATGATGCTAAAATCGCTTGGAATAGTGCTTGACAACCCGCATGCAAAATCGCATGTTAAAAACGCTTCAGAAACGCTTCTACCTGGCAGAGAAAATGAATGTAAAATACGCTGGAGAGGTGGAGCTCATGGGATCAGGTTGGGGCAGGAGAAAACCGGTGGGTCGGGTTCATGGCATCTTGGATCGGGCACACCTTTCACAAGCAAGCACGTATTCCTTTCAATCCCAAATATGGTTAGCCACAAAAAATTCCTGGTTACCTGTTGGATAGTATTGTTAATGTCAGGGTGACCTACAAGCATAGAATGATGAGACTACTAAAGAATACATAGGCGAAATTGAGAAGAAACAAACAGTTTTTGTTTAGGAGTAGTGTCAGGGGTTAACTCTTGGTATTTATGGATCTCTTCTACAAGATCTAAGGAAAGAGAAGACACAACTATACCTTCAGCTAGAATAGGAAGTGGTTCAGAGTCTTTAGACTGACACGGACAGAAACTTCAGGAGCATGCCTTAGCTTTTATGTTTTTATTACCAGGTCACATCAAAATTAAATCTAGAAAAGAACAAAGCCCATCTAGCTTGCTTAGGGTTGAGTCTTTTAGCTGATTCTAAATAAGTCCGATTTTTGTGGTTCGTGATAACAGTGATTTTATGTTTGGCATCTTCGAGGAAATGGCGCCATTCCTCAAAGGCCCACTTTATTGCCAACAATTCACGATTACCGATGTCATAATTCCTCTTGGCAGATGAACATTTTCATGAAAAGTTGAGTGAGAGATTGGGTACTTTGCGATAGCACCGCTCCAACTCAAACCTCAGAGGTGTCAACCCCCACAATATAAAAACACGTTAGATATCGGGGCAGACGAAAAATGTTCCTGTAACTCAAGACACGGAATGTTCTTTGAAATATATCAGTTTTTTTAACCTTTTTTACATAAAACACAATTTTGCTGACAGTTTTTCATCAAAATGGCAACACTTTTGTTGACTATTTTACATAAAATTGCACATTTTCCACTGTGTGTAGATTGAGTGCTAATATATTGACATAAATCCTTAAAAAAACATTCATTCAGGTTTAAAGTGACAGTTCACGTTTCACACTAAATCATATTCGGGAACTATAGATATATCCCAAATGAGATTATCGCCACAAAATTCCAACATGAAAATATAAAATATTGTGGCCATGTGCAATGTAAATAATAAAGGAGTTCTCTGGGAATAGTAAAAAAAAAGAAAATGTCACTTTAAATAAATTCCTAAATACAGTACATTTATTTGACAAATCACAATCGTTTTGTCTAGGTATGTAATCACTATATAATTAGTTGCACTGACAGAAATCTTTCCTAGAATGTTAGGACAGGAGCCTGTGAGCATGTGCAGGAGAAGCTCCATACTTGGCGATAATCTTTACATTGTAAGAAAGACATGGTGGACAGCAGTGTCAGTGGCCTCTCTTTACCTCAGTGCCTCTGGTATCTGCAGTATTATATCAGAAAGACATGATGGACAGCAGTGTCAGCGGCCTTTCCTTACCTCAACGCCTCTGTTATCTCCAGTATTATATCAGAAAGACATGGTGGACAACAGTGTCAGTGGCCTCTCCTTACCTCAGCACCTCTGGTGTCTCAAGTATTATATCAGAAAGACATGGTGGACTGCAGTGTAAGTGGCCTCTCACCTCAGTGCCTCTGGTATCACCAGTATTATATCAGAAAGACAGGGTGGACAGCAGTGTCAGCGGCCTTTTACCTCAGTGCCTTTGGTATCACCAGTATTATATCAGAAAGACATGGTGGACAGCAGTGTCATTGGCCTCTCCTTACCTCAGCGCCTCTGGTATCTCCAGTATTATATCAGCAAGACAGGGTTGACAGCAGTGTCAGTAACCTCTTCTTTTCTCAGTGCCTCTGGTATCTCCAGTATTATTTCAGAAAGACGTGGTGGACAGCAGTGTCAGCGGCCTCTCTTTACTTCAGAGCCTCTGGTATCTCCAGTATTAGATCAGGAAGATAGGGTGGACAGCAGTGTCAGCAGCCTCTCCTTACCTCAGCGCATCTGGTATCTTCAGTTTTAGTGGAGCACATTTTCCTACATATCAAGGGAGGGTGTGGAGCTTCTTACTGCACATGCTCACAGGCTCCTGTCTTAATATTCTAAGACAGGTTTCTCTCAGTGAAACAATTGTTACATGCATGCCGCTAGGTTCAGATAGGGCGAGATGGGTTTCATGAATTCCTTGGAATTCTGGGGGAACCGTTTCTCAGGGCGACCATAGGCTGCAGCTTCTCTTAGGCACACGATAGATTCAATTGCTGACCAGACACATCTGACAAGAGTCTTTTTCATCAGTTTAACAGTGGGATTTAATCTGAAGCACGGCCAGTGCAATTCAAGGATATTACAGCAACAATCTTCATTACAGTACAGTCTGAGTTTATTGAGCAACCGGCTCCAGTAGCAATACAGTAGTTTCTTCACAAGGCACAGTATTGCAGTCTCTTCAGTATCATAATTCAGCATAGATTAGATCTCTTAGCAGCACACTTCTATGCATGCACAACCACAGGCTTTTCCTTGACAAGGACACAATAGTACACAGCATTCTTTATCCTGCATGGAGATGGAAGGGGGGAGGGATTGATGAGGGAGATGATCCCTGTGACACAATTCCTTCCAGTCCTTATCTTCCTGCCTGATAATACTCTGCACTGTTAGTTCAGGGAGTTTATCTGACCTGTGTTTAGTTTCTCTCCTTATCTGACTCCTGTTCATTTGCCTTCTGTCAGATCCAGATAACACACCACCTTTCTCTTCGGCTTCAGCCAGACTACAATAACAAGTTCCCCACAATCCCCTTGGGGCTCTGCTAAAACACTCCCTGTCTACTGTGACTGTGTTAACCCCTCTAGTTGCTGGATGCTTCTAAAGCACAACACTTCCTGTCTCCTGTGCTTGTGTTATTTGTAACAGTTGCTGGATACTTTTGAAGCAACAGCATTAGTTCTGCATGTCACACAATGCTGCGGCCATTTTTCTTCTATACCTCCCTAAACAAAATAATTGTGATTTGCTAATTAAATGTTCACCGCATGCAGAATTATTAGGCAAATACATATTTTGATCACTTTGATACTTTTTATACATGTTGTTCTACTCCAAGCTGCATAGGCTTGAGAGCCAACTACCAATTAAGTAAATCTGGTGATGTGCATCTCTGTAATGAGGAGGGGTGTTGACTAATGACATCAACACCCTATATAAGGTGTGCTTAATTATTAGGCAACTTCCTTTCCTTTGGCAAAATGGGTCAGAAGAGAGGTTTGACGGGCTCTGAAAAGTCCAAAATTGTGAGATGTCTTGCAGAGGGATGCAGCAGTCTTGAAATTTCCAAACCTTTGAAGCATGATCACCGAACAATCAAGCGTTTCATGGCAAATAGCCAACAGGGTCGCAAGAAGCGTGTTGGCCAAAAAAGGCGCAAAATAACTGCCCATGAATTGAGGAAAATCAAGCGTGAAGCTGTCAAGATGCCATTCGTCACCAGTTTTGCCATATTTCAGAGCTGCAACGTTACTGGAGTATCAAAAAGCTCAAGGTGTGCGATACTCAGGGACATGGCCAAGGTAAGGAAGGCTGAAAAACGACCACCTTTAAACAAGAAACATAAAATAAAACGTCAAGAATGGGTTAAGAAATATCTTAAGACTGATTTTTCAAAGGTTTTATGGACTGATGAAATGAGCGTGACTCTTGATGGGCCAGAGGCTGGATCAGTAAAGGGCAGAGAGCTCCACTCTGACTCAGATGCCAGCAAGGTTGAGGTGGGGTACTGGTATGGGCTGGTATCATCAAAGATGAACTTGTGGGACCTTTTCGGGTTGAGGATGGAGTGAAGCTCAACTCCCAGACCTACTGCCAGTTTCTGGAAGACAACTTCTTCAAGCAGTGGTAGGAAGAAGTCGTTCAAGAAAAACATGATTTTCATGCAGGACAATGCTTCATCACATGCATCCAACTACTCCACAGCGTGGCTGGCCAGTAAAGGTCTAAAAGAAGAAAAAATAATGACATGGCCCCCTTGTTCACCTGATCTGAACCCCATTGAGAACTTGTGGTCCATCATAAAATGTGAGATCTACAGGGAGGGAAAACAGTACACCTCTCGGAACAGTGTCTGGGAGGCTGTGGTGGCTGCTGCACGCAATGTTGATCGAAAACAGATCAAGCAACTGACAGAATCTATGGATGGAAGGCTGTTGAGTGTCATCATAAAGAAAGGTGGCTATATTCATCACTAAATTTTTTGGTTTTTGTTTTTGCATGTCAGAAATGTTTATTTCTAAATTTTGTGCACTGATATTGGTTTACCTGGTGAAAATAAACAAGTGAGATGGGATTATATTTGCTTTTATTAAGTTGCCTAATAATTCTGCACAGTAATGGTTACCTGCACAAACAGATATCCTCCTAAGATAGCCAAATCTAAAAAAAAACCCACTCCAACTTCCAAAAATATTAAGCTTGGATATTTATGAGTCTTTTCAGTTGATTGAGAACATAGTTGTTGATCAATAATAAAAATAATCCTCTAAAATACAACTTGCCTAATAATTCTGCACACAGTGTATTTAGGAATCCCTTTATAATGGCATTTCCTTTAATTATTTTGTTTTTCTATTCCCAAATAACCCATTTAAGGACATCACATGCACATATTTTGCAGCATTTTCTACTCTATAACAATATTTCTGCATCAGCTTTGTGTCCCATAACCTTTTGCTCTAAATGATAATATTCCAATTTGCTTTATGTCTTTGTTCTGAACAATAAATATTATAGAGAAGCAATTCACTGTGGCAGATGGTTAAACTCAAGCGGAAAGTTTCACTGCAAATCCCAACACTTTCTATTACATGTTTAATGAATCTAAAGTTTTCTGTATTTGTTCACAGGGATTTTATATGCTGAGGTCTCTACTAATGTGCGGTAAGAAAGTACTTTTGTAATTTTATTCTGAAGCATGTCAAATCTTAAGCAGCAGAAAGATTTCTGTTTGGCAAAAAAGGAAGGCTGGTAGCATTTTACCTCTCATTAAACCATCAGCCTGACATAGTCCATGTACTCTTTACGTCCAAGAGTTTGTTAAACACCGGGATTCCTATCATTTTATTGGCCTGGCACACAAATGGCTTTTAACTTGCTCAATATCTCCATAGCATTTTCCACAACTGGAAAATACTTTGCATATGCTATATTAAAAGAAGTGAGCGACGTGTGATGATGGTTTACTATCCCAATACATAGTACAGGATGGATTATATCAGTGTTTCCCAAACTCCAGTCCTCACGGCCCCCAACAGATCATGTTTTCAGGACTTCCTTAGTATTACATAGGTGACAGAACCTTGGGCAATTTCTGATGTCTTTATAATAATTCCATCACCTGTGCAATACTAAGGAAATCCTTAAAACAGGATGTGTTGGTGGCCTTGTGGACTGGATATTGAGAAACACTGGACTATACCCATAATGCAATTTTAAATTTGTGTCCCAAAAACCATTCAAAACAAATGTAAACCTAATTGTTTCTTACATGGACAGAACTGTAAATAAAATGTGAATAAAAGTAATGGAACGTCCTCACCCAATATGTGGAGTAGTACACATCACAGTAGGGAAAAAAAGGACAAGATGTTTCTTGAAGGGGAAGCAGGTAGATAGGCAATGGTCCAGGGGAGGCGTATTTTTCTGCCCCTATTAATACCCTACATGGACTGCACTATCCCTGTGCACCTTTACTCCTGCCCTAACAAGCTTCACCTGAGATTAGTGAAGACAGTTATGCTTTATCATGTTGAGATAGCTTAGCCTTTATGGTGCTACACAGTAGGGTCCCCTGATGACTCCGAAAGGAAGAAACGCGTCGGGACTACAGGGCAAGCACAGGGCTACTAGAGCAGTCTAGATGTGGACTGTCCTGTCAAGAGAATGCCAAGAGAGTGCAAAGCAGTCATCAAAGCAAAAGGTGGCTACTTTGAAGAACCTAGAATATAAGACATATTTTCAGTTGTTTCACACTTTTTTGTTAAGTATATAATTCCACATGTGTTAATTCATAGTTTTGATGCCTTCAGTGTGAATGTACAATTTTCATAGTCATGAAAATACAGAAAAATCTTTAAATGAGAAAGTGTGTCCAAACTTTTGGTCTGTACTGTATATATATACAGGTGCATCTCACAATCTCACAAAATTAAAACATCATTAAAAAGTTAATTTATTTCTGTTCCTCAATACAAAAAGTGAAACTCATATATTATATAGAGTCATTACAAACAGAGTGATATATTTCAAGTGTTTATTTCTGTTAATGTTGATGATTATGGCTTACAGCCAATGAAAACACAAAAGTCATTATCTCAGTAAATTAGAATACTTTCTAACAACAGCTTGAATAATGTTTTTAAAATCAAAAATCTTAGTCTTCTGAAATGTATGTTCAGTAAATGTACTCAATACTTGGTCGGGGCTCCTTTTGCATCAATTACTGCATCAATGCGGTGTGGTATGGAGGTGATCAGCCTGTGGCACTGCTGAGGTGTTATGGAAGCCCAGGTTGCTTTGATAGCAGCCTTCAGCTCGTCTGCATTGTTGGGTCTGGTGTCTCTCATCTTCCTCTTGACAATACCCCATAGATTCTCTATGGTGTTAAGGTCAGTCGAGTTTGCTGGCCAATCAAGCACAGTGATACTGTTGTTTTTAAACGCGGTATTGGTACTTTTGGCAGTGTGGACAGGTACCAAGTCCTGCTGGAGAATGAAATTTCCATCTCCAAAAAGCTTGTCGGCAGAGGGAGCATGAAGTGCTCTAAAATTTCCTGGTAGACGGCTGCGCTGACTTTGGTCTTGATAAAACACAGTGGACCTACACCAGCAGATGATATGGCTCCTCAAACCATCACTGATTGTGGAAACTTCACACTAGACCTCAAGCAGCTTGGATTGGGTGCCTCTCCACTCTTCCTCCAGACTTTGGGACCCTGATTTCCAAATGAAGTGCAAAATTTACTTTGCATTTACTTAGTGCCAATGACTGCCTTTTGGACATCTGTCAAGTCAGCAGTTTTCCCCATGATTGCAGAGCCTACTGAAACAGACTAAGGGACTTTTTTAAACACGTAGAAAGCCTTTGCAGGTGTTTTTCGTTAATTATTCTAATTTACTAAGTTAATGATTTTTGTGTTTTCATTGGCTGTAAGCCATAATCATCAACATTAACAGAAATAAACACTTGAAATAGATCACTCTGTAATGACTCTATATACAGTAATATATGACTTTCACTGCTTGTATTGAAGAACTGAAATAAATTAACTTTTTGATGATATTCTAATATCATCGTGAGATGCACCTGTGTGTATATGTATATGTGTATGTATATACAGTACAGACCAAAAGTTTGGACACACCTTCTCATTTAAAGATTTTTCTGTATTTTCATGACTTTGAAAATTGTACTTTCACACTGAAGGCATCAAAACTATGAATTAACACATGTGGAATTATATACTTAACAAAAAAGTGTGAAACTCAGCACGTGTGCATACCGCACTATGGTGCCATTTTATTGAAGACACTGTATATGCGAATTCGCAGAGAGTGTCTTTAAAAAAATGGCACAGGATAGCGCGGTATGCACACATGCTGACTCCGGCGCCATTAATAAAATGAAAAATGTACCAATAAGAATGCTCGCTACCCGAGCGCAGAACGGGTTCAATATCTAGTATATATATCTTTTTATATTTTTGAAAACTTTGTTTTACTTTTTCTTTTTTGTTTCAAGTCTTCTTACAGAACATGAACCTGCGATCACCTGACCATTAGTTCTATATGTTGCAATGCAATTTTATCACAGTATATAGTTACAAACATGGCTTCTAATGAAGCTTTCCTCGTGGCCCGGCTTCAAAAGAGTACCAACATAGCTGTCATGGAAACTCATTGGCCCCTGTCGATCATGTTATGATGGGTAATGGTCGCTCAAAATAACATGCCAATGGAACCGTACATCTTAAATGCCACTGTCAGAGATTGATAGCAGCACTTAAGGGGTTAAGCTCAAATCTGATTGCTGCCCTGCGGTAACAGGCAGATTCTGGCTCCTGAGTTCACTCTTTATACTGGTACTTTGCATGTAGAAGTACGACAGTTTACTGTTGCAATGAAGGCCTGTACTCATTATGATTGTCTCTCCATTGAATGTTTTAAAAAATGTCCAACAGAACATCTGTGCGGCTCATTTCTGTACTCTGACCCATCCATTAAGGGTTCTTTCACACTGCATTCTGGCACCTGTTCGTTGGTTCCGTCGGGGCTTATGTCTGAATCCAATGCAAAGCGGTGCTGACACAGAGAATGTGCCCTCTGACGTGCATCATTTTCGGGCGTGTAGGCCTACTGGAGACTGACACTCAGACGTAGTAGACTGTAGAGTGTCTATCAGATACTGTATAATCAGGACAGGTTTTCAGTTTCTGCACGTAAACAAGAATATTTCCATGCACTTAGGCCCCATTCAGAAATTTGTTTTTCACGTATATGTTCTATCCATGTGTTCTACCTATTGACTGGCAAGAAAATTAGAGATGTCCATTTTTGATTTGAGTCACAGATCAAACTAACCCATTCAAATCTGTGGCCTCGTTCACACAGCAGTATTTTGCATTAGTATTTGCAAGCCAAATCCAGGAATGGGTACAAAATATGGAGGAGTTGCACATGTTACCATCATAGTTTTCTTTGTCAATGTTTCATTTCTGGTTTTGTCTTAGAAATACTGATACAAATACTGATACAAAGCTGAAGCTCGGGCAGCTCACTGATGGTGTCCTAGAGCTGTCCGATTTTCATGTTTGATAGTAGAAGCTTGAAAAATCTCCATCAGTTTTTTTTACATATGACAAAAACTGATGAAATACAGTACTAATGGTAAAAACTGACACTATGACCAAACACAATGAAATTGTGATCCAGCACACTGATAAAAATGGATCACTAATGTCTGAATGAAGCCTAACTCTGGGGAGTGTTACCTGTGTAAAGGTCACATTACTTGTCAGTACTGTGTGGCCTGGACCCCGGGAGCTTACACATTGAATCCAAAGATTGATGGTACAAATTATTGAAATGCAGCTACAATTCTTAGTTTTTTGATTAAAGCAACATTCCACACTGGCACTGGCACTGAAAATTTACTATATTCATTTGTCATAGTCACCCTCCCTGTGCCTATTCCATTGAGAACATCGTACCAGCCTTCCTGTAACCTAGATGGCCGCAGGCATGGAGAGCACAGTGAAAAGTCTATATGGCACCAAACCTGTTTTATTCTATTCTGTGGAGGTTTGGTTCTTACATATAACTCCTATGCCACTGCAGTAGCGATCATTTATGACCAGAATGCCGGTCCTCAAAGTCTTTCAACTACTGTTAATTCATGGGATGTACTTAATATTTAGCACATAACTTCTGCATTTTAATCAAGTTTTGTTAAATTAATGACATGGTGTAATTTGTCATGTGTTGTTGTTCCTCTGAGGTTGTACTTACTGTGACAGAGTCACTGGTGTTATATGTGAGGGGAGATATGTTTCACTATGGTTATTAGCCATTACTGTGACTACTTCCGACTGCAACCGAGCGAGTCATCCTGCCAGAGCGACCCTCAGAATGCGGACGACCTCGTGGGCCTGGTAGAGAGGTACCAAGTGGTCAAAAAAATCCCTCGGGAAACCGGACATAGTCACTTCCCCGTACTGGAGTACCCAAAGGGGGGTAGGCTCACCACATAAGGGGTCTAGAGTCACTAACGGGGGTTGTCCCAATCCCACTGAGGGCCCTAAAAAGACTGGAGTGAGTGTTGCAGGGAGGCTGACCTCCCTGAGTTAGAGGTGCCCAGAGAGAACTTTGGGTCTGCTCACGTTCGGGACTTGACCTTAAAGGGGACGGGGGACATTGTTACTGTCTGTAATGGGGTTGCTCAAGAGTTGGGGGCAGACATCAGGTACCCACACTTCGCAGTTCAGGGGGAGTTATTGTATCGGGTCACCAAACCAAGGGGCGATGAGATAGTGGAGCAGCTGTTAGTTCCAAGGCCATACCGACGGAGAGTTTTAGATGTGGCCCATTCACATGTTCTGGGGGGACACCAGGTCGAGAAGACTCAAGAGAGGATATTGAGGAGATTTAATTGGCCAGGGTGTTACCGGGAGATCCTAAACTATAGTAGGTCCTGCCCCACCTTCCAGATAACCGCCACCTCTTCCCACTTCCGTAGTCCTTTAATCCCTCTACCTGTGATAGAAATCCCCTTTGAGAGGATAGCCATGGACCTAGTGGGGCTCTTTAGTTAAATCGGCACGGGGTCACCAATACATCCTGGTGGTCATGGACTATGTGACCCAGTACCCGGAAGCGGTACCAGTAAGGAACTCGTTGAGTAGCATAGCCCGGGAACTTGTCCATACAATTGCCAGGACCGGACTGCTGAAGGAGATACTAACGGACCAAGGAACCCCATTCATGAGCAAGGTAATGAAGGAGCTGTGTAAAGTCCTCCAGATTACCCAGCTGCGAACCTCCATTTACTATCTGCAGACAGACGGCCTGGTGGAGCGCTTTAATAAAACCTTAAAAGCGATGCTCAAAAAGGTCGTAGAGAAGGATGGTCGTGACTTGGACTACCTGCTACCGTTCCTACTCTTCTTGGTAAGAGAGGTTCCACAAGCCTCTACTGGTTTCTCCCTGTTTGAGCCAGTGTATGGTCGACATCCGCGAGAGCTCCTGGATATTGCCAAGGGAACCTGGGAAGCCGAGGTTACGCCCCACCGGAGCATCATAGAACATGTTGCTCAGATGCAGGAGAGAATGGCAAAGGTGATGCCTATCATGAAGCCGTATCTCCTCCAGGCCGAAGAGGCCCAGGCATGGGTCTATAACCGATCAGCGAGACTGAGCCAGTTCCAGCCTGTGGATCACGTTCTGGTGCTTATTCCCACCATCGAGAGAAAGTTCCTGGCCAAGTGGCAAGTGCCATATGAGGTGGTGGAGAAACTCAGCGAAGTGATCTACAATGTCCACCAGCCTGGCCGAAGAAAGCCGCACCAAGTGTACCATGTGAACTTGCTCAAGCCATGGCAAGATAGGGAAACGTTGGGGGCTCCTTGTTTAGGAGCCAGTCCCTAAACCAAAGTCGAGGATGTCACGATAGCAGAGACTCTCTCGCCGGCACAGAAGCAACAGTGTAGAGAGCTGCTTCAACGGAACCGTGATCTGTTCTCGGAGTTGCTAGGGCGTAAGCAGGTAGTCGAGCTTGACGTCCTGACGGAAGCGCATGTTGGGGTAAACTTCAAGCCCTATAGGATTCCTGAAGCCCGCCGTGAGGTGATCTCAACCGAGGTAAAGAGGATGCTGGACCTCGGTGTGATAGAGGAATCAAAGAGTGTTAGGTCGAGTCCCATCATTCTTGTGCCAAAGCCCGACGAGGAGTGAAGATTTTGTAACGACTACCACAGGCTGAATGATGTATCCAAGTGTGACGCATACCCGATGCCTCGCATTGATGAACTCATCGAGAGGCTTGGACCTGTGGGGTATATTACCACCCTCGACTTGACGAAGGGCTATTGGCCGATCCCCATGTCCCAGAGGGCCAAGGAGAAGACGGCTTTCTCAACACCTGATTGGTGTTTCCAATACACCTGAATGCCTTGTGGACTGCAGGGTGCCCCAGCCACCTTCCAGAGGGCCATAGACACGCTAAGATATTACCTACTTGGCCGAAGGTTTAAACTGGTGTCAGACCATGCCCCTTTGAGATCGTTGAGGGAAAAGAAGGGTAAGAATGCCCGGGTAACTAGGTGGTTCTTAGGTCTCCAAGACTTTAATTTTCACATCGATCATAGACCCAGGAAGTTACACGCTAATGCTGATGCCCTCTACAGATTTCCCTGTTTGATGTCTGAAGGTGCCCAAACGCCCGGCTTTGGACAGAGGGGGGGAATATGTGACAGAGTCACTGGTGTTATATGTGAGGGGAGATATGTTTCAGTATGGCTATTAGCTTTAGTTAACTGAACCTGCAACTTTTCTCCAGCATGTTATATGTTTTGGGGTTAAATCACCATTGTGAAAGGAGTGGTTTTGTGTGAATGACATAGGGTGAATGACTTCCCTCCTGTCTCTATCTTAATCTCAAGGTTGCTGTTTTTTTTCTGTTGTTGGGAGTTTGGAGAGGCAAGTCTCCAGACTGTGAAGCTTCAGCTCAGGAGGAGCTGAAGTGTACTGCAAATTGGTGCAGGCAAACCAGCACACATATGGACTGTGTTATCCTTTGTCTTTCGTTTTACCTTTATGCAAGCAAGGCTGATTTTATTTTGCTGAAGTCTGCAGTGCTTTATGCTGATGTAATAAACCTGCAGACGAAACCGTTCATGTAACTACTGACACATTACCTAATTTCAAGGAAACCTGTCATGTGAAAAAGGAACCTGCATATATTGGGTTAATCTGCAGGTTAATAGCATTTTGAACCTCCCGGCGCCCGCACTTTCAGCCCCGCTGCAGGGAGGAAATTACCCAGCTGCAGGGAGGAAATGAACCAGATTTTTTTTTTTGTTATTATTATTATTATTTATTATAGCGCCATTTATTCCATGGCGCTTTACATGTGAAAAAGGGGTATAATACAAGAACAATTACAATAATCTTGAACACAATGTGACAGCGACTGGTACAGGAGGAGCGAGGACCCTGCCAAGGGATGGGTGAGGATACAGTAGGTTGGGGTAGAGCTGGTCGTGTAGCGGTGTGGTGGAGCGGTGGTTACTGCAGGTTGTACGCTTGTCGGAAGAGGTGGGTCTTCAGGTTCCTTTTGAAGGTTTTCACGGTAGGCGAGAGTCTGATACGTTGGGGTAGAGAGTTCCAGAGTAGGGGGGAAGCACAGGAGAAATCTTGTATACGGTTGTGGGAGGAGGAGATAAGAGGGGAGTAGAGAAGGAGATCGGAGTCCTGATGCTCAAAACTATAGAGTTCAAAGAGGATGTACATGGTTTTCCTATGATTGTATACATGACAAATGTATGGTCTCTTTTCTGTGCCAAGGTGGAAGGTCGCTTTAAGATGATAACAGGAAGGAGAGGAAGATGAGATAAAGCATATACTACTGCATAGGGCTTTTTAAAATATTACTTTTTTCCTCCAAAAATGATCTATTCCAGAGTAAAATTATTAGATATAAATATATACCAATGTGAAATGACCGAACTATAAAGCTGGCAAGCCAAAACATGAAAAAGTATCAAGAAAACAAAGTCAGTGACCTGTATCGTGCAGACGTCTTGCCTTTCTGCTCAGTTGTTAACCTTTGTCTTATTAATCCAGCATACACATTGTATAAACTGTGTTTGTGTACTTGTTTTATCTGTCAAACATATCACAGCGTGTATGGCTAGTTAGTTAGAGGTATTGGCAAATTAATGAATACCTTCTGTTATTTCCTAGGCAGCTGTAGCAGATGCCACATCTCTGAAATTACCTACAGAGCTGATAGAAGAAAAGAACATTTCAGAGTTGAATGAAGGGCATGCCCCTCTAGAATAAGTCTTTTTGAACTGCATGATACAAATAAATCAATATTTTTATTCTAGTTTAAGTGGGCCTCTGGGAAATAATTAGGAAAAAAATCAGATATAAATATATTGTGTAAGTTCAGGAATTTCATGGAAGGGTAGCTTGTTCATTATACACAAGATTTGTATACTATAAGGATGTAGAAAGAATCTAGAATATCCCCAATGTTTTATTAATTGCAGGTCATAGAACTAATTGGGAGAATAGATTACATTTTCACATAGAAGTAAAAGATGCAAAAGTTCCTTAGCCCCTGGCATTTTTTTACATACAATAAAATTGTATTTTGGTTATTGAGTAGCCAATTATGAGCCTTCTCTAAGCATATCCAAACCTTTTTTGGGTTGTTTTAAGATCGGTTCACATCACATTATAGATCTACTTTTAGCAGCTATCCTAGGAAAAGCTTTTGCTGTACAGCATGTCAATAGGCATCCATTCACCTGTCGGAGGCCAAAAGAGAGTCCCTTTGACCTTCAACACATCAGTAAATGTCGGCATACATTGTTTTTTATGTGATCAAATACTGTAGACTATGCTATTCCTTAAAGTATAGTTCTTTTTTTACAATGGAAAATTATAGTCTGTATAAACAATAACAAATAAAGCACTAGCCAAATACCAATACTAAAAGATAATCTTCATTCAGTGCCAAGAATAGAGCTTCCCAAAACAGCTCTAATATAACTAAACACCATCGAAATCAAAGAGCATGAATTGCATGCATCAGCGTATTTAGAGCACCGATTCATTGCCAGCCTTTACCTGCCATAGTCCATAGATTTCCATCTAGAGCAGTGGTTCTCAACTCCAATCCTCCAGGCCCACCAACAGATCATGTTTTCAGGATTTCCTTAGTATTGCACAGGGGATGGAATTATTGCCTGTGTAATACTAATGAAATGCTGAAAACATGATCTTTTGAGGACTGGAGTCAAATAACCTTGACTTGACTTTGTCTGTGAGATGACCTTGTTGTAAAGGAAAGCTAAAGAGTACCTATCACTTAAAGATTTTTTTTTAATTCGCCATATGGTTCCAGAGCTTTTTATTTAGTACTAATTTCATGATTTTCACCAAAGGGTTTGGCTCACAGATAATCTGGGGGATGTGGGGGTGTACTTCAACTGCTTTGCAAATTTCCCCTACGAGCCACCGCCCCTTGGGTAAAGACCAAAAAAAATATCAGTAAATTAAAAGCACTTTACCCCCACAACTACCATCAGGAGTCAGAAAATGTCAACTGGGGTTACAGGGTGTAGCATCGGCGTCTCTGCCCCCTGCCAGGCAGAGATGCCTTCCCCCCTACCGCCGTGGTCCTGCTCCGGCGTCTTCCAGCCTCCTTGCTGCTGCTGCTGGTGCACGCAGCTTCCCTGGCACTGTGTTTAGGGCGCGCGCTCCCTCCCTCTTAAAGGGGCCACACGCGCCGTCCTAAAAAGTCCCTGACCAATGGCCGGAGGACTTTTTCTATAAAAGGCACCTCCTCCAATATGGAGGTGCCCGTGCAAGGTTGTTGCTCTGTTATACTTACTTTGCTTCAGCCCTCAGGTCCTCTGCAAGTCAGTCCTGTCCGCCAGTCTGTTCTTCAGTCCAGTCCGCCAGTCTGAGTACTTTCCAGCCCGACAGTCTGCCTACAGTCCAGTCCGCCAGTCTGTCTATGGGCCGTGCCCGCCCGCCTGCTTACCTGGAAGCACCTGCCTGTTACCTGCCGTGCCCGCTTGCCTGCTTACCTGGAAGCACCTGCCTTTACCTGCCATGCCCGCTTGCCTGCTTACCTGGAAGCACCTGCCTGTTACCTGTTGTGCCCGCCAGCTTGCCTACCCGGAGCACGTGTCTGGCTATCAGCCGAATCAGCCTGCCTGTCTACCCGGACCACCTGTCAGCCTGGCTGCTGTGCTTATCCACTGTACCGGTCAGTTCCTGCCTTCTGACCCGTGGGAGTCACCTGCTCTCATACAAGGTCGATCCCAGAGTGGCACCTGGTCCCTCTGCTCGGTCCCTCCCTGGTTCACGGAGTCGACTGAGCTGCCGTGCGACCTTGGTCAGGCCGAGTAGATACTTAGTCACGCCCCTCTGGTCCCTCCTTGCACCGCAGCACAGAGGTTCCACCACCCGGATCCGTAACACAGGGCTACAGTGATTAGTGGGGATATCCGCATTCAAACCCCCAACAACTCATGACATGGGTACAGCACATACTGGTTTCTCTTTCTTTGCTTATTCTAGTTCAACAAACAGCAGCATTCAGAAAGTAAAATAAATACCTCTAAACATGGTATGCATACTTGGTACATGGTATACAAATATGGTAAACACACTCTGCGCACTCCATCCATATTAGCCCCTCTCTTCTACTCTCTCCTATGTACAGTACCCACGCTCTTTCCACATTCTTAAACAACACAGATCTATTCACTCCCACCATACAACACTAGAGACACTCTCACAAATCACTTAACTATCTGCTCACTCTCTCTATCCTCCTAGTCACAGGAGATATCTCCATGAACACAGGTTCTTCTTGTAATAGTAAGTTTAACTCCTTCTCTGCTACACTCAGAAACCTGGCGAATCTCATTAATATTCTTTGCATGCCTTCTGTCTCCTTTAACTGTGCCCTCTGGAAGTCATGGTCAATGTGTAACAAACTCTCTTGCATCCATAACTTTCCTTTAAAACTCCCTTAACCTTCTGGCTCTTGCTGAAACTTGGATCCAGCAGTCAGACACCACTGCCGCTGCTGCTCTCTCATATGGTGGCCTACATTTTCACATACCCCCATACCTGGGAACAGACCAGGTGGAGGTGTTTGTCTGCTCCTTTCAACAAAATGTGCTTTTCAGGATATCCCCCCAGTACCCTTACTTATCTTCCCTTCTTTTGAGGTCCACACTATCAGACTTTTCACTTTTCTGGCCCTTCTCTCTGCGAGTGCATCGCCTTTTGGGCCCCTCCCGTCAGTTTCCCGATCACTTTGCCACCTGGCTTTCACACTTTCTATCCTGTGACATTCCCACTCTCATCATGGGTGGAATTTAACATCCCTATTGATGATACCATCTCCCCATCTGCCGCTCATCTTTTATCTCTAACCTCCTCTCTCGACCTCTCACAACTTATGAACTCTACTATGCATGAAGATGGGAATGCTCTGGACCTGATCTTCTCCCTTCTCTGCTCAGTGCATGATTTTACTGACGCCCGTCTCACGCTCTTTGACCACAACCTTCTTTCATTCTCTATCAAGAACTGTCATGCAACTCAGGACACCCCGACTTATCTGACTTATAGGAATATATACGTGCCATTAATACCCAGAAACTTATGAAGAATTTTTGCAGTCATCATTGGCCCCAATCTCCTCCCTCTCATGTCCTAACTCTGCTCTGAAACATTATCATGAAACACTGCAAAGTGCCCTGGATGAAGCTGCACCTCCTACACATAGAACAACTTGGCATAGAAGGCAGCAACCCTGGCATACGCTGCAAACACGTTTTCTGCTGTGGCGCTCCAGGTGCGACCTTCACCTCTGCAAACAAGCCTGCTTCAACACCCTCATCACATCACTATCTGACAATTCTAAATGACTCTGACATTTTAAATTGCCTCCTCAGTCCAAGAGTGCAGGCCTCAACCACCAACCTCAGCACTGACGATATGGCCAATTATTTCAAAGAAAAAATTGGCCATATCCGACATCATGCATTTTCTTCCCTCTAGCTCACTTTTTGTCTTTGAACCGATCAAGGAGGAAGAAGTTACCAGACTCCTCGCATCTTCTCGCCCTACTACCAACTCCAATTACCCTATTCCCTCATATCTCGTTCAGTCCCTTTCCCCAGCTGTCACCACTCACCTAACTAAAATATTTAACCTCTCTTTCTCCTCTGGCATCTTTTCTTCCTCATTGGAACACACCAGCATAAACCCATTACTTAAAGGGGTTGTCCAGTACTTTATATTACCCCCCCAATGTATCCCCCCGGGGCCCCTAAGGATTTTTGTAATTACCTTACGTTGCAGATACTGCCTGTGAGCGGCGCTATCACTGGCCGCTTACAGGCATCAAGTGACCCCCGGCTGCAGCCGGCTCTGATATCCACTGACGTCACGACAAGTGCTGGCAGCAGCCGGGGGTCTCTGTCTTCTGCGTTCCACGCGCTCTGCCTCTCCCCATTCATTGGCAAAGCACGTGGTGGATGCTGGGTGTGATGCGGGGGTAACCCCACCCACAACCCAGCAGCCACCGCGGGGACCCCAGCGCTGAGTCACGCCTCACTTGTCGTGTTGTCAGCGCGGGATCACATGATGCCTGTGAACAGCCAAGGATAGCACCACTCACAGGCATTATCAGCAATGTAAGGTAATTACAAAAATCCTCAGGGGCCCCGGTGGGATACCTTGGGGGGTAATATAAAGTACTGGACAACCCCTTTAAAAAACGATCCCTCTATGAAAACTGGGCAGCTAACTACAGACCTGTCCGTAATCTCCCCTTCATTTCTAAACTTCTGGATTGTTTGGTCCACTCCCATCTGATCCGCTATCTGTCAGATAATGCTCTTCTTGACTCTTTACTATCCGGTTTCCACTCCTTACACTCTACTGAAACTGATACTACTAAAGTCTCTAATGATCTATTAACAGCTAAATCTAATGGTCTCTACTCCCTGCTGATTCTCCTGGATCTCTCTGCAGCATTTGACACTGTGGATCACCAGCTCCTCCTCATTATGCGCCACTCTATCGGGTTCAGGAATACTGCTCTCTCTTATTTCTCCTCCTATCTTTCTGACCATTCCTTCGCTGTAACTTTTGCTGACTCCCCTTCCTCTCCTCTTCCCCTTAGTGTTGGGGTTCCTCAGGGTTCAGTTCTAGGTCCCCTTCCCTTCTCCCTATACACTGCCCCTATTGGCCAAACCATCAGTAGATTCAATTTTCAGTACCATTGATATGCTGGTGACACCCAATTATACACATCGTCTCCTGATGTCTCCTGACATCACTCCTACATCACTACAAAATACCAGTGGTTGTCTTTCCGCTTTCTATAACATCATGTACTCCCTCTTCCTAAAACTGAATCTGTTAAAACCTGAACTCCTTGTGTTTCCTCACTTTACTAACCTTCCCAAACAGGGCTGGCTCCAGGTTTTTCTGGGCCCCGGGCGAAAGAGTCTCAGTGGGCCCCTTTAACACATACCACGATTCATGATGCACAGATACCGCAGAGAAATATATATATTGTACAATGCCGAAGATTTCACTTCTTACATTACATGAGTGATATCTATTGTAAATTCCACAATAGCTCAGAAACCGGCGAATCGGCCCCCATAAAATGCTCCATACAGAATACTGGCCCCCATATAACGCTCCATACGGAATACTGGCCCCCATATAACGCTCCATACGGAGCACTGGCCCCCATATAACGCTCCATACAGAATACTGGCCCGTACTGGCCCCCATATAACGCTCCATACAGAATACTGGCCCCCATATAACGCTCCATACAGAATACTTGCCTCCATATAATGCTCCATACAGGATACTGGCCTCCATAAAACGCTCCGTACAGGATACTGGCCCCCATATAACGCTCCGTAGAGGATACTTTTCCCCTTTAACGCTCCATGCAGGATACTGGCCCCCATATAATGCTCCATGCAGGCTGTTGCCCCCCACATAATGCCCCATGCAGGATGTCACCCCCCATATAATGCCCCATGCAGGATGTCACTCCCCCCCATATAATGCCCCATGCAGGATATCACTCCCCCCCATTTAATGCCCCATGCAGGATGTCATCCCCCATATAATGCCCCATGCAGGATGTCACCCCCCATATAATGCCCCATGCAGGATGTCACTTCTCCCCCCCATATAATGCCCTATGCAGAATGTCCCTTCCTCCCCATATAATGCCCCATGCAGGATATCCCTTTCCCCCCATATAATGCCCCATGCAGGCTGTCACTTGTCCCCCCATATAATGCCCCATGAAGGATGTCCCTTCCCCCCCATATAATGCCCCATGCAGGATGTCCCCCCCCCATATAATGCCCCATGCAGGATGTCACCCCCCCTCTTTATAATGTCCCATGCAGGATATCACTCCCCTCTCTTTAAAATGCCTCATGCAGGATGTCACCCCCCCTCTTTATAATGCCCCATGCAGGATGTCACCCCCCATATAATGCCCCATGCAGGATGTCACCCCCCCATATAATGCCCCAAATACCTCCATACATTAAAAAATAAAAAATCAAATACTCACCTTACTTCTCCTCACCTGCTGCCGCTGCTCAGGTCCGGTCTCCGGCGTTGTCGGCGTCTTCCCACTCTACGCTGCCTGTGATGGCTCAGGGGAGGGCGCGGTGGAAAGACGTCACCACACCCTCTGACCTGAGACATCACAGGGAGCGCACAGCCGGAAGACAGCGGATCTGCAGAGGCACGGGGAGAGGTAAGTATCCGGCTGCTGGGGCCCTGAGCAAGCGGGAGAGAAGGGTGGGCGCTGGCACCGCTCTCCTCCGCCCATAGCCCGGTGGGGTGCCTGACCGCGAGTATGCCCCCCGCCTGCTCAGGGCCCTGGCACTTGCCCGGGTGTGCCGGGTGCTGACACCGGCCCTGTTCCCAAACATCAGATAACCAGAAAAGGTACCAACAAAAAGATAAATCAATTTCAAACTAACAAAAACATCCCCTTAAAAACATTACTTAATTTAAATATTTAAAAAGATAACATCCCCAGCAAAAAAATCCAATGTATGTGCAATACTAATATTGCTCTCAGTGGGAAAAACAAGACAATCTTGTAATTATGATAATGACTAACAAAAATGAAATAAATGATGCTACAAAGCAAACTTTTGGGACTTCTTAGGTCCCTTCCTCAGGTATGGTATAACAAAATATATGAAGAAACACAAATATATGCACACAAAAAAAGCAAAGGCATAGCATAATAAATGAACATTTAAATAAACAAACAAACTGAGTTTAGAGAGTGAATCCTTAATTGGATTAGATTAGTGGTGTGAGATCAGAGGCCTGGTGCCCACCTGTCTCTGGCCCAGATTCTTCAGATATAGTCTTGAGCCATAAATCCTCCTAACAGATTTAATCCTGTGTGGAGGGTATCAAAGACTTTAATAAATTTATATTCCCTAACCCTTTGATGTTTTTGTGATTTAAAGTTGCCTTTTAATATGACAACTTTCATATTGTTGATGTTGTGTCATGGACCACCGGTATATGGTTTTTTTTTATCTGTAATCGTGTGCCGATGAGAACTCATCCTTGCTCTCAATTTCTGTCCTGCTTCTTCAACATAGAGACCCCCCAATAGGACATATAGTGCACAGAATGAAATACACCACATTGGAAGAGGGACATGTGAACGTCCTAGGAATCTTGTAGTCCTGATGTGTGTTGGGAATCTGTGTCCGGTCTTTGGTGGGTGCAGGTTTTGCAGCTTTTCACATTGCAAGGAAAAGTTCCTCTTGGTATATCTGAGGGCATTGAACTTCAGATCATGATGTTTCTTAAATTTGGAGGTTGCCTGTAGCACAGCAAGGGAGGGTCTTTGAATATTGTTTTTAGCCAGTCATCCTTCTGTAGGATGTGGTGATGTTTTTTAGAAGTTATTCTCAGTACCTCAAGCTGTGGGTTGTAGGTCACCACCAGAGGTACACGATTATTTTCCTGTTTTTCTCCATATTGAAGTAATTGACTTCTAGGGATACTTGTGGCTCTAATGATCTGATTATCAATGGAGGTGGGGTGGTAGCCTTGGTTTAAAAATGTCTTTTTAAGATGGATTAAGTGATCACTCCTGTTCGTTGGGCTGGAACAGATATGATTATATATAAGGGCCTGGCTGTAGACGATGGACTTTTCAATGTGTTTTGGGTGGAAGCTGTCCCATCTGAGGTATGTGGGATGGTCAATTGGTTTCTGATACACCGATGTCTGGATTGAATCTTTTTGAATATTATGGTAGTGTCCAGACAGTTGATTTCCGTTTTTGAGTGGTCCAATATATATAAAATCATGTATTCCAAGTCACAACCAGTACTCCGTTCCACTAATGACCTAAGACTAACATCCTCAATAATCCAAACCTCCCACTCCTCTCTCCAAAATTTCTCACAAGCTAAGCCAATTCTCTGGAATGCACTACCAGGACAATTTGATTAATTACAAATAATCACAGTTTTAAGCGTGTCCTAAAAATTCACTTATTTAGACTGACCCATCACCTTACCTCATTTATGTAACTATTCCAGTTTTCCCCTTCCAAATTTTTCTTCCAAATCTGGTTTCTCATAGCATCTGTTTACACAGCCTCCTTGCACTTAATAGCACTGTGTATCTGTACTTATACAGATATTGGCTGGTGACTGGTTCATGAAGCGTTACAGTCATGGCACCCTTTAAATTGTTCCAGAAAATGAAGTATTTCTCCCAGAAAATGATTGTAATTACTTACTTAATTGTTTTTATACACGTTTATTTCCTTTGTGTGCATTGGAACAACACAAAAAAAACAGGAAAAAAAGGCAAATTAAACATAATTTCACACTAAACCCCCCAAAAATGGTCTGGACAAAATTGTTGGCACCTTTCCAAAATTATGGGTAAACACAGGGTAAACTCATCACAAGGGTAAACTCATTTGTAGCAAGTAACATGAAATCACATCTGAAACCAGATAAAAAGGGGGGGAATTGACTCCCATTTTTGCATTGTGTGTCTGCGTGTGTCACACTAAGCATGGAGAACAGAAAGAGAACAGAACAGAAAAATATCAACAATTTCAAGGTTACAAGTCCATCTCGAGAGATCTTGATGTTCCTGTGTCCACAATGCGCAACATAATCATGAAGTTTACAACCCATGGCACTGTAGCTAATCTCCCCAAACGTGGATGGCAGAGAAAGATTGATGAAATTTTGCAACGCAGGATAGTCTGGATTGTAGAGAAGAAGCCCAAAACAAGTGCCAAATAAATTCAAACTGTCCTGCACACTCAGGGTGAATCAGTGTCAGCGCAAATTATCCGTCAACATTTGAATTAAATTAAATGATGCAGGAGACCCAGGAGGATCCCACTACGACACAGAGAGAAAAAAAGCTAGACTGCAGTTTGCCAAAATGTACGTGAGTAAGCCAAAATACTTGTGGGAAAGCGTCTTGTGAACAGATGAGACCAATATAGAGCTTTTTGGTAAAGCATATCATTCTACTGTTTACCGAAAACGGAATGAGGCCTACAAAGAAAAGTACACAGTACCTGCAGTCAAATATGATGAAGGTTCAAAGATGCTGTGTGCAAGGCATCATGAAATCTGAAGATTGCCAAAATATTTTGGGTCGCAATGTAGTGCCCAGTGTTAAAAAACTGGGTTTACGTCCTAGGTCATGGGTCTGCCAGAAGGACAATGACCCCAAACATACTTCAAGAAGCACCCAGAATTGGATGGAAACAAAGCGCTAGAGAGTTCTGCAGTGGCCAGCAATGAGTCCAGATCTAAATCCCATTGAACACCTGTGGAGAAATCTTAAAATTGCTTTTGGGAGAAGGCACCCTTCAAATTTGAGAGAACTGGAGCAGTTTGCAAAAGAACAGTGGTCCAAAATTCCAATTGAGAGGTGAAAGAAGCTTGTTGATGGTTATAGGAAGTGATTGATTGCAGTTATTTATTCCAAAGGGTGTGCAACCAAATATTAAGATGAGGGATCCAACAATTTTGTCCGGCCCATTTTTGGGATTTTGTGTGAAATGATGTCCAATTTGCCTTTTTTTTCCTTTGTTTTTTTGTGTTGTTCCAATACACATAAAGGAAATAAACGTGTATAAATGTCACGCAAGGTGTGGGAAAGACTAAGTGCAACACAAAGGGAAGAGGGGGAGGAAGACCAAACATTAGGGAAAGGGGGAGTGGAGACCCCTAGTCAGATCTAATATCACCCTGCCTACCCTACTGTCCCTATATAGATTCCACACCTATCGCCGAGCAGGACCCTAAGCCCTGGATGTCCCTAGAGCTTGGCCCTAGATATGGAAGGGGAGGGGTGAGCACTGGTCAGACCCCACTACAAACTAAAGACAGCAAGGTAGACAAACACAGGGGATAAACTTAGCTTGAGCAGACACCAGAGGAGTAATGCCAACTGTCCTCCAAGGGCACAAGAGAAGAAGCTAGATGACTGCCACTGCTCCAAGCCTGCACAAAGGTACATGGAAGTATCACCGGAGCAAACTGAGTGTTTTTAACTCCCAGGTAAGGGTGTGTCAATCACCAGCAGGAGAGAGGTCGCCACTGGGTCCTAAAGGAAGAAGGATTAAGAAGACGTCTATAATGCCAAGTGCAGTGACCTTCTACAGCCAGATCCACAGTCACTGTCTACTAGAGATGAGCGTTGTTCTACTCGAACTGTTCGCCAATCTCAAATTCGAGCTGTTTTGGGCGGTGTTCGAGCCGGTCGGCGAACACGAACAATTTGAGAAAAATTCGGCTGTTCGAGGTTATGTTCGATAACTGTTCGTGCACCAAAATCATAACTGGATTATTTCTCAGTAATGATGAAAATTAATGTTAATACGCAGTTTGAGTGTACAGCGGGGCGGGGGGAGGGGCAGGGGATGGATCTCTGCAGGAACAATGAAGATCTCCATTTTTTTTTCTCTTTCCCGCATTTGCAGTGGGGAGGTGCAATCTGTCAGCCTATCAGCAGCGCACACACGGAGCGAAGTGCTTTTTTTCACACAAGCAAGGGCATGTGTGATTGGCAGTGTATGTCACATGTCCTTGCCCTATAAGACCAAGCCATTTTCCCCGTCGCCACCATTTTCTCACTGCTGCAGCTGCGTGTTAGACGGCACCGCTGTTGCTGTGTGCGCTATACCTTGTTAATTTCAAGCCAATTTTCGCACAAATATACAGATAGCTTGGGAGTAGGGAATAGTTGTGATTGCAGTCCTTTTAAGGACTAGGTTACAGCATTTCCTACGACTTTTATCAGGCAGGTCTGTGCTCTTAAATAGATAGATTGTGGGAGTAAAGACTAATTGTAATTGGAGTCCTTTTCAGGACTAGGTTACATCAGTTCCTATCAGTTTTTGCCAGGCAGGTCTGTGCCAGTGCTGTGCAAGTTTTTTTCACAGCATTTGGCTGAATCTAGCAAAGCTAATCCTTTTTGGCCTATTGCAGAGTGTGTTAGTCAGTGGAGTAGCCTATCTGTGTTGCAAGATATACCACCTGTGTATAGAATACCAATTTTTTTACTGCACCTAGTGAAGTAAAATCTTTTGGGCATAGCATCATTCTATTAGTCCATCTATACTGACCTCCATCAGGTTGCAAACTGAATATAATTTTTTTCTGCATCTAGCTCTGAAAAAATATTTGGGCTTCTAGCGGTGTGTGGGACTTGGTCTATTAGTCCATCTATACTGACCTCCATCAGGTTGCAAATTAAAAATAATTTTTTTCTGCATCTAGCTCTGAAAAAATATTTGGGCTTCTAGCAGTGTGTGGGACTTGGTCTATTAGTCCATCTATACTGACCTCCATCAGGTTGCAAATTGAATAAAAAAAATTTCTGCATCTAGCTCTGAAAAAATATTTGGGCTTCTAGCGGTGTGTGGGACTTGGTCTATTAGTCCATCTATACTGACCTCCATCAGGTTGCAAATTAAAAATAATTTTTTTCTGCATCTAGCTCTGAAAAAATATTTGGGCTTCTAGCAGTGTGTGGGACTTGGTCTATTAGTCCATCTATACTGACCTCCATCAGGTTGCAAATTGAATAAAAAAAATTTCTGCATCTAGCTCTGAAAAAATATTTGGGCTTCTAGCGGTGTGTGGGACTTGGTCTATTAGTCCATCTATACTGACCTCCATCAGGTTGCAAATTAAAAATAATTTTTTTCTGCATCTAGCTCTGAAAAAATATTTGGGCTTCTAGCAGTGTGTGGGACTTGGTCTATTAGTCCATCTATACTGACCTCCATCAGGTTGCAAATTGAATAAAAAAAATTTCTGCATCTAGCTCTGAAAAAATATTTGGGCTTCTAGCGGTGTGTGGGACTTGGTCTATTAGTCCATCTATACTGACCTCCATCAGGTTGCAAATTGAATAAAAAAAATTTCTGCATCTAGCTCTGAAAAAATATTTGGGCTTCTAGCGGTGTGTGGGACTTGGTCTATTAGTCCATCTATACTGACCTCCATCAGGTTGCAAATTAAAAATAATTTTTTTCTGCATCTAACCCAGCCAATAGTTTTGGCCTAATACCACAGTTTGGCCACTCAGCTCTGCTCGGTTACCATCCATTGTTTTTTTGTGCAAACAACTCCAGAGTTGTGAATTAGTTAACCACCAAAATGAGTGGAAAAAGGCCTGCTGCTGGTGGAAAGGGGAATAGGCGTGTTGGGAAGGGGAAAAAAGGTTGTGTCCGTGGGGTAGGTGCAGAAGAAAGACCATCTTCCAGCCAAACTAAAATGTCTACTTCTTTTAGCGGACAATGTGATAAGATCCCTTTCTTACGGCCACGCCAATCGCTACAAATTCCAGATGAGGCACAAAAACAGCAGGTGCTTCAACGGATATCAAGTGCTCCTTTAAGTGGGCTCTCCTCCACATCAACTTCAACATCACAAATACTCCAGTCCTCAAAGGTGTCACCCAAATCGCACTTGCTTCCTCACAGCTCCCAAATCTCCAGCTGCCCGTCTGAGTATGAGGTAGAACAGATGGTTGAGTCTGCAGAGCTGTTTACTCATACTATAGCCTGGGAATCAGAGGTCGACTCCAGCGCTTCTGTGAATCCAGACGAGGAAATGATCTGCACTGATGCCCAGAATCTTTATGAGTCGGATCCAGGACCAGACGCAGAAGGTTCTGACCATAATGTAGACCCTCATTCCCAAACTGTAACTCCTGTTGGTGGAGACAATGAGGAAGACGATGATAAGACTCAAATACCTGATTGGAGCGACAACTTTAGTTTTTTGTCAGGGCAGGAACAGGTTGGCTCTGAGGACGACGGGTGTGATAACGCACAGGGTGATGATGATGAGGTCGGAGATCCCACTTACTGTCAACCCACAGTCAGCCAAGAGATGAGGTCAGCAGAGGAGGTGGAGGAAGATGCTAGTGACGACGAGGTCAGGTTGCGCCTTCCTGGACAGAGACGTAGTACTGGAAGCACGTCAACAACTGCATCCTCAAACACAACTCTGCCTCTCACCACAAGTCGTGGTGGCTCTTCAGGTCGCATGGGTGCTAAGCCTTGCATAGCCTGGGCATTTTTTCAGATCGATAAAGATGACCCAACTCGTGTTATCTGTAACATTTGTCAGCAAAAGCTAAGTAGAGGCCAAAAAATACATAGTTTGAGTACTTCATGCATGAACCGGCACATGGACATGAAGCATAAGTTGCAGTGGGAAGCTCAGTGTGCTACAATGCGGTCTAGCCGGCCGGGCCAACCACCGTCTGCCATATCTTGTGCATCCGCGGCCTCTTCATCCTCTGTGACTGGGGGGACAGCAGTCACACCTGTTTTGAGGCGCAGACCTGCCACCTCTTTACCCGCAACAGCCAGCGTGATTGGCAGGTCATCATTTTCTTTGGAGGTGGTAACACCAGCTGGTCTTGAGCGCTGTCCGACATCGATAGCACCACCTTTGGATCAAGGCAACCTAACATGTCCGTCTGCATCTTCCTAACAGACCGGCAGTTTGCCGGGGACACCCTTATCAACCCCGTCTAAGCACAATAGCCAGCCCTCGGTCCCTCAGATGTGGACAAGTAAAAGACCATTTCCTCCTAGCCATGAGAAAGCTAAGAGGTTGAATTTCACCATCTGCAAGCTCTTGGCTACAGAAATGCTGCCTTTCCGCCTGGTGGACACAGAGGATTTTCGAGACCTTATGTCCGTCGCAGTGCCCCAGTACCAGATGCCCAGTCGGCACTACTTCTCAAAGAAAGGTGTGCCTGCGCTCCACCAGCATGTCGCACACAACATCACCGCTTCTTTGAGAAACTCTGTGTGTGACAGGGTGCATTTCACCACAGACACTTGGACGAGTAGGCATGGACAGGGGCGTTACATGTCGCTGACTGGGCACTGGGTAACTATGGTGACAGCAGGACAAGGGGCTGCTGTCCAAGTCTTGCCGTCCCCACGAGTTGTGCGTCAATCCTCTTTATGTCATTTTTCCTCCACTGCTTCTGCCTCCTCAACCTCCTCTCGGTCTTCCACCTGCACCCAAAGCCTGTCTGGTCATGCCACAAGCTTTCTAACTGCGCAGAAGGGATCCTGCACACCTCCTTACTATGCTGGCAGTAGGGCTCAACGTCATCAGGCGGTTTTTACATTGAAATGTCTGGGAAATGTGAGTCACACAGCTGAGGAGTTGTGGTCAGCTCTGGAGAACCAATTTCATGAATGGTTGTCTCCACTGGACCTGAAACCAGGGAAGGCCGTGTGCGACAATACTGCAAACCTGGGTGCGGCCCTTCGCCGGGGCAATGTCACACACGTGCCTTGTATGGCTCACGTGTTGAACCTGGTTGTCCAGCAATTTTTAGCCCACTATCCCAGACTAGATGGCCTTCTGCAGAGGGCACGGTCGCTGTGTGCTCACTTCCGCCGTTCGCATCCCGCAGCTCAGCGACTTACATCTCTACAGAAGTCGTTGGGCCTGCCACTTCACCGGCTAAAATGCGATGTGCCTACCCGGTGGAATTCAACTCTGCACATGTTGCAGCGACTGTGGCAGCACCGACAAGCCCTGGTGCAATACGTTCTGACGTATAGCCTGGGCCAACGAGATTCAGAGGTGGGGCAAATCACGCTGGAGGAGTGGTCTCAGATCAGGGACCTATGCACCCTTCTGCACAGTTTTGAAATGGCGACGAAGATGTTTAGTGCTGACGATGCCATTATCAGCATGACTATTCCGGTGATTTACATGCTGGAGCACATGTTAAACAGAATTCGGAGTCAGGTGGTGGCACAAGAGGAGGTGGAGGAAGTAGAGGAGGAGGAGTTGTATGCGGAAGGGCTAACATCTGCAAGGTCCAGACGGTCGGCAGCACCAAGGCGGCAGGCATGTGAGGGTGGGGGAGATGGTTTAACCAGGGCGCATGGTAGCAGCCAAACTAGTGAGGAAGGTGCAGGAGCCCAGGAAGAAGTGGAGGACGAACTGATGGAAGACTCATCAGATGAGGGAGACCTTGATCACATTTCTGTTGTGCGAGGTTGGGGGGAGAGGACAGAGGAAGGAAGCATGATTGTTACCTCGCCACCAACCCAACAGGGACTTGGTGCTCCTGGATGCGCAACACACATGAGTGCCTTCTTGCTGCACTACCTGCAACATGACCCTCGAATTATGAGAATTAGAAATAATCCTGATTACTGGGTTGCCACACTGTTAGATCCCCGGTACAAAAGTAAATTTGCAGAAATTATTCCTGCCATAGAAAGGGATGCACGCATGCAGGAGTATCAGCAGAGACTGTTGCAGAATCTTACATGTGCTTTTCCACAAAATACCAGTGGTGCACATAGTGAATCTCACAGTTCCAACTTGCCAACCGTGGGACCGTCAAGTGTTCAGCACTCAAACCGTAACAGAACCACAGTATCTGCTGGTAACATCAATTTTGCGGAATCATTTCACCACTTTTTTAGCCCATCCTTTGCAAGGCCACAGGAGACAAGAAGTCTGACACATAGTCAACGCCTAGAGACGATGGTACAGGAGTATCTCCAAGTAAACATTGAAGCCACGACTGTGTCACTGGACCCTTGCTCTTTTTGGGCTTCCAATCTGGATAAATGGCCGGAGCTAGCCACTTACGCCTTGGAGATCTTGTCATGCCCCGCAGCCAGCGTTCTGTCTGAACGTGTGTTCAGCGCTGCTGGTGGTGTGCTGACAGATAAGCGCACGCGGCTCTCCACTGATAATGTAGACAGACTCACGTTCATAAAGATGAACAAATCATGGATCCGAAACGACTTTTCTACCCCTGTGTCATCCTGGGGAGAGTAAAAGCTTGATGATTGGTTAAAATCACCCTACCAACCGTTTTAAGCTTTCAAATTACTAATCATGTTTATCTGTATCTTGACTGGAAAATAATTTGGGCTTTGTAGCAGTGTGCAGCACTGATCCTATTAGGCCATCTATAATAAGCTTCACCAGATTTAAAATTAAAAATAATTTTTAGCTGCATCTAGCCCGGAAAATAATTTTGGGGCTCCGAGATGCGCAAGACACATAAGTGCCTTCTTGCTGCACTACCTGCAGCATGACCCTCATATTGTCAGAATTCGAAGTAATCATGACTACTGGGTTGCCACACTCTTAGATCCCCCAAACTTTTCGATCAACCTTTTCATTTTAATAAAGACCAAAAAAATGGTCATTTTTGAAATTATAAGCATTAGCAGGTTGTTAGAAACTGAAATCAAACAGTTTTCAACTCAAACCTTTATTCTAGGTGATGTTACATTTTCACATAGGACCCCTTGTTCGAAAGGAGCTTCTGAACTCTCTCGTCCATTGAATTTGTCAGGTTTTGGATGGTTTCTGCTTCAATTGTTTTGCATGAGGACAGAATACCCTCCCAGAGCTGTTGCTTAGATGTGAACTGCCTCCCGCCATCATAGACACTCCTTTTAATGATGCTCCAAAGGTTCTGAATGGGGTAGAGGTCAGGGGAGCATGGGGGTCACACCATAAGTTTGTCCCCTTTTATGCCCATATCAGCCAGAGATGCAGATGTTTTATGTGCAGCATGAGATGGTGCATTATCATGCAGAAAAATGATCTTGCTGTGAAATACACGGTTCTTCTTCTTGAACCATGGCAGGAAGTGCTGTTTGAGAAAATCCACATACATTATGGAGTTCATCTTTAGCGCCTTCAGGGATCCTAAAGGGGCCGACAATCTCTCTCCCCATGATTCCAGCCCAAAACATTACTCCACCTCCTCCTTGTTGGCGCTGTAGCCGTGTTTGCGTGGGGTGTCCATCAACCAGCCATCCTCCACTCCATTCATCTGGACCATCGAGCGCTGCACGGCACTCATCCGTGAACAAAACAGTTTTGAAATCAGTCTTCATGTAATGTTTGGCCCACTGGAGCCGTTTCTGCTTGTGTGAAGTGGATAGAGGAGGTCGACAGGATGGCGTATGCACAGCTGCAAACCTCTGAAGGACCCTGCATCTTGTTGTTCGGGGGACGTTGGAGGCACAAGCAGCTTCAAAAACTTGTCTGCTGCTATGACAAGGCTTTTTTGCCGCTGCTCTTTCAACCTGACGTAATTGCCTGTAGGAAAGAGTCCTCAATTTGCCCTTATCAGCACGCACACGTGTGTACTGTGAATCAGCTACATACTTCTTGATTGCCAAGACACTTCATCCTGATCATCGCACAATGTTGATTGTAGTCATGCCTTGACCTAAACACTCCACAATTTGTTGCTTCTCAGCAGCCGACACATCCTTTTTCTTTCCCATTTTGGCAGAAAATGTAGGCTGCTTAATAATGTGAGAGAGCCTTCTTAAGTAGTCTTGCCTTTATTGGACACACCTGCCAAACTAATTAGCACAGGTGTCTGCAATTGCTTACAGTGATATAAAGAGCCCTGACACACATCACCATCAATGAGTTTAACTGACAAACAAACAAATTCTTCCCTTATCACTCCTAAACACTTTTTGCATATTAATTTGGAACGCGGTGTACATGTGCTTTTCCACAAAACACCAGTGGTTCACGTAGTGAATCTTACAGTTCTAACTTGCCAACCGTGGTCTGTATGGAATTGTTCAATAAAGGGCCCAAAATTAAGATAACATAGATGGGAGAGGTCTCTATGAATAGGAATTCCTAAGTATTTGATACCCTGTGAGGGCCAGGCAAAGGGAAAGTTGGACTGGATGGAATCCTATATGGATTTAGAGAGGGAGACATCGAGGGCCTCAGACTTCGCTGCATTGATTTTAAAATTTTACCATGTAACAAAGTGATCTATTTCAGCCATAACAGCAGGGATGGATATATGTGATTGAGTGATATATGCTAGGACATCATCAGCAAATAGAGAGCACTTGTACTCGGTGCCTCCCACCTCAATCCACCTAATATTGGGGTTATGGCGAATTGATGAGAGCAGGTGCTCCGTCACTAGGATGTATAAGAGAGGGGACAGAGGACATCCCTGCCTTGTCCCATTGGTGATTGTGAAAGGTGATGAAAATGTTCTGACGCACCCCCTGGGCCTTGGGACACCCGGAGCCGGACCCTTTTTGGTGGATGCTGGTGGTTGTAGTCTTCGTGGCGGCGATCCGGTTCCGTGGCTCAGGGCGGTCAAACCAGTGGCGGAACTATTTATGTGGTTTTGATGTTTAAATGTCCGACTACGCCACCCGTGGATTGCGGTCAGAGTGAACCGCCGCTACAGGGCAGACCGCTAAGGCTGGTGTTGTGGGTGCAGCAGAGCGTAGCATAACTCCCCACGGGAGGAGTATAGCCTCAGGGCAGTGTATGCGGAGGATGGGGGTGATGGTGCAGGGCAGCAGCAGTAACGACACGGAGTCAGTGATGCAGTTCAGGGCCTTTACTCACAGTTCTTATTATCCAGACCACGTCTGCAGGTAACGGCTGCCCACGTCGTACTGTGCTCACCAGGTGAGGGGCTCAGACAACTCCCAGATAACTTTGGAGCGCTTCACAGGACCCCCTTTGTGTGTCCTTTGTCTGGCCTTTCTTACCAACACTTCTGTCCGGCTGCCTCGGGCCTCCTCTTGGTAAACTTGGCGCCAGTTTCCCTGACCCTATGTGGTGCCTTCCTAGCGGGTGGAGCAAGGGGCTGCTCCACATAAAATGTCAGAGCCTCCGGTTTCTAGCTGAGGGTCGTTTCCTGCCTCCACTAGTTCGGGGACTGGTCTCCCCCTTTGGCCTGACCCCTCCACGCAGGTGGATTCGGGCGTGCGGTGGCGACTCGCCCGTCCGCACCCCTGGGATCCCTTCATTCCTCGTTCCTGGAGCCTTCTCCGCTCCTCTTCCTTCCTTCTCCCTCTTGCAGGCCTGGGCCTCTGTTACTAGGCCCGCCTCCGGAGCAGAGCTCATGCAGAGCCCCTGCTCCCTGCCACTTCTGCTCAGACTTCTCTGCACTGAACTAAGATGGTGCCCACCTTTTATACTCCCTTCTCAATGCACCCAGGAACTGCTTCCTCCCTGCTCCTGCACTGCAGGGTTCCCCTTCCTCAGTGTTCCCTCCCCCCACTCCAGCCAGGGACAGGGACTGTCGTGCCCATCTCAGGGGCATATTGGTCGCCCTGCCCCACGGCAATGTGGTGTAATGCATGCAGGTGTCGGGTCCTGATCCACACTCCATCCTTATCTGAGAGTGAGATATCACACCTCTGGGTGAGGTGCAATACGTCTGTAGCAACCGAGCCCTCGGTGCTACAGTTCCATTTATCTTCAGCCTAGGTGACGTATTGTGATACAGGGCCGTGATTTTGGCTATAAAAGGGTCCCCTAGACCCCTACCCCAAGCTTTTTAAGAGAATCATATATGGCGTGCCAGGAGACTCTATGGAATGCTTTCTCAGCATCCAACGAGAGTATCTACTTACAAATTTTTAACTGCATCTAGCCCAGGAAATACTTTGTGCCTAGTAGCAGTGTCTGCTAGTCAGCGGATTATCCCGGCTGTTAAGCAAGCTACACCACCTGTAGTTTGGACACTTAATTTTTTCAAAGGAAATGCTTCGGGACCACGGGATACTTAGTGAAGAGCATCAGGAGGCACCCCAAGGCATAGGGGCTGGGACTGGCACTAGGATGCCTTGCGGTGGACAGCCGAGCTCGATCCTTATAAAAGCTTTTTAACTGCAGCAGCTTTAGTGGACGCTACTGGAGCTGGAATTACGCGGCTGCTGGCATGAGACTTGCCCTCCAATAGATCCTTGTAAATGGATTGAAAGTGTATTCATTCAAATTAGAGGGACAATTTAAATTAAAAAGCTTAGAGCTGCCTCCACCACAGGGGGGCTCTCTCGACCCACCAGCGGACAGGCACCAGTATTGGGAGAGGGGGGCTGGCCGTCAGGGTTCACCGCGGCTCTGGCACAAACCCGGCGACACGGAGGTGGCACGGGCAGGAGCGGACTGGCCGTCTCGGCTTCTCACTTTTTGGATTTTAGAAGGGCATGACATGCCTATATCTGTGTCTCCCCCTCCTTTTACTCCTCCACCTCTTTTCTTTTCGCATGACTATATGTACTTGTCACTTTTCCATGTGTTAGTTGTGTCTTCTGAGCAGTTTGTCAGCTTTTGGACACCTTTGAAGGTGTTTTCTATGTGTTTCTATGTGTTTTTGTTTGCCTGCCATTGGTTTTAACGGTGTTCGAAGGTGTTCGACGAACAGTTCGACGAACTGTTCGGCGAACACACGGGTGTTCGACGAACCGAACCGAACTCGAACACTACGGGGGTGGCTCAACACTACTGTCTACTACACCTGACACACCCGTGACAATAAGAAAACATGAGTAATTACAATAATTTTCTGGGAGAAAAGCACCATTTTCTGGAAGCATTTCAAAAGTGCCAACACTTTCGGCCATGACTGTATGTGAATACCCTATTTATTATATTGATGGCTGGAGCATGCAATAAACTCTTTTTACCATCTGTCTTTCGCGTCTCCCTTATTTCCTCATAGATTGTAAGCCTGCGAGCAGGGCCCTCACTCCTCTTGGTATCTTGTGAATGATTTGTTACTCTGCGATGTTTTTATTGTCTGTACAAGTCCCCTCTGTAATGTAAAGTGCTGCGGAATACGTTGGCACTATAGAAATAAAAATTATTATCTAATGCATAGTATTTTCTACTACGTCGCTTCAGGAATATTAGGCTATGTTCACACAGTCAGGCTCTGAATTAGGCAAATACAGCTTTGAAATCAACTTAGATTTCTGTCGTGGATTCGCATAAAGTTTCAGACACAGATTAGCTTGATTGAAATTCAATAAAGGTAATCCACTACTTTTCAGTGCAGGATCCGTGTGAATAATGAACATGCTGTGTAGTATTAAATCAATTGTCTGATCAATTATCTGTTCTGATTTTTTTCAGAGCGTGTCAATTGTAGTCCTATCTCATGCAGCTTATGCATATATATTGTGATCACTGGAGTCCACTAATAATGGGTGTTTTTTTCTTGGTTTGTTTTACAGTTATTTCTCAAACTATGTCATGATACAACCTTGTACGTAATGTAACTTTTCACAATCCCCCTTTCTAATATTTTATGGCAAGCGGCCTGCCTGTCTTATTGACAAGGTAGGCTTTGGAAAGCGTTTCTTCATTAGATGGTGAGAAATAACTGTCAGAAATATAAATGTCATGCCTCAATCACGGAAACTTGGCTTATCATTAATTTTGAACCAGCAAGGTGTTTCTTGACATATCCTGCAAACGATACCTACTTGAAGTCTTAATTTTGAATGATCTGTACCTTTCAGCTCTTTGGCTTCTTGCATCACCCATTATCTGTGGAGCTTCACAAAACAAACTGATATCCTCACATTCGCTGGTACAATCCTCTGGTACAGCCTAAAAAAATTATATATAGCAAAATGTCTCATATGGTAGTGTAGCGCCCCGAGGACTTGGTCGCTGCAGAGGTATTGCACCTCATCCAGAGGTGTGATATCCCACTCCCGGGTAAGGATGGAGTATGGATCAAGGCTCAGTAGGCTGCATACAGCACACACACCCCATTTCCGAGGGACAGCTCAACGGTGCTCCCACTAGACAGAAGTGCAGGCACGACCGACTATGTCCCTGGCTGGAGTGGGGAGGGGGGTGGAATACCCAGTGCTGTAGGGGCAGATAGGGGTTGGTTCCTGAGCATAGGTAGGAGCCCATTGGTTGCTAGTCACCTGGGCTCATGGTCAGAGGGAGGTATAAAAGGTGGGCACCATCTTAGAACAGGGTTGAGTACAGTTCGTTCAGTCTGTGAGGAGAAGTGGAGAAGACAGGGAGCAGAGGCTCTGTAGGAGCTCTGCTCAATGGCGGGCCTGAGAAGAGGCCGGGGCCAGAGAGAGAGAGAGAGAGGAGAAGGAACAGTGGAAAGGAAAAGGGAACAAGACCAGAACAGAAGTAACAAGTGAAACAGAAAGGCTCAGGAACGAGAAGGAAGAGAGAACCCTAAGGACCCAGGAGACTGCGGGTGACGGGTTGGCAGAACAGGGTACCGGATCCCAAATTGGTGGAAGCAAATCATCTTCAGCCAAGAACCGGAGGTCGTGACCAGCCCTTGGTGCGACTCCTCACTAAACCTTGCTAGGAAGGCATACCATATAGGGTCAGGGACGTGGGCACGTAGCCCTCCCAAGAGAAGGCCTGCGGGAGCTGGACATAAGCTTGGTCACTGGTGGGGCACGAGCTGGAGGAAGGACGGAAAGGAGCTTTGAGACATACTCCAGAAAGACCTGGGAGTTGACCGAGTCCCCTGCCTGGTGGACACAGCACGGCTTGGGTGGTCACTGCTTCGCGAGAGTGGCCTGGAGAATACAAACTGTGAGTAAAAGACATTGGATTGCAACACGTTGTCTGTGACTTCTTGCTCCTCCGGCACTGTTGGTATTGGGACTATCTGCACTATCACCCCCACCATCCACGACACTGCCCTGGGGCTGTACTCTTCCCGTGGGGAGTCACACTACCTAAGCTGCATACACCATCTGCCCCAGCGGTCTGACTTGCTGCGGCGGTCCGCACTGACCGCATTCCACGGGTGGCGTAGTCGGACATTAAACCACAAAAACCCCACAAAATACCGCCATTGGCCTGACCACCCTGAGCCATGGGACTGGGTCACCGCCACACAGAGACTACAACCCCCAGCATCCTACGAAAAGCCCGGTTCCGGGTGCCCCGCAGTCCAGGGGGCGAGTCAGTAGCCAAACAGACCAAAGCCATGATGACCACCTCTGTGAAAGACATACATTTCATACCTATAAACCATGCACTGCTAGAGATTGGGCAATGCCTAGAATCGGTCTGTCCTAATGGTGATTAAAACTCTATATAAATGATCTTCTTGCTAGCAAACAAGCAGTTATGGAAATGACCTAATAGTCATGGAAAATGTGTCCATGGGCAAATAAACAATAGGTCCTACTGTTCTTGGTAGCAAGAACTGGAACCAAAGTAGTTCCAGTTTGATATGGTCCCCTGTTTCTCAAGAAAACTGCCAGTTTTGATTCTTAAAGGGGTATTCCCACCTCCAAGGTACTATACTATTATATAGTAGGTGTAGTAATAATAATGTTAGCAAATACCTCCAATTAGAAATGTAGTATAGTTCTCCTTGTACACTATGTTGCTTACCCCATGTGCAGGGCATTGCAGTAGCTTAGATATCCATGGTTATGACCACTAATAGCTAACTAATTGTCGTTATATGAGTGTTTGTAACCATGGACCCAGAAGCTACTGCAATGTCCTGCACATGAGGTAAGCAACATAGTAAACCAGGAGAACTATACTACATTTCTAATTGGAGGTATTTGCAAATATTATTATTATTATTATTATTATACCTACTACACATTGGGATAGGAATTTGGAGATGGGAATACCCTTTTAATCAATGAAATATTTGTCCAGTAATCTTCTGGTTTAGGCAAATTGTCTGCTCAATCATTAAATGGGTAATAGCTTCTATCTTATTATACACTGTAAGGGCTTGTTCACACATATCATTATTGATGCCTTTTTTCCATGCATTTTTTGTGCAGAATTTTAAATTAATAGCGAAATGAATTTGATTTCTAAAATCACATTCATAATGTGCATTTTTTGACCTGTAGTGAGTTTTTTTTTTCATTCTTAAAGCGCACCTGTCAGCAGGATTGTGCTCAGTAATCTACATACACTGTCAGGTGGGCGACATTACACTGATTAAAATGATACCTTGGTTGATGAAATCCATCCTGTGGTTCTTGTGTAATCTTTACTTTCAGTTTGGAGATAATGATATGCTCGTGGTCCGGGGCAGCCTGTGGGGGGCGCTCTATCTCGTGCTCTGCTCACATATTCATCTGTATGCTCTTATGACAGCTCACTGATCCTTCACTGACCTGCCTCCTATTTTACCTAGCCCCGCACTACTAGATGCATTATGTCACTCCTGTCAGTGTATAGAGTGCTGCCGGGTGATCGGATCGCTGTGGGACATCGGGATGGACAAGTGAATATAAGGTGTTTTTTATTTTAATATAGATTTATTTAACTTTTTTTTTTAACACGGAGCATAGACGCCTGCTCTCGCTATTGTCATCCGGAGCGGCCGTAAGATGAAGGGAGGAATAGACTCCCGCTGGCAATTCTTTGTGCGTTTTTGCCTTGTTTTTGACTCATTTACTTGAATAAATTTGAATAAAGTCAAACATGCAGCAAGAATCCGCAGCAAATATTTTTATACCTGCGTTTTTGCTGTGGATTTGACTGACTCAATTGAAGTCAAAGGGTGAAAAACGCTGCAGAAATGCACAAAGAATTGACATGCTGCAGATTTAAATGCAATGACAATCCTGTCTGGAAAATTCCTGATCATGAGCACAGCACTCCAGGATTGTCATTGTATTAGCTAGCACTAAGATTAGCTAGCGTTTTTGGTGCCTTTCCGCGTGGAAAAAACGCAGCAAAAATGCACTTCTTCTGCACAGGTTCGTCACTCATGGCGAGTCTCCTGTGCTCCGCAACAGACTGTAAGAAGAGCCGGACTGACTCGCCAGTCATCTTCCCGGAGACCTGTTTTACCCTATGGACGACAGTGTAGCGTGTCACTGCCTGCGCAGAAGATCACAGAATACACTAGTCTGTAATCTTCTGAGCAGGCGCCGGTGAGTCACGGAGACTCGTGGGAGGGAGTTAGGATCGTGGAGGTAGTTCAACGCGTAGACGTGAGATTACAGCGCCGCAACTACATTTCACAGGACACTGTGACGTGCATGGGAGGGGGGTACTATGATAATAAAGAGAGGAGGTGGGGACTCCTTATGGGCCCGGGGCCTGGTGCAATCATTTCCATAGAGGTATAATATAAGATTTCAAAACATCAAAACCATGAATATGGGCATACAGGTATGAATATATTTACATTTCTTTCACCTGTATACCCTTATTAATAGGTTATATACTCCCAGGGGGTGACAGATTCCCTTTAACAAATTCCCTATAAGATAGTTAGAAAGCTAACTGGATGTCCCTAGAAATAAGCACAAGAGATTATTACAATGTAATAGCAGAATTATAGGTGATGGCTGAAGAGGGTCTTTAACACATGAGTGCGTCTATTAGGTAGTTTTGTATTAGTAATAATAGATCTTAAACATTGTGATATTAACTCTGACAACGTAATATTTGGGAGCCTTCTCACAATGTAACCATTAAACAAAGCAAACCCATTAGCCACAGCCGCATCCCTCAGCCTGAAATGGCGAATAACAATAAGTTTCAATGAATTAAAATCAATGAAGTATTGAAGTTTGAGTTTTGCCATATGTCACCCAAAGATGTGGACATGACTGTTGGACAAAATATTCCAGTTAATTAGTACTCTGGAGATTAAATTGAAGACATTAACAAATTATTACAAACATTTGTCCTTGGTGTTTGATAAATGATAGGAGGGTTTGCTTCATTAATGAGAAGGACAGTGGATTTTTTTGTTCTTATGGTACTGTAATATCAATGTAATACCTGTTTTATCAGACTTCTTGCATATTATTAGCGACTGTATCTATACACTAAAATAGAATACTATATATATTTCACTTATGAGCCAAAACATTTCCGTTTAATACATGGGCAATAGTGGTGAGCGAACGTGCTCGGATAAGGGCTTACCCGGGCACGGTTGGATGCTAACTGAGTATCTTCGGTGTGCTCGAAAAATAGGTTTGAGTCGCCGCAGCTGCATGTCTTGCTGCTGTTCGACTGCAGCAACACATGCATGGATTGACCAACAAACAGGCAATCCATGCATGTGTTGCGGCTGTCGAACAGCCACGATACATGCAACTGCGGTGACACGAACCTATTTTTCAAGCATGCCGAAGATACTCGTTTAGCACCCGAGCGTGCTCAGGTAACCCCTTTTCCGAGCACGTTCTCTCATTAGTACCGGGCAAAGAAATATATATATATATATACAGTACAGACCAAAAGTTTGGACACACCTTCTCATTTAAAGATTTTGCTGTATTTTCATGACTTTGAAAATTGTACATTCACACTGAAGGCATCAAAACTATGAATTAACACATGTGGAATTATATACTTAACAAAAAAGTGTGAAACAACTGAAAATATGTCTTATATTCTAGGTTCTTCAAAGTAGCCACCTTTTGCTTTGATGACTGCTTTGCACACTCTTTGCATTCTCTTGATGAGCTTCAAGAGGTAGTCACCGGAAATGGTTTTCACTTCACAGTGTGCCCTGTCAGGTTTAATAAGTGGGATTTCTTGCCTTATAAATGGGGTTGGGACCATCAGTTGTGTTGTGCAGAAGTCTGGTGGATACACAGCTGATAGTCCTCCTGAATAGACTGTTAGAATTTGTATTATGGCAAGAAAAAAGCAGCTAAGTAAAGAAAAACGAGTGGCTATCATTACTTTAAGAAATGAAGGTCAGTCAATGCGAAAAATTGGGAAAACTTTGAAAGTGTCCCCAAGTGCAGTTGCAAAAACCATAAATCGCTACAAAGAAACTGGCTCACTTGAGGACAGCCCCAGGAAAAGAGGACCAAGAGTCACCTCTGCTTCTGAGGATAAGATTATCCGAGTCACCAGCCTCAGAAATCGCAGGTTAACAGCAGCTCAGATTAGAGACCAGGTCAATGTCACAGAGTTCTAGCAGCAGAACATCTCTTCAACAACTGTTAAGAGGAGACTTTGTGCACCAGGCCTTCATGGTAAAATAGCTGCTAGGAAACCACTGCTAAGGACAGGCAACAAGCAGAAGAGACTTGTTTGGGCTAAAGAACACAAGGAATTGACATTAGACCAGTGGAAATCTGTGCTTTGGTCTGATGAGTCCAAATTTGAGATCTTTGGTTTCAACCACCATGTCTTTGTGCGACGCAGAAAAGGTGAACGGATGGACTCTACATGACTGGTTTCCACCGTGAAGCATGGAGGAGCAGGTGTGATGGTGTTGGGGTTGCTTTGCTGGTGACAATGTTGGGGATTTATTCAAAATTGAAGGCATACTGAACCCGCATGGCTACCACAGCATCTTGCAGCGGCATGTTATTCCATCCGGTTTGCATTTAGTTGGACCATCATTTATTTTTCAACAGGACAATGACCCCAAACACACCTCCAGGCTGTGTAAGGGCTATTTGACCAAGAAGGAGAGTGATGGGGTGCTACGCCAAATGACCTGGCCTCCACAGTCACCAGACCTGAACCCAATTGAGATGGTTTGGGGTGAGCTGGACCTCAGAGTGAAGGCAAAAGGGCCAACAAGTGCTAAGCATCTCTGGGAACTCCTTCAAGATTATTGGAAGACCATTTCCGGTGACTACCTCTTGAAGCTCATCAAGAGAATGCCAAGAGTGTGCAAAGCAGTCATCAAAGCAAAAGGTGGCTACTTTGAAGAACCTAGATTATAAGATATATTTTCAGTTGTTTCACATTTTTTTGGTAACTATATAATTCCACATGTGTTAATTCATAGTTTTGATGCCTTCAGTGTGAATGTACAATTTTCATAGTCATGAAAATACAGAAAAATCTTTAAATGAGAATGTGTGTCCAAACTTTTGGTCTGTACTGTATATATATATATATATATATATATATATATATATATATATATATATATACACACACACAGATACATACAGCATATATATATATATAAATGTGACCAATACAAACAATGTAACATGCATAAACCATGCTACATCCACATACGTATACAAAGTGGGGAAAATAAGTATTTAATACACTGCCGATTTTGCAAGTTTTCCCACCTACAAAGAATTGAGAGGTCTGTAATTTTTATCGTAGGTACACTTCAATTGTGAGAGACAGAATTTAAAAATAAAAAGCAGAAAATCACATTGTATGATTTTTGCATAATTAAAGTGCATTTTATTGCATTAAATAAGTATTTGATCATCTACCAACCAGCAAGAATTCTGTCTCTCACAGACCTGTTAGTTTTTATTTAAGAAGCCCTCCTACTCTGCACTCATTGCCTGTATTAATGACACCTGTTTGAACTCGTTAACTGTATAAAAGACACCTGTCCACACACTCAATCAATCACACTCCAACCTCTTCACCATGGCCAAGACCAAAGAGCTGTCTAAGGACACCAGGGACAAAATTGTAGATATGCACAAGGCTGGGATGGGCTACAGGACAATAGGCAAGCAGCTTGGTGAGAAGGTAACAACTGTTGGAGCAATTATTAGAATATGGAAGAAACATAAGATGACTGTCAATCTTCCTCAGTCTAGGGCTCCATGCAAGATCTCGCCTCATGGGGTAAGGATGATTCTGAGAAAGGTCAAGAATCAGCCCAGAATTACATGAGAGGACCTGGTCAATGACCTGAAGAGAGCTGGGACCACAGTCTCAAACATTACCGTTAGTAACACTACGCCGTCATGGATTAAAATCCTGCAGAGCACGCAAGGTCCCCCTGCTCACGTCAGCACATGTTCAGGCCTGTTTGAAGTTCGCCAATGACCGTCTGAATGATCCAGAGGAGGCATGGGAGAAGTTCATGTGGTCAGATGAGACCAAAATAGAACTTTTTGGTATCAACTCTTGCTGTATTTGGAGGCAAAAAAAGGATGAGTACAACCCCAAGAACACCGTCCCAACCGTGAAGCATGGTGGGGAAACATCATACTTTGGGGGTGCTTTTCTGCAAAGTGGACAGGACGACTGCACTGCATTGAAGGGAGGATGGACGGGGTCATGTATCGCGAGATTTTGACCAACAACCTCCTTCTCTCAGTAAAAGCATGGAAGATTGGTCGTAGCTGGGTCTTTCAGTATGACAATGACATGAAGCACACAGCCAGGTCAACTAAGGAGTGGCTCCGTAAGAAGCATTTCAAGGTCCTGGAGTGGCCTAGCCAGTCTCCAGACCTAAACCCAATAGAAAATCTTTGGAGGGACCTGAAACTCAGTGTTGCCCAGCAGCTGCCCTGAAACCTGAAAACTCTGGAAAAGATCTTTATGTAGGAGTGGGCCAAAATCCCTGCTGCAGTGTGTGCAAACTTGGTCAAGAACTACAGGAAACAATTGACCTCTGTAATTGCAAACTAAGGTTTCTGTACCAAATATTAAGTTCTGTTTTTCTATTGTATCAAATACTTATTTCATGCAATAAAATGCAAATTAATTATGTAAAAATCACACAATGTGATTTTTGGGATTTTTTTTAGATTCTGTCTCTCACAGGTGAAGTGTACCTATGATAAAAATTACAGCCCTCTCCATTCTTTGTAGGTGAGAAAACTTGCAAAATTGGAAGTGTCAAATTCTTATTTCCCACCCTGTACCTGTCTCTGGGTTAGCTTTAGCACAGTTTTCCTGCCTATTGTAACATCCAGCAACTGACACCCTGAGTTGCAGAGAAACTATAAAGAGTTTCCATGAGTAAGACCCCTTAGGTGGTCGAAACGCGTTGGTATTCACACTAGCTGGTGGTGTTGCTGCCGTGTATTTTAACTACTTTGTGAATAAACTTAATCTTCTTTTACTTTTGGATCTCCGCTGGAACTTCTATTTTTACATTTGCTGTTCAGCCTGGTCCCGGGTCTTATGAGCGGATCCCTGCAGCTGTGTCCTGGATACTACTCACTGGTGAGCTGAACTTCCATTCCCCCTCCTCCCTGCATATATTTATTTAATAAGGTCCCCTATTGAATCGCAGATATTAAGGTATCATATTATTCAGCTTCCTATGACCTACGTGCCCATAGAGACGGCTTAGGAAAGTTGATCCTACTGACAGATCCACTTTAAGTTTGGTGGCAGAAAAGGAATATTAATAAAGCCCCCTTTCTGCCCCAAAAGTTTGTGCATTCAGACAAATAAAATACTCATTATTGTGCCTGCTAAAAAGTAGCAGTGCCCCCTAATAAATAATACTTCTCCCATATAGGTAATTATGCACCTTAATTTGTAATATAATCTCCTAATATTTAGCAGTGCCCTCTATAAAGTCATAGTGGCCCCTTTTAAGGTAATTTTTAAAGAGCATCAATAATTTATAGGTAATAGAACTACTGGGAGTAGAATTAAAAAATGAGGTATAATCATCTTAATCTGCTCGACCTTATGTTGAATATATAAAGAGGTTGTCCACCACTTTAACATTAATGACCTATCCTTAGGAAAGGTCATCAACTAGGAAAGGTCCTTAGTAGTGATGGGCGAGCACTAAAATGCTTGGGTTCTCGATGCTCGGGTCGAGGACATTGGAATACTCAGGTGCTCGACCCGAGCAACGAGCCCAATGTAAGTCTATGGGAAACTCGAGCATTTTTCAGGCGTCTCCCCCCGGCGGTCTGCAGAGGGCCTAAAAATTGCCCAAATCGATGGGAACAGTGCTCAAATTACATGGGGACAGCATGGAGAAGACCCCTGGAAGCATTTCTGACTGTCAGATCACTTCTGTCAACAACGTTGTCAGAGGTATTACGCCACTTTTACGGACTCACAATAAAACATATAAAAACAAAACCAAAATGGATTTTCCTGGAAAATATGTTAAGGAACATCCTTTCCAGGGTAATGACTTGTATATAAAGCAAAATAAATAACCAAAAACAAAAATGCTCCTCCACACCTTGGGCTATGTTCACACGTAGCGTTTTTGATGCATTTTTTCACTTTAGCATTGCTTTCAACCGTGACAAATGCATTCACCAGGAAATGTCATTTTAACATTTTACAACCTTATCTGGCCATGTGGTGTGTGAGATATCATCAGACACATCGTGTTTCATTTATGAAGGAGGGACTCTGAAAGTCACAAAGCCTATTTTTATAGGGCCATCAGGCAGCCTTTACTATTCTTAAAGGGCCAGCAGTCGGCCATCACTATTCTTAGAGTGCCATCAGCCGGCTATGTTTATTGTTCCCATTACTAAAGAGTGGGTCTCCTATACTGTTATTGCGTATGAAGTGAGTGGCAGGGCTGTCCAATATTTGGACGCACGCCAATACCACTTTGAAAATTTGGATGCACCCAATACCCCTTTGAAGAGACTTAGAGGAGGGCCTCCTGAAAACAATGTTCCCATTATTAGGAAGTGGGTCTCCCATTATGTTTGCCTATGCAGTGAATGCAAGGGTTTCCAAAAATTTGGAGGCACTCCAATGCCACTTGGAAGAGACGTGGAGGTCAGAGGGCCTCCTGAAAACAATGCTCCCATTATTAGGAAGTGGGTCTTCCATTGTGTTTGCCTATGCAGTGAATGCAAGGGCTGCCAAAAATTGGGAGGCACTCCAATGCCCCTTGAAAGAGACGTGGAGGAGGGCCTTATAAAAAAATGTTCCCATTAGAAAGGAACGGTCCTCCAACACTTGTAATGCCCATGCACTAAGTGTATGGGCTGACAAACATTTACCTCTGGGGGGTATACATGAATATACTGTATAAAAATTTTTTTTTACGGGCATCATAAACACCCTTTAAAAAAATTATGTGGGTGTTGCATCATGGACCACAGTCACCCTGGTGATATGGTGGTGGAGGATGAGGAGAAGGAGGAGAACAAGAGCAAATAGCCAAAATCAGGAAGTGTATACCAATGTCTGTGTGAAAAGGTGCATGGGAATACACCTCCCAAGAAAAGACACTAGATTTGAGTTTATGTTCCGCTGCTATAATTCGGTGGTGTTGAGAAGTCTGGCCCAATCCAGCCCTTGTTCATTTTTATATGAGTCAGCCTGTCAGCATTTTCAGTTGACAGGCAGATGCGCTTATCGGTTATAATTCAACCAGCGGCACTAAAAACCTGCTCTGATAAAACGCCGGCAGCAGGGCAGGCCAGGACCTCCAAGGCATAGAGAGCCAGTTCATTCCACGTATCCAGCTTGGATACCCAATAATTATAAGGCACAGAGGAATCACGGAAGACATTGGTATGGTCGGCATGTTACTCCCTCAGCATCTTCCCAAGCTTTGCACTCTTTGTGAGAGTACCCCGCGCCTCAGGGCTTGTGCGATGAGAGGGGCTGAGAAAATTCTCTCAGAACTTTAACAGTGTTCCCCTGCCTTTGCAGGATTGAAGTTGTGTCTCTCTTGCCTGTACTCGTTGGTTGTCCAATGAAGTGTGCCCTCTGCCACCAGCGTTTTCAGATGGGAATTTTTTTAATAGTTCCGCAACAAGGGCCTTCTGGTACAGCCCCATTTTTGTAGACCTGTCCGCCTCAGGAATAAGATATATAAAGTTCTCCTTGTAGCGTGGGTCTAGAAGTGTCACCAACCAGTAATGACTGTCACCCAAAATTTTGAGAACGCCAGGGTCATGGGAAAAGCAGTGTAACATAAGCTCAGCCATCCATGCCAGACTGCTAACAGGCTAGACTTCCATGTCATCATCAAGAGGATGATTGACCATGCTCTCCTCCTCCTCCTCCTCTCTGTCCTCTGGCCATCCACACTGAACAGACAGTATGACAGCTATGCAGGTAGTATGGTCTTTAGCGCATGAAACTAGCTCCTGTTCTTCCTCCTCCTCTTCCTCATTGTCACCCAATCCATATTGGTATGAGATGAGGCTGGGCTGTGTGTAATCACCCGGTATGGTTCCTTGCTCCATCTCATCGTGCTCCGCCTGCAACGCATCCTCTTTAATTGTGAGCAGAGAGCGTTTCAGAAGACAGAGAAGTGGGATGGTGACGCTAATTATGGCGTCAACCCCGCTCACCATCTTGGTGGAGTCCTCAAAGTTTCGGAGGATGGTACATATGTCTGACATTCATGTCCACTCCTGTGGTCTTATGTGTGGAGCCTGAACTGAATACCGACGGCCTTGTTAATGCTGGTACTCAACAACTGCCCTCTTCTGCTCACAAATCCTTCCCAACATCTGCAGTGTAGAGTTCCAACGCGTGGGGACATCACACACCAGTCTGTGAGCCGGAAGCTGCAAACGCTGCTGAAACACGGCAAGGGCGGCGGAAGCTGTAGGTGACTTTCTAAAATGGGCACACAGGCGGCGTACTTTAACAAGCAGATCCGGCAGCTCCAGATAGAATTTGAGAAACCACTGAACCACAAGGTTAAGCACATGGGCCAGGTATGGTACGTGTGTGAGCTCGCCTTGCCTCCGAGCTGCCACCAGGTTCCGGCCATTGTCACACACGACCATGCCTGGCAGTAGGTTCAGCGGTGTGAGCCACAGATCAGCCTGCTCTTTCAGAGCTGTCCACAACTCTTCAGCATTGTGCGGTTTGTCACCTAAGCATATTAGCTTTAGAACAGCCTGTTGCCGCTTGGCCGAGGCAGTGCTGCAGTGCTTCCAGCTTGTGACTGATGTGGTCATTTCGGAGATGGAGGCTGAAGAGGAGGAGGAGGCTGAGGAGGATGAGGTGCAGGAGCTGTAGACTGTGGGGGCAACCCTGATTGACCTAGGACCCGCAATCCTTGGCGTCGGGATGACGTGTTCCGTCCCAAGGTCCGACTGGGTCTCGGCTTCCACTGTGTTAACCCAGTGTGCCTTCAGCGAGATGTACCGTCCCTGCCCACAAGCACTTGTCCACGTGTCCGTGGTTAGGTGGACTTTACCTGTAACTGCGTTGTTGAGGGCACAGCTAATGTTTTGGGATACGTGCTTGTGTAATGCGGGGACAGCACACCGGGAGAAATAGTGGCGGCTGGGGACCGAGTACCAAGGGATGGCTACCGCCATCAGGCTGCGGAATGCTTCCGTCTCCACGAGCCTAAAAGGCAACATTTCGAGCGCAAGCAGTAGTGAAATATGAGAATTTAGTAGTGTGGCCTGAGGGGCGTTGGCTGCGTATTCGCGCTTGCGTTCTAAGGACTGGGGTATGGACAACTGAACGCTGCGCTGGGACAAGGACGTGGACGTGCTTCCTGATGCTGCTTCTTGAGAGTGTGCAATGACAGGTGCAGGGCTGGAGGCATCTTCGCATGCACCATGGACAGGGGATTGGCTTGCATGCACAACAGCGGAAAAAGCAATGGTGCCACCCGCAGACACTGTTCCTGGGGTTCGGCCCACAAAGTTGGGTGCTTTGCTGCCATGAACCTGATCATGCTGGTGGTTGTCAGGCTGCTAGTTTTGCCACCCCTGCTGATGCTGGCCTGGCAGGTGGTGCAAATGGCCTTTTTGGGGTTATCGGCAGAGTCTTTAAAAAACAACCAGACTCAGGAAGACCTAACTGTTGTACTGGCAACTTCCTTTGTGTTGGTGTTACAGGGAACAGTTCCCTGCCTTCTGTCTGCGGCCACCACACTGCTTCTTCCTGCCTGTTGGGGTGCTCTGCCTCCCTCCCTTTGTGTGCTGTTGTCCTCGCTCTGCATGTCCTCCTGCCAGGTTGGGTCAGTTACTATATCATCCACCACCTCGTCTTCCACTTCCGCACCCTGGTCCTCCTCCTGACTTTCTGGCAATTGTGTCTCATCATCGTCCATCTCTTGTGACACTTTCCCACCGTCGCCTTCATGTGACCGTGGCTGCTCAAATATTTGGGCATCGCTACATGCAATCTCCTCTTGCCCTGCTTCAAGTGGACTGGGCGAGAGGCCCGAATCTATAAATGGAAAAGTGAAAAGCTCTTCAGAGTGTCCAAGTGTGGGATCAGTTGTCTCCGGGCACTCGGCATGGTGGGAGGAAGGAGGATCAGAGTGAGGAATATGCAGTCCAGACTCACGGCTACTGAGACTTGACCGTGTGGAAGACAGGGTGGTGGTGGTGGTGGCTAAGTGACTGGAAGCATTATCCACTATCCAATCATCAACCTTTTGACACTGCTCTGGGTTCAATAGTGGAGTGCTGCGGTCCCCTAGGAATTGGGACAGGAAGGTCGGGCGAGAAGATGTGGGTGTTTGTTGTGGCACAATTTCAGCTTGCCCACGGCCTTGTCCTCGGCCTCTGCATGCACCATCACCATCACGTCCAGTTCCCCGTCCCTTGCCCATTTTAAATGGAGGACAATATCTTCCACGCTCACTACAAATGACTGAATTTGGAGCGAACTTATATGTGATCCGTGTGACGGAGAAACCACAGTATTAAATACCTGGCCTGTAGGTAACTATTTTGAACAGCAATCTGGTGTAAATTGCTTCACTGACACACTGAAACAAATTTTTAATGGAGGCCAGAAATGTCAGTATTTTCTGAAAACGTATATGTGATCCGTGTGACGAAGAAAACGCAGTTTTGGATACCTGGCCTGTAGGTAACTATTTTGAACAGCAAACCGGTGTCAAAAACTTCGCTGACACAGTGAAAAAAAATTTGAATGGAGGCCAAAAATGGCAGTATTTTCTGAAAACGTATATGTAATCCGGGTGATGGAAAAATAGTTTTAAATAGCTGGATTTTTTGCGCTGTAATATGGAAAGGACCTGGCTGTATTCTGCAGTGCCAACAAGCAAATGGCGCAGAAAAATGGTGTTCTCTAGATTGCTTTTTAAGCCGATAATGAGGATTAAAATCCAAAAAAAAATATTCCTGGCCCCTGAGACCTGGGCCTTTGTCTAGAAATATCTAACAGCAGCAAAAGGCAGAATTGGAATGGAGCCTCTTGTGCTATATGCACTGCAGTCTGCTATATACACTGCCTGCCTATATACACTGCCTGCCTGATATCTCTGCAGATGGATTAGTCCTCAGAAGGACTGTTTGTTAAGATGGATATGTGTAATGTACGGTTTTTCTCCCTACACTACCTAATACACAGGCAAATCTCTCCCTAGCTCAGCAGCACCTCTCCCTACACTGCCTGATTCCGGAGTGACTGTGACGAGCACGGCGGCGCCAGGTCTGATATAGACCTGATGACGCTCTGCGGCCAGCCAATCACTAATGCCACAACCACCATGGCTTCGGCATTGCAATGACTTGCAGGCAATCCCTGCATGTTGATTGGCGCTCTAAAGAGCGCCAAACATGTAGGGAGGGCACCCGAGTATCCACCCGAGCATCTCGCAAGCACTAGGGTGAGTACCGAGTACTTGCGAGTATGCTCGCTCATCACTAGTCATTACCCTTGAAAGGATGTTCCTTAACATTTTTCCCAGGAAAATCCATTTTGGTTTCGTTTTTGTATGTTTTATTGTGAGTCTGTAAAAGAGGTGTAATACCTCTGACAACATTGTTGACTTTAGAAAAGTGTCACAAGAGATAGACGATGATGATACACAATTGCCAGAAAGTCAGGAGGAGGACCAGGGTGATATAGTAACTGACCCAATCTGGCAGGAGGACATGCAGAGTGAGGACAGCAGCACACACGGTAGGGAGGTAGAGCACCCCAACAGGCAGGAAGAAGCAGTGTGGTGAACACAGACAGAAGGCAGGCAAGCGTTCCCCGTAACACCAACACGAAGCAAGTTGTCAGTACAACTGTTAGGTCTTCCCGAGTCTGGTTGTTTTTTAAAGACTCTGCCGATAGGGAATTGGATGTTTCGCCCCCAGCAGTTCGCCCCCAGCAATTCGCCCTCGGGTACATTTCGCCCACGCACATTTCGTCCCCAGCATTTGGCCCCCAGGATGTTTTGCCCCCGCACATATCACCCCTACACATATCGCCCCCAGTTCGCCCCATCCGGGGGCGAAATGTGCGGGGGCGAATCTTCCTGGGGGCGAAATGATAGGGGCGAAATGCACCTGGGGGCGAACTGCTGGGGGCAAATTGCTGGGGGTGAACTGCTGGGGGCGAAACTTCCTATAACCCTGCCGATAACGCCAAAAAGGCCATTTGCACCACCTACCAGGCAAGCATCTGCAGGGGTGGCAAAACTAGCAGCCTGACCACCACCAGCATGATCAGGTTCATGGCAGCAAAGCACCCAACTTTGTGGGCCGAACCCCAGGGTCCAGGAACAGTGTCTGCGGGTGGCACCATTGCTTTTTCCGCTGTTGTGCATGCAAGCCAATCCTCTGTCCATGGTGCATGCGAAGATGCCTCCTGCCCTGCACTTGTCATTGCACACTCTCAAGTAGCAGCATCAGGAAGCACGTCCACGTCCTTGTCCCAGCGCAGCATTCAGTTGTCCATACCCCAGTCCTTGGAACGCAAACGCAAATATGCAGCCAACGCCTCACTGGCCACACTACTAAATTCCCACATTTCATGACTGCTTGCGTTCGAAATGTTGCCTTTTAGGCTCGTGGAGACGGAAGCATTCCGCAACCTGTTGGCAGCGGCTGTCCCTCGGTACTCAGTTCCCAGCCGCCACTATTTCTCCATTGTGTGCCGTCCCCGCATTACACAAGCACGTGTCCCAAAACATTAGCTGTGCTCTCAACAACGCAGTTACTGGGAAAGTCCACCTAACCACGGACACGTGGACAAGTGCTTGTGGGCAGGGATGGTACATCTTACTGACGGCACAACGGTTTAACATAGTGGAAGCCGGAACCCAGTCGGACCTTGGGACGGAACATGTCCTCCCGACGTCAAGGATTGCGGGGCCGAGGTCAATCAGGGTTGCCCCCACAGTCTACAGCTTCTGCACCTCATCCTCCTCAGCCTCCTCTTCAGCCTTCATCTCCGAAATGACCACATCAGTCACAAGCTGGAAGCACTGCAGCACTGCCTCGGCCAAGCGGCAACAGGCTGTGCTAAAGATAATATGCTTAGGTGACAAACCGCACAATGCTGAAGAGTTGTGGACAGCTCTGAAAAAGCAGGCAGATCCGTGGCTCACACCGCTGAACCTACAGCCAGGCATGATCATGTGTGACAATGGCCGGAACCTGGTGGCGGCTCTGTGGCGAGGTGAGCTCACACATGTACAATGCCTAGCCCATGTGCTGAACCTCGTGGTTCAACTGTTTCTCAAATCCTACCCGGAGCTGCCGGATCTGCTTGGTAAAGTACGCCGCCTGTGTGCCCATTTTAGAAAGTCACCTACTGCTTCCGCTGCCCTTGCCGTGTTCCAGCAGCATTTGCAGCTTCCGGCTCACAGACTGGTGTGTGATGTCCCCACGCGTTGGAACTCTACACTGCAGATGTTGGGAAGGATTTGTGAGCAGAAGAGGGCAGTTATTGAGTACCAGCATCAACAAGGCCATCGGTATTCAGTTCAAACTCCACACATAAGACCTCAGGAGTGGACTTGGATGTCAGACATATGTACCATCCTCCAAAACTTTGAGGACTCCACCAAGATGGTGAGTGGTGATGATGCCATAATTAGCGTCACCATCCCGCTTCTCTGTCTTCTGAAATGCTCTCTGCTCACAATCAAAGAGGATGCATTGCAGGCGGAGCACAATGAGGTGGAGCAAGGAACCATACAGGGTGATTACACACAGCCCAGCCTCATCTCATCCCAACGTGGATTGGGTGACAATGAGGAAGAGGAGGAGGAGGAGGAAGAACAGGAGCTAGTTTCATGCGCTATAGACGGTACTACCTGCACAACTGTCATACAGTCTGGTCAGCATGGATGGCCAGAGGAATGAGAGGAGGAGGAGGAGAGCATGGTTAGTCATCCTCTTGGTGAGGACACGGAAGTCTTGCCTGTTAGCAGTCTGGCACTCATGGCTGAGTTTACGTTATGCTGCCTTTCCCATGGCCCTCGCGTTCTCAAAATTTTGGGTGACAGTCATTACTGGTTGGTGAAACTTCTAGACCCACGCTACAAGGTGAACTTTATATATCTTATTCCTGAGGCGGACAGGTCTACAAAAATGGGGCAGTACCAGAAAGCCCTTATTGCGGAACTATTAAAAAAATTCCCATCTGAAAACGCTGGTGGCAGAGGTCACCGTTCGTTGGACAACCAAGGAGTACAGGTGAGAGAGGCAAAACTTCATTCCAACAGAGGTAGGGTAACACTGTCAAAGTTCTGGGAGAATTTTCTCAGCCCCTCCCATCGCACAAGCCCTGAGGCGCGGGGTACTCTCACAAAGAGTGCAAAATTTGGGAAGATGCTGAGGGAGTACCTTGCTGACCATACGAACATCCTCCGTGATTCCTCTGTGCCTTATAATTATTGGGTATCCAAGGTGGATACGTGGAATAAACTGGCTCTCTATGCCTTGGAGGTCCTGGCCTGCCCTGCCGCCAGCATTTTATCAGAGCTAGTTTTTAGTGCCGCTGGTGGAATTAAAACTGATAAGCGCCTCTGCCTGTCTACTGAAAATGCTGACAGGCTGACTCCTATAAAAATGAGGGCTGGATTGGGTCAGACTTCTCAACACCACCGAATGATAGCAGCGTAAAATAAACTCAAATCCAGTTCCTTTTTTTGGGAGGTGTATTCCCATGCACCTCTTCACACCCCCCACATGGGTATACGTTTCCTGATTTTGACTATTTGCTCTTGTCCTCCTCCTCCTTCTCCTCCTCCTCATCCTCCACCACCATATCACCAGGGTGACCGTAGTCCCTCATGCAACACTCGCATAATTTTTTTAAAGGGTGTTTATGATGTCTGTAAAAAAAAAATAATTATATAGTATGTTCATGTATAACCCCCAGGGGTAAATGTTTGTCAGCCCATACACTTAGTGCATGGGCATTACAAGTATAGGAGACCCGCTCCTTTCTAATGGGAACATTTTTTTATGAGGCCCTCCTCCATGTCTCTTCCAAGGGGCATTGGAGTGCCTCCCAATTTTTGGCAGCCCTTGCATTCACTGCATAGGCAAACACAATGGGATACCCAGTTCCTAATAATGGGAACATTTTTTTTCAGGAGGCACACCTCTACGTCTCTTCCAAGGGGCATTGGAGTGCCTTCAAATTTTTGGCAACCCCTGCATTCGCTGCATAGGCAAACACAATGGGAGACCCACTTCCTAATAATGGGAACATTGTTTTCAGGAGGCCCTCTGACCTCCACGTCTCTTCCAAGGGGCATTGGAGTGCCTCCAAATTTTTGGCAACCCTTGCATTCACTGCATAGGCAAAAAGTATGGGAGACCCACTTCCTAATAATGGGAACTGTTATGCACACGCCCGGACTGACTGGCGTGTGCGTGTTTATGTAGTGATTCCACTGTGCCATGAACCGGAGAGTGCCTGGAGGGGCGTAACTAAGTATCTGCCCGATCCGACCAAGGTCGCACGACGGCATACGACGCCAGTGCACCAGGGAGGAACCGAGCAGAGGAACCAGGGTCTACTCCAGGTCAGACTCCGGACACGGCTGTTGACCCACACCGGGGAATACAGGAACAGGCAGACTAGAGCACAGGCTGGGTAGGGTCCAGTACAGACTGGGAGACAAATTCGAAACCGCAGACGCGGTAGACAGAGCTGAGCAAAGCGAAAACCGCAGACGCGGCGGACAGAGCTGAGCAAAGCGAAAACCGCAGACGCGGAGGACAGAGCTGAGCAAAGCGAAAACCGCAGACGCGGCGGACAGAGCTGAGCAAAGCGAAAACCGCAGACGCGGCGGACAGAGCTGAGCAAAGCGAAAACCGCAGACGCGGCGGAGAGAGCTGAGCAAAGCGAAAACCGCAGACGCGGCGGACAGAGCTGAGCAAAGCGAAAACCGCAGACGCGTCGGACAGAGCAGAGCAAAGCGAAAACCGCAGACGCGGCGGACAGAGCAGAGCAAAGCGAAAACCGCAGACGGGGCGGACAGAGCAGAGCAAAGCGAAAACCGCAGACGGGGCGGACAGAGCAGAGCAAAGCGAAAACCGCAGACGGGGCGGACAGAGCAGAGCAAAGCGAAAACCGCAAACGGGGCGGACAGAGCAGAGCAAAGCGAAAACCGCAGACGCGGCGGACAGAGCAGAGCAAAGCGAAAACCGCAGACGCGGCGAACAGAGCTGAGCAAAGCGAAAACCGCAGACGCGGCGGACAGAGCTGAGCAAAACGAAAACCGCAGACGCGGTGGAAACAGGGCTCTGTTCACACGGAACAGACTAGAAGGGAAAGGCAGAACCAGATACCCACAGAGTACTTGCAGAGAAGTAGCGAGTGGACCACAAACTCACAAACGGAAGTACAGTGACAACGAGCAGGAGTTAGGTACGAGTTCAGACTCTGAAGAAAAAGGAATGGAACGGACATAGAGGCAAAACAGGTAAAGGATAGGAGAGAGTTCAGACAGGAACTGAGTGTACGGAGGAGACCGACACTGCAGCGGGATACAGGAGCGGGTCTGGGAATACGGCCCCCAGAGAGGCAGGACGAACAGGCAAGGAGCGTGTTCAGACTGGCCTGGAAATACAGCCTCCAGGAAGGCGGAACGAACAGGCAAGGAACGAGTACAGACTGCAGGTTAAGGTACACAGATAGGACACAGTACAGACACGGGAACTGATACCGCAAGGCAGGAGAGATAGACAGGACTCAGTTCAGACACGGGAACTGATACCGCAAGGCAGGAGACAAAGACAGGACTCAGTTCAGACACGGGAACTGATACCGCAAGGCAGGAGACATAGACAGGACTCAGTTCAGACACGGGAACTGATACCGCAAGGCAGGAGACAAAGAACGGGACCTGGCACCTTCAGAGTGCAAGCACACACTGAATGAAACACTATGCTCAGGCAGGGATAGATGGGAGCAGCTGAGCTATATACCAGGTGACAGACAGCAATAGGCTGAGGATGCACAAGGGGTGTGACACACAGCAGGTCCAAAATGCAGGAAGTGATCGGGCGCCGCCCTTAAGCAGCAGAAACAGACAAACAGACAGCAAGGAGGGAAGCCAGAGAGACATTCTGGACTGGAGATCAAGTGCGCGCTCTTGCACAGTGGGAGATGGACCACCATGCAAGGACGCCGCCAGGTATGTTACAGGAACATTGTTTTCAGAAGCCCCCAGACCTCCATGTCTCTTCTAAGGGGCATTGGAGTGCCTCCAAATTTTTGGCCACCCTTGCATTCACTACATAGTCAAACACAATGGGATACCCACTTCCTAATAATGGGAACATTGTTTTCAGGAGGCCCTCTGACCTCCACATCTCTTCCAAGGGGCATTGGAGTGCCTTCAAATTTTTGGCAACCCTTGCATTCACTGCATAGGCAAACACAATGGGAGACCTACTTCCTAATAATGGGAACATTGTTTTCAGGAGGCCCGCCTCTAAATTTTTTTAAGGGGGTATTGGGGTCCGTCCAAATTTTCAAAGTGGTATTGGGGTGCGTCCAAATTTTGGGCAGCCCTGCCACTCACTGCATACGTAATAACAGTATAGGAGACCCACTCTTTAGTAATGAGAACAATGAAACATGGCTGATGGCTCTCTAAGCATAGTGAGGACCAACTACTGGCCCTTTAAGAATAGTAAAGGCCGCCTGAAGGACCTATAAAAATAGGCTTTGTGACTTTCAGAGTCCCTCCTTCATAAATGAAAGACGATGTGTCTGATGATATCTCACATCCCACATGGCCAGATAAGGTTGTAAAATGACATTTCCTGGTGAATGCATTTGTCATGGTTGAAAGCAATGCAAAAACGCTTCAAAAACGCTACTTGTGAACATAGCCCAAGGTGTGGAGGAGCAATTTTGTTTTTGGTTATTTATTTTGCTTTATATACAAGTCATTACCCTGGAAAGGATGTTCCTTAACATATTTCCCAGTAAAATCCATTTTGGTTTCGTTTTTGAATGTTTTATTATGAGTCCATAAAAGTGGCGTAATACCTCTAACAACGTTGTTGACAGAAGTGACCTGGGAGTCAGAAATGCTATACAGTTATAGGGTATGCAGTGAAAAACCCCAATACCAATTTAAATACACATAGAGCTGGGCCACAGTAATGACATGTTCCCATTAGAATGAAGCGGGTCTGCTATACAGTTATAGGGTATGCAGTGAGTCTAATGGCTGCCAAAATTTAGGAAAAGCCCCATTACCAATTTAAAGACACATAGAGCTGGGCCACAGTAATGACATGTGCCCATTAGAAAGGAGCAGGTCTGCTATACATTTAAAGGGTATGCAGTGAGTCCAACGGCTGCCAAAATTTAGGAAAAACCCCAATAACACCTTAAAGACACATAGAGCTGGGCCACAGTAACGACATGTTCCCATTAGAAAGGAGCTGGTTGACTATACAGTTAGAGGGTATGCAGTGTAACATCCCTGGCGGCGTGCTGGCATGGCTTACCACCTGCCACCATGCAAGACCGCCATCTTACCTATCAGTCCAGGCTGCACACTTTGCTCCAGTATCTGCTGTGTGCATGTCTCTTGTCTGATTGCTTAGGGTGGCGGCGCGGTTACTGCCTGATTCTTATAGTTACTGTGCGCGCACTCCTAATGCGTCCCCAGCCTATTGCTGTGAGTCACTGGATACTTAAACCCCCTCCACCCAGTAGGAGGTGCCTGAGCAACACTTTCTTTCAGTGTGTTCTGTGCAACTGAGTTGCCAGGTCCTGTCCTGCATCTTGTCTGTTTCCGCCACTCTGGGGGCTGTATACCCAGGTCTGTTACCTGTATCTGTGACTTCTAGTCTGTTCTGCCATCCTGGGGGCTGTATACCCAGCCCCGTTACCTGTATCTGTGACTTCTAGTCTGTTCCCGCCACCCTGGGGGCTGAGTACCCAGGCTCGTTCCTGTATGTTGTTTCTGGTTCAGTTCTTGTCTGAACAGTGTCCTAGCCCATTACTTGTTTGTCTCTATGTTCGTATCTTCCCTTTTCCTGCAGTGTCTGAACCTGCACCTAACTCCAACTAGTTGTCTCTGTACTTCTGTTTGTGAGTTTAGTGTCCACTCGCTACTTCATTGTAAGTAACTTGTGTGTATCTGCTCTGCTTGTCCACCACACCTGCGGGTTTTGCTCTGCTCTGCTTGTCTACTGCACCTGCGGTTTTGCTCTGCTCTGCTTGTCTACCGCACCTGCGGGTTTTGCTCTGCTCTGCTTGTCTACCGCACCTGCGGGTTTTGCTCTGCTCTGCTTGTCCACCGCACCTGCGGTTTTGCTCTGCTCTGCTTGTCCACCGCACCTGTGGGTTTTTCTTTGCTCTGCTTGTCCTCCACACCTGCGGGTTTTGCTCTGCTCTGCTTGTCTACCGCACCTGCGGGTTTTGCTCTGCTCTGCTTGTTTGCCGCACCTGCGGCTCTGTTCCTGTATCCCAGTCTGTACTGGTCCCTATCCTGCCTGCGTTCCTACCTGCCAGTGCCCACCTGTCTGCATACCAGCCATGCCTGCCAATGCCCACCTGTCTGCATACCAGCTGTGCCTGCCAGTACCCACCTATCTGCATACCAGCCGTGCCTGCCAGTACCCACCTGTCTGCATACCAGCCATGCCTGCCAGTACCCACCTGTCTGTATGCCAGCCTAACCTGCCTGTTCCTGCATTCCCCGGTGTGGGTCAACAGCTGTGACCGGGGTCTGACCTGGAGTGGCACCTGGTCTCTCTGCTCGGTTCCTCCCTGGTTCACGGAGTCGACTGAGCCGCCGTGCGGCCTTTGTCGGACCGAGTTGATACTCCAGGTCTGACAAGGCACTCCTCGGTTCATGGTCCAGTGGGATCACTAACCACGCTCACGCCAGTCAGTCCAGGCGTGAGTGTAACAGTTTGCTCAGGACATGGTCCCCGTTGAGCCCCACGGCCCTTCGCTCTCGGAGACAGTTGAATACTTGTCTGGCGAATACATGCACCAAGGAAAAATTTTTTCTCAAGCTGAGGTCCAGGCAATTTACGCACCAGCCCAAATGGAGCTATCAGCACTCATTCCTGCGGATCCACCACGGTACTATGGGGATCCAAAACAAAGCCATGCGTTTGTGGAGCAATGTATGCTGCAATTCAAATTCTATGCTCACTGTTTTCCCACTGATCGGGTTAAAGTAGCATTTCTGATGTCCTACTTAGCGGGTGATGCCTTGAATTCAGGGGCGTACATAGGATTCATGGGGCCATATAGCAGAAGTTCCAATTGGGCCCCCCCCCATCCAAAAAAAAAAATGTAAATAATTGTCAGGGTCACAGAAGAGCAGATCACACAACCTTCCAGCCTTTACATAGTAATTTTCCCCCTGCTGACGTCCTAGGCCCCTCTTTCATTGTCCTATAAAGTGTGATACCAACAAAAGTGTCCCCCAAACACAGTATGATACTCCCATGATGAATTCCTCCACATGCGCAGTATAATGACCCTACTGTACCTCATCTCAACTCCCAGGGCAAAGTTTGCTGACCCCAACACAGTATGATCCCCCAATTGCGAGCCCTAGAGCAAGGGAGGATGGTAGGTAATAAGTGAGGGTGTTATACATATTAAAAGATGAAACTATATTATTATTATTTATTATTCTAGCGCCATTTATTCCATGGCGCTTTACATGTGAAAAAGGGGTATAATACAAGAACAATTACAATAATCTTGAACACAATGTGACTGCGACTGGTACAGGAGGAGCGAGGACCCTGCCCGCGAGGGCTCACAATCTACGAGGGATGGGTGAGGATACAGTAGGTGAGGGTAGAGCTGGTCGTGCAGCGGTATGGTGGAGCGGTGGTTACTGCAGGTTGTAGGCTTGTCGGAAGCGGTGGGTCTTCAGGTTCCTTTTGAAGGTTTCCACGGTAGGCGAGAGTCTGATACGTTGGGGTAGAGAGTTCCAGAGTAGGGGGGAAGCACGGGAGAAATCTTGTATACGGTTGTGGGAGGAGGAGATAAGAGGGGAGTAGAGCAGGAGATCTTGTGAGGATCGGAGGTTGCGTGCAGGTATGTAACGGGAGACTAGGTCGGAGATATATGGAGGAGACAGGTTGTGAATGGCTTTGTATGTCATGGTTAGGGTTTTGAACTGGAGTCTCTGAGCAATGGGGAGCCAGTGAAGAGATTGACAGAGAGGAGAGGCCGGGGAATAGCGGGGGGACAGGTTGATTAGTCGAGCAGCAGAGTTTAGGATAGATTGGAGGGGTGCGAGAGTGTTAGAGGGGAGGCCATAGAGCAGGAGGTTGCAGTAGTCAAGGCGGGAGATGATGAGGGCGTGCACTAGTGTTTTTGCAGATTCATGGTTGAGGAATGTGCGGATCCGGGAGATATTTTAAAGTTGGAGTCGGCAGGAGGTGGAAAGGGCTTGGATATGTGGTTTGAAGGAGAGTTCAGAGTCCCGGGTTACCACAAGGCAGCGAGCTTGAGGGACTGGGGAGAGTGGGCAGCCATTGACGTTGATAGATAGGTTAGTTGGGAGGGTTGAATGAGATGGCGGAAAGATGATGAGTTCTGTTTTGTCCATGTTAAGTTTTAGAAATCTGGCAGAGAAGAAAGATGAAATAGCAGACAGACATTGTGGGATTTTGGTTAGTAAGGAGGTGATATCGGGTCCAGAGAGGTAGATCTGTGTGTCATCAGCATAGAGGTGATAATGAAAGCCATGAGACTCTATGAGCTGTCCCAGGCCTAAGGTGTAGATGGAGAAGAGCAGGGGTCCTAGAACTGAACCTTGGGGGACACCGACAGATAGGGGGCGAGATGAGGAGGTGGTCTGTGAGTGGGAGACACTGAATGTCCGGTCTGTTAGGTATGAGGAGATCCAGGATAGGGCCAAGTCTGTGATGCCGAGAGATGAGAGAGTCTGGAGTAAGAGGGAATGGTCCACTGTGTCAAAGGCAGATTACAGGTCTAGGAGGAGGAGGACAGAGTAGTGTCGCTTAGATTTGGCGGTTAGTAGGTCGTTGGTGACTTTAGTCAGTGCAGTTTCAGTAGAATGGTGCGGTTGGAAACCAGATTGTAGGCGGTCAAAGAGGGAGCAGGAGGAAAGGTGGGAGGACAGGTCAGAATGGACGTGTTGTTCCAGTAGTTTTGAGGCATAGGGGAGAAGTGATATGGGGCGATAGCTAGACACGGAGGATGGGTCAAGGGAGGGCTTTTTGAGGATGGGTGTGATTGAGGCATGTTTGAAGCATGAGGGGAAGACACCAGTTGTTAGTGACAGGTTGAAGAGGTGGGCTAGGGCTGGGATGAAGATAGTGGTAAGGTTTGGGATGAGGTGGGACGGGATTGGGTCAAGTTTACAGGTGGTGAGGTGTGATTTGGAGAGTAAGGAGGAAAGTTGATCTTCAGAAATGGTGGAGAATGTAGTTTTGGAGGAGGAGGGTTGAGTAGGTGTAGGGGAGGCTGTGGGGGCTTTAGGCAAAAACTTTGTCTGATGGTGTCAATCTTCTGCTTGAAGAATGAGGCAAAGTCTTCGGCTGAAATAAGAGGAGAGGGAGGAGGCACTGGGGGACGGAGGAGAGAATTGAAGGTGTTGAATAGTTGTTTAGGGTTGTGAGACAGGGAGGATATGAGAGATTCAAAGTATGTTTGTTTTGCTGCAGTGAGTGTGGACTTGATGGTAGTGAGGGACTGTTTGAATGCGATGAAGTGCTCATGGGAGTGGGACCTTTTCCATCTACGTTCAGCAACCCTGGAAGCCCGTCGCAGTTCTTTAGTTAGGCTGGTGTGCCAGGGTTGTCTGTTGATTGTGCGAGCCTTGGTATGTGTGAGGGGGGCGACCGAATCGAGAGCTGCAGCTGTTGTGGTGTTGTATAAAGTGGCAGCAGCTATATAACTAAGGACGACTGTAATGCACACGCCCGGACTGACTGGCATGTGCGTGATTAGTGATTCCACTGTGCCATGAACCGGAGAGTGCCTGGAGAGGCGTAACTAAGTATCTGCCCGATCCGACCAAGGTCGCACGACGGCATACGACGCCAGTGCACCAGGGAGGAACCAAGCAGAGGGACCAGGTGCCCCTCCAGGTCAGACCCCGGACACAGCTGTTGACCCACACCGGGGAATACAGGAACAGGCAGGCTAGAGTGCAGGCTGGGTAGGGTCCTGTACAGACTGGGAGACGGGTTCAGAGCCGCAGATGCGGTAATCAAGCAGAGCAAAGCGAAACAGCAGGTGCGGTAGACAAGGCCGAGCAGAGCAAAACCGCAGACGCAGTGGACAAGGCCGAGCAGAGCAATACCGCAGATGCGGTGGACAGGGCTGAGCAGAGCAAAACCGCAGACGCGGTAGACAAGGCTGAGCAGAGCAAAACCGCAGACGTGGTAGACAAGGCTGAGCAGAGCGAAACCGCAGACGCGGTAGACAAGGCTGAGTAGAGCGAAACCGCAGACGCGGTAGACAAGGCTGAGCAGAGCGAAACCGCAGATGCGGTAGACAAGGCTGAGCAGAGCGAAACCGCAGACGCGGTAGACAAGGCTGAGCAGAGCAAAACCGCAGACGCGGTGGACAAGGCTGAGCCGAGCAAAACCGCAGACGCGGTGGACAGGGCTGAGCAGAGCGAAACCGCAGACGCGGTAGACAAGGCTGAGCAGAGCGAAACAGCAGACGCAGTAGACAAGGCTGAGCAGAGCGAAACCGCAGACGCGGTAGACAAGGCTGAGCAGAGCGAAACCGCAGACGCGGTGGACAAGGCTGAGCAGAGCAAAACCGCAGACGCGGTGGACAGGGCTGAGCAGAGCGAAACCGCAGACGCGGTAGACAAGGCTGAGCAGAGCGAAACAGTAGACGTGGTAGACAAGGCTGAGCAGAGCGAAACCGCAGACGCAGTAGACAAGGCTGAGCAGAGCGAAACCGCAGATGCGGTAGACAAGCCTGAGCAGAGCAAAACTGTAGACGCGGTGGACAAGGCTGAGCAGAGGAAAACCGCAGACTCGGTGGACAGGGCTGAGCAGAGCGAAACCGCAGACGCGGTAGACAAGGCTGAGCAGAGCGAAACAGCAGACGCGGTAGACAAGGCTGAGCAGAGCGAAACCGCAGACGCGGTAGACAAGGCTGAGCAGAGCGAAACCGCAGATGCGGTAGACAAGGCTGAGCAGAGCAAAACTGCAGACGCGGTGGACAAGGCTGAGCAGAGCAAAACCGCAGACGCGGTGGACAAGGCCGAGCAGAGCAAAACCGCAGACGCGGTGGACAGGGCTGAGCGGGCAGGAACCGCCGAAGCGGTAAGTAAGACAGGACAGAGATAAATTGCCAAAACGGTAAACAAAGACAACGCAAAGGGGACAGGACTCTGTTCACACGGAACAGACTGGAAAAGAAAGGCAGAACCAGATACACACAAGGTACTTGCAAAGAAGTAGCGAAAGGACCCCAACTCACAAACGGAAGTACAATGACAACGAGTAGAAGTTAGGTGCAGGTTCAAACTCTACAGAAAAAGGGAGCAAACGGACATAAAGACACAATAGGTAAGAAGCTAGGAGACAGTTCAGACAAGAACAGTTACTGCAACAAAATGCAGGAACGAGCCTAGGTAAAGCCAAGTGCTGGTTGAGACACTGCAGGAAAAGGGAACAAACGAACATAAAGACAAAACAAGTAGGAAGCTAGTAGACAGTTCAGACAGGAACTGTACTGCAACAAATACAGGAGCGAGTCTGGGTATGCGGCCCCCAGAGGGCGAGACGAACAGGCTAGGAGCGTATTCAGACAGGCCTGGAAATACAGCCTCCAGGAAGGCAGACAGACAGCTGGCTAGAGTACACAGACAGGACACAGTTCAGACACGGGAACTGATACCGCAAGGCAGGAAACATAGACAGGACCTGGCACATCAGTGACAAGAAGCCAACTGACAGAACAAGATGCTCAGGCATGGATTCCAAGGAGGAGCTGGTTTAAATACCAGGTGACAGACAGCAATAGGCTGAAGACGCATTAGGGGTGTATCTGCAGCAGCTACAAGAAACAGGAAGTTCAGCGGGCGTCACCCTAAGCAGCCAGAGCAGAGCAAAGCAGACAGTATGGAAAGAAGCCAAAGTGGCAGTCTGGACTGGAAATCAAGTGCGCGCTCTTGCACAGTGGGAGATGGACCACTATGCAAGGACGCCGCTAGGTATGTTACAACGGCGCTATACATAATAAGCGAGTACACTATATGCTAAGGGCGTATGCTATACATAATAAGTGAGTACACTATGTACTAAGGGACAGTGCTATACATAATACGGCTCCATTCCTGCATCTGTGTGCAGTGTCAGTGTGCTGCTGCTATGATCTGCAACAAGAACTAAGGAGAGATAGGGGAAAGCTGACCCTACAGTAAGACTAAGCTGAATCCCTACGATGTAGCGGGCTGCCTGTTCCTAGTGAACAGACCCGCCTTAGTCCTCGGCTAGTCTGAACGAAGACCTATAGAATTAAGGGAGGGGTCCCTAAATGAACTAAGGACTGGGACAAAAATGGGACACCTCCTAAACAGAAATTGTTGTAGAACACAAAAGACAAATTGACAAAAAGTACTAGAGGTCCCAGACGACCAAGCAAACTAACAGAGATAGGCACCGAAGCACCAGGCTAGCAAAACAGTCAAACAACACTGAAGTCCAGCAAAGCCAGAAGGGCGGAGCTGGAATATATAGGCAGATGGTCACGTGACCGCAAAACACAAGATAGAAAAAACTAACAGGAGGGTTCTAATAGCTGCCCTGTTTTACAGACGCATTGAGCATGTCCTATTCTAATCCTCAAAATCGGATCAGAACAGGACATTCTCTGACCCTCACAGATCTCATTCTTAGATCCGTGATTTTCATGGATGTGTGAATGGATCTATAAAACTCTACAAGTCCGTGGACCATCCGATAAAAAAATCTGACATTTCACACAAATGTGAGAATGCAGCCTAAGGGATTTTACATGTAACATTATCACTCCAAGTCATACAGCGCAGATACAGAATAATATTTACATCCAGGCACTTACCGCTGACATCTCATCTGATCAGAGTCGGTTTCTGCTGCTTCTTCTCCATCTGGTCAGACCTTCATGTCGACATCTCCCAGTCACGATTCGTCTTGTCATGATGATCTCCAGCCTAGATAATAACAAGGTCACATATATTGTATATATACACGTGTCTCCCTCCGCACTGCTCCCTTGAATACAGATCTGTAACCCCCCATTAATATACTATTAGCCACTTAGTAATCAAAATATAAAGTGATAAGCAGCACTGTGCCCCCCCATTAACTATAATCTCCACCTGCCAATAATATAAATTATTCAGTCTCTGTGACTCTCCCCAATTAACTGTAAGGCTATGTGCACACGGAAAATATACAAGCACCCCCATCATTGCTCTGTCCCAGCACCTCCATCATTGCTCTCTCCCAACACCCCCGTCATTGCTATGTCCCAGCACCTCCCATCATTGCTCTCTACCAGCACCCCCAACATTGCTCTGTCCCAGCACCCCTGTCATTGCTCTCCCAGCACCCTCGTAACTTCTCTCTCCCAGCACCCCTGTCATTCCTCTCTCCCAGCACCCCGTCATTGCTCTCTCCCTGCACCCCCGTCATTGCTCTCTCCCTGCACCCCATCATACTTGTCTCCCAGCACCCCGTCATTGCTCTGTCCCAGCACCACTATCATTGCTCTCTCCGAGCACCCCATCATTGTTCTCTCCCAGCAACCCCCGTCATTACTCTCCCAGCACCTCCATTGCTCTCCCCATCCCCGTCATTGGTCTACTAATCCCCATCATTGCTCTCCCCGCCCCATCAGCCCCATCACTGCTCTTCTCAGCCCCACCATTGCTCTCCCCAGACCCATCAGTGCTCTCCCCAGCCCCATCAGCCCCACGATTGCTCTCACCAACCCCATCAGCCCCTCTACTGCTCTCCCCAGACGCATCAGCGTGACGCGCCCCCTGGGCCAGTGCTGTAGGGGATACCCGGAGCCGGATCTCGATGGGGGTAGTAGTCCTTGTGGCGGTGACCCGGTCCGTGCCCAGGGTGTCAAACTACGTGGCAGTCTATGGCAGTAGATGTTACTTTGATTGTCGACTACGCCACCCGTTGAGTGCGGCTTTGAAGCCGCCGCTGCAAAGCAGTCCGCTGAGGCCGGTGGTGTATGTGCAGCAGTGATGATATAACCCCCAACGGGAGGGGTATGGCCTCAGGGCAGCAGGTGTGGATGATGGGGGTTGTTGTGGTGTAGAAAGGAGACTCTGAGACGGGAGGTGCAGTTCAGGGTTTTTACTTACTGATGTTCTTTTGGTCACTCTGGCCTTGAGTGACCACCCGAGCCGTGCTGCGTCCACCAGGTCCTGGACTCGGCCAACCCCCAGGCAATTCTGGAGCGTGGTCCTGAGCTCCTTTCTGACTTTCCCTTTCTACTGGCCGTTCCCACCAGGGATCCACTTATGTCCGGCTTCCTCGGGTCTCTTGTTGGTTGCACCTTTTCTGGGTTCCCTGACCCTATGCTTGGTGTACCTTTCTAGTGGATTTGGTGAGGGTCGTGGCAGATCCTGACCACGACCTCCGGTTCCTGGCTAAGGTGTGCTTTGGCCTCTGCCAGCTTGGGTTCCGGTACCCTGGTCCGCCAACCCTTCACCCTTCTGTCTGTATTCTGGGGTCTTGGGGTTCTTTCTTCTTTCCTCTCTGGGTCCTTCTGACTCCTCTCTCTCTCTCTCTCAGCAGGCCTTGCTCTGGAGCTGGGCCCAGCCGGAGCCACAGCTCCCTGTCAGCCCTTCTGGCTGAGCTCCTCTGCTCTGCTCCTCAGGCTAAACTCTCTCCAACTGACCCTGTCCTAAGATGGTGCCCACCTTATATACTCCCTCTATGTGTGAGCTCAGGTGACCAGCACCCAATGAGCTCCTATCTTTACCCAGACTACTCCCCCTATCTGCCCCTACACTACTGGGATGTTCCACCCCCCTCCCACTCCAGCCAGGGACAGACGCTGTCGTACCTGCACATAAACAGGTGGGAGTACCGTCGTTCTGTCCCCCGGAAATGGGATGTATGTAGTGCATGCAGCCTACTAGCTCAGTTCCACACTCCATCCTTACCCGGGAGTGGAATACCACACCTCTGGCTTGAGGTGTAATACCCCTGTAGCAGCCGAGTCCTCAGGGTGCTACAAGCGCTCTCCCCAGCCCCATCAGCCCTACCATTGCTCTCCCCAGCCCCATCAGCCCCACTATTGCTCTCTCCAGCCCAATCAGCCCCATTATTGCTCTCCCCAGCGTTTCAGTAAAAATAAAAAAAACACTTACCTCTCTGCCCGCTCCCCCGCAAGCTGCAGCATCGCTGCTCTTCCCAGCCCCATCATTGCTCTCCCCAGACCCATCAGCGCTCTCCCCAGCCCCATCAGCCCCACCATTGCTCTCCCCAGCCCCATCAGCCCCACAATTGCTTTCCCCAGCCCCATCAGCCCCACCATTGCTCTCCCCAGCCCCACCATTGCTCTCCCCGCCCCATCAGCCCCATCACTGCTCTTCTCAGCCCCACCATTGCTCTCCCCAGACCCATCAGCGCTCTCCCCAGCCCCATCAGCTCCACGATTGCTCTCACCAACCCCATCAGCCCCACTACTGCTCTCCCTAGACGCATCAGCGCTCTCCCCAGCCCCATCAGCCCTACCATTGCTCTCCCCAGCCCCATCAGCCCCACTATTGCTCTCTCCAGCCCAATCAGCCCCATTATTGCTCTCCCCAGCATTTCAGTAAAAATAAAAAATAAAAACACTTACCTCTCTGCCCGTTCCCCTGCAGGCCGCAGCATCCTTGCTGTCTGCAATTTCCTCCCTCACACAGGCCCGCACTGCATGATGACGTCATCAAGCAGTGCGTGCCTGTGTGAGGGAGGAAGCGGAGGGCAGGAAGCAGAGGACGGATCTCTGCAGCTCCGCTGCCATTCTGTCCTGTCAGCAGCGGAGCTGCAGGGATCGCTCCCTGTCCACCACAAGCAGGGAGACGCTGCACCGGCGGGCCCCCCGGCGCAGCTGCATCAGCAGCGGTATGTCCGCCCCTGCACTGCTATGGGCCCCCCCAGCTCACGGGCCCCATAGCAGTCGCGTGGTCTGCCGCCATTGGCGGTACACCACTGCTTGAATTGGATCACCCCCCTATGGGAAGCATGGGATCCTATCGTCTCTGACCTGCAAGCCTTCCTGGTGGCCTTTCTAATGGTCTTCGATGACCATAACCCTGAGGCTTCTGCTAAAGCTTCCCTTCCCAATATCCTGGAGCAGTCCCGATGGGTGATGCATGTAGATAGCCCACGAGCTCTCCAGAATGAAGAGACTGCTGCCCACACAAAATCCACACAGGATGACAATGCTCCACAGAATACTTCTCTTCCCAACCTCAAGAGGCAGTCCAGACGTGCAAGGCGTAGAGGTAAACCGTCACGCCAGGTTCTGTCCTCCCAAAGACCTCCTGTTCCCCAGCCTGTAGAGGCAGCTATCCGCACAGAATCCATGAAGGATGACCATGTTCATCAGGCAAAGCAGAGGCCGGAACTCAGTCACAAAATCGGATTGCGGTCCCGCTGCGGTTGCTTGGGACACCCTGACGGTCTTTGTCCAGCGAAGTTTGGAGAATCCCAAGACATTAGGCCTGTAGGAGAGGCTGCCCTTGGCGTTAGTATTTCCTCTCCACAGATGACCATGACTGTCTCCGTGGCAAGTGAAGGCCTCAGATTAACCAGAAGTTTCGGGCTTAAAGCCTTGAAGAGTCGGTGTCTGATTCCCGTCCGACAACTCCAGAATCCGGTTGGGGCATTGTCAGCGGAAGGACGAGCCCTACTCAGAAACAGTCAAAATATGTCTGTACAAATTAAGCTCCAGATTGGAGCATTACACATGAAGAAGTTCACATTCCAGGTGCTGTCTGGTTTACCCACAGGTCGTCCAGAGCCGAGAGATCTAGTGCCCGCTCAGGTCTGGAAATCCTGCATGGTGTTTCCTGGGGGACTGCTGAGGTACAAGGGGTGTCCAGTCCCCATATATTCAGGACAGTCAGCAGTGTCTTCTTCTTCTTCACCAGATCTGCTAGTCGCTGACTCGCTGTGCGCTGAAGTCTCCGAAGGAAGGGAAGCGGAGGCATTGTCCCCACACAGTCTCGACGATTGTACCAATGATCTGGCTTCAGGTACCGCCCCGCCTCGCAGACGTGTCATCTCTGAAACCAGACTGAAGTTGGTCCCTAAGCAAGGATCCTCCATCTTTAATAAATCTGGCAAAGTGTACGTCAAGGCAGTGGTTATCCCCGAGTCTGTGCACCCCTCCAACCCGGTGGAGGATCTCCAGTTGTCCCGTGAATCCTTTGGGGTGCTACCCGATATTAACAAATGGAGAGAGACTTTCCTGTGTCCTGTTCCTGGTACTTCACTCACTTCATCTGTTGCTGAGGATGGCTCGATGGGAGGAAGCATCCTATTCACCAAGATGGTGAGACCAGTTTCGTTCCCTCTAGTGGTCAGAAGAGGTAATCTTCTTGAAGAGAAGGATCGGCCTCCAAATTCTCTGCAGAAAATCCTTGCAGGCTTGAAGAAGAGGGGGCGTAAAGGGGGGGGCACTGTAACATCCCTGGCAGCGTGCTGGCATGGCTTACCACCTCCCACCATGCAAGACCGCCAACTTACCTATCAGTCCAGGCTGCACACTTTGCTCCAGTACCTACTGTGTGCATGTCTCTTGTCTGATTGCTTAGGGTGGCGGCGCGGTTACTGCCTGATTCTTATAGTTACTGTGCGCGCACTCCTAATGCGTCCCCTGCCTATTGCTGTGAGTCACTGGATACGTAAACTCCCTCCACCCAGTAGGAGGTGCCTGAGCAACACTTTCTTTCAGTGTGTTCTGTGTTGCCAGGTCCTGTCCTGTATCTTGTCTGTTTCCGCCACCCTGGGGACTGTATACCCAGGCCTGTTACCTGTATCTGTGACTTCTAGTCTGTTTCCGCCACCCTGGGGGCTGAGTTCCCAGGCTCGTTCCTGTATCTTGTTCCTGGTTCAGTTCTTGTCTGAACAGTGTCCTAGCCCATTACTTGTTTGTCTCTATGTTCGTATCTTCCCTTTTCCTGCAGTGTCTGAACCTGCACCTAACTCCAACTCGTTGTTTCTGTAGTTCTGTTTGTGAGTTTAGTGTCCACTCGCTACTTCATTGTAAGTACCTTTTGTGTATCTGCTCTTCTTGTCCACCGCACCTGCGGGTTTTGCTCTGCTCTGCTTGTCTACTGCACCTGCGGTTTTGCTCTGCTCTGCTTGCCTACCGCATCTCCGGGTTTTGCTCTGCTCTGCTTGTCTACCGCACCTGCAGGTTTTGCTCCGCTCTGCTTGTCTACCGCACCTGCGGGTTTTGCTCTGCTCTGCTTGTCTACCGCACCTGCGGGTTTTGCTCTGCTCTGCTTGTCTACCGCACCTGCGGGTTTTGCTCTGCTCTGCTTGTCTACCGCACCTGCGGGTTTCGCTCTGCTCTGCTTGTCTACCGCATCTGCGGGTTTTGCTCTGCTCTGCTTGTCTACCGCACCTGCAGGTATTGCTCTGCTCTGCTTGTCTACCACACCTGCGGGTTTTGCTCTGCTCTGCTTGTCTACCGCACCTGCAGGTTTTGCTCTGCTCTGCTTGTCTACCGCACCTGCGGGTTTTGCTCTGCTCTGCTTGTCTACCGCACCTGCGGGTTTTGCTCTGCTTTTCTACCGCACCTGCGGGTTTTGCTCTGATCTGCTTGTCTACCGCACCTGCGGGTTTTGCTCTGCTCTGCTTGTCTACTGTGCCTGCGGGTTTTGTTCTGCTCTGCTTGTCTACCGCATCTGCGGTTTTGCTCTGCTCTGCTTGTCTACCGCACCTGCGGGTTTTGCTCTGCTCTGCTTGTCTACCGCACCTGCGGGTTTCGCTCTGCTCTGCTTGTCTACCGCATCTGCGGGTTTTGCTCTGCTCTGCTTGTCTACCGCACCTGCAGGTATTGCTCTGCTCTGCTTGTCTACCACACCTGCGGGTTTTGCTCTGCTCTGCTTGTCTACCGCACCTGCAGGTTTTGCTCTGCTCTGCTTGTCTACCGCACCTGCGGGTTTTGCTCTGCTCTGCTTGTCTACCGCACCTGCGGGTTTTGCTCTGCTTTTCTACCGCACCTGCGGGTTTTGCTCTGATCTGCTTGTCTACCGCACCTGCGGGTTTTGCTCTGCTCTGCTTGTCTACTGTGCCTGCGGGTTTTGTTCTGCTCTGCTTGTCTACCGCATCTGCGGTTTTGCTCTGCTCTGCTTGTCTACCGCACCTGCGGTTTTGCTCTGCTCTGCTTATCTACTGCATCTGCGGGTTTTGCTCTGCTCTGCTTGTCTACCGCACCTGCGGGTTTTGCTCTGCTCTGCTTGTCTACCACACCTGCGGGTTTTGCTCTGCTCTGCTTGTCTACCGCACCTGCGGGTTTTGCTCTGCTCTGCTTGTCTACCGCACCTGCGGGTTTTGCTCTGCTCTGCTTGTCTACCGCACCTGCGGGTTTTGCTCTGCTCTGCTTGTCTACCGCACCTGTGGTTTTTCTCTGCTCTGCTTCTCTACCACACCTGCGGGTTTTGCTCCGTTCTGCTTGTCCACCGCACCTGCGGTTTTGCTCTGCTCTGCTTGTCCACCGCACCAGCAGGTTTTGCTATGCTCTGCTTGTCCTCCGCACCTGCAGGTTTTGCTCTGCTCTGCTTGTCTACCGCACCTGCGGGTTTTGCTCTGCTCTCTTTGTTTGCCGCACCTGCGGCTCTGTTCCTGTATCCCAGTCTGTACTGGTCCCTATCCTGCCTGTGTTCCTACCTGCCAGTACCCACCTGTCTGCATACCAGCCGTGCCTGCCAGTGCCCACCTGTCTGCATACCAGCTGTGCCTGCCAGTACCCACCTGTCTGCATACCAGCCATGCCTGCCAGTACCCACCTGTCTGCATACCAGCCGTGCTTGCCAGTACCCACCTGTCCGTAAGGCCAGCCTAACCTGCCCGTTCCTGCATTCCCCGGTGTGGGTCAACAGCTGTGACCGGGGTCTGACCTGGAGTGGCACCTGGTCCCTCTGCTCGGTTCCTCCCTGGTTCACGGAGTCGGCTGAGCCGATACTTAGTCATGCCCCTCCAGGCACTCCTCGGTTCATGGTCCAGTGGGATCACTAACCACGCTGACGCCAGTCAGTCCGGGCGTGAGCGTAACATGCAGTGAGTCCAATGGCTGCCAAAATTTAGGAAAAACCCCAATACCAATTTAAAGACACATAGAGCTGGGCCTCAGTAATGACATGTTCCCATTAAAAGGGAGTGAGTCTCCCATACTGTTCTTGCTTATGCAGTGACTGCAACGGCTGCCAATAATTTGGAGGAACTCCAATGCCCCTTGCAAGAGACGTAGAGGACGGAGGGCCTCCTGAAAACATTGTTCCCATTATTAGGAAGTGTGTCTCCCATACTGTTTGCCTATGCAGTGAATGCAACGGTTTCCAAAAATTTGGAGGAACTCCAATGCCCCTTGCAGGAGACGTAGATATGGTGATATGGTAGATGTGGTGATATGGTGGTGGAGGATGAGGATGAGGAGAAGGAGGAGTACAAGAGCAAATAGACAAAATCAAGAAGCGTATTCCCATGTCTGGGTGTGAAGACAGAGGTGCATGGGAATAGACCTCCCAAAAAAAGACACTGTATTTGAGTTTATGTTACGCTGCTTTCATTTGGTGGTGTTGAGAAGTCTGGCCCCATCCAGCCTTGGTTCATTTTTATAAGAGTCAGCCTGTCAGCATTTTCAGTTGACAGGTGGATGCGCCTATCAGTTATACTTCCACCAGCAGCACTAAAAACCCGCTCTGACAAAATGCTAGCTGCAGGGTAGGCCAGGACCTCCAAGGCATAGAGAGCCAGTTCATGCCACGTGTCCAGCTTGGATACCCAATAATTATAAGGCGCAGAGGAATCATGGAGGATGTTGGTATGGTCAGCAAGGCTCTCCCACAGCATCTTGCAAAACGTTTCCCTCCTTGTGAGAGTATCCCGCACCTCAGGGCCTGTGTGATGGGAGGGTCTGAGAAAACTGTCCCAGAACTTTGACAGTGTTCCCCTGCCTCTGCTGGATTGCATTTGTGTCTCTCTCGCCTGTACCCCTTGGTTGTCCAACGAACTGTGACCTCTTCCGCTAGCGTTTTCAGATGGGAATTTTTTTAACAATTCTGCAACAAGGGCATTCTGGTACTGCCCCCTTTTATTAGGCCTGTCCGAAGTGGGAATAAGAGACAGAAAGTTCTCCTTGTAGCTTGTGTCTAGAAGTGTCACCAACCAGTAATGACTGTCACACAAAATTTGGACAACGCAAAGGTCACAGGAAAAGCAGCGTAACATAAACTCAGCTATGTGTGTCAGATTGCTAACAGGCAAGACTTCCGTGTCTTCACCAAGAGGACAACTGACCATGCTCTCCTCCTTGTCCTCCTCCTCCTCTTCATCTCTGTCCTCAGGCCATCCATGCTGAACAGACGGTATGACAGTTGTGCAGGTAGTACCATCTAGAGCGCAGGAAACTAGCTCCTGTTCTTCCTCCTCCTTCTCCTCTTCCTCATTGTCACCCAACCTTCATTGGGATGAGATGAGGCTGGGCAGTGTGGAATCACCCTGTATGGTTCCTTGCTCCATCTCATCGTGCTCCGCCTGCAATGCATCCTCTTTAATTGTGAGCAGAGAGCATTTCAGAAGACAGAGAAGCGGAATGGTGATGCTAATTACGGCATCATCACCACTCACCATCTTGGTGGAGTCCTCAACGTTTTAGAGGATGGTACAGATGTTTGACATCCATCTCTCTCCACTCCTGAGGTCTTATGTGTGGAGTCTGACCTGAATACCAATGGCCTTGTTGATGCTGGTAGTCAACAACTGCTCTCTTCTGCTCACAAATCCTTCCCAACATCTGCAATGTAGAGTTCCAACATGTGGGGACATCGCACACCAGTCAGTGAGCTGGAAGCTGCAAATGCTGCTAAAGCACGGCAAGGGCGGCGGAAGCTGTAGTTGACTTTCTTAAATGGGCACACACGCAGCGTACTTTGACAAGCAGATCTGGCAGATCCGGATAGATTTTGAGAAACCGCTGAACCATGAGGTTAAGCACATAGGCCAGGCAAGGTACGTGTGTGAGCTTGCCTCGCCTCAGAGCTGCCACAAGGTTCCAGCCATTGTCACACACGACCATGCCTGGCTGTAGGGTTAGCGGTGTCAGCCACAGATCTGCCTGCTCTTTCACAACTGTCCACAACTCTTCAGTATTGTGCGGTTTGTCACCTAAGTGTATTAGCTTCAGCACAGCCTGTTGTTGCTTGGCCAAAGCAGTGCTGCAGTGCTTCCAGCTTCTGATTGATGTGGTCATTTTGGAGATGGAGGCTGAAGATGAGGAGGAGGCTGAGGAGGTAGTGCAGAAGCTTTAGAATGTGGTGCAACCCTGATTGACCCAGGGCCCGCAATCCTCTGTGTTCCATCCTATGGTCCGACTGGGTCCCAGCTTCCACTATATTAACCCAGTGTGCCATCAGCGAGATGTACCATCCCTGCCCACTAGCACTTGTCCACTTGTCCGTGGTTAGGTGGACTTTCCCAGTAAATGCGTTGTTAAGGGCATGGCTAATGTTGTTGGACACGTGCTAGTGTGCTAGTGTAATGCGGGGATGGCCCACCGGGAGAAATAGTGGCCGCTGGGGACTGAGTACCGAGGGACGGCCGGCGCCATCAGGTTGTGGAATGCTTCCATGAGCCTAAAAGGCAACATTTCGAGCGCAAGCATTTGCGAAATGTGTGAATTTAGTAGTGTGGCCTGTTGGCTGCGTATTTGTGCTTGCACTCCAAAGACTGGGGTAGGGACAACTGAACGCTGCTCTGGGACAAGGAAGTGGACGTGCTTGCTTATGGTGCTAGTTGACAGTGTGCAATGACACATGCGGGGCAGGAGGCATCTTCGCATGCGCCAATGACAGGGGACTAGCATGCACGCACAACAGCGTAAGAAGCAGTGGTGTCACCCGCAGACAGTTTCTGGACCCTGGGGTTCGGCCCACAAAGTCAGGTGCTTTGCTGCCATGTCCCTGATCATGCTGGTGGTGGTCAGGCTGCTAGTTTTGCTACCCCTGTGGATGCTGGCCTGGCGGGTGGTGCGAATGGCCTTTTTGGGGTTATCTGCAGATTCTTTAAAAAATAACCAGACTCGGGAAGACTTAACAGTTGTACTGGCAACTTCCGTCATGCTGGCGTTACGAGAAACACTTTCCCACCTTGTGTCTGTGGCCACAACACTGCTTCTTCTTGCCTGTAGTGGTGCTACACCTCCCTCCTCTGTGTGCTGCTGTCCTCGCTCTGCATGTCCCCCTGCCAGGTTGGGTCAGTTACTATATCATCCACCACCTCATCTTCCACTTCCGCACCCTGGTCCTCCTCCTGACTTTCTGGCAATTGTGTTTCATCATCATCATCATCATCCACCTCTTGCGACAGTAATTGCACTTTCCTACCGTCGCCATCATGTGATCATGGCTGCTTCAATATTTGGGCATCGCTACACGCGTTCTCCTCATGTAACATTATCTGCTATCCAACCAACAACCTTTTGACACTGCTCTTTGTTCAATAGTGGTGTTGCGCGGTCACCTAGTAATTGGGACAGGAAGGTTGAGCGACAAGATGTGGGTGTTTGTTGTGGCATAATTTCAGCTTGCCCACGGCCACTGCCTCGGCCTCTGCATGCACCATCACTTTCCCTTTCCCGTCCCTTGCCATGCACCTTGCCATTTTAAATGGAGGACAATATTTTCCACGTTCACTAGAAATGGCTGATTTTAGAACGCAGTTATATGTGATAGGTCTGACAGAGAACCACGGTTTTAAATAGTAGGCTTGTAGTGTACTAATACTATTCTTCACAGAGACCTAGTATGAATAGCTTGACCGACACACTACAACAAAATGAAAATGGAAGCCAGAAATGGCTGATTTTGGAACGCAGTTATATGTGATACTTTTGACAGAGAACCATGGTTTTAAATAGCAGGCCTGTAGTTTACTAATGCTATTCTTCACAGACACCTAGTATGAATAGCTTGACCGACACATTGCAACGAAATGAAAATGGAAGTCAGAAATGGCTGATTTTGGAATGCAGTTATATGTGATACATCTGATAGAGAACTAAGGTTTTAAAAAGCAGGCCTGTAGTTTACTAATACTATTCTTCACAGAGACTTAGTGTGAATAGCTTGACCGACACACTGCAATGAATTGAAAATGGAAGCCAGAAATGGCTGATTTTGGAGCGCAGTTATATGTGATACGTCTGACACAGAACCATGGTTTTAAATAGCAGGCCTGTAGTTTACTAATGCTATTCTTCACAGAGACCTAGTGTGAATAGCTTGACCGACACACTGCAACAAAATGAAAATGGAAGCCAGAAATGGCTGATTTTGCAACGCAGTTATATGTAATACGTCTGACAGAGAACCACGGTTTTAAATAGCAGGCCTATAGTTTACTAATACTATTCTTCACAGACACCTAGTATGAATAGCTTGACCGACACACTGCAACAAAATGAAAATGGAAGCCAGAAATGGCTGATTTTGCAGCGCAGTTATATGTGATACGTCTGACAGAGAACCACGGTTTTAAATAGCAGGCCTGTAGTTTACTAATACTATTCTTCACAGAGACGTCGTGTAAATAGCTTCACCGACACACTGCAACAAAATTTAAATGAAGGCCAATATTTCCCACGTTCACTTCAAATTTCTGGATTTTTATCGCTGTAATATGGAAAAGATCTAGCCTTATTCTGCAGTGCTAACAAGCAAATGGAGCAGAAAAATGGTGTACTCTGGATTGCTTTTTAAGCAAATAACCAGGATTGAGATTAAAAAAAAATAGCCCTGTCCCCCTGATACCTGGGGCTATGTCCACAAATATTTGTCACAGCAGGATCAGTCAGAAGTTGAAAATGCAGTGGACCCTCCTGTGCTGTATCATGCAGTGCAGTCTGTCAAATTATAAGAAAATAACCAGGATTAAGATAAAAAAAAAATTGCCCTGGCCCCTGATACCTGGGGCTATGTCTACAAATACTTGTCACAGTAGGATCAGTCAGAAGTTGAACATGCAATGGACCCTCTTTTGCTATATCATGCACTGCAGTCTATCACATACCCTACCTGTCTGCCTAACTCCTGCTATCACCACTAAATATATGCAGCTGGACTAGTCCTCAGAAGGACTGTTAGTTCAGTTGCATATATACTGTATATTTGTTGTGAAATACCTATACTAACTATAAACAATCAAATCTCTCTCTGACTCAGCAGCAGCTCTCCCTTCTCTGCCTGTTTATGGGGTACACTGTTACGAGCATAGTGGCACCAGGTCTTATATAGACCTGATGACTCTGTGCGGCCAGTCAATCACTGTAATGCCCACAACGAACATGGCTACGGCATTACACTGCGTGGCAAGCAATCCCTGCATGTTCATTGGTTCTCTAAAAAGCACCAAACATGCAGGACGGGGACCCGAGCTCCCGCCAAATCAACCCGGAAATACTCGCCGAGCGCCGAGCTTGTCGAGCACAGTGATGCTCGGGTGAGTACCGAGTAGTGGCGAGCATGTTCGCTCATCACTAATTAAGACCAATATTTCTACATGTTTATAAACAATCCCTATGTGGTCCCATCATACAATCATATTTCATCACACCTCTCCTCCTCTTCTTACTGACCTATAGAAGATATGAGAGAGCACATGGAAAAAATAATGTCAAATAATACAATAAGACATTTTCTATCATGACAAGTTGAACAGATGATTTTTTTTGTTTGGTGTTAAAAATATAAGAGAAAGATTGTAACCAATTGAGGTTCTAAAGGTAACGACTTTATCATAAACATGTAACAGCATTTACAACGGGCAGTATGTATTTGATTTTCAGAAAGAAATCCCCTAAAAAGAGAAATATTCATGAGAGGATCTGTAGTAAGAGGTAGATCAACAGTGTCGAAGCCCGAGGACAGGTCTAGAAGGAGGAGTATAGAATATTGACTGTTTGCTTTGGTGGTAAGTACCGTATTTTTCGGACTATGAGACGCACCGGACCATAAGACGCACCTAGGTTTTAGAGGAGGAAAATAAAAAAATAAAAATTTAAGCAAAAAATGTAGTCATGATGCACTTTTAAGGGGGAGGGGGTCTTCTGTTGACACTTGTATAGGGGTAATGTCCCCCAATTCTGACAATATCCCCCATCCTGGTATATATGCCGCCCCACTTCCTTTTATATGTGGTCCCCATCCCCATCCTGGTATGCCCGGCATCCCTCCATCCTGGTATGCATGGCACCCCTCATCCTTATCCTGGTATGCATGGCACCCCTCATACCTATCCTGTTATGCATGGCACCCCTCATCCCCAATCCTGGTATGCATGGCACCCATCATCCCTGTTCTGGTATGCATGGCACCCCTCATCCCCAATCCTGGTATGCATGGCACCCATCATCCCTGTCCTGGTATGCATGGCACCCCTAATCCCTGTCCTGGTATGCATGGCACCCCTAATCCCTGTCCTGGTATGCATGGCACCCCTCATCCCTGTCCTGGTATGCATGGCACCCCTAATCCCTATCCTGGTATGCATGGCACCCCTAATCCCTGTCCTGGTATGCATGGCACCCCTCACCCCTGTCCTGGTATGCAGGCACACCTAATCCCTATCCTAGTATGCATGGCACCCCTCATCCCTGTCCTGGTATGCATGGCACCCCTCATCCCTGTCCTGGTATGCATGGCACCCCTCATCCCTGTCCTGGTATGCATGGCACCCCTCATCCCTGTCCTGGTATGCATGGCACCCCTCATCCCTGTCCTGGTATGCATGGCACCCCTCATCCCTGTCCTGGTATGCATGGCACCCCTCATCCCTGTCCTGGTATGCATGGCACCTCTCATCCCTGTCCTGGTATGCATGGCACCCATCATCCCTGTCCTGATATGCATGGCACCCCTAATCCTTGTCCTGGTATGCATGGCACCCCTCATCCCTATCCTGGTATGCATCGCACCCCTCATCCCTGTCCTGGTATGCATGGGACCCCTCATCCCTGTCCTGGTATGCATGGCACCCCTCATCCCTGTCCTGGTATGCATGGCACCCCTCATCCCTGTCCTGGTACGCATGGCACCCCTAATCCCTGTCCTGATATGCATGGCACCCCTCATCCCTGTCCTGATATGCATGGCACCCCTCATCCCTGTCCTGGTACGCATGGCACCCCTCATCCCTGTCCTGATATGCATGGCACCCCTCATCCCTGTCCTGGTATGCATTGCACCCCTCATCCCTGTCCTGGTATGCATGGCACCCCTCATCCCTGTCCTGATATGCATGGCACCCCTAATCCCTGTCCTGGTATGCATGGCACCCCTAATCCCTGTCCTAGTATGCATGGTCCCCCTAATCCCCATCAGGCTGCACAATAGAAAAAAATAAACACTCATACTCACCTCTCTTCTCTCTCCTCCAGCGCTGCGTCCAGTCTGCCTGCACTGATCTCTCCATGTGAGCTGCACATGACGTCACTGCCATGCGCGGCTCACAAGGAGAGATCAGCTGCCGGAAGTCACTGCTCCCCACGCCGGGTCTGTGTGCGCGGGGAGCAGTGACTTCATGCTGCTTAATAGCCGGCACACAGCGGAGCCACGCTGCGGCTGCTGCCGGCTATCTCCTGTGCCCGCTCATTAAAGGGCATGAATATTCACCCCCTCCCCATGCCCATGGGCGTGGAGAGAGGTTGAATATTCATGCCCTTTAACAGCGGGCACAGGAGATAGCCGGCAGCAGCAGCAGCCGCAGCGCGGCTACACTGTATACCGCTATTAAGGAGCATGAATATTCACTGCTCCCCACGCCTCATGGGCGTGGGGAGCAGTGAATATTTATTTTCTTTAGCAGCGGGGACAGTGTAGGCTGCAGCAGGCGGCTGCTGCCTCCTGTGCCCCGCTCCTCCACCGATACCGCTCCCCCCACACCCCACATAAATATATACCCCCCCCAACATTTGGACTATAAGACGCACCCCCCCATTTTCCTCCAAAATTTTGGAGGAAAAAAGTGCGTCTTATGGTCCGAAAAATAGGGTAAGTCAATAGTAATTTTGGTTAGTGCAGTTTCAGTGTAGTGGTGGGGAAGGAATACGGATTTTAGGTTGTTGAAGAATGTGCTGAATGAGAAGTGGGAGGAATGTGGACGTGCTGTTCAAGGAGTTTGGAGGCGAAAGGGAATAGTGATCTGGGGCGATAGCTGGACATAGAGGTTGGGTAAAAGGATGGTGTGATTGCTGCGTTTTTAAAAGCGGAACAGAAGACACCAGAGTTGAATGAAAGGTTGAGATTGCTCAGAACTGAGATAAGCAAAGTGCTAAGGTGGTATGTATTAATCTATTTCTGCGTTTTTGTTTGCCTAAAGAAGACTTCTGACTTTGTTTTAGGAAATACTTGTATGCCCCATAATTCTGGAACATTTTTTGTCCAACTTTGATTTGTGCCATTCTTCAGTTACTTCAGCAGAATATTTATGAATAAATTGACTGCTGGTTGTGACTAGTTCCACTTGTCACCTGGGTGTGTCCCCACACCGCCTGCCATCATCAACACTGACTGTGCAGGGACATATCCACAACTGGTAACACGCTTTACCAATTGCCAATGTATTCGTAAATTTCTAACACAATAAGTTCTAAGAAAATATGTGATAGAATTTTTATACAATAGGGGATACAAATATTTACTAAGCCAACATGTTGGAAGAGCAGAGCAAACACCAACTGATTGGACTTTTGCATTACAGTTTTATCCAACATTTGCAAGAACTAAAATTAATGCAAAATCCTCCTAATTCTAATGGAAGATATCTTGATAGTCAAAGTGTAAATTGCCGATGTAGTTTACAATGAGGAGGTGATGTTAACTGTAGAAGACTTATCATGTCACTGCATATTTTCAATTTTAAACACCATTGACTTATATAAAGAGACAGTGGAAAGGCAATTCCGGTCAGGAATAATAAAATAATATAAAATAAAATAAATAGACTGAAGAATAAAATAAGAAAAGTAATGTATTAATTACAATCAGTTATTTTAAATAAGATGAAGTATATATGGTGATAGTGTCCCTTTATCTAATACCTTATTTGTTGAACCATATCCAATTGCTGAGCAGACATTTTTTTGGGCATAATAGGAAACATAAATCTCTTCAATTACTTTAAGTCCCAGATTCTTTCCACTTTTTGCTTACTACCCATGTGGAATTTCTTTTGCCTTGTACTGAGACGCAATGGTTGACTCCTAACACTTCCAAACTGGGTATATTAGGTGGTAGCCACCTTACCTGTGGAGGAATCTTAAAGTTAAAGTTGGCATCTTAGAATGTACAAGTAAGCAATTGGGGATATTATAGCCACTATCAATAGAAATGTAAAAGCAAGGTGTGGTAATATTAAAATGTAACTTTTATTTGATAGGAAATAAAATAGATCAAAGTGAGTATCTACTCCAATCACAAATTAAACACACAAGGTCCTCATGACCCCAAATCCAGAGACAAGTGCATGTACTGATATAAAATTCTACAGCAGAAAATTTTACTAAGTATATATATCAACCGCTAAAATGAGTATAACTTTAGCCAAAGATAATTTAGAGTCCAGACTCTAAATTATCAGTGTTCCTAAGTGCAATTTGTGTACACCTGGTCACCATTTGCCTAGTTTCTTAGGTAGGTGTATAACTCTATTATCTTTAACCTACCTTACTGCAATATCTTCTGGGTATGTGTGACACCCCAGGGGTCTGGTTGCCACAGTGATAGAGATATTACGTCTGAGAGCAGGTGGGAGGTCCTTTGGTCAGGGATCCTGTGCATGCCACACCTCCTGCCCAGTCTTGGGAGGGGAAGAACTTCCCCTATATAAACCCGGGGCTGAAGCAGGGTTAGCAGTCAAGGAGAGTAGAGACAAGAAACAGTCACAGGAAGAAACAGCAGAAGCTCAGTGGGAGCAATACTACTACAAGTCAGGGGCTGGCAGCTGCAGAGCTCGCCCTGACTGAGAAGATTTCTTACCGGACCCGGAGTCCGAGGCTGTGGGGACTAACTCCTACCCAGCAGCAGAATCCGTCAGGCAGGGGATTTCAGGTCCCCTGGCCAAGAAGCCCGAAGGCACGGTCACACGCGTGGGACCAGCACCGCCATCGTGGAGCGGAAGCCATTAGAAGGCCCCGAGTCACCGGCCATACGGGTGAGCACCACACGGTACACTCAGGGACGTGGGCTACTTATACCCGCTTCTAGCAAGGTAGCCAGAAGAGTACAGTCAGTTTGGGAGGCCTACAACTCCACCTGGCCAGGGGAGATCCCATCTGCTCAAGGACTGACCAGGCCCCAATCGCTAGCCAGTACTCCGGGAGGGTCTATCATTGTCACCAGTAAAGACCCTGAACTACACAGTACCGTCTCCGAGTGGTTCCTGCTACCCCCATCATCCACATCTGCTGCCCTGAGGCCATACCCCTCCCGTTGGGGGTTATACCATCTACGCTGCACCATCCATCCACCGGCCTCAGCGGACTGTTCTGCAGCGGCAGCTCCATAGCTGCATTCAACGGGTGGCGTAGTCGTACAACATCTACCGCCGATACATCGCCGCTCAGTTTGACTCCCTGGGCACGGACCGGGTCGCCGCCACGAGACTACAACCCTCAAGAGATCCGGCTCCGGGTAAGCTCCCGCGTGCGCAACGCAGCGCGACACAGGCCCAGGGGCGCGTCAACTTTGGCGTAGTCGGCAGGATTTCGTGCCCGCAACCACCGGGTACTGCGTGCCTGAAAAAGAGACTTTTCAAACTTACCTGTGGTGAAGATTCCCGCCATCCGGCGCCATCTTCAGCCTTCTTCCCGCCATCGGTGAAGTTTCCCGCCATCCGGCGCCATCTTCTGCCTTCTTCCCGCCATCCGTGGAGTTTTCCCGCCATTGGACGCCATCTTGAGGACGCCGCGTGGGAAGAAGAGGGGCGTGGACTCCGAAAGCGCGCGAGAACTGAAGCCCCGCCTCACGTCCGGACGTTGCGTAAGGTCCTGGAAGGAGCCCAGCAGACGCCGACGTCACAGGAGCGCGACGGAAGGTCCTCAACCCTGACGATCCACTGCGGAGCCGCGGCCTACGGAAGAGGATCATCGCAAGGTAGGCCACGGTCCACTAGGGGGGAGGAAGATGTCGGATACGGAGGAGAGCTTCACTGCCTCAACCCCCGCCAGCGCTACCGCTGCTGCAGTTATGCCCTTCACCATGCCCTATATCCCGGGAGCAGCGTGGCTACCCCAGTACTCAGGGGAGTCACATACCCTGCATGACTTTAGAGAAAAGCTGGATAGCCTCTTCCAGGTGTACCCCCTCACAGAAGAGCAAAAAGTGAGCATCCTGGTGGCCCAACTAACCGGGGCAGCCAAGAGGGAAGTAAAATCCTGGCCACCTGGGAGGAAGACTGTCGCAGGGATACTAACCCGGCTGAAGGACACCTTTGATACCCGCACCTCAGCCGAGATTAAGCTTAGATTCTACGGGTGCAAGCAGCGAGCGCATGAGAGTATAAGGGACTATGCACTAAACCTACAAGAGGCCCTGAGGGCCATTAAGCAGACCGACCCTGATGGAGTGGGAAACGAGGACAGGCTGTTGACCGAACAGTTTATAGAGGGACTATATTGTAATACCCACCGAACCCAGTTGCGGGCAATGGCCTTGCAGGATCCCCATCTGGGATTTGCACAGTTCAAGGACAGAGCCATCCGGGTGCTCCGAGAACCGGCACCAGGTGGCGTTGTGACCCACAGGCGCCCCACTACCACTTACCACCAGGAGGCGGTGCCCTTGTCGGCAGGGCCTGTGGGAGCTGATGCGCAGGCTTTGGACAATGACCCGGCTCCAGACCTACACCATCAGGTCCAAGAGCTAGCTAAGAGCGTTGCTGCGCTAACCCGAACTGTGCAGTCTTTACAGGTTTCCACTCTAGGGAAGATCCAGCTGGCATCCGGACCGGAGGACATCCCGTGGCGTCGACCAAGGAGGACCCCACCGGCCAGAGGAAGACCCAGTGACCGATACAGCGAGGACGGACGACCCATCTGCCGCCGCTGCAATCAACCCGGACATATGGCAAGGTACTGTTCTTTAAACGGGCACAACCTGGGGTAGAGGGCCAACCCCCAGGAAAAAGATCACCAGGCCCATCGAACTGGCGCGACAGATATGTGGGAGGACGTCCAGTCTTGCCTGTGGTACTGGATGGCATTCCCATGAGTGCCCTATTGGACACCGGGTCACAGGTCACCACCATCCCGTACGTGCTCTTTAAGCAATACTGGAATGACTCGGATATTACCCGCTACCCTGACGACGACTTGAGTATCATCGCCAGCAATGGCCAGCCCGTGCCACAGATCGGATTTAAAGAAGTGACCATCAAAATCGGTAGAGTCGAACTGGCAGCACAGGGACTGATCATTGTAGATATTGACAAACATGAGAGTCACCCAAAAATAACTCTAGGAACTAATGTAATTGAAAATTGTCTTGCAGAGGTGATTTTCCTTCTACAGCAGGTTGCCAAGAACGCCAGTTCCGGCGAGCAGCGGGTGCTCCAGAAAGAGATCCGGGCACTGATGCGACGGCAACAGGTGGAACTCTCCGGCGGTGAGATTGGTAGCGTAAGAATGTGTGACCCTTTTCCTATTGCCATGCCCCCAAAAAGTGAAATGATGATTTGGTGCCGGGCAGCTATTGGTCTGAGAGGTAGAGATTACCAGGCAATGGTAGAACCAGTTTACTCAGACAGTAGGCCCACCATCTTGACAGCACGGGGGGTGGTTAATGTAAGCCATGGGAGGGTGCCCGTTCGCATAATCAATATCGGGAAGAGGGAAGTGTACCTGCCCCGGTATGCCACGCTAGCCAAATTATATACCATTAACCAAAATGCTATGCAATCTGTGGAACCCTTGCCTCCATCTCACCCGGAGGAAGGTAACGGCTCTAAGAAAACAAAGGAGGACTGGTGTCAGCAACTACATTTGGGTACTGACTCCACTCCCTCACATCAGAAACAGGGAGTCTATTGGGTGGTTCAAGAGTACGAGAGAGTGTTTAGTAAACACCCGTTAGACTTCGGGCGAGTCAAGGGGGTAGAACACCACATCCCCACGGGAGACCATCCTCCCATAAAAGAGAGGTATCGACCCGTACCCCCTGCACACTACCAACACGCCAAGGGGATGCTTAGAGACATGAAGGAGGCTGGGGTGATCAGGGATAGCTGTAGCCCCTGGGCAGCTCCACTAGTTTTAGTCAGAAAAAAAGACAACACCATGAGGATGTGTGTAGATTACCGGAAAATCAACCGTATCACACACAAGGATGCGTACCCCTTACCAAGGATAGAGGAGTCATTGGCTGCTTTAAGATCTGCTAACTTCTTCTCTACCTTGGATCTCACTAGCGGGTACTGGCAGGTTCCTGTAGCAGAGGCGGACCGGGAGAAGACCGCATTCACCACCCCGATGGGACTTAGCGAGTTCACCTGCATGCCGTTCGGACTCTGCAACGCACCAGGAACCTTCCAACGACTAATGGAGTGTTGTCTGGGCCACAGAAACTTCGAGACGGTCCTGTTGTACCTGGACGATGTCATCGTATATTCCAAGACGTATGAGGACCACCTGAAACACCTGGCGAAAGTGTTCGAAGCTCTGGCAAGTTACGGCCTAAAGGTGAAACCCTCCAAGTGTCACCTCCTGAAACCAAAGGTGCAGTACCTGGGACACGTGGTGAGCGCTGACGGAGTGGCTCCCGACCCTGATAAGATCACCGCAATTAAGGAATGGCCAAGCCCCTCCAGCGTAAAAGAAGTGCGGCAGTTCCTCGGGTTGGTAGGCTACTACCGAAGGTTTATTCCCGGTTTCACCAAAAAGGCAGCACCTATGCAGGACCTCCTGATAGGCCAGTCCCGGAAGGCCAAGAACCAGAAGCCGCCCTTCAAATGGGAGGAGCTGGAAGAAGAGTCCTTCCGCCAGCTGAAGATGGCCCTCACGGGGGACGAAATCCTGGCGTACCCGGATTATAGCCAGTCCTTTATCCTCTACACCGACGCCAGTAACATCGGGCTAGGAGCCGTACTGTCCCAGATCCAGCAGGGGAAGGAACGAGTAATCGCCTACGCCAGCCGAAAACTGCGACCCACCGAAAGGAACCCCGAGAATTACAGCTCATTTAAGTTAGAGTTCCTGGCCGTAGTATGGGCAGTCACCGAGCGCTTTAAGCATTACCTCGCTTCTTCCCGGTTCACCGTGTACACGGATAACAACCCGTTGACACACCTGGACACGGCAAGACTCGGTGCCCTGGAGCAGAGGTGGATGGCCCGTCTGTCCAACTACGAGTTCACAATCAAATACCGGGCAGGACGCTCCAATACCAACGCGGACGCCCTGTCCAGGATGCCCAACCTGCCGGACGGAGGAGAAGATCCGGAGGGACTGGAAGAAGTTGAACTCCCTGCGTTCCACCGTCATGGGACTATCCAGTATTCCCACCGGGTAAGGAGTAAGCAGGCTGCTACGTTGAACCCCTTACCCCACTACAACTGGGCGGAAATGCAAGACAGCGACCCTGCCGTCCGACTGGTGAAGGAGATGCTGACTCGGCCGGAGGCTCGCCTTGAACCATACGCTCCGGAGGAAGCCAAACAACTATGGGCAGAGAAGAGTCGACTGTTCCTTTACAAAGGGAAGTTGTGCCGCAGAATGGTTAACTCCCGGACGCATGAATTACTCTGGCAAGTAGTGGTGCCACGAAGAGACGCAGCCATGGTGATGGAGGCATACCACGACGGAGCTGGACACTTCGGGTGGAAGAAGCTGGAGTTCCTGCTGCGTGAGCAGTTCCACTGGGTAGGCATGAGGGGAACCATCGAGAAGTGGTGCAGAGACTGTGGCCCGTGCAACCTGAGAAGGAAGGACCGTGCCAGCCAGAAGACTCCCCTGCAGTCCATCGTCACCCGGCAACCGTTGGAACTGGTAGCCTTGGATCATGTAAAACTGACCCCAAGCAGAAGTGGCTACGTCTACGCGTTAACCATCGTGGATCATTACTCCCGGTTTCTGGTTGTCGTCCCCGTCAAGGACTTAACGGCTCAAACAGCAGCTAGAGCCTTCCAGCAGCACTTTTGCCGTCCACACGGGTACCCGGACCAAGTGCTGACGGACCAGGGACCTGCCTTTGAAGCGGAGGTCTTCCAGGAATTCTGCAATCTGTATGGCTGCCGGAAGATAAGGACGACACCCTACCATCCGCAAACTAATGGACTTTGTGAGAAAATGAACCAGGTGGTAATGGATCTTCTAAAAACGTTGCCCCTGGAAGAACGCAGTCTGTGGCCTGAGAAGTTGCCCGATCTGGTGGACCTATACAACCACATCCCGGTAGGTTCCACCAACTGTACCCCGGCTTACCTAATGAGGGCAATGTTATGTTCTGCTACCAAAGCTAAGGAAAGAGAGGAGATCTGTCCCTACTATAAGACTCAGCTGAATCCCTACGATGTAACAGGGAACCTGATCCTGCGATCAGACCTGCTAAAGTCCTATTCTAGTCTGAACGGAGACCTATAGATTTGGGGAGGGAATCCCTACAAGTACTAAGGACTGGGAGGAATATGGGACACCTCCTAACAGAAATAGCAGCAGACAGACGAACAAACAAAATAGATAGAACCTAGAGGTCCGTAGACCAAGCAAACTAACAGAGTTAGATACAGAGCACAGGCTAGCTAGAAAGTAGATATACAATGAAGTCCAGCAAAGCCAGAAGGGCGGAGCAGGATTAAATAGGCCAACAAGGTCATGTGACCAGCAAAGGAAAAAAAACCTAACAGCAAGGTTCTAACAGTACCCCCCCTTCTAAGAGGATCCTCCGGATCCCCTAGGACCAGGCTTATCAGGAAATCTCCTGTGAAACGCTCTGATAAGTCTGGACGCGGAAACATCATCTGACCTCACCCAAGAGTTATCCTCGGGTCCGAAACCTTTCCAGGCCACAAGATACTGCAAACTACCTCTATACCGTCTAGAGTCAAGGATGCGAGAAATTTCATATTCCCCGTCCTCCACCACCGGAGGAACAGAGGCAGAGGCGTCACCATCCGACACAACAGCTTTTTTTAACAGAGAGACATGAAAGACCGGATTAATTCTCCAGGAGGTAGGAACCTCCAACCTAACAGCAGATTGGTTGACAACCTGAAGCACCTTAAAGGGCCCTACAAACTTGGGACCCAATTTCTTAGAAGGAATCCTCAACCGCAGATTCCTAGAGGACAACCAAACCATGTCACCAACAGCGAACAAAACCTCCTGTCGTTTCCTATCAAAGTAGTCTTTAGATTTTCTGTTGGCCTCCTGAAGATTACCACGCACATCCGTCCAAACTCTTTCCAAATCACCGGAAAAATTCTCCTCCTCAGGCACGGCAGATCCCAACTTGGAGAACGACCCAAACGACGGATGTCTCCCAGAACAACAAAAAAAAAGGCGAACAACCAGCAGAAGAAGATGTATGATTGTTCAGAGCAAATTCGGCAAGTGGCAGAAACTCAGACCACCCCTCTTGATTGTCTGCCACAAAACAACGCAAGAACTGCTCAACATCCTGGTTTTTCCTTTCTGTCTGGCCATTAGATTCAGGATGATATCCGGACGAAAACGACAAATGAATTCCCAACCTGTCACAAAAGGCACGCCAAAAACGAGCCACGAACTGAGGACCCCCATCAGAAACAATGTCAGTAGGAACGCCATGAAGTCTGACAATTTCCTTGACAAAGGCCTTAGCGAGAGTTTTAGCGCAGGGCAGTTTGACGAAGGGAACCAAGTGACACATCTTGCTAAAACGGTCCACGACCACCCAGATGACAGTAAAACCCTCAGAGGGGGGAAGGTCAGTTATAAAGTCCATAGCCAAATGTGTCCAAGGAGCACTGGGGACCTCCAAAGGACAAAGCAACCCCGCAGCAGGAGTATGTGAGGACTTAGATCTAGCACATATAGTACATTGGCGCACCCACTTAATGACTTCCTTCTGCCATCCAGGCCACCAAAAACTGCGACCCACCAGTCTCTTGGTCTCAGAGATTCCGGGATGACCTGCCAACCGAGATTCGTGACACTCAACAAACAAATCTCTCCTAAAGGTCCCAGGCACAAACAACCTCCCATGAGGAGTGTTAGATGGGGCATTCTCCTGAGCTTTAAGAATCTCATCTTCCAAAACGGAGTCTAAAGCAGCTATCACAACACCTTCTTGTAAAATGTTTTCCTCTTTCTCAGCACCGACTATGGGAGAAAAACTGCGAGACAAGGCATCCGCCTTAACATTCTTAGTACCAGGGATGTAAGTAACGGAGAAATTAAACCGCGAGAAAAACAGTGCCCACCTAGCCTGACGGGCATTCAGGCGCTTGGCAGCGTCAAGATATATCAGATTTTTATGATCCGTAAGAACCTGAACGGGAAATTCCGCACCTTCCAAGAAGTGGCGCCAGTGTTCAAATGCGAGTTTAATAGCCAATAATTCCCGATTACCAATATCGTAATTCAATTCAGTCTCCGAAAATTTTTTTGAAAAAAATGCACAGGGATGTAATCCATCCCCGTTATCCTGAGACAATACTGCGCCAACCCCCACAGAGGAAGCATCAACCTCAACCAAAAACGGCCTAGTAACATCAGGCTGCATAAGGATGGGAGCAGAGGTGAACCTCTCCTTGAGATACACAAAAGCTTCAATGGCCTCAGAAGACCACTGAACCGCATCAGCACCTTTCCTGGTGAGATCAGTCAGAGGTTTGACAATACTAGAAAAATTTTTTATGAATTTTCTATAGTAATTGGCGAAACCCAAAAACCTCTGTATTGATTTCAAACCAATAGGCCTAGGCCATTCCTGCACAGCCTGAACCTTAACCGGATCCATCTCAAAACCTTTGCTGGAGATAATGTAGCCCAAAAAACTAATTCTCTGTACAGCGAACTCACATTTCTCCTGCTTAGCAAAAAGCGAATTGTCCATTAATAACTGTAATACCTCACGCACGCTCCGCCAATGAGACTCCAGATCTGGCGAATAAATCAAAATGTCATCCAAATACACAACCACATTTTTACCGATCAAAGGTCTAAGGATGTCATTAATCAGATTCTGAAAAAATGCAGGAGCATTAGTAAGACCAAAAGGCATAACCAGATTCTCAAAATGACCCACAGGAGTGTTAAAAGCAGTCTTCCATTCATCACCCTCCTTCATGCGCAACAGATTGTATGCCCCCTTAAGGTCAATTTTAGAGAACCACTTGGCCCCCAATAACTGGTTAAACAGATCAGGAATCAATGGCAGTGGGTAAGGATTGCGTACCGTAATTTTGTTAATCTCACGAAAATCCAGACAAGGACGTAAACCGCCGTCCTTTTTTTTTACAAAAAAAAATCCAACCGCCACAGGAGACTTAGAGGGCCTAATGTGACCGGCGGCCAAACTTGTCTGTATGTATTCCTCCAAAGCCTTCCTCTCAGGAATAGTAAGGTTAAATAAACGACTTTTAGGAAGAGTCGCTCCAGGGACAAATTCAATAGAACAATCATAGTCTCTATGGGGAGGCAAAACCTGCGATTCTTTCTCAGAAAAAACTCTCCAAAAATCCTGAATAGGAACAGGCAATTCTCCCCTATCCAAAGCTGCAATACGCCCGTTACAACACTTGTCATAACATTTATGGCTCCAGGATTTAATTTCACTGGTAGACCAATCCAGTACAGGATTGTGAAATTTTAACCAGGGCAAACCCAATATTACTGGAGAAGGCAAGTTATTCAACACTACCAAATCCAATTTCTCATGATGAACACCATTAATAGTGAGAGGAAATTCACTGACCTTGAGAGTAATATTCTTCAAAGGGGAGCCATCCACAGAAACCACAGCAATGGGGGATGATAAAGGTTCAGGTTTTAAATTGAGTTTTTCCACGAATCCCCCATCAATAACATTCAGTGTAGACCCGCAATCAACAAACACCCGAAATTCCATTAATTTTTCCTGAGCAATCGTGGAAGCAGCTAAAAATATACCCTTGGAATTTAAACAGGCAATACGGGCGTGACTGACCATTTTTTTTTCTTTCTTCATACGAAGCTCACAGCCTTTAATCAAATGACCAGATTTTCCACAATAGAAACACAAGCCTTCTGAAAAACGACGGTGTTTTTCTTGAGAGCGAGGTGCCACCGATCCAATCTCCATCGGTTCACCACTGTTAGTACACACATTATCATAACCAGAAACTGACATAGCAGAGGATTTGCTCTCATTAACCCTAGCACGCAGTCTTCTGTCCACCCGTATAGCTAATTGCATAGCCTGTTGCAAATCCTCAGGTGTAGGATAAGCAATTAGCAGGTCTTTAACCTTTTCACTGAGCCCAGCAAGAAATAGACTTTTCAGAGCAGAATCGTTCCACCCTGTTTGAGTGGACCAACGACGAAAATGTGTACAATATTTTTCCATATTACCTGATCCTTGTTTTAAACGTCTCAACTCAGTCTCAGCTGATGCCACACGGTCAGGATCATCATATAATAGTCCTAAAGCAGAAAAAAAACTATCCACTGATCTGAAGCATGTATCACTAGGTTGCAAAGAAAAGGCCCACTCCTGAGGCTCTTTGCGCAAAAGTGACATTATGAACCCTACGCGCTGGGATTCATCCCCAGAGGACTTGGGTCTCAAACGAAAATACAATAAGCAAGCATTTTTAAATGAAAAAAATTCTCGATGTTCACCAAAAAATAAATCCGGCAAACATACCTTAGGCTCCAAGAAATATGCTCCAGGACAGTTACTCACGTGCTGACGGAGCTCGGCCACTTCCAGAGAGAGTCCCTGCAGGTGTTTAGCCAAATCCTGAACCGACACCATGATGGAACAAAAAAAAATCTTTCCTTAGAGAATTTACAGGCTGGACTTACTGTTATGTTCTGCTACCAAAGCTAAGGAAAGAGAGGAGATCTGTCCCTACTATAAGACTCAGCTGAATCCCTACGATGTAACAGGGAACCTGATCCTGCGATCAGACCTGCTAAAGTCCTAATCTAGTCTGAACGGAGACCTATAGATTTGGGGAGGGAATCCCTACAAGTACTAAGGACTGGGAGGAATATGGGACACCTCCTAACAGAAATAGCAGCAGACAGACGAACAAACAAAATAGATAGAACCTAGAGGTCCGTAGACCAAGCAAACTAACAGAGTTAGATACAGAGCACAGGCTAGCTAGAAAGTAGATATACAATGAAGTCCAGCAAAGCCAGAAGGGCGGAGCAGGATTAAATAGGCCAACAAGGTCATGTGACCAGCAAAGGAAAAAAAACCTAACAGCAAGGTTCTAACAGGCAAGACCTGGTAAGTTACCTGTTGACCTGGAAATGGGAGTCCTGACACCCGAGGACACTTCACCAGAAGCAGACTGGGACACAGAGAGGCAGCAGCAGTACCGGAGAGTACAGGAGAGCGTGGAGCGAAGTCTCTGTCAGGCTAGGGAAAGACAAGAGAAAACTTACAACCAGTATGCTCCCGCTGTTCCCCTGGTACCCGGAGAGCAGGTCTTGAAGAGGAAGAGACGGCTCCACAAGTTGGACGACCAGTGGGAAAAGGACCCGTACACCGTACTGCCCTCAAGCCACGAGAACCCGAAGGTTTGTACCATCAGTAAAGACGGAGGGGAAACCACAGCTATTGTATCCCGGGACCACCTGAAGAAGTGTCCTGAACAACTGAGGAACCCTGAAGAGGAACAAGAAGACCATCGACCCGTAGAGGAAAGGGAAGATATGGTTAGTACTGTGCTCGGGGACTTCCCTCGGTCTTGGACTCAAGTCAATGGTGCAGTTGTGGTACCCGTACTCACCTTCCTCCAACCAGTATCCCAAGCACCTACGGAGCAACAGGTAGAGCTGGAAGAACAGCCGGTCCAGGAGGCAGAAGACTCCACACAAGCAGAACAGGAGGATCAACCCTCTGCTTATAGTGAGCCTGCCGTACCCCTAGTGAGACAAAGAGCCGGTAGACAGCTGCCCAGTTTACCCTTGACAGCTCCTACACCCTGTAGTTCAGGGCCAGACAGTCAGCTCCGTAGGTCCACTAGGGCCACTAGAGGCCAGTTACCCGCACGCTGGAGGATTTGAAGTGTATAAATTGTTTTATTTATGTTTATCTGTGTATTGTTGCTTGTGTATAATTTTGTGTTTCCAGTTATTTTTAGGAGTCCTTGGTGGATTTACCGGGAATCCTTGTACATAGTTGGAGCGTAACCCAGGATGGACTAGAGACTGTTAAGGACTCGGGGTAGGACAGACCCCTACCTGGTTACGTCTCCCTGTTTTGGTGAAATGGACACCTTGCTTTCTTCAAAGACTGCACCCGGTTGCGGACACGCCGCAACCATCTTATGTGTTTTTCTTATTGTATTGTTATTGTTATACCTTGTTATGTTTTTCTAAAAAAAATATGTTTAGTCCCGGAGTACTAAATTTCACTAGGGGGGAATGTGACACCCCAGGGGTCTGGTTGCCACAGTGATAGAGATATTACGTCTGAGAGCAGGTGGGAGGTCCTTTGGTCAGGGATCCTGTGCATGCCACACCTCCTGCCCAGTCTTGGGAGGGGAAGAACTTCCCCTATATAAACCCGGGGCTGAAGCAGGGTTAGCAGTCAAGGAGAGTAGAGACAAGAAACAGTCACAGGAAGAAACAGCAGAAGCTCAGTGGGAGCAATACTACTACAAGTCAGGGGCTGGCAGCTGCAGAGCTCGCCATGACTGAGAAGATTTCTTACCGGACCCGGAGTCCGAGGCTGTGGGGACTAACTCCTACCCAGCAGCAGAATCCGTCAGGCAGGGGATTTCAGGTCCCCTGGCCAAGAAGCCCGAAGGCACGGTCACACGCGTGGGACCAGCACCGCCATCGTGGAGCGGAAGCCATTAGAAGGCCCCGAGTCACCGGCCATACGGGTGAGCACCACACGGTACACTCAGGGACGTGGGCTACTTATACCCGCTTCTAGCAAGGTAGCCAGAAGAGTACAGTCAGTTTGGGAGGCCTACAACTCCACCTGGCCAGGGGAGATCCCATCTGCTCAAGGACTGACCAGGCCCCAATCGCTAGCCAGTACTCCGGGAGGGTCTATCATTGTCACCAGTAAAGACCCTGAACTACACAGTACCGTCTCCGAGTGGTTCCTGCTACCCCCATCATCCACATCTGCTGCCCTGAGGCCATACCCCTCCCGTTGGGGGTTATACCATCTACGCTGCACCATCCATCCACCGGCCTCAGCGGACTGTTCTGCAGCGGCAGCTCCATAGCTGCATTCAACGGGTGGCGTAGTCGTACAACATCTACCGCCGATACATCGCCGCTCAGTTTGACTCCCTGGGCACGGACCGGGTCGCCGCCACGAGACTACAACCCTCAAGAGATCCGGCTCCGGGTAAGCTCCCGCGTGCGCAACGCAGCGCGACACAGGCCCAGGGGCGCGTCATATGCATTGAATCTGTATGGGTATAGACTTTGGCTAAAGTTATGCTCATTTTAGCGGTTGATATATATACTTAGTAAAATTTTCTGCTGTAGAATTTTATATCAGTACATGCACTTGTCTCTGGATTTGGGGTCATGAGGACCTTGTGTGTTTAATTTGTGATTTGAGTAGATACTCACTTTGATCTATTTTGTTGCATATCAAATAAAAGTTACATTTTAATATTACCACATCTTGCTTTTACACATCTTAGAATGTGCAACACAGTATATTTCTTTCTTTGGCTTTGTTGGACTCATCGGTGTCCAGCATTGTTTGCTATTCATCCTCAGCATTATCCAGGCTGTAACCTAAAACTGCGGAAGCTGGGATGTCACTATGAGGCATACATGGAAAAGTATTTTTTAGGAAATTTTTGTTAAAGCAATTTTTTATAATGGGCACTTTGTATGTAATGTCAGAGCTGAATAGCATTATTTTTTCTCAAGGATCGTGCGATAGCTAATTGGTCCTACAGTAGTCATCGTGACAGATGACATTCAGAGTACTGCCTTCTTAAACAACCAATTGTTCATCCCACTAGAGGGTCATAATAACCCAGGGTAGATCTAACATGTACACAGGGCCAATTCTAGCTTTCCTTATACCTGAAGCAAAAATTGCCATTGCAATAAATGCAATTGTGTTATTGTTTTTGGGGTTTTGCATTATTCAATGTTTAGTAAAAATGATATGTGAACTTTCATAGATTTTTTTTATATAAAAAAATATGGTTTGTAATGCCATTTTTTGAAACAAGTAACATTTTTATTTTATGGAGCTGTGTAGAGCTTGATTTTTGCATGGTAAGTTGACATTTTTATTCATACCAATACCAATTTAGGGTACATACAACACTTTGATTGCTTTTTATTGCATTTATTTAGGGAGTAGAGGTTCCAAAAAAACCTGCAACTCTGGGATTTAATTTTTTTTCTTTACTGTATGGGTTAATTAATTGATATTTTGATAGAAAAAATTTTTATGATGCTGTTATACCAAATATGTATATAAGGGAGGAGAGGGAGTGATTAGAATTTTTTTTATGATTTTTAATTATAATATTCTTATGCTATACACCGCAATACTACAGTATTGTAATATATAGGACAAATCATGGTCTCCTATGAAGCTCAATTTATGGCTGCGCTTCCTAGGAGATCCAAATTGACAGCTTGGAAGACTTCAAAAGTTAAATGCTCCTAACATGAACACAGATGTAGTAATTCTTAATTTGTGAGATGGTGTAATATTTATCAATTTATCAACATAGCCATGTAGCATGTGATCTGACAAATTTGCTACATATACATATTATCAGAGCCAATAACATGACATGAATACAAAACTGATACCAACATCACTACATGAATACATAACCAGAGCCAACATCAATACAGAGATACAGCACCAGAACCACAGTCAGTAAATGAATAAAGCACCAGAACCACATGCTCTGTCTGCTAATGACTAATGGCCATGTGAATGTGTACCTACACTTTGCACTTATTACAACAGGTGTGCCTGCTCATTTTTTCGGTTTTCATTTTCTAAGTATAACTTCTAAACAGTCATACAGTTACTAAATAACAAATTCTTTCATTAAACTGTTACTGAACAAAACCTACTGTACCAAGACAAATGTTACTGTTAGGGATCCGGGTGGTGGAACCTCTGTGCCGAGGTGCAAGGAGGGACCCAGAGGGGCGTGACTAAGTATCAACCCGAACCGACCCTGGTCGGACGGCGGCTAACGACTCCGTGACCAGGGAGGATCCGGGCAGAGGGACCAGGTGCTACTCTGGGGACAACCTTGTAAGAGAGCAGGTGGCTCCCACGGGTCAGATAGCTGGGACTGACCGGTATAACAGATGGACACGGCAAGCAGGCAGAAGTCTCTGGTTAGCTGACAGGTGGTTACGGTACGTGACAGCAGAGCGAGTAGTAGTCCCTAGGTTTACCAGGCAGGTGGTCACAGCAAGTGACGGCAGAGTCTCCAGGCAGGCTGGCAGGAAACAGGCGGGTGCTCCCAGGTGAGCGGGCAGACAGACAAGGCAGGTAACAAGCAGGTAACAGGTGGGCGCTCCCATGTGAGCGGGCTGACGGACACAGCAGGTAACAGGTGGGCGCTCTCAGGTGAGCAGACTGACAGCCAAGGCAGGTAACAGGCAGGTAACAGGTGGGCGCTCCCAGGTGAGCGGGCTAACGGACACGGCAAGTAACATGCGGGTGCTCCCAGGTGAGAGGACTGACAGTCAAGGCAGGTAACAGGTGAGTGCTCCAGGTGAGCAGACTGGCAGGCTCGGCAGGTAACGGGCAGATAACCGGCTGGCAGGCAGGACGAGGAGTCAGGCTAGCAGCGGGACCTGAGGGCTGAAGCAGAGATAAGAAACTGTGCAACAACTTTGCTCGGGCACCTCCATTTTGGAGGAGGTGCCTTATATATGGGAGGTCCTCCGGCAATTGGCCGGGGACTCCTTAGGACGGCACGCGCGGTCCCTCTAAGAGAGGGGGAGCGCGCGCCCTAAGCACAGTGCCGGGGAAGGAGCGCGCGCCGGCAGCAGCGGGGAGAGAAGCAGTGGAGGACGCCGCGCCAGGAGCGGGAAGGTGAGAGGGACGGCGTCTCTGCCTAGCAAGGGGCAGAGACCCCGATGCTACAGTACCCCCCTCTTTAGGCCCCCTCTTTTTTTGGCCTCAAAGAAATTTTTCAAGGGAAAGCGGGGCGTTGATGTTCTCCCTGGGTTCCCAAGTTCTCTCCTCAGGACCAAACCCCTTCCAATCTACCAGAAAAAAGGTCTTTACTCTTACCCTCTTGGTGGCCAGAATACTCTCTACCTCAAAGACGTCCTCAGCGGAAACCGGAGCAGGGGGAGTACCTGGATTGTTGGAAAAAGAGTTAAAGACATCGGGTTTGAGGAGAGATACGTGGAAGGAGTTGGGAATCCGTAAGGTGGCCGGGAGTTTTAACTTGTAGGCCACTGGATTAATTTGCTTGAGGATTTCGAAACGGCCGATGAAACGAGGACCCAACTTGTAGGAGGGTATCTTGAGCCGCACATGTTTGGAGGAGAGCCAAACCTTGTCTCCCGGACGGAATTGAGGTGGATCCAGACGCCTCTTATCAGCATATCTCTTCATCTGCTCGAAGGACTGAAGAAGTGCGGATTTAGTACTCTCCCAAATGGTGGAAAATTCGCTGACAAGAGACTCTGCGGCAGGGCTGTCCACAGAAGCGGAGACGGGAAACGGAATCCTGGGATGTTGGCCATAGACTATGAAGAACGGGGACTTGGAAGAGGATTCGCTCTCGTGGTTATTATATGAGAATTCGGCCCATGGTAGGAGGTCCACCCAATCAGAATGGTGGGCATTAACGAAGTGCCGGAAGTAACTGGTAAGGATGTGATTGATCCGCTTCACTTGACCATTGGACTGAGGATGGTAAGCGGAGGAGAAATCCAGGGTGACATCCAGCAGTTTACATGTGGCTCTCCAGAAGCGTGAGGTAAACTGAACCCCTTGATCCGAAACTATGTGGATGGGTAGGCCATGGAGACGGAAGATATGGCGGATAAAGTCTTTAGCCAGCTCAGATGCAGACGGGAGACCAGGCAGGGGAATGAAGTGGGCCATTTTAGAAAAGGGGTCCGCGACCACCCAAATGACTGTACACCAGGCAGAAACAGGAAGATCGGTAATGAAGTCCATGGTGATGTGTTGCCACGGGGCAACAGGTACGGGAAGTGGCAGGAGATGACCGGCTGGTAATTGTCTGGGAACTTTGTTGCGGGCACAAGATGAACAGGCAGAGACGAAGTCTACCACATCCTTACGCATCAGAGGCCACCAGTAATGCCGGGTAATGAGCAGGAAGGTCTTCTTTTGGCCAGCATGGCCAGCTAGTTTAGAAGAATGACCCCAGCGAAGAACCTTCTCATGGTCAGGAACCACTACAAACGTCTTGCCGGGTGGAAGACGAGTCAAATCCAAGGGGGCCACATTCATCACCTTGGAGGGGTCGATGATGTGCATAGGCTCCTCCTCTTGATCGGAGGACAGGAAGGATCGGGACAAGGCATCAGCTTTGACATTCTTGTCCGCCGGGCGGAAATGCAGGATGAAGTCGAAGCGAGCAAAAAACAAAGACCACCGAGCCTGACGCGGATTAATTCTCTGGGCATTTTGGAGATATGCCAGATTTTTGTGATCTGTGTGAATGATCACCGGATATAGAGCCCCTTCAAGCAGGTATCGCCACTCCTCCAGCGCCAATTTGACGGCTAGCAATTCTCGGTCTCCTATGGAGTAGTTGCGCTCAGAAGAGGAGAAGATTTTGGAGAAGAAGCCGCAGGTTACCATTCTGCCGGAAGAAGATTTTTGGGTAAGTACTGCTCCGGCTCCGGAAGAGGAGGCATCAACCTCCAGGTAGAATTGTTTATTGCAGTCTGGACGGTGCAGAACTGGGGCAGAGGAGAAGGCTTGCTTTAAGGAGAGGAATGCCTCCTCGGCTTCGAGCGACCATACCTTGGGATTTGCCCCCTTGTGGGTGAGCGCAGATATGGGAGCAGTCCGCGACGAGAAGTGTGGAATGAAGAGACAATAGTAATTGGCGAAGCCCAGGAATCGCTGTATCGCCTTCAACCCCTCCGGACGGGGCTACTTAAGGACAGCAGAGAGCTTCTCAGGATCCATTCGTAGGTCTGTCTGGGAGATAACATAGCCCAGGAATGGAAGAGAGGTCTGCTCGAAGAGGCACTTCTCGTATTTTGCGTAGAGGTGGTTCTGCCTGAGCCTAAGCAGGACCTGACGAACATCCCTCTGGTGTGTGGGAAGATCCGGAGAGAAGACCAAGATATCGTCCAGGTATACCACCACGCAGGAGTAAAGAAGGTCACGGAAGATGTCGTTGACCAGTTCTTGGAAGACGGCGGGAGCATTGCAGAGGCCGAAGGGCATCACACGGTACTCATAGTGTCCGTCCCGGGTATTAAATGCCATTTTCCACTCTTCTCCTTGACGGATACGGACCAGGTTATACGCTCCACGTAGATCCAGCTTGGAAAAGATCCTGGCGCCTTTAAGGCAATCAAACAACTCAGAGATGAGTGGCAGGGGGTATTTATTTTTTACGGTGATCTGATTGAGTCCTCTATAGTCAATACAGGGGCATAGCGAGCCATCCTTTTTTTTGACAAAGAAGAATCCGGCTCCCGCCGGGGAGGTAGACTTCCGGATGAACCCTCTAGCCAGATTCTCCTCTATGTACTCTGACATGGCACGGGTCTCGGCTGCAGACGACGGATAAATACGCCCACGGGGTGGAGTGGCGCCAGGTACCAAGTCGATCGGGCAATCATATGGCCTATGAGGTGGTAATGTCTCTGCCTCCTTTTTACCGAAGACGTCTGCATAGGGCCAGTAAGGAGCCGGAAGACCGGGTAAATTAGCTGGAGTGGGTAGTGGACGAACCGGGCGATCCGGAACCAGGCAGGTCCGATGGCATTCCGGGCCCCACCGGAGTACTTCACCAGATTGCCAGTTCAACACGGGTTCATGTGTGTCACCCTGGCCTGTATGCCACAAATATAATAAAGCTGTGTCTGAGAGCAAGGGGGAGGTTCTCTGGTCAGGGGAACATTAGCATGCAATACCTCCTGTCTCAGGCCAGTTGGGGGAGCAGGCTGCCCCTATAAAAGCTGGAACTGGGGGCAGGGTTAGGGAGAACTGGACGACCTGTCTCTGGATTGAGAGGTGTCCCAGAGCAGGGAGAGACAGTTGTATTGCACCCTAAGAGGACGTGTGGCGGTAGGAGAGCCACAAGCCAGGGACAAGAGGTGAAGTGCGCCTGTCCTGGCAGACAAAGAACCCAATTTACCAGACTTTGGCGTCTGAGGCTGTGAGGATTCCACGTCCTACAGCAGATAACCAGTCCGCAGGGGACTGTATGTTCCTTGGCCTAAGAAGCCCGGAGGTTCCACCACACCAGAAGGGACCAGCAAAGCCGTACCAGGCCGGGAATAGAAAGGGACCCAAGTTGCAGGCCATACGGGCGAGAAGACTCGGTGAGCTTGGGAACGTGGGCTGTTACCCTATAAGGAGGAAATAGCCAGAAGGAGCGCAGAGAGCACGGTAGGCCTACACCCTCACCCTGACCAGGGCCAATTTCCCGTTTGCTCTCAGACGTCCAGGCCCCCCCCTCCTAGCCGGGCCTGTTTGTGGGTCAGTTCACCTGTTCTAGTAAAGACCCTGGACTGCAACCTGTTGTCTGTGTGCTCCTTGCTCCTCCAGCACTAACGGCGCTGGGACGCCCTACACCATCACCCCCATCTTCTACTATTCTGTCCTGGGGTCGCACTCTTCCCGTGGGGAGTCACACTACCCCAGCTGCATACACCATCAGCCCCAGCGGTCTGCCTTGCAGCAGCGGTTCGCACTGACCGCAATCCACGGGTGGCGTAGTCGGACATTACCAACAGCGCATGGCAGACTACCAATGGTCTGACCACCCTGAGCCACGGAACCGGGTTGCCACTACTACCCCCATCGTTTCCCGATTGCCCGGCTCCGAGTGCCCCACGTCAGCTTTGGCGTAGTCGGCAGGATAGTAACCAACCCGGCACAAACGGGTATTGCGTGCCTGAAAAAGACTGTACACGTACCTGAAGAAGAGGTTTCCCGCCATCCGGAGCCGTTTCCCGCCATTTTCAGCCGTCTCCCGCCATCTTCTGTCGGTTCCCGCCATCTTCAGCCGTTTTCCCGCCATCGGACGCCATCTTCAGGACGCCGCGCGGGAAGAAGAGGGGCGTGGACATCCAAACCGCGCTAGACCCGAAGCTCTGCCCCACGCACCGACGCTGCGCAAGGTCCTGGAAGGGAGAGAGAGCGACGCTGACGTCACCAGGACGCGACGCAAGGTTCTCGTCCAGAGCAGCACCAGCGGAGCCGCGGCCTACAGAAGAGGATCGTCGGAAGGTAGGCCACGCTTAACTAGGGGGGAGGAAGATGTCGGACACGGAGGCGCCCACTACCACCAGCGCAGCTGCAGCAGCGGTGATGCCATTTTCCCTGCCTTACATCCCTGGAGCGGCCTGGCTGCCTAAGTATTCAGGGGAGCCCCATGCCCTAACTGACTTTAAGGAAAGGCTGTACAGTTTATTCCAAGTTTATCCCCTGACAGAGGAACAGAAGGTTAGCATACTGACAGGGCAGTTAACTGGCGCAGCCCAGCGGGAGGTAAAGTCATGGCCCGCTGAGGAGAAAAGAACTGTGAAGGGTATTCTGGCCCGGCTGCGGGGAACCTTTGACACACGTACCTCCGCTGAAATTAAAATGAGGTTCTATGGATGTAAGCAGCGGACACAGGACAGCATCAGAGACTATGCCCTAAATTTGCAGGAAGCCTTGAGGGCCATCCAACAAGCTTACCCTGGCAGCGTGCAGGATACGGATAAGCTACTAACAGAACAGTTTATAGAAGGTCTGCTGTCTAGCGCCCACAGGACCTAGCTGCGCCTCATGTTCTTTCAGAACCCTGATCTGACCTTTGCCCAATTTAAGGACAGGGCCATAAGGGTGCTCCGTGAACCCGCAACAAGTGGCACTATAAACCCCCGGCGCCCTGCTCTCACCTACCACCAGGAGGCGGCGCCCTCCTCTATGGACTCTGTGGGGGCCGATGCACAGGCCCTGAACCAAGCCCCGTCGAAAGATCTGCATCACCAAGTCCAGGAGCTGACCAGGAGCGTCCAGGCGTTACAAGTGGACCCGTCAAGACCCATCGAGCTGGCTTCAAGTCCGGAGGATGTCCCGTGGCGTCGACAGAGGAGGATCCCGTCATTCCGAGGGAGGCCCACAGACCGCTACGCAGAGGATGGACAGCCCATTTGCCGTCGATGCAACCAGCCCGGACACATTTCCAGGTACTGTAATTTAAACGGGTCCAACCTGGGGCAGAGGGCCAACCCCCAGGCATAAGATCAACAGGCCCTTACAATTGACGCAATAAGTACGTTGGGGGGCGCCCGGTTTTACCCGTGGTGCTGGACGGTATCCCCATGAGCGCCTTGCTGGATACCGGGTCGCAAGTAACTACTATCCCTTATGTACTTTTTAAGCAGTATTGGACTGATGCTGATATAACACGGTATCCAGACAGTGACTTGAGCATCATCGCCAGTAATGGCTTGCCCGTGCCGCAGATGGGGTTCAAAGAGATGACCATTAAGATTGGTAAAGTTGAACTACCGGCACAGGGAGTGATTATTGTGGACATTGACCGTCGTGAAAGTCACCCTAAAATAACTGTGGGTACTAACGTGATTGAAAATTGTCTTTCAGAGGTAATTGCAATTCTACAACAGGTGGCGGTGAATGCTAGTTCCAGCCAACAGAGAGTCCTCAACAAAGAGATAAAAGCCCTGATGAGACGGCAGCAGGTAGAACTATCTGGTGGTGAGATCGGTAGCATAGGAATGAGTGACCCATTCCCCATTTCCATGCCTCCCAAAAGTGAAATGATGATCTGGTGTCGGACTGCAATCGGGTTGAGAGGTAGAGACTACCTAGCCATGGTAGAACCCGTGTACTCGGACAGCAGGCCCACCATTTTGACAGCCCGGGGGGTGGTTGATGTCCGTCATGGGAGGGTGCCCGTCCGCATCCTCAACATTGGGGAGAGGGAGGTACATTTACCCAGGTACGCTACACTTGCCAAACTGTTTGCGGTTGAGCACAAAGCTATCAGGGCCGTGGAACCCTTGCCTCCATCTCCACAGGCAAAGGGTAATGGCTCCCAGAAACAAAAGGAGGACTGGTGCCAGAAACTCCATGTGGGTGCTGACTCCACTCCCTTGCACCAAAAACAAGGGGTCTACCGGGTGGTACAGGAGTACGAGAGAGTCTTTAGTAAGCACCCGCTAGACTTCGACAGAGTAAAAGGGATAGAACACCACATCCCCACTGGAGCCACCCACCAGTAAAAGAGAGACACAGGCCTGTACCCCCTGCACATTATCAGAACACCAAGGGTATGCTGCGGGAAATGAAAGAAGCTGGGGTCATTAGAGAGAGCTGTAGCCCCTGGGCAGCCCCCCTGGTTCTGGTAAAAAAGAAAGACGGCACCATGAGAATGTGCGTGGACTATAGACAAATCAACCGTATCACCCACAAAGACGCTTATCCGCTGCCTAGAATAGAAGAGTCTTTAGCCGCACTAAAATCAGCTAACTTCTTTTCTACTTTGGACCTTACTAGCTGGTACTGGCAGGTTCCTGTGGCAGAGGCTGACAAGGAGAAGACCACCTTCACCACCCCGATGGGACTGAGCGAGTTTAACTGTATTCGCTTCAGGCTCTGCAATGCACCAGGGACCTTCCAGAGGCTGATGGAATGCTGTCTAGGGCACCGAAATTTCGAGACGGTCCTCCTTTACCTGGACGACGTGTTCATCTATTCGAAGGCTTACGAGGACCATCTAAAGCACCAGGCCGAGGTGTTCGAAGCCCTGGCAGGCAATGGCCTGAAGGTGAAACCATCAAAGTGTCACCTGTTGAAACCGAAGGTCCAGTACCTAGGGCACGTGGTAAGTGCGGAAGGAGTAGCCCTCGACCCTGACAAGGTCACGGCAATCAAGAGCTGGCCAAGCCCTTCAAACATCAAGGAAGTGAGGCAATTCCTCGGGTTGGTAGGCTACTACCGAAGGTTCATCCCCGGGTTCACTAAGATGGCAGCTCCTATGCAGGACCTCCTGATAGGACAGTCTAAGTCCAGAAGCCAAAAGCCACCCTTCAAGTGGGATAAACCGGAAGAGGAGTCCAGTTGAAGATGGCCCTCACAGGGGATGAGATCCTGGCCTACCCTGATTATGGCCAGCCTTTTATTCTCCACACAGACGCCAGTAATGTGGGACTGGGAGCCGTACTGTCACAAAACCAACAGGGCAGAGAAAGAGTGATCGCGTACGCCAGCCGGAAGCTGAGGCCCACCGAGAGGAACCCGGAGAATTACAGCTCCTTCAAGCTAGAATTCTTGGCGGTGGTGTGGGCCATAACGGAACGCTTCAAGCATTACCTGGCCTCCGCAAAGTTCACTGTGTACACGGACAACAACCCGTTAACACACCTAGACAGTGCAAGACTTGGTGTCCTGGAACAGCGGTGGATGGCCCGTCTCTCCAATTATGACTTCGTGATCAAGTACCGGGCAGGCAAAACCAATGCCAATGCTGACGCCCTATCGAGAATGCCTCACTTACCTGAAGGTGATAAAGACCCAGAAGAGCTGGAGGAGGTAGAACTCCCCGCGTTTCACCGGTACGGAGCCGCTCAATACTCCCACCGCGTGAAGGAGGAAGATTTAACAACCGTTATGATCAATCCCCTACCTCACCACAGCTGGGCCGAGACCCAAGATAGTGACCCTGCAATCCGCCTGGTGAAAGATCTGCTGACCCAGGAAGATGCCCGCTTAAATCCGGATGCTCCAGAGGAAGCCAAGCAGCTTTGGAAAGAGAAGAGCAAGCTGTTCCTCTATGAAGGCAAGCTGTGCAGAAGACTTGTCAACCACCGGACACACGAGCTGACCTGGCAAGTCGTGGTCCCAAGGCGGGATGCAGCTATGGTCCTGGGGGCTTACCATGACAGAGCGGGGCACTTTGGTTGGAAGAAACTGGAGTTCCTGCTAAGAGGACGGTTCTTTTGGGTCGGCATGAGAGGGGCTGTAGAGAAGTGGTGCAGGGACTGTGGCCCTTGTAACTTAAGGAGAAAAGACCGCACCATCCAGAAGACACCCTTGAAGCCCATCGTCACCCAGCAGCCTCTTGAGCTGGTAACTCTGGACCACGTCAAATTGGCTCCAAGCCGGTCAGGATACATCTATGCCCTGACAATCGTGGACCACTATTCCCGTTTTCTAGTGGTGGTCCCGATAAAAGACTTGACAGCCCAAACGTCGGCCAGAGCCTTCCAGCAATACTTCTGCCATCCACACGGGTATCTGGAACAAGTCCTGACAGACCAGGGTCCAGCGTTCGAGGCCGAAATCTTCCAAGAGTTCTGCAACCTCTATGGCTGTAAGAAGATTCGGACAACGCCTTACCACCCACAAACCAACGGGATGTGTGAGAAAATGAACAATATAGTCATTGATCTCCTGAAGACGTTGCCCCTGGAGGAACGCAGCCTGTGGCCAGAAAAACTGCCGGACCTGATAGACTTATACAACCATATCCCGGTGAATGCTACAAACTGCACCCCGGCTTACCTGATGCGAGCCAGACCAGGTAAGCTGCCCCTAGACCTGGATATGGGAGTCCTAACACCTGAACACACCTCCCCGGATGCGGGCTTGGATACGGAGAGGCGACTGCAGTACAAGAAGGTACAGGAGAGTGTGGAGAAGAGCCTGGCCCAGGTGAGAGAAAGGGAAGAAAGACTCTTCAACCAACACGCCCCTGCTGGTCCCCTAGAACCTGGTGAGCAGGTCCTGAAGCGAAAGAGAAGGCTACATAAGTTGGACGACCAGTAGGAAAGGGAACCCTACACCGTACTGCAGTCTGATCACGACAACTCGAAGGTGTGCGTGATCACCAAGGATGGAGGAGAAACCACTAGTACCGTCTCCAGAGACCACCTAAAAAGGTGCCCCGAACAACTCCATAGTGCAGAAGAGGATCAAAGTGACCTTGAACCCGCAGAGGACAAGGAAGAAACGATCAGCACCGTTCTCGGAGAGTTCCCTCAGTCCTGGACTCGAATAAACGATGCCATAGTGGTACCCGTCCTGCATTTCCTGCAACCGGCTCAGCAACAACCTACACCAGAGCCGGAAGGCGAAGAAGAGCAAGCAGTTCCAGAGGCGGAAGAGCCGGTACCAGCAGCCCAGGAGAGTCAACCCTCTGCTGACAGTGAGCCTGTCATGCCTGCGGTAAGGCAAAGGACCCACAGACAGCTGCCTGCCCTGCCTGTAAGTCCAGCTGGTAGCTGTACCCCTAACGCTAGTGGGGAAAGCCAGGTCGGTCCACCACCAGACAATGGGTTACGCAGGTCAACCAGGAGCACAAAGGGGCAGATGCCCGCTCGCTGGAGAATATAGGGTGCACTAAAACTGTAAATAACCCTGTTGCCAAGTGTTGAAATGTTTGCAAAGTTACATGCATGATTGGTAATTCTGTGTTTCAGTTTCTTACAGTTACTGTACGGACTCAAAGGTAATGGATTTTAATAACCGGGACTTTGTATGGACTGCATTCGGAGTCTGACCAAGGAATGAACTAAGACTGTAAAGGACTTGGGGCTAGGACAGACCCCCACCTGGTTAAGGCTCCCCGTTGTGTTGGTGAGATGGACACCCGGTCCCAGACCACACTGTGACCTTAAGAACTCAACCTGTGCGTCATTTGTCTACTAATGTTTTATAGTCATGTATATTATCTTTGTTTACTGTTTAGTCCTGGAGTACTAAATTCTACTAGGGGGGAATGTGTCACCCTGGCCTGGATGCCACAAATATAATAAAGCTGTGTCTGAGAGCAAGGGGGAGGTTCTCTGGTCAGGGGAACATTAGCATGCAATACCTCCTGTCTCAGGCCAGTAGGGGGAGCAGGCTGTGCCCCTATAAAAGCTGGAACTGGAGGCAGGGTTAGGGAGAACTGGACGACCTGTCACTGGATTGAGAGGTGTCCCAGAGCAGGGAGAGACAGTTGTATTGCACCCTAAGAGGACGTGTGGCGGTAGGAGAGCCACAAGCCAGGGACAAGAGGTGAAGTGCGCCTGTCCTGGCAGACAAAGAACCCAATTTACCAGACTTTGGCGTCTGATGCTGTGAGGATTCCACGTCCTACAGCAGATAACCAGACCAGCAAAGCCGTACCAGGCCGGGAATAGAAAGGGACCCAATTTGCAGGCCATACGGGCGAGAAGACACGGTGAGCTCGGGAACGTGGGCTGTTACCCTATAAGGAGGAAATAGCCAGAAGGAGCGGAGAGAGCATGGTAGGCCTACACCCTCACCCTGACCAGGGCCAATTTCCCATTTGCTCTCAGACGTCCAGGCCCCCCCCTCCTAGTCGGGCCTGTTTGTGGGTCAGTTCACCTGTTCTAGTAAAGACCCTGGACTGCAACCTGTTGTCTGTGTGCTCCTTGCTCCTCCAGCACTAACGGCGCTGGGACGCCCTACACCATCACCCCCATCTTCTACTATTCTGTCCTGGGGCCGCACTCTTCCCGTGGGGAGTCACACTACTCCAGCTGCATACACCATCAGCCCCAGAGGTCTGCCTTGCAGCGGCGGTTCGCACTGACCGCAATCCACGGGTGGCGTAGTCGGACATTACCAACAGCGCATGGCAGACTACCAATGGTTTGACCACCCTGAGCCACGGAACCGGGTTGCCACTACTACCCCCATCATTTCCCGATTGCCCGGCTCCGAGTGCCCCACAGCCCAGGGGGCGAGTCACATGCGTCTGGAGCCAAGGTAGGCCTAGCAATAGAGAGTGAGAGAGTCCGGGTAGCACATGGAAGAAGATCCTTTCATAATGCAGCATTCCCACCTTCAGGGTTATGGGTTCCGTGACGAGCAGGATGGTCACCGGTATGAGTCTTCCATCCACGGAGGCGACAGACAAAGGTTCAGCCAGAGGTTTGGTGGGAATGCGGTATTTCTCTACTAGGGACTGGGAAATGAGATTTCCAGCAGCTCCAGAATCTAGCTGAGCGAGTACAAAGTGACGGTTCTCTCCCCAGGAGATAGAGACAGACAGAGTCAGGGATGGAGAGGGCTTACTTTTGTCTAGGACGACCTCTCCGAGCGGTCCTAGACACTGGAGTTTCCCGGTCTCTCCAGGCAGGAACGAATCAGGTGCTCCTTACTGCCACAATAGAAACAGCTCCCCTCGGCTCGGCGTGACTCTTGGCGAGATTTGACCATCTTGGTCTGGTCGATCTGCATGGGCTCGGGTGAGTGCACCCGGGGAGTGACAGATGAAGAGACAGGTCTCTGGAAAGTAGGAGTAAGGCGGGGAAACCTCCTCTCACGGGTGGTCTCTTTGGTACGTTCCTGGAACCGGATGTCAATCCGGGTAGCTAGTGTCACCAAGTCATCCAGGGTGGTTGGAATGTCCCGACTGGCAAGTTCGTCTTTAATCCGACCGGAAAGGCCCTCCCAGAAGACCGACACCAGAGCCTCGTTATCCCAGGCAAGCTCAGAAGCAAGGGTACGGAACTGTATGGCATATTGGCCTACGGTGAGACTCCCTTGGCGGAGACGTAGCAGAGAGGAGGCTGATGAGGTCTTTCGTCCCGGTTCATCGAAGACTTTCTGGAAAGCAGTGAGGAAAGCAGACAAGTTGGATACCAGCGGATCCCCTCTTTCCCACAGGGGATTAAGCCAAGCCAGTGCTTCCCCAGTGAGATGGGACATGATGAAGGCCACTTTGGCCCAGTCGGAGGTAAAATGATGTGCCAAGAGTTCAAAGTGCAGGGTGCACTGGTTAATGAAACCTCGAGCCAAGGCGGGGTCTCCACCAAAATGAGGCTGTGCAGAGAGCCGGAGACCAGGACCGGGTACCATGGTATTGATGGGCAGCGGCGCTGCCGTGGCGTGAGTCGTGCGACTGGAGGCAGGTCCTGGTGGAGCAGTCAGTGTGTCCAGGCGGGAGTTGACATTACGCAGGTGGTTCAGGATGGATTCCTGTTGGGATCTCTGACGGGAGACTTCGTGGAATAGGTCAGAGAGCGAGGGAGCTTAGGTGCCACCGGGTTCCATGGCCCGAGCAAACTGTTACACTTACGGATCCGGGTGGTGGAACCTCTGTGCCGAGGTGCAAGGAGGGACCCAAAGGGGCTTGACTAAGTATCAACCCGAACCGACCCTGGTCGGACGGCGGCTAACGACTCTGTGACCAGGGAGGATCCGGGCAGAGGGACCAGGTGCTACTCTGGGGACGACCTTGTAAGAGAGCAGGTGGCTCCCACGGGTCAGATAGCTGGGACTGACCGGTATAACGGATGGACACGGCAAGCAGGCAGAAGTCTCTGGTTAGCTGACAGGTGGTCACAGTACATGACAGCAGAGCGAGTAGTAGTCTCTAGGTTTACCAGGCAGGTGGTCACAGCAAGTGACGGCAGAGTCTCCAGGCAGGCTGGCAGGAAACAGGCGGGTGCTCTCAGGTGAGCGGGCAGACAGACAAGGCAGGTAACAGGCAGGTAACAGGTGGGCGCTCCCAGGTGAGCGGGCTGACGGACACGGCAAGTAACAGGCGGGTGCTCCCAGGTGAGCGGACTGACAGTCAAGGCAGATAACAGGCAGGTAACAGGTGAGCGCTCCAGGTGAGCAGGCTGGCAGGCTCAGCAGGTAACGGGCAGATAACATGCTGGCAGGCAGGACGAGGAGTCAGGCTAGCAGCGGGACCTGAGGGCTGAAGCAGAGATAAGAAATTGTGCAACACCTTTGCTCGAGCACCTCCATTTTGGAGGAGGTGCCTTATATATGGGAGGTCCTTCGGCAATTGACCGGGGACTCATTAGGATGGCGCGTGCGGTCCCTTTAAGAGAGGGGGAGGGCGCGCGTGCGCGCCCTAAGCACAGTGCCGGGGAAGGAGCGCACGCCGGCAGCAGCGGGGAGAGAAGCGCTGGAGGACGCCGGGCCAGGAGCAGGAAGGTGAGAGGGACGGCGTCTCTGCCTAGCAAGGGGCAGAGACGCCAATGCTACAGTTACCAATTATATCACTATACAATTGCAAAATATTGCCACACCATGACCATATATTAACAGCAAATACAGTATGAATATAACAACCATCCTGTTACTGAACAAAATTCCCTATACCAAAACCAATACACCAATAATAGCACATGCAAAGGAGAAATAATACTACCACACAGTGACCAAATACTATCAGCACATGCAGTGGTAACTGAATAATGCTACCAAGCTGCTCAATAGTTACAGAGATAAGGGCTGAAATCAGTGCATGTTATTTTTTACCTTTGCATGACACCTCCTGCTTGTGATTAGCCAACTGCAGGCAGGGGAAGAAGTACTCTTCAAGAGAAAATAATTTTTTGTAATGCCCAGTTGGGTTCATTAAAAATTATAACCTAAATTTTTCAATAAAATATCTTCACAATGGAGATGAAAAATAAAATGTAAAAATTTAAATTTTACTCAGCTCTGCAACTGCTGATGTGGTAAGTTTAACATGCTAAAACTGCTGTAAGCTCCTCTTCAAGAGCACCATCCCCACATTTTCCCCTAATTTTACAAAAGCGACATAGTGCCTCTGTGGTGCCCTACACAGTATTAGTACCTTGATTTGTTCCCCTCACATTAACAATGTCCCCAAAAATAAAATATATTGCAATAGTGATGTTCCCCCTGCAATAGTAATGCTTATCATGTTCCCTTTTGTGTCCCCTGTACAATAGTGAAATTCCCTACTTGTGTCAAGTTGCTCCCTGCACCGCAATACATATACAAATCACTGGACAATCAAATTAGATTAGCTAACATCAGTGTGCCCAGTGTGCGAGCGGTGCATGACGTCACTGCAATGTGCCACCCCGTACACCTGTACCAGCTACAGAGGCTAAGGAGCATGCTGTTCATCATGGTAACAGGGGCAGGTGAGAGGAATCCTTTTTTTATTTTTTATAATGTGTACGTGAAGAGCGACAGGATAGAGATCATTACTACAGGTTGGCAGCCAGCATAGGGGACATTATTACAGGATGGAGGCCTGGAAGGGGATATTATTACACGATGGGGGCCAGGAAGGGGCCATTATTACAGGATGGGGGCCAGATATGGGACATTATTACACTATGGGGGCCAGGAAGGGGACATTATTAGAGGATGGGGGCCTGGAAAGGGACATTATTACATAATGAGGGCCAGGAAGGAGACATTATTACAGGATGGGGGACAGATAGGGGACATTATTACACTATGGGGGCAAGGAAGGGGACATTATTACAGGATGGGGGCCTGAAAGGGGACATTATTACACTATGGGGGCCAGGAAGGGGACATTATTAGTGATGAGAGAGCATTAAAATGCTCGGGTACTTATTGCTCGGGTCGAGCAAATTGGAATACTCGGGTGCTCGACCCGAGCAACGAGTCTAATGTAAGTCTATGGGAAAGGCGAGCATTTTTCAGGTGGCTCCCCCCGGCGACCTGCAGAGGGCCTAAAAATTGCCCAAATCGATGGGAACAGTGCTCAAATGACATGGGAACAGCATGGGGAAGACCCCTGGAAGCATCTCTGACTCTCAGGTCACTGTTGTCAACAACGTTGTCAGAGGTATTACGGCACTTTTACGGACTCAAAATAAAACATACAAAAACTAATCTAAAATGCATTTTCCTGGGAAATATGCTAAGGAGCATCCTTTCCAGGGTAATGACTTGTGTATAAGGCAAAATAAATAACCAAAACCAAAAATACTCCTCCACACATTGGGTTATGTTCACACGTAGCGTTTTTGATGCGTTTTTGTACCTTTGCATTACTTTCAAGGCAGAAAAATGCATTCACTGGGAAATGTCATTTTAACATTTTACAACCTTATATGGCCATGTGGTGTGTGACACATCATCAGACACTTGCATACAGTGCTGAAAAGACATGGGAACAGCATGGGGAAGACCCCTGGAAGCATCTCTGACTCCCAAGTCACTACCTAAAAGTGTGCCCATCATAAGTGATCCTTGGCGCATGCGAAGATGCCTCCCGCCATGCACCTGTCGTTGCAGACTTGCAACAATCACTGTCCATGTCCTTGTCTCAGTGCAGCGTTCAGTTGTCCCTACCCAATTCCTTGGAATGCAAGAGCAGATATGCAGCCAGCCGCCCACCCACAGGCTGCAATACTATACTGCCAAATTTTTGACAGCGGCTTGCACTTGAAATGTAGCCTTTTAGGCTCGTGGAGACAGAAGCTGTCCACAATCTTATGGTGGCGACCGGGTATCCATACTCGGTCCCCAGCCGCCACTATTTGTCCCGGTGTCATCTCCACCTTCCACAAGCACGGGTCCCACAACATTACCCGTGCCCTCCCCAGTGAACTTACTGGGAAGGACTGCCGACCCACAAACACGTGGTCAAGTGAATGTGGCCAGGGACGGTACGGTGCCAGTCGACAGCTTTTTTTGCTCAGTTGTATTTCACCACGGCCATATTCTTTAGCTACTTGAAAGGACTGGTTGGTATAGAGGGAAACCATATCTACTCTGGGTGGAAGTTCTCTAATGCAGCTTGTTGCAGAAGCAATGGCAGCCCGTCCAACATCAGCTCGCTCTTGTCGGTGGTGCTTTGACACACAAACAACTTTCTTTGCGCATTTAATTTCATGACTACAGAGTTGGGCAATAACATGCATAAGCACGTCCGATCCACATTAAAAAAGCAGCCAAAGAGTGTCCCCGAACCTTCCCCCACGGTTTTCTTAGCCAGGGCTGCTTTATGGCAGGGTTGGACGGGCACACCAGAAAACCGGAGACTCCTCCGGTGGGCCCTGGCTTCTCCTTCAGGAGAGTTCATAGTGCCGAGGTGAGGCCATGATGATGATAGAGGACACCATCTGCTTAGTTTTCTGTTACTTGGAGTGCAATCGCAAGTATGCAGCCAGCCAGCCACCCACCCACAGGCCGCAATACTAAACTGCCAGATTTCTGGGCAGCTGCTTGCACTTGAAATGTGGCCTTTTAGGCTCGTGGAGGTGGAAGCTTTTCACAACCTCATGGGGTGTCCATACTCGGTCCCCAGCCGACACTATTTCTCCCAGTGTCGTCTCCGCCTTCCACACGCACGGGTCCCACAACATTACCCGTGCCCTCCCCAGTGAACTTACTGGGAAGGACCGCCTACCCACAAACACTTGGTCAAGTGAATGTGGCCAGGGACGGTACGGAGCCAGTCCACAGCTTTTTTTGCTGAGTTACATTTCACCACAGCCATATTCTTTAGCTTGGTGAAAGGGCTTGGGAAACCATATCTACTCCAGCTGTCATTTCTCACAGGAAGTCCTCTAAAGCTGCTTTAACTTGAAATGTGGCCTTTTAGGCTCGTGGAGGTGGAAGCTTTTCACAACCTCGGTCCCCAGCCGCCACTATTTCTCCTGGTGTTGTCTCCGCCTTCTACAAGCACGGGTCCCTGAATATTACTGGTACTTTTCTGTGGGGATTTGCTTGCCTCCTACCAGCCTGGAATATTTCCAATAAACTATGGCATGACGCCATGGTATTAGCACTGCCCCCAGTACCAGTAGCAAAGCCACCCCCAATTTCCTTCTCAGGAATTTTATTTGGTAGACTGAGTGGCTTCCCAAATACATTAGTTTCTCACAAAGGAACTGAAGATAGAGTGGCAGTAGGTGCAAGTTTCTCCAGCCTGTTAGATATTAGAGGATGAACGGCAGCATATTGTAACAGTGGTTAGTACTGAAGCCTTGCAGCGCTGGGATCCTGGGTTAAAATCCCAGCAAGGACAACATCTGCAAGGATTTTGTATGTTCTCCCCGTGTTTGCGTGGGTTTTCACCTCAGTAAAAAAGCAGCCATAGAGTGTCCGGGAGAAAGGTGAGTCCTCAGAATCCAATCCTCTGGTGAGCCCAATGTTTTTCAATCTGAAACAGCTTCTCAGTGGAAGTTGTATGTCACCACAGCCATATTCTTTAGCTCGGTGAAAGGACTGGCATAGAGGGAAACCGTATCTACTCCGGCTGTCATTTCTCCGTCACCAGGTTCCGCCCATTGTCACACACGACCATGCCTGGCTGTATGTTCAGTGGTGAGAGACACAGATTAGGCTGCTGTGTTACAGCTTTCAACAACTCTGCAGCGCTGGGCGGTTTGTCACCTAAGCATTAAGCATGTTATCTTCAGCACAGCCTGTTGCCGCTTGGCCAAGGCAGTGCTGCAGTGCTTTCAGCTTGTGACTGATATGGTCATTTCGGAGATGGAGGAGGAGGTGCAAGAGCTGAACAATGTGATTACATTGAGGTTACATTGGCGACTCAGTTTTTTATACTAAAGAAAGATCCTACTGTTTTGTTTTTTTACTTTATTTTTTAAGACAAATGCATTCACCAGGAAATGTCATTTTAACATTTTACAATCTTTTCTGGCAATGTGGTGTGTGACACATCATCAGACACATCCTGTTTCATTTATAATGGAGGGACTCTGAAAGTCACAAAGCCTATTTTTATAGGGCCATCAGGCGGCCCTTACTTTTCTTAAAAGGCCAGCAGTTGACCCTCGCTATTGTTAGAGAGCCATCAGCCGGCTATGCTTTGTTGTTCCCATTATTAACGAGTGGGTCTCCTATACTGTTATTGCGTATGCAGTGACTGCAAGGTGTAGCATTGGCGTCTCTGCCTCCTGCCGGGCAGAGACGCCGTTCCCCTCACCACCGCGGTGTCTAACAGTCCTGCCCGCCAGTCTGTCTACAGTCCTGCCTGCAAGTCTGTCTATTAGCCATGCCCGCCAGTCTGCCAGTTACCTGTCGTGCCTGCCACCCTGCCTGCCCAGAGCACCTGTCAGTTTACCTGCCGTACCTGTCTGGCTATCCGCCTTACCCGCCTGCTCGTTTACCCGGAGTACCTGTCTGGCTATCCGCTGTACACGCCTGCTTGTCTACCCGGATCACCCGCCAGCCTACCTGCCATGCTCTTCCGCTGTACCGGTCAGCTCCTGTCATCTGACCCATGGGAGTCACCTGCTCTCACACAAGGTCGGTCCCAGAGTAGCACCTGGTTCACCTGCCCGGTCCCTCCTTGGTTCACAGAGTTGACTAAGCCGCCGTGTGACCTGGGTCGGTCCGAGTAGGCACTTAGTTACGCCCCTCTGGTCCCTCCTTGCATCAAAGCACAGAGGTTCCACCACCCGGATCCGTAACAGTTTGCACAGGCCATGGAATCCGGTGGCTCTCAGGCTCCTTCGCTCTCTGACTTGTACCAGGAGGTCTCTCGTCAGAGATCCCAACAGGAGACTATCCTGTCCTATCTGCGGACAGTCAACTCCCGCCTGGACACGCTGTCTACTCCTACGGTCTCCGTCTCTAATCGAGCGGCACCCACTCCGGCGGCACCTCAACCATGTGGCGCTGTGGAACCCAGCTTTGGACCCCGGCTCTCTGTGCCACCACGTTTTGATGGTGACCCTGTCCTATGTCGGGGCTTCATAAATCAGTGCACGCTGCACTTTGAACTTCTGGCACACCAGTTCATCTCCGACCGGGCCAAGGTGGCATTCATCACCTCACCGGAGAGGCGATGGCGTGGCTTAACCCTCTGTGGGAGAGAGGGGATCCTCTGGTGTCCGATCTCCAGGTCTTCCTCGCGGCTTTCCGGAAGGTGTTCGATGAACCTGGACGAACATCTTCTACTGCCTCCTCACTTCTCAGACTCCGTCAAGAGAGCCTTTCTGTCAGACGGTATGCCGTGCGTTTCCGCACCCTCGCATCTGAACTGGCCTGGAATAATGAGGCACTGGTGTCCACCTTTTGGGAGGGCCTTTGTGGACGGATAGCCGGCTGAGACATACCTCCCACCCTGGATGACCTGGTGTCTTTAGCTACCGGGATCCACATCCGCTTTCTGGAACATGCTAAGAAGACGACCCAGGAGAGAAGACCTCCGCGTCTCTCTCCAACCTTCCAAAGGCCTGTCTTGCAACCAGCAATCCCCCGGGTGTCTTCTCCAGAGCCAATGCAAATTGACTAAGCCAAGATAGTCAAGTCTCACCAGGAGACACACCGCGCCGAGGGGACTTGCTTCTACTGTGGCAGTATAGATCATATGATCCGTTCCTGACCGGAGAGACCGGGAAACTCCAGTGTATAGGACAACTCGGAGAGGTCGTCCTAGGCAAGAGTTGTTCCACTCCGTCCTTGACTCTGTCCGTTTCTGTCACCAGTGGTGAGACCCGCTTCTTTGAGACTGCCTTTCTGGATTCCGGAGCCGCAGGGAATCTCATTAAACAGGCCGTTGTGGAGCACTATCAGATTCCTACCATACGTCTGGTTGAACTTTTGTCGGTTTCCTCAGTGGATGGGAAGCTTCTTCCGGAAACCATCTTGCTGGTCACTGAGCCTGTAACTCTTCAGATGGGAATGCTGCACTCGGAGAAGATCTCCTTTCATGTGCTGTCTGGTCTCTCTCATCCCCTCTTGCTTGGTCTGCCCTGGTTACAGAGACATGAGCCCATCCTGAATTGGAGATCTGGTGAAGTGCTCCGTTGGGGTCAGGAATGCCATGAATCCTGTCTGGTTCCGGTTCGTCCTGCTCGACCCCCGTCTACACCGGCTATCCTACCTGGCCTACCGGCACCCTACTGGTCCTATGTGGACGTCTTTAACAAAAAGGAGGCAGAGACACTACCACCTCATAGGCCATATGATTGCCCCATCGACCTAATACCTGGTGCTTCACCTCCTCATGGGCGAATCTACCCCTTGTCGTTGGCCAAGACACGTGATATGTCTGAGTACATTGAGGAGAATCTTGCTAGGGGATTTATCCGGAAATCCACCTCTCTGGCTGGAGCAGGATTCTTCTTCGTCAAGAAGAAAGACAGCTCGCTTCGTCCTTGTATTGACTATAGGGGTCTAAACCAGATTACCATCAATAATAAGTACCCCCTGCCTCTCATCACGGAGATGTTTGACCGCCTAAAAGGCGCGAAGATCTTCACCAAGGTCGATCTTCGGGGGGCGTACAATGTGGTTCGGATTCGCCACAGAGACGAGTGGAAGACGGCATTCAACACCCGGGACGGTCACTACGAATACCGCATGATGCCCTTCGGTCTCTGTAATGCCCCAGCCGTCTTCCAGGAGCTAGTTAACGACATCTTCCGAGATCTCCTGTATTCCTGCATGGTCGACATCTTGGTGTTCTCCCCGGATCTGCCTTCAGGTTCTGCTGAGGCTCCGGAAGAATTGCCTGTATTCTAAGTACGAGAAATGCCTCTTTGAGGAGACCTCCTTGCCGTTTCTTGGTTACATCACTTCTGAGACCGGTCTGCGGATGGATCCCGAGAAGGTGTCAGCAGTCTTAAAGTGGCCCCGACCGGAGGGATTGAAGGCGATTCAACGGTTTCTGGGTTTCACGAACTATTACCGCCTCTTCATTCCTTATTTTTTGTCCCGGACTGTTCCCATCTCTGCTCTCACCCATAAAGGAGCAAATGCCAGGGAGTGGTCTTCAGAGGCGGAAAAAGCCTTCGTCTCCCTAAAACAAGCCTTTTCCTCCGCTCCAGTGCTACACCATCCGGATTGCAACAAGCAGTTTTTCCGGAGGTTGATGCCTCCTCCTCCAGGGCCAGAACAGTGCTCACCCAGAAATCCTCATCCGGGAGAATGGTAACCTGCGGATTCTTCTCCAAGCTCTTCTCCTCGTCCAAGCGCAACTACTCCATAGGAGATCAAGAGCTGCAGGCCATCAAATTAGCGCTGGAGGAGTGGCACTACTTGCTGGAGGGGGCTCTGCACCCGGTGGTCATCAACACCGACCATAAAAACCTCACTTATTTGCAGAATGCCCAAAGACTAAACCCGTATCAGGCCAGATCGTCACTATTTTTCGCTCGGTTCTGCTTTACTCTTCACTATCGCCCGGCAGACAAGAACATTAAAGCCGACGCACTATTCCGTTCATTTTTGTCTACCAACCAGGAGGAGGAACCACTACATATCATTGACCCCTCCAAAATAATGACTATTGCTCCGTTTGACCTGTCTCATCTACCTCCCGGTAAGACCATTGTAGCGGTTCAGGATCGGAAGAAGGTTTTACTGTGGGGTCATTCATCCAAACTTGCTGGTCACGCCGGCCAGAGGAAGACATTTCTGCTCATTGCCCGACATTATTGGTGGCCCACCCTGTGCAAGGAAGTTGCGGAATTTGTCGCGGCTTGTTCCTCTTGTGCCCGTAACAAGATACCTAGGCACCTTCCAGCCGGTCGTCTTCTTCCTCTTCCCGTGCCTTCCGCTCCATGGCAACATATCACAATGGACTTCATCACGAATCTCCTTGTTTCTGACGGTTGTACTGTCATTTGGGTGGTTGCTGACCACTTTTCTAAGATGGCCCACTTCATTCCCCTGGCTGATATTCCGTCTGCACCGGTGCTGGCTAAGGACTTTATCCATCACATCTTCCGTCTTCACGGCTTACCCCTCCACATTGTCTCGGATCGCGGAGTTCAATTCACTTCCCGCTTCTGGAGAGCCACGTGAAAGCTGCTGGATGTCTCCTTGGATTTTTCTTCGGCTTATCATCCTCAGTCCAATGGCCAAGTGGAGCGCATCAATTAAATCCTCACCAGTTTTCTTCGACACTTTGTCAACGCTCACCATAGCGATTGGGTTGAGCTTCTGCCCTGGGCCGAGTTTTCCGATAACCATGTTGAACAATCCTGCTGCGGAGTCTCTCGTCAGCGAATTTTCTGCAATTTCTGCGCTTCTTCAGTCTTTGGAGCGGATGAAGAAGCATGCTGATAAGAGATGTCTGGATCCGCCTCTATTTCGTCCCGGAGTCAAGGTCTGGCTTTCCTCCAAATAAGTTCGCCTTAAGATACCATCTTACAAGTTGGGTCCGCGGTTCATCAGTCCGTTCGAGGTTCTGAACCAAATTAATCCGGTGGCTTACAAGCTGAAACTCCCGGCCTCCTTACGGATTCCCAACTCCTTTCATGTGTCTCTCCTCAAACCAGTTGTCCTTAATTCTTTCTCTGACGATCCAGGTACCACTCCAGCTCCAGTCTCCGCTGAGGACATCTTTGGGGTAGAAAACATTTTGGCCACCAAAAGGGTAAAAGGAAAGACTTTCTTTCTTGTGGATTGGAAGGGGTTTGGCCCTGAGGAGAGGTCTTAGGAGCCCAGGGAGAACATTCTTCTAGAAAAATTTCTTGCGGGCTTAAAGAAGAGGGGGCGTAAAGGGGGGGCACTGTAGCATCAGCATCTCTGAGACGCTGTTCCTCTCACTGCTGCAGTCCCGGTCCGGTGTCTTCCTGCTCTCCCGCTGCTAAGGACCGCACTGCGGCAGCTCCCTGGGCACGGTGCTTAGGGCGCGCGCGCTCCCTCCCTCTCAAAGGGGCCACGAGCGCCATCCTAAAGAGTCCCCGGCCAATGGCCATAAGACTGCCCCTATATTAAGCACCTCCTCCAAAATGGAGGTGCCTGTGCAAGGTTGTTGTTTGTGTGCTAACACTCTCCCCAGCCCTCAGGTTCCTTGCCCGCCAGTCTGTCTAACAGTCCTGCCCGCCAGTCTGTCTAACAGTCCTGCTCGCCAGTCTGTCTACAGTCCTGCCTGCAAGTCTGTCTATCAGCCGTGCCCGCCAGTCTGCCAGTTACCTGCTGTGCCTGCCAGCCAGCCTACCCGGAGCACCTACCAGTTTACCTGCTGCATCCGCCTGCTCGTTTACCCGGAGTACCTGTCTGGCTATCCACCGTACTCGCCTGCTTGTCTACCCGGATCACCCGCCAGCCTACCTGCCGAGCTCTTCCGCTGTACCGGTCAGCTCCTGTCACTCCGTGGGAGTCACCTGCTCTCACACAAGGTCGGTCCCAGAGTGGCACCTGGTTCACCTGCCCGGTCCCTCCTTGGTTCACGGAGTCTACTAAGCCACCATGTGACCTGGGTCAGTCCGAGTAGGCACTTAGTTACGCCCCTCTGGTCCCTCCTTGCATCAAAGCAAAGAGGTTCCACCACCCGGATCCGTAACACAAGGGCTGCCAAAAATTCGGACGCAACCCAATACCCCTTTGAAGAGACATAGAGGAGGGTCTCAGTAAAAAAAAATGTTCCCATTATAAAGGAGCGGGTCTCCTATAATGGTAATGCCCATGCTGTGACTGCAATGGCTGACCAAATTTAGGAAAAACCCCACTAAGAATTTAAAGACACATAGAGGAGGGCCACAGTAACAAGTACGACATGTTCCCATTAGAAAGGAGAGAGTCTGCTATACAGTTATAGTGTATGCAGTGAGTCCAACAGCTGACCAAATTTAGGAAAAACCCCACAAAGAATTTAAAGACACATAGAGCAGGGCCACAGTAACGACAAATTCCCATTAGAAAGGAGAGGGTCTCCCATAGTGTTGGCCTATGCAGTGAATGCAAGGGCTGCCAAAAATTGGGAGGCACTCCAATGCCCCTTGGAAGAGACGTGGAGGAGGGCCTCATAAAAAAATGTTCCCATTAGAAAGGAGCGGGTCTCCTATACTTGTAATGCCCATGCACTAAGTGTATGGGCTGACAAACATTTACCCCTGGGGGGTATACATGAACATACTGTATAAATTTTTTTTTTTACGTGCATCATAAACACCCTTTAAAAAAATTATGTGGGTGTTGCATCATGGACCACGGTCACCCTGGTGATATGGTGGTGGAGGATGAGGATGAGGAGAAGGAGAAGGACAAGAGCAAATAGCCAAAATCAGGAAGCGTATACCCATGTGTGGGTGTGAAAAGGTGCATGGGAATACACCTCCCAAAAAAAAGACACGGGATTTGAGTTTAGGTTACGCTGCTATCATTCGGTGGTGTTGAGAAGTCAGGCCCAGTCCAGCCCTTGTTCATTATTATAAGAGTCAGAATGTCAGCATTTTCAGTTAACAGGCGGATGCTCTTATCAGTTTTAATTCCACCAGCGGCATTAAAAACCCGCTCTGTAAAAACGCTGGCGGCAGGGCAGGCCAGGACCTCCAAGGCGTAGAGAGCCAGTTCATTCCACGTATCCACCTTTGATACCCAATAATTATAAGGCACAGAGGGATCACGGAGAATGTTGGTACGGTCGGCAAGGTACACCCTCAGCATCTTCCCAAACTTTGCACTCCTTGTGAGAGTACCCCGCGCCTCAGGGCTTGTGCGATGGGAGGGGCTGAGAAAATTCTCCCAGAACTTTGACAGTGTTCACCTGCCTCTGCTGGATTGAAGTTGTGTCTCTCTCACCTGTAGTCCTTGGTTGTCCAGCGAACTATGACCTCTGCCGCCAGCATTTTCAGATGGGAATTTTTTAATAGTTCTGCAACAAGGGCCTTCTGGTACTGCCCCATTTTTGTAGACCTGTCTGCCTCAGGAATAAGAGATATAAAGTTCTCCTTGTAGCATGGGTTTAGAAGTGTCACCAACCAATAATGACTGTCACCCAAAATTTTGAGAACGCGAGGGACATGGGAAAGGCAGCGGAACATAAACTCAGCCATGCATGCCAGACTGCTAACAGGCAAGACTTCTGGGTCCTCACCAAGAAGACGAGTGACCATGCTCTCCTCCTCCTCCTCTCTGTCCTCAGGCTATCCACGCTGAACAGACGGTATTACAGTTGTGCAGGTAGTACCATCTATAGCGCAGGAAACTAGCTCCTGTTCTTCCTCCTCCTCCTCTTTCTCATTGTCACCCAATCCACGTTGGGATGAGATGAGGCTGGGCTGTGTGTAATCACCCTGTATGGTTCCTTGCTCCATCTCATCATGCTTCGCCTGCAACGCATCCTCTTTGATTGTGAGCAGAGAGTGTTTCAGAAGACAGAGAAGCGGGATGGTGACACTAATTATGGCGTCAACGCCGATCACCAGTTGTACTGGCAACTTCCTTCGTGTTGGTGTTACGGGGTACGTTTGCCTGCCTTCTTTCTGCGGCCACCACACTGCTTCATCCTGCCTGTTGGGATGCTCTGCCTCCCTCCCCCTGTGTGCTGCTCTCCTCGCTCTGCATGTCCTCCTGCCAGGTTGGGTCAGTTACTATGTCATCCACCACCTCGTCTTCCACTTCCGTACTCTGGTCCTCCTCCTGACATTCTGGCAATTGTGTCTCATCATTGTCCACCTCTTGTGACACTTTCCCACCGTCGCCTTCATGTGACCGTGGCTGCTCAAATATTTGGGCATCACTACATGCGATCTCCTCTTGCCTCGCTTCAAGTGGACCGGGCGAGAGGCCTGAATCTATAAATGGAAAAGTGAACAGCTCTTCGGAGTGTCCAAGTGTGGGATCAGTTGTCTCCAGGCACTCAGCATGTTGGAAGGAAGGAGGTTCAGGGTGAGGAATATGCGGTCCAGACTCACAGCTACTGAGACTTGACCATGTGGAAGACAAGGTGGTGGTGGTAGTGGCTAAGTGACTGGAAACATTATCTGCTATCCAGCCAATAACCTGCCTGCCTATATACACTGTCTGCCTGATATCTCTACAGAAGGACTGTTTGTTGAGATGGATATGTGTCTCAAATATAGTTTGGTACACCTACACTAACTAGAAACAAGCAAATCTCTCCCTAGCTCAGCAGCACCTCTCCCTACACTGTCTGATTCCGGAGTGACTGTGACGAGCATGGCGGCACCAGGTCTGATATAGACCTGATGACACTGTACGGCCAGCCAATCACTGTAATGCCAGCCAATCACTGTAATGCCACAACCAAAATGGCTATGGCATTACAGTGAGTGGCAGGCAATCCCTGCATGTTCATTGGCTCGGTAAAGAGCGCCAAATATGCAGTGAGGAGACCCGAGCTCCCGCCGAGCAACCCCGGAAATACTCGGCGAGCGCCGAGCTTCTCGAGCAGTGAGATGCTCGGACGAGCACCGAGCAGTAGCGAGCATGCTCGCTCATCACTAGACATTATTACAGAATGGGGGCCAGGGAGGGGACATTATTACACGATGGGGGCCATGAAGGGGACATTATTACAGGATGGGGGCCTGGAAGGGAATATTATTTCAGGAATTTTGCCAGGACAGAGGACATTAGTACAAGATTGGGGCCAAGATGGGGGACATTATTACATGATGATGAGGGACATTTTTACAGGATAGGGGCCAGGGCATATGACTTTATTACAAGATGGGGACCAGGATTGGGGCCATTATGAGGAGCATTATTACAGGATAGGGGCCAGGACAAAGGACATTATAACAGGACAAGGGATATAATTACAGAATAGGAACCTGGAAGGGGGCATTATTATAGGATAAACGACAGTATTACAAGATGCGAAACATTATTACAGGATGGGGGCTAGAAGGGGACATTATTACAGGATAATGGCCAGGACTGAGGACATTATTATAGTATGGGCAGCATTATTACATGATATGGGACAGGGTGGGGGACATTATTACAGGTTAGGGGCTAGAATGGGGAAAATACATTGATAGTTTATGGGTGCAAGTGGGGTCATAATTACTGTAGGAAGCCAATTGAACACTATAACTTTATAGGGCCAATTGGGAGATATTATTGAATGGGGACCAGAATGGAGGGCACCATTACTCCACAATGGGGGACATTAATAATAAACTGATTAGCAAAAGGGTAACAATCTTTTTTACTTTTGACTTTCAGGTTCCATATCTAACTATCAACTATTGCTTTGAATATGACACTACCATCATTTTATAGACAATCTTAGCTATCTCATACATAAATTTGATTTACAATTATTTCGCAGATCATTAGTTATGCAGATTCTAGTCATGTCACTGTATTGCTAAGCCACATTTTAGCACGTGACTGCTGCAGTCAATCACTTGGTTCACCTGTTCATACATTTTACTTTGGCAGAGTCGCTGAGCCCAATGGCTACAGCATGGAAAACCTACAAATCAAGTGACTGGTGTTTAATAAAAAATATTCACTTTCAAAGGGCATTTTGAAAATTTTTAAATCCACACAAAAAGTTTTGTGTGGTTTTATTGTGGTGGACTTTGTGGCACAAATTTTACCCTTTGCAGTGCAAAGAGTGAAATGCTTGTAGAACACCCTCTGCACATGTCTTGTGCTGTGCTGTTGTTTCTATTGGTCATTTAACTAAAACCCCGAATGGAAACTGATTGAGGAACTGATCCCATTGTTTGCAATGGAACCATTCCCATCTGTCCTGTGCCTGAGTTCCTGCACCGGTCCAATAGGCTGATCTCAACGTTTCATGTAACATTTTAATCCAATTCCGGACCAGTGAATGGTGAAAATATCTGATAGCAGCTGTTGCATTTTTGCATCAGTTTTGCCATCAGATATCATCCAGTTGAATAACTTCAGGCTCAAAAAACTGAGCCTGATGCAATAGATCTATGTGAACTCAGCCAAACATATTTAGAAATTATTGCAGACTGTAAATGGATTTGCCATGGAATTTTCTGCCTCATTTTAACTCAGCCTAAAACATAAATGTGATTAATTAATGGCAGTTTTCACAGCATTTCACTAAGAAGTATTTAGAATATATATATACAAGTGTATAGAATGTGTTCCAATGGATACCTCATGATTTCAGGACTTTTCTTTTTATCTGGCCTCGTGAAGTCTTATTAGTTTTGCTTTTTCCCAAGAAATTCCTGTATATACAAGCAAATTCTGCCTATTCTTTTCTATCCAAGAATACCTAAAGGGTTTACACAGGTTAATACATTCACACATTGCTAATACCTGCCATTAACTGCCATTACATCATGATGTGTTTTATTCCAGGGTCCTGCTAGAAAGCACAGAAGAATAGGCTTTTATAACTAACATGCTCCCATGTGTGGTAAGATTTAAAGTGATACCGGTGCTAAGCTCTGTACATGGTAGGGAGGGAAATATCTCACTCTCAACACCTCAATGTATAATACTTTCATTTAGGCTGTAAAGGAATGTTACAAGCAAAGTGTGGAACTTTACAGTTTACTTTTGTTTGGGAAATTAGAAATCAAAGAGAATCTATTCAATTGTATTTTATGTGTATTCTTCAAGGGGATGCCCACTACTCAGACAGCTAATTGGCTGCAGTGCTCACATGGTACAGTGGCATGTAAAAGTTTGGGCACCCCTGGTCAAATTACTGTTATTGTGAACAGTTAAGCAAGTTAACGATTAAATGATCTCTAAAAGGCTTAAAGTTAAAGATGACAATTAAAATAAAAATAAGATATATATTGACATTTTTTACATTATAAAAATTACAAAAAGGAAAATGAGTCAATGCAAAAGTTTGGGCACCATTGGAGATTTGTGTGCTCAGATAACTTTCAGGTTTTAGACCTTAATTAGCCTGTTAGGGTTATAGCTTGTTCACTATCATCGTTAGGAAAGACCAGGTGATGCAAATTTCTCAGCTTTATAAAACCCAGCCTCCTCTAACCTTGTGCCAAAAAACAGCAGACATGGTTCTTCTAAGCAGCTACCTAGCACTCTGAAAATGAAAATGGTGGAGGCCCACAAAGCTGGAGAAGGCTATCAGAAGATAGCAAAGCGTTTTCAAGTTGCCCTTTCCTCAGTTTGAAATGTAATTAAGAAATGACAGTTAACAGGAAGGTCAAGATAAGGTCCGGAAGACCAAGCAAAATTTTAGTGAGAGCTGCTAGTAGGATTGCTAGTGAGCCAAATCAGAATCCGCGCTTGACTGCAAAAGACCTTCAGAAAGATTTAGCAGTTGTGATACATTGTTATACTGTTTAGAAACATCTGCACAAATATGGCCTTCATGGAAGAGTCATCAGAAGAAAACCTCTCCTGCATCCTCACCATAAACTTCAGTGTCAGAAGTATGCAAAAAAACATCTAAACAAGCCTGATGCATTTTGGAATGAAGTCCTGTGCACTGATGAAGTTAAAATAGAACTCTTTGGCCACAATGAAGGGAAAAAAAGGGCACAGAATTTCAGGAAAAGAACATCGCGCCAACCATTAAGCATGGGGGTGGATCAATTTGGGTTGTGTTGCAGCCAATGGCAAGGGGAACATTTCACAGGTAGAGGGAAGAATGGATTCAATGACATTTCAACAAATTCTTAATGCAAAAATAACACCATCTGTAAAAAAAACTGAAGTTGAAAAGAGGATGGCTTCTACAAATGGATAATGATCCTAAATACACGTCAAAATCCACAATAGACTACCTCAAAAGGCGCAAGCTGAAGATTTTACAATGGCCCTCACAGTCCCCTGATCTGAACATCATTGAAAATCTGTGGCTAGACCTCAAAATAGCAGTGCATGCAAGACAACACAGGAATCTCACAGAACTGGAAGAATTTTCCAGGGAAGAATGGATGAAAATCCCTCAAACAAGAATTGAAAGACCCTTGTCTGGCTGCAAAATGCATTTACAAGCTGTGTACTTTCAAAAGGGGGTGCTACTAGGTACTAACCATGCAGGGTGCCCAAACTTTTTCTTTTTTTCCTCTCATGTCCCGACTCTGCATTGAAGCATTATAACGAAATATTGCTATGCGCCCTGGATGAAGCCGCACCTCCTACACAAAGAACAATTTGGCATAGGCAGCGACAACCCTGGCACACGCCTCAAACACGTCTTCTCCAGAGGTTCTCCAGATGTGCTGAACGGCTGTGGAGAAAATCTAATCTGCCCGAAGATTTCCTCCATTATAAATTTATGCTGAAAACAAGCTCTGCCCTTCAACTCTCCAAACAAACCTACTTTAACAATCTCATCATCTCACTTTCCAATAATCCTAAACACCTCTTTGACACGTTTCATTCTCTCCTCAATCAAACAGCACAGGCCCCGACCACCGATCTCAGCGCTGATGATCTGGCCAATTATTTCAAAGAAAAAATTGATCATATCCGACAGGAAATTTTCTCCTAATCCCCAAGCGATATGCATGCTCTCCCCCGCCACATTGTATCTTGCTCACTTTCTGACTTCGAACCAGTCACGGAAGATGAAGTGATCAGGCTCCTTGCATCTTCTCGCCCTACTACCTGCACCAGTGACCCTATTCCCTCACATCTCCTTCAGTCCCTTTCTCCAGCTGTCACCGCTCACCTAACTAAAATTTTCAACCTCTCCCTCTCATCTGGTATCTTTCCCTCTTCTTTTAAACATGCCAGCATACATTCATTACTTAAAAACCATCCCTTGACCAGAACTGCACTCTCTGCAGCATTTGACACTGTGGATCACCAGCTCCTCCTCACTATGCTCCGCACTATTGGCCTCAAGGACACTGTTCTCTCCTGGTTCTCCTCCGATTTCTCTGACCGCTCCTTCTCTGTGTCTTTTGCCAGCTCCTCCTCCTCTCTCCTTCCCCTTACTGTCGGGGTTCCTCAAGGATCAGTCCTAGGCCCCCTTCTTTTTTCCTTATACACCACTCCTATTGGACAAACAATCAGCAGATTCAGTTTTCAGTACCATCTCTATGCTGAAGACACCCAATTATACACCTTTGCTACGGACATCACCCCTGAATTACTACAAAAGACCAGTGATTGTCTTTCTGCTGTGTCTAACATTATGACCTCCCTCTGCCTAAAACTGAATCTGTCAAAAACTGAACTACTCGTATTTCCACCCTCCACTAACCTACCTGTGCCCGATATTGCCATTTCCGTTTGTAACTCAACCATTACTCCCCAGCAACAAGCCCGCTGTCTTGGGGTCATTTTTGTTTCAGATCTTTCCTTCACTCCTCACATCAAATCACTCGCTCGTTCATGTCATCTACACCTCAAAAACATCTCAAGAATAAGGACATTTCTCACCTTTGACTCGGCAAAAACTCTTACTGTAGCTCTTATTTATTCTCGTCTCGACTATTGCAACTCTCTACTAATCGGTCTCCCTCTTACTAAACTCTCCCCTCTTCAATCTGTCCTTAACGCAGCAGCAAGAATCATATTTCTCGCCAACCGCTACACCGATGCCTCTTCCCTGTGCCAGTCATTGCATTGGTTACAAATCCAATATAGAGTTCAATTTAAACTTATCACGCTTACCCACAAGTACCCCCCTACATCTCTTCCCTTGTCTCAGTCTACCACCCTACACGAGCCCTACGTTCTGCCAATGACTTAAAACTAAAATCCTCCATAATCCGAACTTACCACTCCTGTCTCCAAGATTTCTCGCGTGCTGTGCCAATTCTTTGGAATGCACTACCCAAGACAGTTCGATTAATTCCCAATACCCACAGTTTCAAGCGGACCCTAAAAACCCATTTCTTTAGACTGGCGTGACGTGCCCCCCTGGGCCGTGGGGTACTCAGTGCCGGGCCGGTCGTTGCTAGGGGAGATGTCACAGTGGCGGTGACCCGGTCCGTGACTCAGGGCGGTCAATCAAAAGGGGGATATTTACAGGGGAATTATAGTTTTTATGTATAAAGTTTGTGATGCCACCTGTGGTATGCGGCTATATGAAGCCGCCGCTGCGGTGCAGATCCTCTGAAGCTGATGATGATGCAGCAGAGTTGGTTCAGCTCTCCACAGGCAGAGCTTAGCTCCAGGGCAGGGAATGGTGTTGTAGATGTTATAGGTGATGCTGGGCGTTGTAGTGCAGGGGTGATGGCGCAGATAATAATCACAGAGACAGTGGGGTCAGTCTTCAGGGTCTTTACTCACGGTTGTTGCAGTCCAAGTTACAGGTACCGGTGTAACTTCCCTCGTCGTGCTGCGCTTACTCAGAGAGGGGTTCAGCCAACCCTCAGATATCTCCGGAGTACTTAGCGGGACCCCCTTCTGTGTGTTCTTCCTCTCTGGCCGTCTCCCTGCACCTCATACCTAGAGTCCCAATCCGGTACCCGCGGGCCTTGTCGGGCGACGTCTGTTCCGTCCCCTGGGTCCTCTATGGCTACCTTCTTGGTGAGAGTGATATGGACTGTTGGCTGCAGGACTTAAAATACTGCAGCCTCCGGTTTCTAGTTGAGACATAAAGTCCTCCGCTAGTTGAGGGACTGGTCCCCTTTGTGCGGCCTGACCCCTCCACCTCCTGGTAGATTCGGGCGTACGGGTGGCCTCCAGCACTGCCCGTACCCCTGGGGTCCCTTCCTCGTTCCTGGAGCCTGTCCTGCTCCTCTCTCTCCCTTCAGTCCTGGGCCTCTCACCAGGCCCTCCTCCTGAGCAGAGCTCCTACAGAGCTCCTGCTCCCTCCACTTCTCCTCTCAGACTGATCTCTCCTTCCAAGATGGTTCCCCCTTTTTATACCTTTCCTTCACAAGTGCTCCCCTAAGCTACTTCCTCCACCCACACCCACTACATAGTTCCACCCTTCAGCTAGGGACCAGGGACTGTGCTCTCCCTTAGGAGTAATCTCGCCCTGCCCCCACTGAAGTGGAGTGTGTTGGATGCAGGTGTTAGGGACCCGGGCTGTACTCCTTCCTTACCTGAGAGTGGGATACCACACCTCTGTGTGAGATGCAGTACCTCTGTGGCGATCGAACCCTCAGGGGCGCCACAGGCGTATCGCCTAAACACACTATCTGTCCGTCCCAGTTTTCCCCCATATTAAAATCTTTCAATTTCAGGTTCATACCATCCATGTACTTAATAGCCTCGGTCAGGACTATACACATACTGGCTGGCGACCAGTCCATGTATTATTATTTATCCTATTTAGTATATCAGGGCTGCATTATAAAATATATGTACACTTTACCTTTTGTGTCTCCCCCATTTCCTCATAGACTGTAAGCTTGCGAGCAGGGCCCTCACTCCTTTTGATTTGAGAAATGCTTATTCTGTTTTGTTTGTATAACTCCCCCCTAAAATTGTAAAGTGCTGCGGAATATGTTGTCGCTATAAAAATAAAAACTATTATTATTATTATTTTGGTAATTTTTAAAATGTAAAAATTACAGTATACAGTATATATTTTTTTGCCTAAAATACAAAGGAAATGTGTCATCTTTAACTTTAGGCCTTTTAGAGATTATTTAATCTTCAACAACTTGCTTAATTGTTCACAATAACAGTAATTTTGACCAGGGGTGGCCAAACTTTTATGTGCCTTGTATAACAATGTCCACAATATACATAGTAGTTTATATTGTTATGCCATGTGAGCGCTATGTTAGGGTGGTTGGAAAACCCCTTTAAACATAGTCATTAAAAGAGCAACTGTGAATCACTATCATTATTAGGACTTCTTAGGCCATGTTCACACGTTCAATATTTGGTGACTTTTTTATCTCAGTATCTGTAAGCCAAAACTAGGAGTGGGTGATAAATACAGAAGTGGTGATGTGTTTCTATTATACTTTTCCTCTGATTGTTCCACTCTTGGTTGTGGCTTACAAATACTGATGTAAAATACTGACCAAATACTGAACTTGTGAACGTGGCGTTAACTTCCAATTACTGATGCAAAATACTGACCATAATACTGCTGTGTGAATGAGGTTTTATACAGTGTATGAGATTTCCAAGGAGTTATCCTTTTTATTATGTGCCAAGTGACATTATGCTTGACTTCTAGAACTAGGAATGTATGCACCTAGAACTTACTAAGTAGTCAAAAATATGTGTGACACCAAAGCAGCTGGAATTCCTGGTATTTTTATGGAATATCGTTTCCTTTTGATATTAATTCAAGTGTCCCCCTATCCTCAGACAGATCACAAGCCACTTGCGCGAGCCCCTGGTGCATCACCGCTAGATGGTTATAGGGTGGGTTGAGCAATATGGAAAATAGGTGGAGTGGAGAGAAGAACTGAGTGGGTTTTATAGGTAGGAACCAGAATCAAGAATCAGCTTGTAGCTTTCTTAAAAATGTATTTTATGTGACTGTTTTTTATTACAGCTTAATACAATGCTGGGCTATATCACAACTGATATTTACAAATTATTAAAAAAAATGTAAATAATGAAAGTAAAGTTATGTTTTTAAATGTCTTAATCTAGTATATATATTACAATATATATACAGTACAGACCAAAAGTTTGGACACACCTTCTCATTTAAATATTTTTCTGTATTTTCATGACCATGAAAATTGTACATTCACACTGAAGGCATCAAAACTATGAATTAACACATGTGGAATTATATACTTAACAAAAAAGTGTGAAACAACTGAAAATATGTCTTATATTCTAGGTTCTTCAAAGTAGCCACCTTTTGCTTTGAAGACTGCTTTGCACACTCTTGGCATTCTCTTGCTGAGCTTCAAGAGGTAGTCACCGGAAATGGTTTTCCAACAATCTTGAAGGAGTTCCCAGAGATGCTTAGCACTTGTTGGCTCTTTTGCCTTCACTCTGCGGTCCAGCTCACCCCAAACCATCTCGATTGGGTTCAGGTCTGGTGACTGTAGAGCCCAGGTCATCTGGCGTAGCACCCCATCACTCTTCTTCTTGGTCAAATAGCCCTTACACAGCCTGGAGGTGTGTTTGGGGTCATTGTCCTGTTGAAAAATAAATGATGGTCCAACTAAACTCAAACTGGATGGAATAGCATGCCGCTGCAAGATGCTGTGGTAGCCATGCTGGTTCAGTATGCCTTCAATTTTGAATAAATCCCCAACAGTGTCACCAGCAAAGCACCCCCACACCATCACACCTCCTCCTCCATGCTTCTCGGTGGGAACCAGGCATGTAGAGTCCATCCGTTCACCTTTTCTGCGTCGCACAAAGAGACGGTGGTTGGAACCAAAGATCTCAAATTTGGACTCATCAGACCAAAGCACAGATTTCCACTGGTCTAATGTCCATTCGTTGTGTTCTTTAGCCAAAACAAGTCTCTTCTGCTTGTTGCCTGTCCTTAGCAGTGGTTTCCTAGCAGCTATTTTACCATGAAGGCCTGCTGCACAAAGTCTCCTCTTAACAGTTGTTGTAGAGATGTGTCTGCTGCTAGAACTCTGTGTGGCATTGACCTGGTCTCTAATCTGAGCTGCTGTTAACCTGCGATTTCTGAGGCTGGTGACTCGGATAAACTTATCCTCAGAAGCTGAGGTGACTCTTGGTCTTCCTTTCCTGAGGCGGTCCTCATGTGAGCCAGTTTCTTTGTAGCACTTGATGGTTTTTGCAACTGCACTTAGGGACACTTTCAAAGTTTGCCCCAATTTTTCGGACTGACTGACCTTCATTTCTTAAAGTAATGATGGCCATTCGTTTTTCTTTACTTAGCTGCTTTTTTCTTGCCATAATACAAATTCTAACAGTCTATTCAGTAGGACTATCAGCTGTGTATCCACCAGACTTCTGTGCAACACAACTGATGGTCCCAACTAGAGATGAGCGTTGTTCTACTCGAACTGTTCGCCAATCTCAAATTCGAGCTGTTTTGGGCGGTGTTCGAGCCGGTCGGCGAACACGAACAATTTGAGAAAAATTCGGCTGTTCGAGGTTATGTTCGATAACTGTTCGTGCACCAAAATCATAACTGGATTTTTTCTCAGTAATGATGAAAATTAATGTTAATACGCAGTTTGAGTGTACAGCGGGGCGGGGGGAGGGGCAGGGGATGGATCTCTGCAGGAACAATGAAGATCTCCATTTTTTTTTCTCTTTCCCGCATTTGCAGTGGGGAGGTGCAATCTGTCAGCCTATCAGCAGCGCACACACGGAGCGAAGTGCTTTTTTTCACACAAGCAAGGGCATGTGTGATTGGCAGTGTATGTCACATGTCCTTGCCCTATAAGACCAAGCCATTTTCCCCGTCGCCACCATTTTCTCACTGCTGCAGCTGCGTGTTAGACGGCACCGCTGTTGCTGTGTGCGCTATACCTTGTTAATTTCAAGCCAATTTTCGCACAAATATACAGATAGCTTGGGAGTAGGGAATAGTTGTGATTGCAGTCCTTTTAAGGACTAGGTTACAGCATTTCCTACGACTTTTATCAAGCAGGTCTGTGCTCTTAAATAGATAGATTGTGGGAGTAAAGACTAATTGTAATTGGAGTCCTTTTCAGGACTAGGTTACATCAGTTCCTATCAGTTTTTGCCAGGCAGGTCTGTGCCAGTGCTGTGCAAGTTTTTTTCACAGCATTTGGCTGAATCTAGCAAAGCTAATCCTTTTTGGCCTATTGCAGAGTGTGTTAGTCAGTGGAGTAGCCTATCTGTGTTGCAAGATATACCACCTGTGTATAGAATACCAATTTTTTTACTGCACCTAGTGAAGTAAAATCTTTTGGGCATAGCATCATTCTATTAGTCCATCTATACTGACCTCCATCAGGTTGCAAACTGAATATAATTTTTTTCTGCATCTAGCTCTGAAAAAATATTTGGGCTTCTAGCAGTGTGTGGGACTTGGTCTATTAGTCCATCTATACTGACCTCCATCAGGTTGCAAATTAAAAATAATTTTTTTCTGCATCTAGCTCTGAAAAAATATTTGGGCTTCTAGCAGTGTGTGGGACTTGTTCTATTAATCCATCTATACAGACCTCCATCAGGTTGCAAATTGAATAAAAAAAATTTCTACATCTAGCTCTGAAAAAATATTTGGGCTTCTAGCGGTGTGTGGGACTTGGTCTATTAGTCCATCTATACTGACCTCCATCAGGTTGCAAATTAAAAATAATTTTTTTCTTCATTTAGCTCTGAAAAAATATTTGGGCTTCTAGCAGTGTGTGGGACTTGTTCTATTAGTCCTTCTATACTGACCTCCAGCAGGTTGCAAATTGAATATAATTTTTTTCTGCATCTAGCTCTGAAAAAATATTTGGGCTTCTAGCGGTGTGTGGGACTTGGTCTATTAGTCCATCTATACTGACCTCCATCAGATTGCAAATTAGAAATAATTTTTTTCTGCATCTAGCTCTGAAAAAATATTTGGGCTTCTAGCAGTGTGTGGGACTTGGTCTATTAGTCCATCTATACTGACCTCCATCAGGTTGCAAATTAAAAATAATTTTTTTCTGCATCTAGCTCTGAAAAAATATTTGGGCTTCTAGCAGTGTGTGGGACTTGGTCTATTAGTCCATCTATACTGACCTCCATCAGGTTGCAAATTGAATAAAAAAAATTTCTGCATCTAGCTCTGAAAAAATATTTGGGCTTCTAGCGGTGTGTGGGACTTGGTCTATTAGTCCATCTATATTGACCTCCATCAGGTTGCAAATTAAAAAAATTTTTTTTCTGCATCTAGCTCTGAAAAAATATTTGGGCTTCTAGCAGTGTGTGGGACTTGGTCTATTAGTCCATCTATACTGACCTCCATCAGGTTGCAAATTAAAAATAATTTTTTTCTTCATTTAGCTCTGAAAAAATATTTGGGCTTCTAGCAGTGTGTGGGACTTGTTCTATTAGTCCTTCTATACTGACCTCCAGCAGGTTGCAAATTGAATATAATTTTTTTCTGCATCTAGCTCTGAAAAAATATTTGGGCTTCTAGCGGTGTGTGGGACTTGGTCTATTAGTCCATCTATACTGACCTCCATCAGGTTGCAAATTAAAAATAATTTTTTTCTGCATCTAGCTCTGAAAAAATATTTGGGCTTCTAGCAGTGTGTGGGACTTGGTCTATTAGTCCATCTATACTGACCTCCATCGGGTTGCAAATTAAAAATAATTTTTTTCTGCATCTAGCTCTGAAAAAATATTTGGGCTTCTAGCAGTGTGTGGGACTTGGTCTATTAGTCCATCTATACTGACCTCCATCAGGTTGCAAATTGAATAAAAAAATTTTCTGCATCTAGCTCTGAAAAAATATTTGGGCTTCTAGCGGTGTGTGGGACTTGGTCTATTAGTCCATCTATACTGACCTCCATCAGGTTGCAAATTAAAAATAATTTTTTTCTGCATCTAACCCAGCCAATAGTTTTGGCCTAATACCACAGTTTGGCCACTCAGCTCTGCTCGGTTACCATCCATTGTTTTTTTGTGCAAACAACTCCAGAGTTGTGAATTAGTTAACCACCAAAATGAGTGGAAAAAGGCCTGCTGCTGGTGGAAAGGGGAATAGGCGTGTTGGGAAGGGGAAAAAAGGTTGTGTCCGTGGGGTAGGTGCAGAAGAAAGACCATCTTCCAGCCAAACTAAAATGTCTACTTCTTTTAGCGGACAATGTGATAAGATCCCTTTCTTACGGCCACGCCAATCGCTACAAATTCCAGATGAGGCACAAAAACAGCAGGTGCTTCAACGGATATCAAGTGCTCCTTTAAGTGGGCTCTCCTCCACATCAACTTCAACATCACAAATACTCCAGTCCTCAAAGGTGTCACCCAAATCGCACTTGCTTCCTCACAGCTCCCAAATCTCCAGCTGCCCGTCTGAGTATGAGGTAGAACAGATGGTTGAGTCTGCAGAGCTGTTTACTCATACTATAGCCTGGGAATCAGAGGTCGACTCCAGCGCTTCTGTGAATCCAGACGAGGAAATGATCTGCACTGATGCCCAGAATCTTTATGAGTCGGATCCAGGACCAGACGCAGAAGGTTCTGACCATAATGTAGACCCTCATTCCCAAACTGTAACTCCTGTTGGTGGAGACAATGAGGAAGACGATGATAAGACTCAAATACCTGATTGGAGCGACAACTTTAGTTTTTTGTCAGGGCAGGAACAGGTTGGCTCTGAGGACGACGGGTGTGATAACGCACAGGGTGATGATGATGAGGTCGGAGATCCCACTTACTGTCAACCCACAGTCAGCCAAGAGATGAGGTCAGCAGAGGAGGTGAAGGAAGATGCTAGTGACGACGAGGTCAGGTTGCGCCTTCCTGGACAGAGACGTAGTACTGGAAGCACGTCAACAACTGCATCCTCAAACACAACTCTGCCTCTCACCACAAGTCGTGGTGGCTCTTCAGGTCGCATGGGTGCTAAGCCTTGCATAGCCTGGGCATTTTTTCAGATCGATAAACATGACCCAACTCGTGTTATCTGTAACATTTGTCAGCAAAAGCTAAGTAGAGGCCAAAAAATACATAGTTTGAGTACTTCATGCATGAACCGGCACATGGACATGAAGCATAAGTTGCAGTGGGAAGCTCAGTGTGCTACAATGCGGCCTAGCCGGCCGGGCCAACCACCGTCTGCCATATCTTGTGCATCCGCGGCCTCTTCATCCTCTGTGACTGGGGGGACAGCAGTCACACCTGTTTTGGGGTGCAGACCTGCCACCTCTTTACCCGCAACAGCCAGCGTGATTGGCAGGTCATCATTTTCTTTGGAGGTGGTAACACCAGCTGGTCTTGAGCGCTGTCCGACATCGATAGCACCACCTTTGGATCAAGGCAACCTAACATGTCCGCCTGCATCTTCCTCACAGACCGGCAGTTTGCCGGGGACACCCTTATCAACCCCGTCTAAGCACAATAGCCAGCCCTCGGTCCCTCAGATATGGACAAGTAAAAGACCATTTCCTCCTAGCCATGAGAAAGCTAAGAGGTTGAATTTCACCATCTGCAAGCTCTTGGCTACAGAAATGCTGCCTTTCCGCCTGGTGGACACAGAGGATTTTCGAGACCTTATGTCCGTCGCAGTGCCCCAGTACCAGATGCCCAGTCGGCACTACTTCTCAAAGAAAGGTGTGCCTGCGCTCCACCAGCATGTCGCACACAACATCACCGCTTCTTTGAGAAACTCTGTGTGTGACAGGGTGCATTTCACCACAGACACTTGGACGAGTAGGCATGGACAGGGGCGTTACATGTCGCTGACTGGGCACTGGGTAACTATGGTGACAAAAGGACAAGGGGCTGCTGTCCAAGTCTTGCCGTCCCCACGAGTTGTGCGTCAATCCTCTTTATGTCAAAGTTCCTCCACTGCTTCTGCCTCCTCAACCTCCTATCGGTCTTCCACCTGCACCCAAAGCCTGTCTGGTCATGCCACAAGCTTTCTAACTGCGCAGAAGGGATCCTGCACACCTCCTTACTATGCTGGCAGTAGGGCTCAACGTCATCAGGCGGTTTTTACATTGAAATGTCTGGGAAATGTGAGTCACACAGCTGAGGAGTTGTGGTCAGCTCTGGAGAACCAATTTCATGAATGGTTGTCTCCACTGGACCTGAAACCAGGGAAGGCCGTGTGCGACAATGCTGCAAACCTGGGTGCGGCCCTTCGCCGGGGCAATGTCACACACGTGCCTTGTATGGCTCACGTGTTGAACCTGGTTGTCCAGCAATTTTTAGCCCACTATCCCAGACTAGATGGCCTTCTGCAGAGGGCACGGTCGCTGTGTGCTCACTTCCGCCGTTCGCATCCCGCAGCTCAGCGACTTACATCTCTATAGAAGTCGTTGGGCCTGCCACTTCACCGGCTAAAATGCGATGTGCCTACCCGGTGGAATTCAACTCTGCACATGTTGCAGCGACTGTGGCAGCACCGACAAGCCCTGGTGCAATACGTTCTGACGTATAGCCTGGGCCAACGAGATTCAGAGGTGGGGCAAATCACGCTGGAGGAGTGGTCTCAGATCAGGGACCTATGCACCCTTCTGCACAGTTTTGAAATGGCGACGAAGATGTTTAGTGCTGACGATGCCATTATCAGCATGACTATTCCGGTGATTTACATGCTGGAGCACATGTTAAACAGAATTCGGAGTCAGGTGGTGGCACAAGAGGAGGTGGAGGAAGTAGAGGAGGAGGAGTTGTATGCGGAAGGGCTAACATCTGCAAGGTCCAGACGGTCGGCAGCACCAAGGCGGCAGGCATGTGAGGGTGGGGGAGATGATTTTACCAGGGCGCATGGTAGCAGCCAAACTAGTGAGGAAGGTGCAGGAGCCCAGGAAGAAGTGGAGGACGAACTGATGGAAGACTCATCAGATGAGGGAGACCTTGATCACATTTCTGTTGTGCAAGGTTGGGGGGAGAGGACAGAGGAAAGAAGCATGATTGTTACCTCGCCACCAACACAACAGGGACTTGGTGCTCCTGGATGCGCAACACACATGAGTGCCTTCTTGCTGCACTACCTGCAACATGACCCTCGAATTGTGAGAATTAGAAATAATCCTGACTACTGGGTTGCCACACTGTTAGATCCCCGGTACAAAAGTAAATTTGCAGAAATTATTCCTGCCATAGAAAGGGATGCACGCATGCAGGAGTATCAGCAGAGACTGTTGCAGAATCTTACATGTGCTTTTCCACAAAATACCAGTGGTGCACGTAGTGAATCTCACAGTTCCAACTTGCCAACCGTGGGACCGTCAAGTGTTCAGCACTCAAACCGTAACAGAACCACAGTATCTGCTGGTAACATCAATTTTGCGGAATCATTTCACCACTTTTTTAGCCCATCCTTTGCAAGGCCACAGAAGACAAGAAGTCTGACACATAGTCAACGCCTAGAGACGATGGTACAGGAGTATCTCCAAGTAAACATTGAAGCCACGACTGTGTCACTGGACCCTTGCTCTTTTTGGGCTTCCAATCTGGATAAATGGCCGGAGCTAGCCACTTACGCCTTGGAGATCTTGTCATGCCCCGCAGCCAGCATTCTGTCTGAACGTGTGTTCAGCGCTGCTGGTGGTGTGCTGACAGATAAGCGCACGCGGCTCTCCACTGATAATGTAGACAGACTCACGTTCATAAAGATGAACAAATCATGGATCCGAAACGACTTTTCTACCCCTGTGTCATCCTGGGGAGAGTAAAAGCTTGATGATTGGTTAAAATCACCCTACCAACCGTTTTAAGCTTTCAAATTACTAATCATGTTTATCTGTATCTTGACTGGAAAATAATTTGGGCTTTGTAGCAGTGTGCAGCACTGATCCTATTAGGCCATCTATAATAAGCTTCACCAGATTTAAAATTAAAAATAATTTTTAGCTGCATCTAGCCCGGAAAATAATTTTGGGGCTCCGAGATGCGCAAGACACATAAGTGCCTTCTTGCTGCACTACCTGCAGCATGACCCTCATATTGTCAGAATTCGAAGTAATCATGACTACTGGGTTGCCACACTCTTAGATCCCCCAAACTTTTCGATCAACCTTTTCATTTTAATAAAGACCAAAAAAATGGTCATTTTTGAAATTATAAGCATTAGCAGGTTGTTAGAAACTGAAATCAAACAGTTTTCAACTCAAACCTTTATTCTAGGTGATGTTACATTTTCACATAGGACCCCTTGTTCGAAAGGAGCTTCTGAACTCTCTCGTCCATTGAATTTGTCAGGTTTTGGATGGTTTCTGCTTCAATTGTTTTGCATGAGGACAGAATACCCTCCCAGAGCTGTTGCTTAGATGTGAACTGCCTCCCGCCATCATAGACACTCCTTTTAATGATGCTCCAAAGGTTCTGAATGGGGTAGAGGTCAGGGGAGCATGGGGGTCACACCATAAGTTTGTCCCCTTTTATGCCCATATCAGCCAGAGATGCAGATGTTTTATGTGCAGCATGAGATGGTGCATTATCATGCAGAAAAATGATCTTGCTGTGAAATACACGGTTCTTCTTCTTGAACCATGGCAGGAAGTGCTGTTTGAGAAAATCCACATACATTATGGAGTTCATCTTTAGCGCCTTCAGGGATCCTAAAGGGGCCGACAATCTCTCTCCCCATGATTCCAGCCCAAAACATTACTCCACCTCCTCCTTGTTGGCGCTGTAGCCGTGTTTGCGTGGGGTGTCCATCAACCAGCCATCCTCCACTCCATTCATCTGGACCATCGAGCGCTGCACGGCACTCATCCGTGAACAAAACAGTTTTGAAATCAGTCTTCATGTAATGTTTGGCCCACTGGAGCCGTTTCTGCTTGTGTGAAGTGGATAGAGGAGGTCGACAGGATGGCGTATGCACAGCTGCAAACCTCTGAAGGACCCTGCATCTTGTTGTTCGGGGGACGTTGGAGGCACAAGCAGCTTCAAAAACTTGTCTGCTGCTATGACAAGGCTTTTTTGCCGCTGCTCTTTCAACCTGACGTAATTGCCTGTAGGAAAGAGTCCTCAATTTGCCCTTATCAGCACGCACACGTGTGTACTGTGAATCAGCTACATACTTCTTGATTGCCAAGACACTTCATCCTGATCATCGCACAATGTTGATTGTAGTCATGCCTTGACCTAAACACTCCACAATTTGTTGCTTCTCAGCAGCCGACACATCCTTTTTCTTTCCCATTTTGGCAGAAAATGTAGGCTGCTTAATAATGTGAGAGAGCCTTCTTAAGTAGTCTTGCCTTTCATTGGACACACCTGCCAAACTAATTAGCACAGGTGTCTGCAATTGCTTACAGTGATATAAAGAGCCCTGACACACATCACCATCAATGAGTTTAACTGACAAACAAACAAATTCTTCCCTTATCACTCCTAAACACTTTTTGCATAATAATTTGGAACGCGGTGTACATGTGCTTTTCCACAAAACACCAGTGGTTCACGTAGTGAATCTTACAGTTCTAACTTGCCAACCGTGGTCTGTATGGAATTGTTCAATAAAGGGCCCAAAATTAAGATAACATAGATGGGAGAGGTCTCTATGAATAGGAATTCCTAAGTATTTGATACCCTGTGAGGGCCAGGCAAAGGGAAAGTTGGACTGGATGGAATCCTATATGGATTTAGGGAGGGAGACATCGAGGGCCTCAGACTTCGCTGCATTGATTTTAAAATTTTACCATGTAACAAAGTGATCTATTTCAGCCATAACAGCAGGGATGGATATATGTGATTGAGTGATATATACTAGGACATCATCAGCAAATAGAGAGCACTTGTACTCGGTGCCTCCCACCTCAATCCACCTAATATTGGGGTTATGGCGAATTGATGAGAGCAGGTGCTCCGTCACTAGGATGTATAAGAGAGGGGACAGAGGACATCCCTGCCTTGTCCCATTGGTGATTGTGAAAGGTGATGAAAATGTTCTGACGCACCCCCTGGGCCTTGGGACACCCGGAGCCGGACCCTTTTTGGTGGATGCTGGTGGTTGTAGTCTTCGTGGCGGCGATCCGGTTCCGTGGCTCAGGGCGGTCAAACCAGTGGCGGAACTATTTATGTGGTTTTGATGTTTAAATGTTCGACTACGCCACCCGTGGATTGCGGTCAGAGTGAACCGCCGCTACAGGGCAGACCGCTAAGGCTGGTGTTGTGGGTGCAGCAGAGCGTAGCATAACTCCCCACGGGAGGAGTATAGCCTCAGGGCAGTGTATGCGGAGGATGGGGGTGATGGTGCAGGGCAGCAGCAGTAACGACACGGAGTCAGTGATGCAGTTCAGGGCCTTTACTCACAGTTCTTATTATCCAGACCACGTCTGCAGGTAACGGCTGCCCACGTCGTACTGTGCTCACCAGGTGAGGGGCTCAGACAACTCCCAGATAACTTTGGAGCGCTTCACAGGACCCCCTTTGTGTGTCCTTTGTCTGGCCTTTCTTACCAACACTTCTGTCCGGCTGCCTCGGGCCTCCTCTTGGTAAACTTGGCGCCAGTTTCCCTGACCCTATGTGGTGCCTTCCTAGCGGGTGGAGCAAGGGGCTGCGCCACATAAAATGTCAGAGCCTCCGGTTTCTAGCTGAGGGTCGTTTCCTGCCTCCACTAGTTCGGGGACCGGTCTCCCCCTTTGGCCTGACCCCTCCACGCAGGTGGATTCGGGCGTGCGGTGGCGACTCGCCCGTCCGCACCCCTGGGATCCCTTCATTCCTCGTTCCTGGAGCCTTCTCCGCTCCTCTTCCTTCCTTCTCCCTCTTGCAGGCCTGGGCCTCTGTTACTAGGCCCGCCTCCGGAGCAGAGCTCATGCAGAGCCCCTGCTCCCTGCCACTTCTGCTCAGACTTCTCTGCACTGAACTAAGATGGTGCCCACCTTTTATACTCCCTTCTCAATGCACCCAGGAACTGCTTCCTCCCTGCTCCTGCACTGCAGGGTTCCCCTTCCTCAGTGTTCCCTCCCCCCACTCCAGCCAGGGACAGGGACTGTCGTGCCCATCTCAGGGGCATATTGGTCGCCCTGCCCCACGGCAATGTGGTGTAATGCATGCAGGTGTCGGGTCCTGATCCACACTCCATCCTTATCTGAGAGTGAGATATCACACCTCTGGGTGAGGTGCAATACGTCTGTAGCAACCGAGCCCTCGGTGCTACAGTTCCATTTATCTTCAGCCTAGGTGACGTATTGTGATACATGGCCGTGATTTTGGCTATAAAAGGGTCCCCTAGACCCCTACCCCAAGCTTTTTAAGAGAATCATATATGGCGTGCCAGGAGACTCTATGGAATGCTTTCTCAGCATCCAACGAGAGTATCTACTTACAAATTTTTAACTGCATCTAGCCCAGGAAATACTTTGTGCCTAGTAGCAGTGTCTGCTAGTCAGCGGATTATCCCGGCTGTTAAGCAAGCTACACCACCTGTAGTTTGGACACTTAATTTTTTCAAAGGAAATGCTTCGGGACCACGGGATACTCAGTGAAGAGCATCAGGAGGCACCCCAAGGCATAGGGGCTGGGACTGGCACTAGGATGCCTTGCGGTGGACAGCCGAGCTCGATCCTTATAAAAGCTTTTTAACTGCAGCAGCTTTAGTGGACGCTACTGGAGCTGGAATTACGCGGCTGCTGGCATGAGACTTGCCCTCCAATAGATCCTTGTAAATGGATTTAAAGTGTATTCATTCAAATTAGAGGGACAATTTAAATTAAAAAGCTTAGAGCTGCCTCCACCACAGGGGGGCTCTCTCGACCCACCAGCGGACAGGCACCAGTATTGGGAGAGGGGGGCTGGCCGTCAGGGTTCACCGCGGCTCTGGCACAAACCCGGCGACACGGAGGTGGCACGGGCAGGAGCGGACTGGCCGTCTCGGCTTCTCACTTTTTGGATTTTAGAAGGGCATGACATGCCTATATCTGTGTATCCCCCTCCTTTTACTCCTCCACCTCTTTTCTTTTCGCATGACTATATGTACTTGTCACTTTTCCATGTGTTAGTTGTGTCTTCTGAGCAGTTTGTCAGCTTTTGGACACCTTTGAAGGTGTTTTCTATGTGTTTCTATGTGTTTTTGTTTGCCTGCCATTGGTTTTAACGGTGTTCGAAGGTGTTCGACGAACAGTTCGACGAACAGTTCGGCGAACACACGGGTGTTCGACGAACCGAACCGAACTCGAACACTACGGGGGTGGCTCAACACTAGTCCCAACCCCATTTATAAGGCAAGAAATCCCACTTATTAAACCGGACAGGGCACACCTGTGAAGTGAAAACCATTTCCGGTGACTACCTCTTGAAGCTCATCAAGAGAATGCCAAGAGTGTGCAAAGCAGTCATCAAAGCAAAAGGTGGCTACTTTGAAGAACCTAGAATATAAGACATATTTTCAGTTGTTTCACACTTTTTTGTTAAGTATATAATTCCACATGTGTTAATTCATAGCTTTGATGCCTTCAGTGTGAATGTATAATTTTCATAGTCATGAAAATACAGAAAAATCTTTAAATGAGAAGGTGTGTCCAAACTTTTGGTCTGTACTGTATGTGTATGTGTGTGTGATCATGTATATTTGTATGTGTTTTTCATTTTTAACCCTGTCTTAAACATGTTCAATAGAGAAAGGGGTGCCCTCTAGTGGTACATCTATGTAAAACTTCAGACAGCTGAAGGGATGGATGACGTATTGAATGAAACTGATTTTCAGTCACTTGTGAATATGTCTGTGTACAAACCTTTCCAGGAGTTAGGGCATATTACATGACTGTATGTGAAATCCATTTTCCATCTGAATATTTTTTGCCGAAAACAGGAACAGATCGAATTTTAATTGTTTGAATGGACTGCAGACCCCAATGTTTAAAGTGTGGCCTTAGAATAGTATTAGTTTCATAATGGAGAGTCCATGTGATTTGTGATGCTCTTTTCTGTGTCTTTGTGGTCTAGGAGCTAAGACCTACATAAATGAAATATTTACTGTATATTAGTAACTCATGTATTTTATCTTAAAAAGAAAAAAAAAACATAAAATAATTAATATATGTACATCTATATTTATCTATCTATGTATGTGTACAGTAGATATATCTATATATGTGTGTGTATCTGTAAATATATATATATTTTACATATATATATATATATATATATACACACACATATATATATATATATATATATACAGTACAGACCAAAAATTTGGTCACACCTTCTCATTCAAAGATTTTTCTGTATTTTCATGACTATGAAAATTGTACATTCACACTGAAGGCATCAAAACTATGAATTAACACATGTGGAATTATATACTTAACAAAAAAGTGTGAAACAACTGAAAATATGTCTTATATTCTAGGTTCTTCAAAGTAGCCACCTTTTGCTTTGATGACTGCTTTGCACACTCTTGGCATTCTCTTGATGAGCTTCAAGTGGTAGTCACCGGAAATGGTCTTCCAACAATCTTGAAGGAGTTCCCAGAGATGCTTAGCACTTGTTAGCCCTTTTGCCTTCACTCTGCCGTCCAGCTCACCCCAAACCATCTCGATTGGGTTCAGGTCTGGTGACTGTGGAGGCCAGGTCATCTGGCGTAGCACCCCATCACTCTCCTTCTTGGTCAAATAGCCCTTACACAGCCTGGAGGTGTGTTTGGGGTCATTGTGCTGTTGAAAAATAAATGATGGTCCAACTAAACGCAAACCGGATGGAATAGCATGCCGCTGCATGCAATACCACCCCAAACATTGACACCAGGCTCATTTAGTTGTTGCTCTAATGTTAAATGCATGTTCTCATTATACCAGTAAATACAATTATGTCTGTTAATATGGCCGGATAATTTGAAAGAAGCTTCATCACTCCACATAATGTTATCTAAAATTACTGGATTTTGTTTGATAAATTTTCCCCTTCGTAACCTTATTACACTTTCTGTCCACCTACTTTTGGACCACCCTGCATGTATATATATATATATATATATATATATATATATATATATATATATATTAGTGTGTATGCAGAGGATCAGCACCCTCTAGTTAAAAGAATGAATTATCTGTTCTTTAACAAGTTCACAATTGTTTCACAGCTTCAGGGGCTATAAGTATTTTAATATTTAAAGGGTTTAAGGAATTTATGCAACTTGTAAAATGTCATTTTCTTTCAGGGACAGTGCAAATGTGTTCCCAGACTGTGACTTGCATTTTTAATTTTCACTATTAAAGTGAATAGGGTTAAGCTGCAATACCAGGCACAGCCCATGAAAAAGAATGGCGCTGTAGGTGGAAGAAAGCAGCATAGTTTTTTTCACTCAGGAACACAATGACAAACAATACTATGTAGTATAGATTCATTAATGCATTACACCAGCATTTGTTCTCTGTTTAACTGTGATAACTCTACTAGAACCTTGTTTTTTAGCTTGTGTTCCCCTCTGTGGCCCCATTTTATACATACACAGATATAAAGGTAAAGTGATCAGCACAATCCTTCAGGCAGCCATACACTCAGGCATCTGCAGGACAATTACTCAGGATCTGAATCTGTGATTGATTGCAAGTCACTATTTATAACAAGTTTTTGACAGGACAATTCATAGAAGCCTTGTGTATACAGCAGCAGTAGCCCAGTACAGGGAGGTTTTTCAGCAGTAGCAGTGGTGGTCTGTGGGGGCCAAGGAAGACTGGTATACACAATAGGGTGGAGTATGAGCCCTAGCAGTATTATAAGCAGCAGTAATAATGGTATATGACCTTAGCACAGTACATGGAAGGCTTGTGTCTAAATATACAGTCATCAGCAGGAGAGATAGATGGTTATGAGCTCAGGGCAGTGCAGAGAAGACTGATGTGTGTGTATATACTATCTACAGATGTGTATATTCTGTGCCATCAGTGGGGATATAGTATATATGCTTTGGACAGGGCATCATAAAAAAGACATGTGTGTGTTTAAAGCAGCAACTGAGATAGTGTTAAATGTGCATAGGAAGGGAGCATGGTCTTTGCTCCCATAAGAATAAATGTCTGTATTAATAAATTATTAACTCTGCAGTCCATGACCTTCCTCTATGATCAGGAAAAAGCCTGAGGTCCCAGGAAAAGCTGTTGAGTTCTTTATTGGTCTCCTGTCACAGGCAGCAGCCATTAGTCTTTATGGGATTAGGAGAATTAATTAATATGAAATGCAAACTTTTTAATTGAGTGTCAAAACGAAATCAGATGAGAGGAGGCTCCAGCGTTATTCCTTCTTCCTAGGAGATGATACATTGGGATCCTTAATTTATTGATCCCAGCTCCTCTGCTTGCTCCATTTATCCTATAGGTCATTAATCACAGGAGAAAAACCTCCCCGGGTCTCCCCATGTTTCTCTAGTACCTGAGATGCTCTTGTCTCCGCACAGACATTACACCTCCATTAGTTTCCATAATCAATTATTTCTGTGTGTGATGCTGTGTTATTCTATACTGGAAATTGTGCAAATTAGTGTATATAATGTGATGGTACATAAATGCTCTTACTGTAAAGGTATGAGTAATTCATAAACTAGCATTCACTTTATAACAAAGCAGTGGACCATGAACTATTAATATGAATCCATCACAATTTTGTTTTAACAGCTTAGATTCCATGCAGAAGTGGTATCTTACAATTTAAATTATACAATATAATAGATATGATATAGCCCAAAATACATAATAAATATCAGTAATATAGAATATGACAACTATAATATATAATGCATATTGTGCAAAAAAAAAAAAAAAACAGGAATAGAAAAGAAATAAAATGTATTAGAAAAAATGGAATTACATACTAGAGATACTGTAATAATATATTAATAATAATATATTATAAAAAGGTATACTAAATAAAACAATACTTTATATAACATTAGATCCTAACATAACATATAGACATATACAGTATCAGTGCTATGTAATGTAGCATACTTGTTAATAACTTTAGAAGGTATACATGGACTGTTTCCTTACTTTACTAGATCTAATAGATTTATTACATTAAAACAGGGTTGTCTTATATTGAGCAGATATCAAAGATGACACAGAGTGTTGTTTTTTTGTTACACATACAAAGAAAGTGTTTTCTATACATCTAACAATTGCATACAAGTTGGAGAGGATTATATTTTGACATAAGGGCCATGTGAATGATATAACTTGTATCTCTGGTATTAATAGCTAATTGAAATGTAATTTCAGTTAAAAATAAATGCCCAGTATTAATGTTATGATACCAGATAAAATATTAATAAAAGCAATCTGCAAACAAAACTGAACAAATATAATATTACTATAAAACAATACATAATACATCACTTAGTAAAGTATGAAAAAAACAAGATAAACTATTATAGAATAAATAATAATAATAATATATGGACATGAAGTATTAGAATAAAACAATATAAAAAATTGTAATGCAGTAACAATAATGTAAAGAATAGTACACTGCCTCCACTAATTCCCTATCCATATTATTAGATGCATTTACCACCTGCCCAGCACAGTCTGTGTCGCACAGGGAGGTTTTCACACTGATGCGGCTGGTGGACGGAGATGTTAGGACTCCGCTAGGTAACAGTAAGTTTCACCAGGAGTTGATCTCGATCCCTTAAAAAGTCATGAAAAATGTCTGAAATATTCAGATGCTTCCAGGGTAACATAACATGTAGTTCAAGTGAACTCCATGAAATATTAGAGATGTAAACTATTTTTACACAAATGTGTTAAGATTTCTTGTGTTTGTCATCTTGACCTAATCCTTTCACATTCGATTTTTTCTTGATGCAGATATTATTGATAAGGATAAAAAATGGAATTCGTTAATAAAAAATCACAAGTTACCAGAGCAAAACTGAAGTCTGGCAACACCGGTTACAGGAAGCTTCACAACATCCATTAGCTATCAGACAAGACAGGGATAGTACATCTGCAATATAGAAATAGAAAATACACAGTACAGGGGTAAAACATATACAGAACAGAGATAGCAAATACATAGCACATGGATAAACCTATACAGTACAGAGATACATTATACACTGCAAAGGGATAGCAAATACATAGCACATGGATAAACCTATACAGTACAGGGATACATTATACACTGCAAAGGGATAGCAAATACATAGCACATGGATAAACCTATACAGTACAGGGATACATTATACACTGCAAAGGGATAGCAAATACATAGCACATGGATAAAACCTACAGATATGTTACAGGTATAGCACATATATAATATAGCAATAGAACATACACAGTACAGGAATAGACATATACAGAACAGAGACAGCAAATACATAGCACATGGATAAACCTATACAGTATAGAGACAGAACATGCACAGTACAGGGATAGGACAATTACCGGTGCAAATATAGGACATATATAATAGAAGATAGAACAAACACATTATAGAGGCAAAACGTACATAACACGGGGATAGAATACTTACAGTATAATGATGGAACATACACATTATAGAAATAAAACATATATAATATAGGAAAAGAACATGCATTGTGCAGACAGAAGAGTCACAGTACAGAGATATAACTGATATTGCAAAGGGACAGAAAAAAATATACAGAATAAACAGATATAACACACATATTACAGAGATAGAATATATATATAGAATGGGGTAGAACATGCACAGAACAGTATAGACCATACATGGTATAATATAGAGCACACAGTACAGTATAGAATGGACACAACACAGGGACAGCGCATACAGAGCGCAGTATGGAAGATACACAGCGCAATGTGGGACATGCACAGCCTCAGTGGGTTGGATGCTTTTTGCAAACAATAAAATTAAATTAAATTATCGATTCAGCTGCATCATCACTTGTATAAAGAACAGTTTTATAACTATAGTGAAAGATCAGGTCTGAAGCAGAACTGATTTTGGGATTTGATACAATTCAGGTATTTTAGTGATGTGTGATAATAACTCTGGGGGCAAATTCATCTCTACAATTAATCTATAAAATGGTAGATAAATGACCTGTATGTATATATATATATATATATATATATATATATATATATATATATATATATTTGTCTGTATATAATCACCTACATAGTGATCCCGTTATAATCAGTCACGACAATTATTGGACAGATCGGACAGATGGATAGATCGGTAGGAGTAGAACAGACTGAGCTATACGATGTTCTGACTATATGTGGCTAGTTCTGCTTTCCATAGCACAAGCTGTACAGAGCAGGAGCTGAGCTGGGCTGGGGAGCTCTCACTTTGCATGCAGGAGCGGCAGCAGAGCGTGGTGGAGGGTGTGACAGGGAAGGGTTAATGTGTCCCCCTGTGTGTGCAGACACGTGTGCAGCAGGAGTGTGCCAGCAGAGAGCAGCCCAGCAGGCAGCAGAGCACAGCGCTCAGAGCCTGCCCAGCGCTCACACAGCCCACAGCTCGCGCTGGATCTCCTCGGCTCAGAGCTGGACCTGTGCACCCTCCTCGGAGACGTGGCTTGGAGGGAACATACTCAGGTAGGTGCACACATGTGCGTACAGCACAGATCGCATGTGCCCTGTCTGTCTGCTCAGGAGTGATCCATCTGCCTACAGATTACAGCAACTTGTGATAATACCTGATGACTACATGTGGGGGCATGGATCGTGTGCATGTCATTGTGTGCCTGGGATGAGCACTAGGAGCAATAAATGCATGGGTATATGTAGGATGTGTATATACCTAGACAGCAAGATGTGCCATATATATACACACATATTATAAGGACATGCAGGGGAGAGTGTATGCAATGCATACATACATATATATCGAATGCATAACTCAGTACATGTAGGGAGAAGTTTATATATATATATATATATAATGTACATGAGTGCATGCAAAGTAAAGCATATACAATACATACATAGGAAAACGTATATACTAGGCAGACATGATTACAAGCATGCGTATATAATATAGATAAGGGAGTGTGTATGTATATATATATATATATATGTATATATATATATATATATATATATATATATATATATATATATATATATGTATATCTACGTGTGCATAGACAGATGTGCTTGTGCAGCGGGCAGAGCGCTGACTCCTGTGTTGTCTCCAGGTGGTGGCCATGCTGAAGCCCGGGGAAGCGGCAGGATCTGCCTTCCTGAAGGTGGACCCTGTGTACCTCCAGCACTGGCAGCAGCTTTTCCCCCAGACCCACCATTTGAAGGCTGGAGTCCTGAGCCATGTCCCCCTCTCTGAGCCTCCTGCAGCAGCTGACAGCCTCCGCCTGCGCCCGGCCTCTCTGTCCTCCACTTCTTCATCTTCTTCTACACCTGCACCCTGTGCCCCTGCATCACTGGCCGGGATCACCTCAATCACTATTATGGGAGCTGCTCCAAGCATGGAGGTGCCTGGACCACAAAGAAAGGAACTAGTGGCTTCCAGCTGCCAGGAGGGGACATCACTCAGCCGGTTGCAGTGCACCCCCGAGGAACTGGACTATTATCTGTATGGGCAACAGAGGATGGAGATCATTCCACTCAACAACCCCACCAGTGACCCCAACAACCGTATGTATCCCTGATACCAACTTACTTATACCTCTGTATGCATAATAATGTTATACCAGTGACTCAAATTACTGTACCAGTACCTACGATAAAGGATTATACACACAGTAACACTACATCAGGGACCCCTACCAACTAAATGTATCTTTACTATCACCAATCACATTATCCACACAGTGCCATTCCACCAGTGACCCCCGATAACTATATGGACCTCTACTACTACCTACAATAAAAGATTATACACAAAATGCACCTCCATCAGAGACACCCAGCAACTATATGTACCCATGCTATCACCCTTTAAGTGTATACACAGTGCCCCTCCACCAAGATCTATATGTACCCATACTATTACCTATCAAATGTATACACAGTGTCCCATACTATCACCAATCACATGTATAAACAGTGCCCATCCACCAAGATCTATATGTACCCATACTATTACCTATCAAAGGTATACACAGTGCCCCTCCACCAAGATCTATATGTACCCATACTATCACCTATCAAATGTA